>NC_054494.1:24122378-24753378 GCF_017639515.1 Carcharodon carcharias | reverse complement strand
AGACCATTTTTTCTATCTTCAGAAATAAAGTCTATTTTTAAAATGGCTCGATAAGCCAGTCCAATTAAATCAGACCTTTAAGAAAATGGCGAGGACTTTTTTTACATTTTGTAATACTTTATGGTACTTTCTCCATTGGAAAAAGCATTGTAATACATATGAACAATTACACAACGCTAGTCAATGTAAAGGTCAATTTACCTTTGTAGAACAGATCTCCAATGATGCATCACTGCATTAAAAACACGTCTACTTTACAATTTGGAACCTAATAGTGACATTTGAAGATCTGAGAAACTTTCAGAACGTTCCTGACTCCTCAGCAGGTTTTTCATTTTCTTAAGAAACTCTCAAACTTGGCATGCTTTTAATGGGCTTCCAAAACTCCACAGATGAAAATGATATGCAGGAGGAAATCAGATTTTTGCCTCCATTTATACTGGAGAACCCAACCTCGGCTGGGGAGGGTGTGCATTTTGCACACTCAACATCCCCGACCTGCAAAAATGCCAGAGGAAAATGGCGTGGGTCAGGAATACGAAAGAAAATCAGATTTACTCCAAATAAAAATCAAAGTGTGGCCATTCATGCACCAAAACATGCCTCTGCACCTAGGTAAAAACTTGGCCCCCCCCTCTTGGATTCCCACTAGTTAAATTCTGCAAGGTTTCACTTGTAGTGGGCACATATCAGGAAATAGAGTCTGTCCAACTTATGTATAATCTGAAGTTGAGCCAGTGATTTTAATAAGAAAACATGAGGCATATGTAGCTTTATTTAAACCTGCAAAGGGAGTGTTAATGGTACGTTAATTGTATTATTTAGGCTCACGATACTCGGATGAAGGGCATTGATTAATTAAGTACCTTGAGCACATATAAAGAGACTCTAATGGGACACTGGCTGTTGGTGAAGGAGGAGGCGTTCATATGTAATGTTGCATTCTGTAAATAAATCTAGTAAGAAATCAAAGCTTGACATTTGGTTTCCTACTTAACCATCTGGCTTTAGAATGAATTAACAAGGGGTGTTAGTTTTTAATCTTCAATGAAAAGGAAAGTCAAATGGAATTAACACTAGGAAGTTCTGAGGAACAAAGGGACCTTGGCGTGTGTGTCCATAGATCTCTGAAGGTGGAGGGGCATGTTAATGGGGTAGTGAAAAAGGCATATAGGACACTTGCCTTTATCAATCGAGGCATAGATTACAAAAATAGGGAAGTCATGTTGGAGTTGTATAGAACCTTGGTGAGGCCACAGCTGGAGCATTGTGTGCAGTTCTGGTTGTCACATTATAGAAAGGATGTGATTACACTGGAGGGGGTGCAGAGGAGATTCACCAGGATGTTGCCTGGGATGAAACATTTAAGTTATGAAGAGAGGTTGGATAGACTTGGGTTGTTTTCGTTGGAGCAGAGAAGACCGAGGGGCAACCTGATCGAGGTATACAAGATTATGAGGGGCATGGACAGGGTGGACAGGGAGCAGCTGTTCCCTTTAGTTGAAGGGTCTGTCACAAGAGGACATAAATTCAAGGTGAGGGTCAGGAGGTTTAGGGGGGTGATGTGAGGAAAAACGTTTTTACCCAGAAGGTGGTGACACTCTGGAATGCACTGCCTGGGATGGTGGTGGAGGCGGGTTGCCTCACATCCTTTAAAAAGTACCTGGATGAGCACTTGGCACATCAAAACATTCAAGACTATGGGCCAAGTGCTGGTAAATGGGATTAGGTAGGTAGGTCAGGTGTTTCTCATGTGTCGGTGCAGACTTGATGGGCCGAAGGGCCTATTCTGTACTGTGTGATTCTGTGAATGTAAAATAAGCTGCAGATTTATTAGAGCCCATTCTGTATTCATAGCGCCCATTCTGTATTCATGCCTATGATGAGTTTATGCCCCATTGTCTCCATGAAATCAGATGTAGAAATTTTGGTATAGTTAAGTGGTTTTGCTCCTCTTGTTATCTGACAAAACCCCTTTTTACATTGAATTGGATAGAAGTTACAGCAAACAAACAGGACATTTGGCCCATCTGCTCTGTGCTGATCTACTTTATGCTCCACAGAACCCTCTTCCTTCCTTATTTCATCTAACCCTACCAGTCTCCTTCCCGGTCTAAATGTCTAAGCTGTTCCCAATTTGTCCCTCTTGTATAAATATAACTTCAGTGTGAAGCAACATGATATTTAAATCATTAAGCTTGTATTTGGAAATAACTTTGCTGCGTTTACATTTCCTTGCCTGGATTTCTACTATGCATTGCAGTGTGAGAGTTTCTTTAAAAAGTGCTTACTTAATCCTAGAAAATGTTAAAATGTTGTGTAAGTGGCTGTTTAATGCTGTCTGACCCCATAAGTTTAATGTTTTCTATCTAGCGCATTATACAACCAGCTCTGTGGAGAGAAAAAATGAAGAGTCTTTTCAAGCATGCAGCTATTAGAGTGTTAGAACAACAAAGTGCAGCTCATTTTTATTTATGGTTTAATTGGTTGAGCTTTTTCTGGCTCACATACAGGCAGGCACGATTACATCAGCTGCATGAATAAAGGGAAGCCAGCTGAGGAGAGTTGTTTGTGCGCTGAATCAGAAATCACCCTGTTACACACAGCATCTCTTGACTGTCTTATAGCCAGGTGCACCTGAGACAGATGCTGAAGTTTTGCTCTGCTAAAATTGAACAACAAATTGACCTGTTTTCACTTTTTGTGCCTTTAGCTCACTAAGTAAATATTTGCTCAATTGGTCATGACGTTGCTGGAGGACAATAGATCAGGGTTGAATCTGAGACACACCTGTTGTGTATGTATCAGTGCCACACCATTGGATTTACCCACTTAATCATCATTGGGTGTAATCATCAACAGGAGTAATATGTGCTCAAGATTTAGGTCTTGGATCTTTCAGCTGAGCTATACAACCACATTTTGGGTGTGGTTCAGTGGATTCTATATGGAAAGTATATTTAATACATTTCATCTCTTATTTGAAATAGACGTCTAGTGAGTGTATAAATTAAACTGGACGAAAACATTGAACAGCTATTGCCTCCTACCATGCATATATTAGATTTAGAGGAGCACTCTCAACAGCATATATGTAAAATTATTCTGAGCTCCTTTTTCCTTGAATTTTAATTCATTTCAAAATTTCATGCTATTTTTACAACTCTCCTTTCTGCAATAACACAAGCAGTATGAATTATATTAACTTTTAAGTCAAACATTTTTATTCCATAGACTTTTAATTGCAAATGCTGAAACAGAAATATACATTTTGAACCATGGCAGCTGTGGCTAAATAACTTGCAAAAAATAACCTGAATAGATTCAGGAATATACTATTTGTAAAAGCAACAGTAAGCCTCTTGATTATAAATGGCGCCAGGTTTGTAAGGAATGAATTCCATCTTAGAAGTTGTATGTTTTAAGACTGTAGTGCTGTAGACCTATATATGTAGCGAGTAGATATGAGATAGTGCCTCCAGAGTTCCTGATTGGTGAATACTGACCATTGGTCAGCATGGACAAATCACATCCCTGACAATGCAACCTGCTTGGGGAAAAAAATATTTTTTTAAATCCCTGGCTTACATGAATTACGATTACACTTATTTTTAGATTTTTATGTTAAAATTATATTTATGTTCCTCACTTTTTAGGATAATGTTTTTGCTGTGTGACTAAGTCCAAATAATCTCTGGTCTATCTGGCCCAGACCTCACCCCTTCCGAGTGTTGAGATCCTCATTTACTCAGTTACTCTGCTACTAAATATATTCTCTCATCTGAAAGTATTGAAGATCCTAGCCTTGACCCCGCCCCCCACCGCCATCCCAGCCTGCATCTCCTCTCCTTCCCAACGCAACCACATTATAAATTAGCAATCTGCTGTTCCTGACTGTGATCTCTGCCTCTTGCACGCAGGACTGCAACCAAAATCTTGGCTTATTCAGCCTCTTTCCTTTTGCTAGGGTGGTGTGACATGTTTCTTGCTTCCCTCTTTAGGGCACAGACAGTATCTTACTTTAACGGTTAAAGTAAACATAGACGAGTTAATTTATAAAGTTAATGGAACAAATTGATTTATAAAGAGATAGAAAATCAGTGAAGGAAAAGAAGATTTCCAGAAGTAAATTGAATGAAGCATAAGGCAACTTTTCATTATTATTTTTTATGAATATTGAATGCACTGCAAGTTGGGATTGTTACCTCATGAACTATAAAATGTTACAACAACGTGTCTGGGTTAAATATGAAAACTAAATAGTCATAGGGACTTCAATGCAACTCTAAAAGGCCTGGTTCCTTTCATTAGGAAACCCAGTAGAGTTGAATTGGAATCCCTACAGCTGATTTTATTTTCATATTTATATTCTTGGTAATCCTTTCAGGAATAGTTGGTTTGGCTTGAAAGGCTCAAATACTGGAAAATGTACCAAAGAAAGATTAAGTAAAAATGAGTTCTAAGGGCTCTCATCATCTTTCGTCATTTGAAATCCACAACTACTGCAACTGCACTTTTGCATGGAACAGTTCTTTTTCTGTAATAAAAATGACTGCAAATTGTTCCCAAATGCAGCTAAATTATGACAAGCTTATTTTTTAGGTAATGGGGATCACTGCACTCACTTTACACTCTGATTGTGGCTGGGGCAAAAAATGAAATCTATACATTAAAAATCCAAATGAATTGAATTCTTGTGTGTGAGTAAGCTTCACTAAGAGAGCGATAGTTCACCTGGAAGGAGAACCAAATGTTATGGTGTTCAAAGGCTTCTAAATTGGACATTGACTCTTAGATATTGAGTAAACGAGGCATCTCTACCTGGACCCGTAAAATGAGGGAAGCAGGTGGAAGCTAGAAAATAGCGAATGCCTAACAGATCGATATTGTACAGCGACCTCAAATTGTAGCCAGAGGGAAGAGAATGACAGAGAGGGAGCAAATAATGAAGTTTTCCAAAAGAATACACTTTTTTAACTTAAATATTCACTCCCTCCTACACCTCACAGGCTGCAACAGTTCAACAAGGTGCCTTCCTCCCACTTGGGGTGGGCACAAAATGCTGGATTTGCCATGAACAAATTGTTTTAAGAGTTTCCTTGATCTAAAGAAGCTTGATAATGCACATAAGTTTTTATTTTACATTTGTAACTAAAGAATGAGTTCATGAATTACTTGGAAAATATTCTTCAATCTCATTTCATTTGGTTGACTTTCCAAATGTACGATTGATTATTTTGGTTCAGTTACAGGTAAGAGTGAGTAAACACTGACCCTGACTAATCCCATTACAGAGTAATTTGTTTGATGTGGTACTTGCAATTGAACATTTTTTTCACTGTTAATAATGGGTTCAACCTGAAATTGCTGATGATTTGTTGAAGTTGAGTGGATGTTTTGGACTGTACTTTGATTCTCAATTATTTATTATTGTATAAAAGACTACAATTACCTTGGCTTCAGATGATTTCTTGTGGTTTTCCATTGTTCCCAAATGTATAAAGAAAGCTGAAGTGAACCAAATAATGCTTAATGACTCCCCTGTGGGTCAATTAGAAAGCTGAGTGCATTAATAATTCTCAATGCATTATTCTGTCGAAAAACCATTCAAGCGTCTAAACTTATTTCTTCTTCCTCATTTTTTCTTCTGTTTTTATCTGTCACCCTGGTTTATAGTTCTAAAGCCTATAAAGCTTGATGTGCAGTAAGAATTTGAGCTCAGAGTCACAGATGGGCAGTACCGAGCTGAGCTAAAAGTGGCATAGGAATATGTAGTTGCAGCATGTGCTTTTCAGTTTGTTTGATATCTTAATTTCCACTGATATGAAATATCCCCTGCAAGGATAATAATGGCAACTGTTTCCATAGCCTATTCCCTTGCGTGCTGATGAAGCCATGCAGCCTTACTGTGACAGGACAAGAAATATCTACTGACAGTATCTCTGGTTTTAAATTGTGAACCTGCCCATTTGTGCTGTTACATCGAGATACCAGCGCTGTCAAATATATGGAACAATAAATTGCCATTTGGTCCATTTAAATTCCTTTTGACTGTCCAATCTTCATTGTTTTGGATTTCGACCCAACTATATATTCTCCAATGGGAGGTAAATAATCCCAAATAATACATCCATTGTGTGTCCCTGGTATAGACATGGCAATGTGTAAATGGAGCTTAGTGGTGATGGAGTGAAGTTGAGAGAAATGCTTCATGTTGATTTATCTAATATTATTCATAAGATTGTGTAGTATTTGGAAAAAGCTCATTGAGTCAATCATGATCCAAAATTAATTTTACTAATTCCCTTCCAAGGCTCTTTTAATGAGTTGGGTCACTGTCTGCTGCTGCTGCTTAAGCCTTTAAGATTTCTGATCTATAGTCACCAATTGGGAACTCTGGTGGCACTACCTCATATGTACTGGCTACATATATAGGTCTACAGCACTACAGTCTTACAAACATACAACTTCTAAGACGGAATGATTCATTCCTTGCAGACCTCATCAACTGGCGCCATTTGTGATCAAGAGGCTTACTGCTGCTTTTGCAAATAGTATATTCCTAAATCTATTCAGATTATTTTTTGCAAGTTATTTAGCCACAGTTGCCATGGTTCAAAATGTATATTTCTGTTTCAGCATTTGCAATTAAAAGTCTACAGCATAAAAATGTTTGGACATAAAAGCTAATATAATTTAAATCGATATTGTTTAAGTGTATTGAGATAGTATGGAATCAATTTCCAACATGCAGTGACTTGGGGTTAGTGCCCTTCTAGTTTCTTGATATTCTCAGCACAGTGGAATTGATGAGAAATTAGGTACTTAGATTAAAAAATTGGCTTGGCAGTAAGAAACTGAAGGTGATGAATGAAGCCCTGCCTGGAGATGAGTGACAAATGGAGGTCTGCGGCAGTGTCTTCTGGGCATCCTGGTGTTAACATATTGCTAAACAACATGGAGGAGACTGCTACTATAATATAACACTTGATGACACCGAGCTGAGAGTCCTAGGGACTAATAAAGGGGAGATTTATAGAATTCTAAGTGTTCTCGATGAATTAAGCAGATGGGTTGCAGAATGGCAAATAGATTTTCATGTAGCTAAATAACACATGTTGGAGCTGAAGAAATAAAAATGCATACACAGCACATCAGAAAAGCCAGAAAAGGAGTAGCAAAGGATGTGACTGAAAGTAAGAAACAATGACTTGCATATTGCAGTGGTAATGATGGCAAAACAGCATTTTCCATTATTAATTCTCTGAAACTGACAGCAACTTTGGGAGTCCACACATGCACAGAATAATGTTAAAATCTAGAAATCGCTCTCAGCATATCTACGTTCCTCCATAAGGTGAGCTGTTGAAGTTCCCCTGTCTGCAATGAATTGAAAATCTCCGACCTGATGAGAGCGCCTCTCTTCTGCTCCTAGTTTTGCTGTTAAAAGTCCTTGAAAAAGTTACAGCTTGTTGAATGAATTATAACTGTTTTTAACTGCGTACTAAATTCATAATTACTACTAAACACCCTCACTAGCTCTGAAAAGCTAACTCGAAATGTCAGGTTTCTTAATTATATAAAGTTTCCACATTTTTAAAATGTTTTAAAACTTTGTTTATATTTTAGTTTCTAGTTTTCATCATATTCCAACCAATTGCTATTTGAATTTTATAATGTTGCTAGCTGAAATACTTAAAAGTTCCTGGTTTGCTGTCTGAGGAATACAGTGTGATTCCTGCTCACCCTACTTTCTGACATCACTCCTGCTGTTGCCTGGAGATCCTGTAGACTTGGCGCCAGATTGAAATGGCCTTTAGGAAGGAGTAAGCCACTTGCTACAATTCCCGCAGAGACCAATAACGTTTATAAAGAAATTTGAACTTCCAGCTAATAGCTGAAAAGGATGACGTAATGAGATTTCATGTTATAAGACTTTTGCTGTAAAAAAAGACTAAAGACACTATTAACTAAACACTGCTTTTGCAGGCAATTTATACTTTAAACTACAGAAAGGAATGTTCCCCATACATATTTATTAAATGTTGCACTATCTACAGAATTACAGCCCTATATCAAACAGTCCACAGTTGCATCCAGTGGGTTCACGTTTTCCCGTTTCACCGAGGAATAACTTTGACTGAGCAGCTCCAGGAGCTTCCCTCATTTTCCAGAGAGTTTCCTAAATTCACTATCAGCAGTAAAGCACACTCCGATGATTCTCCTAACACCTTGGCCACGTCAGGACAAATTTCCCGGGTTCTTTCGATGGCTGTGGAATTTCTTCTGACTGAAGACCATCTCCCTCCTGCATCTGGCTTTGGTAGCTCACAAAGAACCTGCGGATACTTCTACTGACTACACCTACTGCTGTCCTATTCCTCCCTCCCCCTATCTTCTATATTCTGTCCAAAAGTTTGGAGCCGCCAAGTCTACTTACCGTTAGCACAGCTGCCCTTGCCTTTTGTTCCCAGGTGTGAGAACTTCACATCTTGCTCAGCAGATCCCTTGACTTAACCAGGCTTGCTGTCAGACAGGATTCAGGATGTTCACATGACCCTGTCAGTTTAACCTAAGTTTAAAGAAACGGTACAAAACATCAACTTATAAATTTCAACATAACACTCAACAGAGATTGTTATATCCTTGCAGGCAGCTTTCTTCAAGGCCAAGGTTAGGCACCATTTTTTCACTGATGGCTGCAAAATTCAGCCCAGTTATTAATGGATAATCATGCACTTTGAGACCATTTGATTACTCCTACCCTTCGTTAATGTACTGGCAAAGCAGATTCTAAATTTGTCCAAAATTCAAAGGATATTAAGGTAGGGAGAAAGATGAGGGCATAGATTTATGTTTGCTCACTGCTATTTGCAAGGCAAGGTAAATGGGGAAGACCATTTTATACGAGGGCTGAATTTTCACTAATGCTAGTGCAGGTTGGAAAATATCCCCAAGTTGCTTCATCAGTTAATTCATTTGGGAAAAGAGTTGGGCAAATATGTGTTTAAGAATAGAATTGCAAGATACAAACAAAAGAATTATACCTAATAATCAAATATTCCTGGGCACATGATTATTCTTCTGCTAGTGATCCTTTCATTTTTTTCATGGTTTCAATTCCCAGAGTGACACAGGTCAAATTGGAATTATACGGCTTGTCCAGCTGCTTTAGTGTCCTGGGTTTAGCTGTGTTACCTCAGGAGAAATTGGAGAAATTTGTAAAAGCCTTACCATCTTGTTGGTATAGTTCTGGCTGGATGCTTCCCTCGGGATGTTGAGTGGATTAGATGGAGTCTATGATGGGGTTAACTACACCTGGTCTTTGTTATTCCTTGTTATGACATGGCAGGTGATGTGTGCCAGGTGGAATGTGGGCTTTGCTGGCTAGGCCAGCATTTAATACCATCCCTAATTACCCTTGAGCAGGTGAAAGGAAACTTATCCTTTAATAATCACTACTTGGGTCTCTCCACTTGGGTCTCTCAGCACCTGGAGTAAATCGGACTGGCTTCACCCATTTCTCCTCAGGCTGCAATTGGGGTCCTATAACAATTGTAACAGCCTGATTTGCACACTTAACCAACCTCAAGTCTATTTGCGCAAGGACTAACGAGATATTCAACTGCCTGTTTTTTAAGCAAGATACAGGAAGCAGGCAGTTCCAAGTCATGGATGTAAAGTTTTGCAATTTTGGTTTAATGGTACCCAAACATGCTGAGTGAATTTAAGCAGCAGCTGGATACCTAACTGACACTATTGATAAACGCATCGTCTACAATTTTTCATATTTGAGAGAAGGGGATGTGAGTGTTCACCATTGGCTGGCAGTTCAGGGTAGACTTCAATTGTTTTCCAGCCTGCCAGTAGAATGCTTTGGGATGTGAGTTAATTAAACTTGAGAGAATAACCTAAGGGATTGGTAGCACACCTTGAAACTCTGGCACCCACCTGAATGTTTGAATGATAATAGGGTTATATATCTGCCGCATTGAGAATTACTGGGTTAAAGTTATTCTGGAGGTACTCACGAGTCACAGCTGATTCATCTGATATGAATTTTAACAATCAACAGGAAACCAGACTGAATACATCTTCCAGCTGGGAGGATTCTTGTCTTTTAATAACCTTTGGCTTCCTTCTTAAGTGATAGGAATTAGGTTGTTGGCTGATGTGTTTTTCAGTCCATTGCGGAGCTGGTGTACTTGGTCACTGCCTTTGTCCCTTCCGACACGGCGCTTGGCCAGTTCCCTGGGCAGTAGCAGGCACACGGCGGTCTGGATCTCCTGGGAGCTGATGGTGCTGTACTTGTTGCAATGGGCCAGGCGGGAAGCCTCACTTGCGATGTGCTCGAAAATATCGCTTATGAACGTGTTCATGATGCCCATGCCCTTGGAGGAGATGCCAGTGTCAGATGTCAGACTTTTTAGATGTCGATGGAGCAACTTTCTTTCCTGGATCTTTTCCTCTCCTTGCCGCCCTTCATGGGCAACTTTTTCCGTGCTTTCTTGGCCCCCTTTTTTGAAACTTGTGCTTTGTTGTGGTCCACCATGTTCACAGTCAGCTTCAGACACACAGCCTCGTAAACTATAAATAACCTGCCCAACTGCATTTAAGGGGAAACCAGATACATGCCTGAGATAGAAAGGAATGGAAGCTATGGCTGAAATATAAACAGAATAGGCAGGAAATACCCAGTGGATCAGGCCTGAGCTGAGTATTATTGACATTTTTGTTATATTCAGATTTCCAGTATTTTGCCTTCTCTAGAAGGTTATGCTCGTAGAATTAGGTGAGGTATGGGAAGAGGTTTGTGTGGAGCATAAACACCATCATGGACCATTTGGACCAAGTGATCTATTTCTGTGTTGTAATTTATATATGATTTCGCCACCAAGAATTACATACTACTGTAAAATGCTGCCGCATTCTGAGTAATTAGAATATGAAAGCATTGGATTATGATACTTGCTGTTTCCTGTTTCCTACTTGAAGAAGCTGTTTCCTGTCTGTCACTTGAAGAAGCTGTTGCAAAGTTATAGGGATTAATTATAAGCCTCAAGTTTACTCGCATCCCCTACTGCTATGTTAAGCAGGAAGATCTCCGATACAAACAAAGGCTTGTGTAATCTGTATCGCACTACAGAGTGGTTTATACCGCAAACAAAACAGTGCTGTTCTGTTGCCTCTTAAGAAATACAGACAGGAAGCACCCTTCCCCATCCATTAAGGTAATTTCAACTGAAGTAATGTGTATAAGAATGCTTAATGCACTTGTGCCACATTACTGGGCTGGATTTTCTGGTAGGTATTGGCGTCTTGCCATCAGCCCCATATGAGGGCCTGAGTCCACTTGTGTCGCCAAGGTGCCCAGGAGCCAACCTCCTAATTGCCCACTTTTGCATGGGCTCCAAATGCTCCAGGCCAAATCAGGAAGAGATGGGTGCTGCAGTAGCAGGCACGAGCACGCGAGGCCACTTCAACATGGAGGTGCCCTTGGCCATGGGGTTGAAGTTATGAATTAGAGGTCCAAAGCTGGTAGGGCCATTCAGTTGGAGAGGAAACCCCTCCATAGGGCGTTTGCAAAATGGCCTAATTGGATTACTAGGCTGTCTGTCCCTGTGGAGTGGGCAACCGACTCAATTCCCAGTCAGCCTCTCAAAGTTCCCCGGAGGCAAGAATACATCAAGGATTTGTCCCATCACAGCTCCCCCCTATTTTCACAGACCTCCACTTCTCTGCCTCGAACCCTATCTCCACAAGGTCAGGGAAATTCAGCCCACTGTGTTTGCTATTTTTATACAAGCGTTAACCTGTTTACACAGGTGCAAACTAAGCATTTGTATGTGAACTTGAATAGAATTTCTGCTTATTATCGCTAATAAAATTAAGAAATTCTAATAAAGGAAGACTTGCTTCTCATGACCTCCGGCTGTTCCAAAACACACAGCTAAGCCCTTTTGAAGTGTAATCACTTGTTGTAAGTTAGGAATGTGCAGCCAATTTGCACACAGCAAGGTCCCATAGTGCTTGTGAACAGAGCACATGACATATCAAAGGACAGATTATTTGCTACATAACTAAGGTGATAGCTCCTGCAATTAGAAGGAGCTAGTTATTTAGCTATTATAGTTTATTTTGCTAGCCATCTTCTGCAAAGGTATGCCTTGCCATGTACATGTGCTGGTTTACTTATAAAGTGACTCCCACAGTAATAAACTTAGAAATTGCATACATGTTCCAATTTGGGGTACAGCCCTTAAAATACAGGCTTTCAAACCAGTACACTTCATTTTAAAATGGAATGTAGCTTTGTCTTTGCAATTAAAGCACAACAAACTCAAGAGCCCTACAGAACACACCTAGTATGATTATAGGCTGGAAAATAAATTCAGCATGTTAGATTTCAGTTCAGTAGTTTTGATACTCAAGTTAGTAACATCAGATGGCAAGTTTCCTGACTATAGTCTATTAGAGATTCACCTATAACTTGTAATGAAACAGATTATTCAATGCAACCATTTGGACTTCGATCAATTTGGAGAGCTGGGATTGTCCTCATTGAAGAAGAAAAGGTTGAGTGCAGATGAATAGAGGTGTTCAAAATCATGGGGGAATCTAGAGTAGATAGAGAGAAATTTCCCATTGGAGAAGGATCAAGAATCAGAGGCTATAGATTTAGGGTGATTGGCAAAAGAATCAAAGGTGACATTACAGCTGATACTATCTTTTCTAACATTCATATTATTGTGTTTTAACCTTTTAAGGAAGAAATAGAAATGATGAAGGGATGCTTTCTTCCAAAAAAAATTTGAGAAACCCTGTTCTGATGTTAAGTCTTGGGTCATTCATCTGTGGACTTGCTCTGTTGGAAATAATGCATGGACTCCCTTTTGTTTCCTTACCCCGCAGACCAAAGTTTGCAAACTGTTATAATAAACACAATGAACTTCCTTAAAGGAGCATGTTGTCACGATACGTTACTTCCAAGATACTGTATCAATGGTACAGCAGAGCCAAATATATTATATTTTTCGCCTTGACTCCTCCAAATTGATTTGGAGAAGTTCAGCACATGCGGAATGATTTGCAGTGGCCTAAGCAGTTTTATGGTTGCAGACCTCTTGTGGCGTGCTGTCCTTGACTGGTTCAGTAACTGAACTTCCTTCAAACACAATTCCTGATTAACATTAAAATAATCCTCAAATCAAAGAATTGTTAATCACAGAAGGAGGCCATTTGACCCATTGTATCTGTGCTTGCTCTTTGAAAGAGCTGTCAAATTAGTACCCACCTGCCCATGCAAACTTTCTCCCCTTCTAAGATTTATTCAAGTTCCTTTTGGAAGTTACTACTGAATCTGCTTCCATCACGCTTTCAGGCAGTGTATACCAGATCATCATAACCCAACTACATTTTAAAAATCACCTCATTTTCTCCCCCTGGATTTTTTGACAATTGTCACAAAGATGGCAATCGCCAGTAATTATTATCACCCTCTAGTAACTATTTTGGAATGTCCATTTCAGTGTAGTATTGAGATTGATGCATGCTGATGAAGTTCTATGATGAAAGTTGTTTGAAGTGATTCGATGGCCCAGAATACTAATAAGGTTGGTGAGGGAGTAATGGATCTTTGCATTACTTTTATACATGTTTATTGAAAAATCAGATTCCATCAGCAACCCTGCACTACCTATGGATCAAAAATTTAGTTTGCGCATGAACCTTTGGAAAAAGGGTCACAAAGTGAGCAAGTAACACTTCCATTCAGATCTGTACTGGAAATAGAATAGATTCTCAAATTTATAATGCTGAACTCGCAGAGTGAGGAGAAAAATACCATATTGATTGTGTAATAACTACTGGTTGAGCCAGCAACGCCTACATCCCATGAACCAATATATATTTAAAAAAATTCAGGTTAAATTACCAAAACAAAGTTATACAGAAATTGCAGTAACTCAGCGCATTAGGTGACAAGGCATTATTCAACTTTTTCAGCTACATTAATTTGTTCTGAGTCAGTTGTAAGAAATAATTTCAAGATTCTTGGAATTCCCTTACTAAAATCCTTTAATGTTGGAACTATATATAACTTTTAAGACCCATGGAATTCTGTTGCTCAGTTGTCATTGGAGCTGTCCCTCCATTTGGGGAAGATGTGTACTCAGGGTTGCGAGTTTCTGCCATTGGTCTTCATGTGACTAAACAGGCCAATCCTTGTTCCACGTATCTTTGGGTGCATGGAACAGAGAGCTCAATGAGGTAGTGTGATCTGGAGTGCAGGATTTGCTTCCCTTTTTCCTTCTCTGCCTTCTCTTTAAGACTTTGTGACTCAAAGCGTAATGCAGCTTGATGGACAATATGGCACCATTCTGAATGATTGGTTGCACGCAATGTGGAGCTAAATGATTAAATCAAACTAGCCAAAGGCTGAACTATTTATCTAGGATGCCCCTGAGCAACTGTTAAATCAGATTCAAAGACACAGTAGGCCCTATATAAACCTTAGTAAAACAAATTGTACCTATGGCACTCCAGTGATTAGAGATATTGGCCACCTGTGAGCAACAGAGACCCCTGATGGGCCAGCAGTCGCAAACAATTAGCTCAGACCTGCTAACTTGTATTGTTTAAAATCTGTACTTCGCCAACATTTATATTGGTAGTTCTGTTTTTGTTTTGGATTTCCAGCATCCGCAGTTTTTTTGTTTTTATCCCTGCTAAGTTTTTCCAGGTGATTCTGTTTTTGTTTTATATTGGTAGTGCTAGCTAATCCAGTCATGACCTGCTGAAATGTCCTGATCATGAGAACTTCTAAATGGAAATAATTTAAAGATGGGTCTTGAAGAGTTCAAGTGATGGGCCTGTGACTAATTCCTTTAGCAGCTTGTTCCATTTTGGTTTTGTCCTTGGGAGGAAAGATTGTTTCTACACGGTCTTGGAAACAAATGGTTTTTGTAGTTTGTGTGGATAGCAATCTTATGTTTCCTCATTTTCAGAGGGCTTTGGGTACCAGCTTCTGTCAATTCCCTGCTGTCCTGTCCGCATTTTATAGAACTTGGTGGGTCTATTTTTCTCCCTCCTTTGCTGTAGTGATTCTCATTCCAAATATTTGATCAAGGGTGCGACAGTGGTCTATTTCCCATACTGATTTATGCAGCGTGTCTTTGAGTGGCTTCAGTCTTATTTATATCTCTCATTACATAAGGACCCCACACTCCAGGACTGACAACCAGACATTTGGTAAACTATACCTCTGATATTTTTCTTTCAATACCGAAGATTCCTTCCTTATAAATCCAAGTGCTCTATTTGCTTTGTATGTTACCTGCTGAATGTTACCTGATTGAAGGTTGTTTTTTAAGATGAACCCCCAGGCATGGTTATGCATCTACCTGTTGGAGAATTTGATTACAGAACTTGAAGCTGGATTCTTTTTGTTGGTAATGCGCATGACACAGCATTTTTGGCATTGAATGCTATCTTTCATTGGTCCTGCCATTTTTTGCAATTCCAGAAGATCATCTTGCAGTGAATTGCTATGATCTTGAGTTTTCCCTAATGTGAAATTTTGTTTGTCATCAAAATATTAAAACGTACTTCTGTTATCTAACGTCAATGGCAAGGGAAATGTGATGCCTTTTTTGCAATGTTTGCTTTGAAAATGAAACCATTCTGCTTGAAGGAGTCTGTAGAAATGAACATGGTTACCTTTTCCAATGCGACAGAGACCTATTTAATGGGAAAATATCTTCAAAAGGAGAAAGAATTGTTTCTACACAAATTTATTTTCTAGGTGGCCTACAGCCTTTTCTTAATAGGACCAATTGGATAACGTTTTGGTTGCTATGGAGATGTTCCTATTAAGAGACTGCACTGTACACTGCATTTTTAAACAGTGCAGTTACAGTACTATATCATACTGGTAGCTGTCTGCATCATATGCATATCATGTATGCATTATACAGGACTAAATTAGTGACAGGACTAAATTAGCATCTTTGAAGTGTTACCTGTATGTGATATGGCATAAGTACAAAAATTAAAAATTGAACAGAAACCTACAATCCCGTGTAAATGTTAAATCTTGTGTAACAATGCATGTCATGCCCAAATATTTCATGATGAAGAATAACCTAAATTCGGGTATGCATATAAGTGTTGCTGTCAGCCTTCAGATTACCCTGTGAAACTGTGAGCACATAAGAAATAGGAGCAGTTGTGTGTATGTATGCATCACATGTAATCTTTTGCTGCTTTACAAATGGCTAAACAGGACGTGCCCCGTGCAAAAAAAAATCATAAGCAGTTGCAAGGACACGATGATCCATTGACACGATGATTAAAGGAAACACTTATAATTCAGAGACAAAGGGGCTTCTTTTGGAGCTTGGTATCTCATTAATGGGCGACCTTTTCTTCGGGTGGCAACTGTGACATTCGAATTTGTTTAGCAGTCAGCTCCTGAATTTAACTCCCCTGCATGAATCATTAATTTGGAAGCAGATGTGTTGCAGCTCCTTTTCCAAGACTGTTGAGCACTGAGGCAGCATATATTAGAAAATGGCCTTTTAATTTTCTGATCAGTACAAGATTACAAATGCAATGGAGACATGTTTTGGTTGTACTGCAAAAGGTCTGAACATATCAGGAGTTGTGCAGTGATCAGTTTGGTTTCTAAGCTGTTAATATGCATGACTTTACTAAGGAGAAATGTAAATTTGTTCTCGATTTAACAATTATTATATAAGTACTGCACTGCCACTATATTGGATAACATATTGCAAGACGTAGCATGTTGCAGAAGATAATTTTTTGCACCTAAGAATTCCCTGTGGAAATGAATCGATATTTTTAGAATATATTCTTGGCTGCTTCCCTCCACCACCACCACCACCACCACACACACACACACACACACACACACACACACACACACACACACACACACACCCCCCCCCCCCCCCCCCCCCCCCACCCCCGCAACTGAACAATCTCGGCTAAGTTTATAAAACTTCTTTTTGCTCCTTTATTGCTTACAGTGCTGTGGCGTTGAAACACTTTCAAAATCCGATTTGTCAGAATCCTTTTGCCTGGACTTGTTCCCTTTATATCACTCTACAGAACTCTTTTGAAAATTCATTTCATCCTCATCGCTTCATAACATTTAACAGACTCGGTGAGATTAGTCATATTGTGATGTTCAGTAAAATTTGATGGACAGTAAAAGCTAAATTACATGACTTGAGGACAAACCTGATCTCTAATCTCTTGTCCTCTTTCTGCATCTCCGAGACAAGTTTGAAGTTTTGCTTTCTTCAACCTGCTATTATATAACCTCATTTATTATTTCGGCAAAACAGTTTCATCCAGTCATTTTCATGATGAGATTTATTGTATTTGGATTCCCTGCAGGGCCTCATCTGGATCAACTTTTCAAATTGCTTATGTTCTGCACAGGGAAAAATAGCACCTAACATGTAGCCCTCTTTCTGTGAAAAAACATTTTGAAGGATAAACTGATGTACTCTTGTTGTTTAACCAAAGGGCATCTATGATATTTACCTTCTGAAAATATTCTTTAAAATGACCTGTATATTTCAACAGGATACTG
The DNA here is from genome assembly GCF_017639515.1 of Carcharodon carcharias. NCBI lineage: Eukaryota > Metazoa > Chordata > Chondrichthyes > Lamniformes > Lamnidae > Carcharodon > Carcharodon carcharias. The sequence goes on along the minus strand of NC_054494.1, from coordinate 24,735,758 downwards.
GTTTCACAACACTTTACACATAAATGGCTCTACACTTTAGTATTTTCCCTACTTTTAGGAATCATCTTCAGGATCGGCAGAGCTTGACAAGTTGATTTTTAGCTCAGCCAGAGAAATTGGAAAGGCACAGCCTTTAAAAAAAAAGTAACCATGACTTTGTGCTCTCTTATTTGAGATGCATCACCAGTGGAGTGGGTGTCTAGCCCCACTATATTTTCAGTCTTGGTGTTCTTTTAAAATGTTTTTTTTAAATCACATACCAATATATTAATCAGTGCAGTTTTCCCTGGTGAAAAATGCGAAGTGAGGTTGCAGCAAAGAGCATCCCCAATTGTTTTGCACCTTTGCTTGTCCTGATCTGTCGAAAGATTAGAGAGTGGGGCTGTCGAGTGAGGGAGGATTGTTTGACCATTAATACTGTACTAGAAAGAATGGCAGAAGCAGAATCAATAAGAGATCTTAAAAGGGATTGGACAAATTCTTGAGACGCTTGAAGGCAGGGAGTGGTGGACCTTAGCTGAGGATTTTGGTGGGAATTTCAGAGCACTTTGAAGATACAGTAATTCTAGAATAATTGAAGGTTGTACCTTTGGTTGACTATGTAGAATGGGGAAACATGGTACATAGAAGTTGGGAGATTGGAAGATATAAGCTGAGATAGCTAGAAAACATTGTTGAGACAGGGTGAGATGAACCAAAGAGCAATTAGTAAATCAAGACTTGACTGTTAAGATCAAGGTGGGTGGGAGTGGGTGCAATATGCCAGAGGATGTTAGTGAGGTCAGATGAGCAGGACATGTGGATAGGAGGAGATGGGATGTATGTGGTGAAGCTTTGGATGAACCAGATTTTGAATAGGGTGCAACTGGAATGTTGGTGAGGAGAACCACAAGGTTCTGAAGGTATCTGTGAAGAGTTTAGCAGTGGCTGGGGTGAAGGGGGTGAGGTGGTGAAATAAGGACCAAGCACATTTCATCTTCGTGGAAATGTATGTACCAAATCAGTTTCTTACACAGGCTCTCAAACCTGTACCAAAATTTTATCAAAGCACTACTTATAATGTATGGTTCCTGTTCTCCTTGAACAACATTTTCTTCTGACTGCAAAATCCAGTAAACTTGTCAGTTCAAATGGTCCAGTTAAGTTATACTATTCAGTACAAATGCAGAACCTAATTTGTATTGGTGCAGAATCTATCTTCATAGTTGGCTTATTGTCAAATTGGCACTTCCTAGAGATGCTGCTGATTTTTTTGGCTGCTTTTATCACCTTTGAAAGGTGGTTGAACCATGTTTATCATCGTTTATTTCTTTGCCAAAATGACATCACAGCAGTTGGTACTGTTATAGTTTTAAGCCTCTGTATGAAACTTGTTCTGATTGGCATTCGTTTGAATTAGAGGATTAGTTATAATCTAATACATGGATCTTCTAGGCCATAACTATTCACTTCTCTAGAGGCCAAAGGCAATGAAATATTAAATTCAGATCATTGGCTGGCAGTGTGGTTCTCCGTTGTACAGTTACATCTCAAATTATTAATGACTTGTAATCTTTTTGTTTGTTGCATTAAAGCCTTGTAGCTGCTAATGGAGGCAACTTGAAAAATGAATCTTTAGAACTGTTTTGTTGGACAGAAAAGGAATTTCATTCATTCCTTTGTTAGTTGTATGATTGACTGACTGACTGATTGTTTTCCATACTCCATGGTGTATGCTACTGGAGGCGATGCTCCTTGAATATTGCTAAGTGTATTTGCTTTGTATGGATAGCTATTGTTAAAACCTGCTCCATCTGAATTATTTGATATTTCTTGCTGTTGGGTATCTCTAGTTATAAATACCTCCACAGTTGTAGTTAGATCTCTATCAACTGCTAACGTGTTCAAATTGGTTGGTCAATTCAGTTTGAATTGACAGAAGATTGATTTGTTTTCAGTTAAGCCCTACTCTCCTAGAGATTGCTATCAGTATGTTACAAAACAATGAAGGATATTATAATTATTGAACTACTAGCTATTAGGCAGCTAGATGGTGGCTTAAAAATGGTCAGTTTGTTGGACCTTGTGTACTGACTGTAAAATACTACTGTATGTATTGTGTTTAAAAAAAGCCTAATATTTAATGATTCATGAGTTGTTCAAACCTTAATAATCAATTGCCATTTTCTAAAGTGACTAATTATTAGCTTCCTGATGTTGTTTGAAACATTATTTGCTTGACCTAGAATCACTGCACTTATGTTCTTGCGGTAAGAGAACAGTGCAATATTTTAGGAAGATTAATAATAACTTCATGACAATTATATTGGAATAAATGTTATCAATACAGAGTTTTTCCATTTTAAACCTGATCAAAATTCATCTCTGATTTTTATAAAATGAAGAATTTTGAAGTGAGTTGATCAGTGTCATCAAACTAAGTACTCATCAGACCAGAACTAACTTCACAGGTGCTGTCCTGCCAAACATAGCGAACCACATTCTTGGAAGTGAGCTTAAAGAAGCAGAACGAAACTGAAAGGAGTTGACCCAAAGGATTGGAAACAATTTTTCTGCAATATTCGGAAATGCTGCTTTACCGGAAATGTTAAACTGCTATTAAAATGACTACATGTTTCATGAACCTAATATGCTGCTATATATCTGGAAAATTCTCAAACAATTTTAAAGGTTCACAGTTTAAAGGAAAATCATCTTTTCAAAATGTTAGTTGGAAGAAAAACAACTTGCAGGTTATGGGTTTACTGTGAAAATGCAACTCTCTTGCAATGGAAGTAGAATTCACTATATTTCACATTGTTAGTATGCATTAGTGAAGACACTCTCATGGCTTATAGGGAGAATTTCTCCCAATGAAACTGTTTGGGCACTCATCATGCCTTTGTTACCTCTAGACTTGACTATTCCAAATCTGGTTGGTCTCCACATTCTACCTGGTGTAAACTTGAGTTCATCCAAAACGTTTGCTTCCTGTGCCTTACCTCGTACCAAGTTCTTTTCACGTATTTGTGTTCATCAAATTTGGTCCTCTTGGGCATCCTTGATGTCAGTCGCTCCATTATTGGTGGCCTTACCTTTAGTTGCCTAGGACCTAAGCTCTGGAATTCCCTCCCTACCTCTCTCCACCTCTACCTTGCTTTCCTCCTTTCGGACTCTCCTTGGAACCTTCCGCTTTAACCAAGCTTTTGATCATCTGACCTAATATTTCCTTATGTGGTTTGGCATCATATTTTGTTTTATAATGTTCCTGTGAAGCATCTGGGGATGTTTTATTACATTGGAGGCACTATATAGATAGAAGCAGTAGTTGTTGTTACTAATGGTGCCTCGAAACACAAGTGAAACTTTATATGAAAGTCTGGTTGTTATTTAGCTTAGAACCTGATAGATTTCTCTCTTTAGATACATTTTATAATTTTATTAAACTATTCCAATGAAGTTTTGGTGGGTTTGATACAATAACTAGACTGATTCTAACTAAAATGTCTGTGGTGCAGTTTTATTGATGCGGTTCAAGAGCTGTTAGAAATTATGAGCTACTACAGTGAGGTCATCCTTTTAGGGAATCCTTTGCGTTATCTTGGACAAAGCAGAGATTGTTACATAGGAATAACTTATCAAATCCATAAAACCTGAGACCAATGTTAAATAATTCATAAGTGATTCAGCTATTGCATATCCGGACAGAACACCATGGACCTACATAATTAATGGGATGGTTTATTGACAGTAGAATTTCCTGCTTTGGTTGTGCTATTGAATCATGTGCTCCTACCTTTTTGGGCTAACAGTATTGTGACGTGGTTCAAAACAGAAGAATCATGTTCATTCAGTGACTTTACACTTGCTGCTGTAGACATTCTATAATCTGATTTACTAAATCCATAGAAGTGGGAAATTGAGCAATCCACTTTTACAACCAAGCTGAAACTTCACCTCTGAGATCTGGTTTTTATATGGTATAGACTGAAAGGGTATGTTAGCTGCCTGGATGTTAATGTGAAATGTGTTTGGTAATCTGATCCCTGGAAGATTATTTGGCATATATCAGCAATGATAATCTCATTTCAGGAGCGCATAAAGCTGCAAATGTGGAAGCTAAGCAAATTCACCTCTAGAATGTAGTGGGTTCTCTTCTGGAGCTTTAAGGTTAAGGTACATTTCTGAGACAGAGTAGAAAAGCTTTATTTTGAACTTGAGCTTTGCTGGCTTAGCGATGCTTGATGATCAAGCAGATATGCTGCCACTAATAATGTTCAGTATGCACCAAGTATACTGCCACTAATAATGTTCAGTATGCATCAAAAGTATTTCTATCAGAAGAGATAGAAGCCACTTTGTTTGTTGGAATGGCTCATAATTTAGTTTGGAATAATGATTTAACAGCATTGACTTTCTGGGTAGACTTATTGTTCTTCTATGCTTTCCATTGCTTATGGAAGTAATTGCCACCTCAATCCTCTTGATTTTAATTAGATAATTTTCATAAAGCTGCTATTGTGTGCAGTTTTGCTCCCCCTACCTAAGGATGATATACTTGCCTGAGAGGGAGTGCAACAATAATTCATTGTATTGATTCCTGGGATGGTGGGGCTGCCCTATGAGGGGAGATTGAGTAGTATGGGCCTATATTATCTTAAGTTCAGAAAAGTGAGAGGTTATCTAATTGAAACGTATAAACTTCACAGAGGGCATGTCATGGTATTTGCGGAGAGGCTGTTGCTCTTGGCTGGAGAGTTTAGAACTATGGGCCATAATATCAGGATAAGGGGTCGGCCATTTAGGACTGAGATGAGAAGAAATTTCTTCACTGCATACAGTGAATCTTTGGAATTCTCTACCCAGAGGGCTGTGGATGCTCAGTCATTGAATGTATTCAATCAATAAATGTTTGGGTACAGAGGAGATAGAGGATGAGGATAAAGAGCAGGAAAGTGTAGTTGATGTAGAAGTTCAGCCATGATATTTAAGTGGAGAAGCAGGCTTAAGGCGTTGTATTGCCGCCGTCTCCTATTTCTTATACTCTTAAATAATTGAGATTCAACAATTTTATGCACTGTTTCAAGCTCAAAGTGTTAAGAGACACTAGTCTAAATATTTTCACCACTATTTTTTTTATCATTCCGCAAGACTCTGGAGCTCTCTGGGCATTGAGCTCCACTTGTTCTTTAGCATATCAATATCATTGTCATCTCCCCAGTCACAAGCAGGTCTTTTACATTCTGAATATTAATTTTTTGTGCTCCTTTAATACCCTCTTTCTTGCAAATTTCAAAAGTTGTTAAACAGACCTCCATGATGTGACTGTTAATGCCAACTGTTGCTTTGAATCATTCTGTGCACTCACTATGACCTTTAAACTGCTGATTGTTTACACCAATTCTTTGGTCATAGTGGTACACTTAGATAATCTGTAACTTAATATAGGTCAAGATGACTGCCTCCATTTGATAGTCTCTTGGGAAATGGTTAAATATTTTCACTGCTTTGCCTTTCCTGTAACCCATCTTAGTCCGAAAAGCTTTTCAGCTCTGTTAACTTCAAGCCGATTTGCCTTCTCATTTTGTGCTTTCTCTTCTGTTACTTGACTGCATTTTATTAATTCCAAGCACACCTTTATCTAATCAGTTATAAGGCTGTTCATGCTATAATTGGAATATAGAAGAATCATAGAATGGTTACAGCACAGAAGAAGGCCATTTGGCCCATTTGTTTGTGTTGGCTGTCTGAAGAAACAATTCACTTCAAGCCACGGCCCGCCTTCTCGTAACCCTGCAAAGTCTTCCTTTTTGGATAATAATCCAATTCTCTCTTCAATGCCTCAATTGAAACTGCCTCCACCACATTCTCAGGCAGTGTATTCCAGCTTCCAACCGCTCGCTGTGTGAAAAAGCCTTTCTTCATGTCGCCTTTGCTTCTTTTGCTAGCTGCCTTAAATTTGTGCTCTCTGGTTCTTGATCCTTCCATCAATGGAGATGGTTTCTTTCTATCTACACCCAAATCGCTTATGATTTTGAATACCTCTGTCAAACCTCCTTTCAACCTCCTCTTTTCCAAGGCGAACAGTCCCAACTTCCGCAATTTATCTATGTAATTGGTTTTGGGGATTAGGAACTTAATTCTCGTGACTCTTTTCTGCATCCTCTCTAATATCTTCACATCCTTTGTAAAGTATGGTGCCCAGAATTGCGTGCAATATTGTACTCCAGTTGAGACTGAACCAGTGTTTTATACAAGTTTAACATAGCTTCCTTTTTGCATTCTGTGCTTCTGTTAATAAAGCCTAGGATACTATATGCTTCATTTACTGAGCTCTCAACCTGCCCTACCACCTTCAATGATTTACACACATAGACACCTAGGGACCTCTGCTCCAGCCCCCCTTTAGAATTGTAGCCTTTATTTTATATTGTGTCTCTGTATTCTTCCAACAAAAATGAATCACTTCACACTTTTCTCTGCATCAAATTTCATCTGCTGCTTGTTCACCAATTCCACTAACCTGTCTATATTCATTTGAAGTTTTACACTATCCTCCTCACAGTTCACAATATTTCCAAATTTTGTATCTTCCGCATTTGACATTTGTGGAACAGGTGTAACAGTTTTTTGTCACCTACAAACTGTGGTTACCAATGCATTGCCTGAACTCAGTTATACAGTCCAGGAGGGATCGAACTAAAAATCAAGCGAAAGTTACAGGCAACACTCCAGTAGAAGGGAAAGATGATGTTGGAAACATTGTATATTCTACAGAATCAGAAACTGTGTCTTAAGTAGAAGTGCAGTAATCATTCCTTAACTATACTAACCATCATACAACAATCCCAACACTGATCACTATGGCACCCCATTAATAACGCTTAGTTCATTCTCTGATACCCTTTGCTTTTCCCCCTTTCGCCAATTTCATTCCATTTCACACTGCCTTAATTTTCATGCCTCCTACCTTGTAGACTATTTGCTTTTATGGATGAGATCAGTAATCTTGCTTAAAATCTAAATATATCACAGTATTTCTATTGTCAACAAGGTCTGTCATTTCCCCAAAGATTTCTAGTAAATTTGTTTTGTCAAACCTCCCTCCCATAAATCCATGCTGACTCCCCCTTGCCATTCCATACCTACCTTGGTATGGTGTGAAAATGTATGCAAGGTGCACTTGCAGGCCATGTCTCTGTGTTCAGTTGTTACATTACCAACTGTGCAATGAAAGTGATATGGTCATTTTAACCTGCATATATGTACAGCCATGATGGCTGCATCACAAAGCAGTTAAACTGCCATCAATTTACCCCTTTCAAAGGCAATCTAAATTTATGTATTTACCATCCACCTGTATGTTATATAATACAAATGTAAGATGCATTTTGGTTGAGTCTTTACATTCCCAGTTACTTGATGAAACTAATGTTCAGTTACCATTTTGACAAAACAATTGGAAGATTTTAATCATTTTGTTACAAACAGACCAACTCATTGTTCACATTCTGGTGTCTCAGGTAAGGGGGAACAGGCTGTTCGTGCTAATATCACAGCTAAAATAGTTACGTTTGCCACATAGTACGTCTTTTCTTTTTAACATTGTAGTGCGGTTCCAACTCCTTATTCAGTCTACAGTATAGGGCTGATCTCCTGTTGCTGACTATAAATCTCTGATAGCTGCCTCTCTCCCACATTATGATCAAACAAATTAGTCAGCTTTATTTACAACGTAAGTTTCTACATTAATACTCACTCTACCATTATCATCAAGCCAGGGGATCAACCCTGGCTCAATGAAGAGTGAAGGATGGCATGCCAGGAGCAGCACCAGTCATACCTAAATTTGATGTGTCAACCTGGTGAAGCTATGACACAGGACTACTTGTGTGCCAAGCAGCATAGGCAGCAAGCGATAGACAGGGCTAAGCAATCCCACAACCAACAGATCAGATCTAAGTTCTGCAGTCCTGCCACATCCAGTTGTGAACGGTGGTGGACAATTAAACAACTCACTGGAGGAGGAGGCTCCACAAATATCCCTATCCTCAGTGATGGAGGAGCCCCGCACATCAGTGTAAAAGATAAGGCTGAAGCATTCGCTACAATCTTCAGCCAGAGGTGCTGAATGGATGATCCATCTCTGCCTCCTCCGGAGCTCCCCAGCATCACAGATGCCAGTCTTCAGCCAATTCGATTCACTCCATGTGAGAGCAAGAAACGGCTGAAAGCACTGGACACTGCAAAGACAAAGGGCCCTGACAATATTCTGGCAATGGTACTGAAGACCTGTGCTCCAGAAGTTGCCGTTCCCCTAGCCAAACTGTTCCAATACAGTTACAACACTGGCATCCACCCGGCTATGTGAAAAATTGCCCAGGTATGTCCTGTGCACACAGCAGGACAAATCCAACCTGGCCAATTACTGCTCGATCAGTCTATTCTCTATCATCAGTAAAGTAATGGAAAGGGTCATCAACAGTGCTATCAACTGGAACTTGCTTAGCAATAACCTGTTCACTGATACCCAGTTTGGGTTCCGCCAAGGCCAGTCAGCTCCTGGTCTCATTACAGACATGGACAAAAGAACTGAACTCCCGAGGTGAGGTGAGAGTGACTGCCCTTGACCTCAATGCAGCATTTGTCCAAGTGTGGCATCAAGGAGCCCTAGCAAAACTGGAGTCAATGGGAATCGGGGAAAACACTCCACCGGTTGGAGTCATACCTAGTACAGAGGAAGATGTTTGTGGTTGTTGGAGGTCAGTCATTTCAGCTCCAGGACATCACTGCAGGAGTTCCTTGGGGTAGTGTCCTCAACCCATCCATCTTCAGCTGCTTCATCAATGATCTTGCTTTCATCATAAAGTCAGAAGTAGGGATGTTCGCTGATGATTGCACAATGTTCACCATTCGCGACTCCTCAGATACTGAAGCAGTCCATGTCCAATTGCAGCACAACCTGGACATGATCCAGGCTTGGGCTGACAAGTGGCAAGTAACATTTGCATCGCACAAGTGTCAGGCAATGACCATCTCCAGCAAGAGAGAATCCAACCATCACCCCTTGATGTTCAATGGCATTACCATCACTGAACCTCCCATTATCAACATCCTAGGAGTTACCATTGACCAGAAACTGAACTGGACTAGCCATATAAATACTGTGGCTACAAGAGCAGGTCAGAGCCTAGGAATTGTGTGATAAGTAACTCGCCTCCTGACTCCTCAAAGCGTGTCCACCATCTACAAGGCACAAGTCAGGAGTGTGATGGAATACTCCTCATTTGCCTGGATGAGTGCAGCTCCCACAACACTCAAGAAGCTTGACACTATCCAGGACAAAACAGCCCGCTTGATTGGCATCACATCGACAAAAACATTCACTCTGTCCATCATCGACGCACAGTATCAGCATTGTATACCATCTACAAGGTGCACTGCGGGAATTCACCAAGGCTCCTTAGACAGCACCTTCCAAACCCACGACCACTACCAACTAGAAGGACTAGGGAAGCAGATAGATGGGAACACCAGCACCTCGAAGTTCTCGTCCAAGTCACTCACTATCCTGGCTTGGAAATATATCGCCTTTTCTTCACTGTTGCTGGATCAAAATCCTGGAACTCTCTCCCTAATAGCATTGTGGGTGAACCTACACCACATGGACTGCGGCAGTTCAAGAAGGTATCTCACCACCACCTTCTCAAGGGCAACTCGGGATGGGCAAAATATGCTGGCCCAGCCAGCGAAGCCCATATCCCATGGATGAATAATAAAAAGAATTGCAGTGTTTCATGGTACTTACTTAATTTCACTCTCAATTTGTACAGAATTTTCTTGTAAATGCTTTAACTTTTCCAATTCTTGCACCCTGCCCATACAAAGTTGCCTACTTCCAGCCTTCTGCCTCTACTCTGTCACTGAATGACAATGACATGAGATGGCACTCCTGATTTTCTTCCTTGTTGGAAAGCTGCTTTGCTCTCTCACTTCTTCCTACTTTGAAGATAAATCAGTAACTCACGTGTGAACATTTCCAAGCGAAAGGCACATTGAACTTTAAACAAAAGCAAAATATTGCACATGTTGGAAATCTGAAGAAATTAGGGAAATACACCACAGGTCAGGCAGCATTTATGAAGAGAGAAACAGACTTAATGTTTCAGGTCAAAACTGGAAGAAGTAAATTTACCAGTTTATAAGCAAGTACAGAGCCAGTGAATCAGATGATTTTAAAATCTTTTTTTTTTTGCAAAAATTACTGAGGGAACATTACAAAACATTTCAAAATTACCATCACAAAAGGTGCATTAATGTAATGACTTGGCGAAGCAGACAGGTTTCAACAAGAAACACATGAACTCTATTACAGAGAGCTTTTCAGGTACTACATGCTCGATCAGGACCCTCGTCAGGAAGCCCCATCTGCCAGATTGCCCATGCTTAGGGCTTATTGGTCCAAGAACATCTTGTGACCCCTGATAGACAGCAGGAGAGGTTATATCCAAAGTTACTACATTTCCTCCCCCTTTAGTTTTTTTTCAGTTGATGTTTACAGGGAACATTTGAATATTCAACAACAGATACACATATACAACTTCAGGTGATTAAAGATAAGTCTCTGAGCTGCTCTCCTTATACGGCTGGAGTGGCATAGCTCTACCATTTGAGGTTTCTCAATAGTATTGACATGATCAGGAACTGCAGCATATGAGAAACATCATTGGAAAGTGGCAGTTCTGGGTTTGGAAACTCTACAGAGACATTGGGCATGTCTATTCTAGGTCGATCTGTCACCTCAGGAATGGATGGTTCAATGTTAATCACAGGTAGAATAGTTGGTTATTGGAATGTCTCCATATAACTAATATAGTCCATGTGTTTATGAGCAATTCTATCCTCCACTTTCACTGGGAAGGGTAAGGGACCCATCTCTGAGACAATGAGATCCAGGAACCTGACCAGGTCCACTTCCGCTATTTTGCACGAATACTGTCACCTGCTGTAAGCTCTGCTGTGGATATCGTGATTCAATTTTTGATTACATGATTCCTCTCTACCTTCCCCTCTAAATTTGTTAAACACCAAACTTAATCTTGTACGTAGGCGGCGTTTCATCAATAATTCAGACGGTGTTGAACCTGTAGTTGAATTTGGCATTGTATGATAATGAAGAGGAAAAACTGAGTTCCTTGAGTACCTTGTGATAACCTCTTCATACTAGACTTGAAAATTTGTACAGTGCTCTAGGCTAAACCATTTGATGAGGATGGGAAGGGGCTGTTTTGGTATGTCTGATTCCATTCTGACTCCTGAACCTCTGAAACTCTGCACTGGTAAAGACTGTACAGAAACAACAATTTTTGGTCAGTCACGTATGCTGAAACAGTGACGCAGCTTCTCGATAGTTGCACTCAACATTGGCGACTTGACTTTGTACATATCCATCCCTTTAGAATGTACATCTATGATCAGCAAAAATATGGTGCCTAAAAATAGTCCTACATAATCGATATGTAGTCTAACCCAGGGTCGACCAGGCCACTCCCATGGATGCAAGGGAGCTGAAACGGGCAACTTCTGTTGTTGCTGATAATGGAGACAGTGCTTGACCATTCTTTCATTGTCACTGTCAATGCCTGGCTACCAGACATAGCCTTGTGCAAGCATTTTCTTCTTTGATGTGCCTTCACTGCTCACTGTGAAGCTCTGTCAAGAGTGGTTTCTTTTTGAAGGGTTGACAGCTTTTGATCCCCACAGCAAAATTCCATCTTGACAGCTTAACTCAGTTTTTCTGGAATGGAATAGTCTCAACCCTTCTGATACAGGCGAATTTGACCATCCTTGCAAAGCAAGGTTTCTGACTTTCGACGATATTGGATCTCTGTTTGTCCAATTTCTAATTTGCTTTGCACACTGGTGAAGAATCCAGGAAATTCAGTACTAGCACAACTTCTTTTGGCACAGGGACATATGCAATGCTCTCTGGTAACGGGAGATGACTGAGAGTCCACATTTGCAATATGTAAGTCAGGAAGGTACATAAAAGTATACTTGTACGCAGAAAATATCAAAGCCCAACGTTGTATTCTTGCTGATACTATTGGTGGAATGGCCTTATCCTCACTGAATAAACCCATTAGTGGCTTATGGTCTGATTCAATGGTGAAATGTCGTCCATGCAGGTCCTGGTGGAATTTCTTCACTCCGAATACTACTGATAAACCTTCCTTTTCTAGCTGGGCATAATCGTTTTCAGCTGTGGAGAGGGTTCTCAAGGCATAGCCAATGGGCCTTTCTGATCCATTTTCCATTCTGTGTGATAACACGACTCCTATAAACATGATGAATGCAACAGTTTCTTTACTCCCACAAAGGCTTCTTCCTGATGTGAATTCCATGACTAATGGTGATTCTTTTTTAACAACAAGTGCAATGGTGTCAACACAGTTGATAAATTAGGCAAGAAGCGGCTATAGTAGTTGATCATACCTAGAAAGGACTTGAGTTCAGGACAGGGAGGGTGCATCTTTTATTGCCCAAATTTTCTCTTCTACTGGATGCAAACCCATGGCATCCTCCCCATCTGACCCAGGTAAGTAACGTCTGGCGCTTGAAATGTGCATTTTTCCTCCTTTAATCATGCGCCAGCTTCCATGAACCATCTTAACACCTCCACCAGATTGGCCAAGTGTTCAATCTCGGTTGACCCTGTGATCAAAACATCATCTAGATAAACTACCATTCGGGGAAGTCCTTGCAAAAGACTCTCCATTGTTCTTTGGAAGATAGCACATGCAGAAGATATTCCAACGGGTAGGTGAGTTTACTGATAAAGACGTATGTGTGTGTGTGTGTGTGTGTGTGTGTGTGCGCGTGCACGTTAATTGTCGCGTATATTATCCAGTTCTGATTATTGGTAGGCAAGGCTCATATCCACTTGTGTATAGGATTGGCCTCCAGCCAGCTTTGCATATAGGTCCTCTATCCTGGGAATGGGGTATGTATCTAGTTCTGCTGCCTTGTTTACTGTCAATTTATAGTCTACACAAATGCATATGGTTTGGTCAGATTTAACCACTGGAACTATGGATGCTGCCCTTTCTGAGCATTGGACAGGTTGGATGATGCCCAGTTTTTCTAACCATCACAGTTCTGCATCCACCTTCTCCTTCAATGCATACGGCACAGGTCTGGCCTTAAAGAAATGTGGTGTTGCTTGAGGATCCACATATAACTTCCCGAATTCACCCTGAAATGTGCTGTTGTTTTTCCTTAGCAGTTCAGGAACAACTCCTGTTTTCAGGTGAAATATCTCAGATGAATTAAGCTTGATTTTCTGTAACTAGTCTTGGCCTAGAAGGCTAGGTCTTTCTCCTTTCACTATTGTCACTGGCAGCTGGGCTGTCTGTTGCCTGAGACACTGGTACTGTGGCAATGCCCTTTACCTGAATAGATTCTCCAGTATGTCTTTAATTTCGTGGTTGTCTGCTCCAGGTTTAGTGGCTGGGTACCTTTTTATTATAGTATTTAAATATGTGCTATCCCACCACTGTAGTTGCGACTCCTCCATCCACCTCCATTATTAGTGGCTCCCCATTGACTTGGATTGTGACAGTGATGGGTTTAGTTTTTACACCGGTTACATTATACCGGGAATAAATGTCAGTGTTGGCAGCTTCAGGTTCTGCTGTATTTTTAAATTCAGCCATGTTGGTTTGCTGCTTTATGGGCTGTTTAGACTTCACCCTGCATTACCTTACTACATGACCTTCCTTAAGGCAGTAATGGCATTCTGCCTCCTTGAATTTACAGGTGTCTGGTTCATGGTCTCTCTCTCTCTCTCTCTCTCTCTCTCTCTCCCCACCCCCCACCACCACCACCACCCCCACCCCCACCCCCACCCCGACCCCACATCTATAACAAATTAACCTTGGAGTTGCTATTGAAGTGTTCCTACTAGGCCTTTTTATATTTTTAACAGCAGACATTGCCTCTTGCTTCGATGCTACGCATCCGATTTTTGCTCCACACCTGGCAGTCTATTCCCACCCCACATGAAGAACAGCACCATGTTGTATGTGTTGCAAAGCCTGCAAGTCACTTGCAGCACTTACCATGGTGAGGGAGATTTCTAGGGTGCACTTCAAGTTGATCAAAGCGAGAGGCAATGTCTGCTGTTAGAAATATGAAAAGGCCTAGTAGGAACACTTCAGTAACAACTCCAAGGTTAATTTGTTATAGATGTGGGGATGACCATGAACTAGACACCTGTAAATTCAAGGAGGCAGCATGCCATTACTACCATAAGAATGGTCACATAGTAAAGCAATGCAGGGCGAAGGCGAAACTGCGCTGAATGGCGTCATCCTGAACTCCACAAACTAATCAGTCCCGCAGCGTATCATTTAATGTGCCCCTGAAGTTGCAGTGTTCTGTCAACTGCTTCAGGTTCACTTACCTAGGTTGCGATGCACTCTCCCGAGGCCCTAACTCTGGAATTCAATTTAAAACAGCTTTGGCTGGAAATTTGTTTTCACGAGGTCCACTAATTCATTAGAGGACTTAGAATTGTGCGTGTTCGGGGCTGTCAGGCTGTGAATGAGACATTGTATGTCTTGCTACCGCATGCAATCAAAAGGATAGCTTTCTGCTTTTCCTCCGTGGTAATTTCATTCACTACAAAATATAAACCAAGACACTCCACATACTGACTCATCTTCCACAATCACATGGTAAAGATTAATTCTGCTAAAGAGTGGCATGGCTGGTGAGTAGTCTTTTCTTTTTCTTAAGATTCAATATACTCATGTTAACAAGGTGAGGTACAGCATCAGAGCTATTTTACCCTTGTTGCCAAATGTAATGATTTGATGGAGCAGACCGGTTTCAACAAGAAATGTCTGGACTTTATTACAGAGAGATTCAAGGTGCTGCTCAATCAGGTCACTCGTCGGGAAGCTCCACCTCCCGGATTGACTGCGCTTAAGGCTCGTTGGTCGGAGTCTCCAAGAACATCACGTGACCCCGATAGATGGCAGGAGAGGCTGTACCTTCAGTTGCAACTAATATTCAAGTTTTCTACATAGGTCATGTTGCACCCTGAGGTGCTTCAATACAATCAAAAGAACACTACATTTAAAATCCTGTTTTTAACCCTTTCTCTCCTATCCAATTTTCTCCAAACCTAAGCCCCAGCATCCACCACTGGGGGTAGAACCTTCAGCCTCACTGGTATTCTGAAGTTCATTGTTTAAAATATTCTCTGCTTTGCTACCCCACTATTAATTTCAAAGACCTCTTCAAAATTTATATTATTAAATGTGATTTTGACCTCTTTCTCTCTCTCATTTTCCTGCTTGGGTTAAGGATTGAAGTGAACATTGATTTAAATGATCAAGAATTGATAGACAAATTAGATACAATGATTCTGAAGGTCTCACAATGAGGCTCCAATTAGATTTCTTTTATTCTTGTATGTTTGTTCCTTTCCCTGTCATGATTACCACCAGTGACTGATGCTGTTCTGCTCTTCACTGATGCTGGCAACGAGCATGCCCATAATTGCATTACCAGTGGAAGTACAAAACAAATCAATAATTATAATTGGGGTGCTTGAGGAAGTGTTTTCGTCCTGGTGAGCTGTGTCGCTATTGAATTAGATGCTTATTACAGTCATTGAAAACAAAGTTGCTGTTCTCATCCTGTTACAAGACCATAATATTAGGGGAGTCATTTTTCCAATTTGTATCTCAGTTGGGGACCCTGCTTATTGGAAATTTGTGATGGCAATAGTGTAGTGATATTGTTGTTAAGACTAGTAATTCAGTGACCCAGGGTAATGCTCTGGTAACCAGGGTTCGAATCCCGCCTCGGCAGATGGTGGAATTTGTATTCAATAAAAATCTGGAACCAAAAGTCTAATGATGACCATGAAACCATTGTTGATTGTTGTAAAAACCTACCTGGTTCACTAATGTCCTTTTAAAGAAGGAAATCCTTAGCTGTTCTGGCCTGCACGTGACTCCAGACCCACAGCAATGTAGTTGACTCTTAAATGCCCTCTGAACTAAGGATGGGTAATAAATGCTGGCCATGAACGAATATAAAAAAAAAACATGCTGTGTGAAATGTTCAAGCCATTAATTTTAGTGGTTAAGAAGTCATGCCCAGCACGTGCCCAAATTTTCAATCTGCATTCCCAGTGGATGCGACTCCCAGGCAGGAGAATGAAGTCAGAAAATTAGCCCTTATTATTATACTTACCATTTGGATTATCCACACCCAGCCATCCAGAATGAAAAACCAAAAACCCACTGTTCAATAATTAACCCACTGAAATAAAGGTTTTTAGAAAATTGTTCAGGGAGAGGCAAAGGAAGAATAATTTGAAAATGAGATCAAAGACTTTTGAGTTGATACACCAGATTCTGGGTATTGATATTTAGCTTACATTCCGCAGGATAAATTGATGGGATAATTTCTGGATCAGTTTAGTAAAATCTCAAACTGAAGAAGAGTCATATTTGACTCGGAACGTTAACTCTATTTTTCTCTCTGCAGATGCTGCTGGACCTGCTAAGTATTTCCAGTGCTTTCTGCTTTTATCTCAAAATTCTTATTGCTTTTGTCATCTGCAGGACATTCTCTTGTGCACTGTTTTCATACAGGGGTGTCGGGTGAATGCTTTACATTCATTTGGTTCATGTTGACAAATTCTAAACTCAAATGAAATTCCCATTTCAGTAATTTTTGTGAGATGCTTATTACGCCTAAGTAGTAAATTATGACTAAATCTATGTCAAACCCTTGTATATATTCTCCATCGCAGCTTCAGTTTGATTTTACAGACGTAATGTTAATAGTATTTCAGTTCATTTCCAGATATTGTAACATCAAAAAGTCTTTATTCCGGTAGAGGCTTGGTGGTCTTCAGTGATGATTTCACATGGTGATGATTTGCACGGTTTTTCAAGTGAAAAAGAAACCTGATCACATTTTTGAAAAGTTCATTTTTAAGAATGCCATTTCTACTTGGAGTTAATTTGAAGTGTTTAGTATTTAAAGCATAGTTAGAAAGTTCTGCAGAAGAGGCAAGACCTGACTTCCATTTAACCTGGGCCTGACTATATCCCAAAATCCAGGGACTGGGATATTTAAACAATAAAAACAGTTAACTGTGCTACTTTCACAGCACAATTGGGACACACACTCTTTTCCTTGAAACCTGAACTGGCACATTGGAGGTGATGAAAAATTTCACCACCTATATCTGCCTTCACTGGGAGGAGACAGAGGAGATGTGCAAAATGGTCCACATTTTCCAGGATCTTATCATTGATCTTAATCAATGGCGGGGTGGGAAAGGCGTGCTGTGGGAACTGGTTGCAAGAGGACTTTAGTTTTCTGGGTGTTTAGCAAAAGACCCATTTTCCCCATATGCTTCAGAGAAGGAGTCAACAGTGACCTGGTGCTCAGTTTCTGAGTGAGTGCGCACAAGTGCATCCGTGTACTAGAGTTCAGTGACTCAGTTTGGATTGACTTTAGTTTTGGATTGAAGGAGGAGTATGGGGTTGAACAGTTTCCTTTCTGTTCTTTAAATTGTCCCCACACCTGTGGTAGCTTGCTGGAGGTGAGGTGCAGTATTGCAGCAAGGGAAGAGGGTTGGTAAAATTTTCTTTTATTCATTCATGGGATGTAGGCATCACTGGCTAGACCAGCATTTGTTGCTCATCCCTAGTAGCTTTTGAGAAGGTGGTGGTGAGCTGCCTTCTTGAACCGATGCAGTTCATGTAGTGTAGGTGTACCCACAGTGCCGTTAGGGAGGGAGTTCCAGGATTTTGACCCGATGGCAGTGAAGGAGCGGTGATATGTTTCCAAGTGAGGATGGTGAGTGGCTTGGAGGGGAACTTCCAGGCGGTGATGTTCCCATGTATTTGCTACCCTTGTCCTTCGAGATGGTAGCAGTCGTGGGTTTGGAAGGTGCTGTCTAAAGAGCCTTGGTGAGTTTTTGAAGTGCATCTTGTAGATCATACGTGCTGCTGCTACTGTGCGTCGGTGATGGAGGGGGTGAATGATTGTGGAAGGGGTGCCAATCGAGTGGGCTGCTCTTTCCTGGATGGTGTCAGGCTTCTTGAGTGTTGTTAGAGCTGCACTGATCCAGGCAATTGGGGAGTATTCCATCACACTCCTGACTTGTGCCTCGTAGATGATGGACAGGTTTTGAGGAGTAAGGAGGTGAGTTATTCAGGATTCCTAACCTCCTGACCTGCTCTTGTAGCCATAGCATTTATATGGCTAACCTAGTTCAGTTTCTGGTCAATGGTAGCCCCCAGGATGTTGATATTGGGAGATTCAGTCATGGTAATGCCATTGAATGTCACGGGGCAATGGTTAGATTCTTTCTTGTTGGAAATGGTCATTGCATGTCACTTGTGTCGTGTGAATGCTACTTGCCACTTGTCAACCCAAGCCTGGATATTGTCCAGGTCTTGATGCATTTGCACATGGACTGCTTCAGTATACGAGGAGATGCGAATGGTGCTGAACGTTGTGCAATCAACAGCTAACATCCCCACTTCTGACTTTGTGATAGAAGGAAGGTAATTGAAGCAGCTGAAGATGGTTGGGCCTTGGACACTACCCTGTGGAACTCTTGCAGTGATGACCTGGAACTGAGATGATTGACCTCCAGCAACCACGACCATCTTCCTTTGTGCTAGGTGTGACTCCAACCAGCGGAGAGTTTTCCCCCTTATTCCCATTGACTCTATTTTTGCTAGGGCTCCTTGTTGTCACACTGGGTCAAATGCTGCCTTGATGTCAAGGGCAGTCACTCTCACCTCACTTCTAGAGTTTAGCTCTTTTGTCCATGTTTGAACCAGTTACAGAGTAATTGGGGACCAGGATCTCGAACCTGAGACTAGGGTCATAGTTTACCTGGCAGCAGCAATCTCCACACTCCTACATGCTTTGGCAGCTTAGACAACCTGTAGCAGGCCTTCCAAAGCCCTGGAGAAGTACAACTAGCAGTGCCTTTGTAAAATGCTCCACATCCAGTGACAAGAAAGCCTGTCCAACAGCAGTGTCGTTTCCCAAGCTAACCTGGCCTGTATTGTGGCGTCAGCGATGCAAAACCAACTCTGCTGGGCAGGTCATGTCATTCGCATAACTGCAACCAGACTGCCGAAGCAACCACTCTACTCACAACTCGATTTGCGGCAGGAGACTCCCAGGAGAACAGTGGAAATGCTTTAGGGATGTCCTCAAAGCAACTCTAAAGAGGTCAAACATCCTTGCCAACTCAAGGGAATCCCTAGCTTGTGACTGATCAAAATGGAGAAGGTTCATTCGGGAAGGTACCACATTGAGGGACTTCAGGAACACGCAGAGGTGAAGTTGAGGCATTGGAGAGAGTGCACAGGTCCCCAAACAACTCCTCTAATTGTCCCACATGTGGCAGGATCAACGATCATGTATTGGTCTTATCGTCCATCTCAGAACCCATCAAACCAGAGTTGAAGCAAGTCATCCTAATCTCGAGGTACTGCCTAAGAAGATTGAGGGAGACACCAAGGGACTGATTGTCGCTGGGCTACGTTGATGGAAGAGACTCTTAATTCTTGTGTCCTTACTGCTGCACGGGGTGGAAATGGCGAGCTTTCTGTGGAAGCTTAACATCTTGCCTGTCCTCCTTCCACAGGTGATGTCACAGTGGGGGAGGGGAACCGAACTTGTTGCTTCTCTCCATTGAAATTTGTCAGTGGGCAGAAAGGGATTGAATTGGTGACTGCACCACATTCCTCCCCTGCCCAGATAGGTGCAGATTACGCTTACCAAGCAAGGCTGGAAGCTTCAGGCCCATATTTGTATGTCTACATTGGATGGAACACTTTTTTGTCATCTCTAGTGTATAAATACCCCATTCATGTCTTTACCACTGTCTCTTTCACTTGATGCTTGCTCACTGCCCTGGTTTAGTAGGCTACTCCTTAAATTCATCCATTTTCAATTTCTAACTCATCTTGACATTTAAGTATTGATTTAAAAAAAACACATGGCTATTTGATTTATCCACATGTTTGAAGGTTAGAAGTTGGTCGCAGAAAATTGCACCACTTAATGCAAGTAGCTTTATTTCCTAGTAGCAAACCTATGGACAGGCTTTTAAGCAACATTTTCCCTAAGGTGCACAGTCTTGCAGTAATTCAGAATTAATCGTGAAGGGGAAAACAGGTTGCACGCAAGAAACGGCCCCTTTTAAGATTTTCACATGTGACCATGTGGCAGTCTTAAAGGGAACCATGCAGTGCAACAAATGGACAGCATGCAGCAAAAGGCAATTAAACAGAACATTGCTTTTGATCTCCATCGAGTTAGAACATGGATCGTATCTGATGCTGTATCCCCCACTTTCCCCTCCCTCTCCCACTGGGGTTGCAAACTCTAGATGTATTCCTGGGAGGTAACATCACATAGCTTCCTGCCTGTAACAGTCCTATCCACACACTCTTGCCATTGGCACCCAACTCATTCATCCTTGCTGTGTCATGCCATCCTAATCCAGTCAGAAAATAGACACTTCAGTATCTTCTTAAAAAAAAATGTATCCTTTGGGATATGGGCATTGCTGGGCAGGCCAGCATTTGTTCCCCAATCCTAATTGCCCTTGAACTGAGTGACTTACATTCAGAGGGCAGTTAAAAATCAACTACTTTACTGTGAATTTGGAATTGCAAGTAGGCCAGACCAGGTAAAAATATCAGATTTGCTATAAAAAGAGATATTTCTTTAGTCAAAGCTTTTCACCCTGCACTCATCAGGACAATTCGCAAGAAAGTACCAATGTCCAGGGAAACAATGTATTTATATTGTATGAGAAGATAGTGCTGATTGATTGGCAAGTGGACTCTGATGGAGTGTTGCCATGGAGAATGCACCAGTTGATGGTGACTTACAGTTAACTGCTAAGCATTATTTGGAATTTAAACCAGGCAGCTTGAATCTGGTCAAGACATTGCCCTGAGGAATAAACCAGTGAATGGCTGTCACTTATTTTGTTTAGCTGAAACAGGCGCAATGTGTATAAGCTCACACTCAGCACACTGTTGCTTCCCCTGACATTGACATTTACTTGAGAATTGCAGGTAATGGAGAAGGCAGATGGATTGTTGGCCTTTATTTTAAAGGGAATGGAGTATAAAAATAGGGAAATTTTGCTATACAAGGCACTAGTTAGACCACATCTAGAATACTGTGAACAGTTTTGGCCCCCTTTTTCTAAGGAAAGATATACTGGCATTGGAGGTAGTCCAGAGAAGGTTCACTAGGTTGATTCTGGGCATGGAGGGATTTTCTTAGGGAGGTTGAGTAGGTTGGGCCTGTATTCATTGGAGTTTAGAAGAATGAGGGGCGACATTATTGAAACATATAAGATTCTTAGGGGGATGGATAGAGTAGATGCTGAGAGGTTGTTTCCCCTTGTGGGGCGGTCTAGGACCAGGGTGCATAATCTCAGAGTAAGGGGTCACCCATTTAAATCAGAGATGAGGAGGAATTTCTTCTCTCAGAGGATAGTGTATCTGTGGAATTCTTTACTTCAGAGGGCTGTAGGGTTGGGGCGTTAAGCATATTTAAGGCTGAGAGAGACAGATTTTTAATAAATAAGTGAATCAAGGGTTATGGGGAAAAGCAGGAAAGTGGAGTTGAGGATTATCAGATCAGCTATGATCTCATTGAATGGCGGAGCAGACTCGATGGGACGAATGGCCTACTTCTGCCCCTATGTATAATGGTCTTATGGCCCTGATGAGTGCAAGACGAACAGCCTCGAGAAAAAAAATCTCTTTTTTCAGCAACACTCAAGCTCTGTACTATAAAACAAACGTCAGGTTTCTTCTTGAGGACGTTGGTGAACTAGATGGTTTTTTTCTCGATCATTTCATAGTCACCATTACAGAAGCCAGACTTAAATTCCAGAATTTGTTGATTGAATTTAAATTCAGCTGTCGTGATGAGATTTGACCCCATGTCCCGGGAGCCTTAGCGTGGGCCTCTGGCTTACTAGCCCAGTGACATTACCACTACGTCACTGCCTCCCCCCGCCTAATATACAGGAAGTCAAGGATCATCCAATCGACCAACTAATAAACAAAAGTGCTCAAAAAAAATTTAAACGCAGCCTTTTCATAGCCCTGCGATTTTTCCCACAGGGTTGCTCGCAGCTGTTCCCTAAAGATTTGTCTTTAGATCTTGGAGACTCCAGGGCAGTCCTGAAGGGTTGGCAGTCCTATCTTTTCTTTTCTGTTCAGCTGATCTTTGTGTACTCAAACAGCTATTAATATTTTAGAGGCTCCTATTTCAACTCTTTCCATCTACAAATCTTGATGACTTAAATCATCCACGATCAGATAAGACCTTACCAGGTGCTGTTTGACAGAGGCTGCTCCCTTTTAGAGAAGTATAGTCATTGTGAGTACACAATCATTGTAACAGATACAGACAAACCCCACACCACTTTCTAACATGCTGCTCGATTTCTGAAGGGTATATATCTTTTTTTTTTAAGTCTTTTGAGTTTTTGTTCAAAAAAATTTCTTCCTATCAGCTCATTTGGATAATGGTAGAATGTACCAAATATTTTACGTGCATAAAGTTCAGCTCCTTGGCATAATGGGAAGAAAAGTCCAGAACATTACTTAAAAAGCTAAATTATAAATTAATGTTTTATAAAGAATGGTAAATAGCCAATGATAAGTATAAAACAGTGGTTAAATCCTGGTAATACTGTTTGCAATTACAGTGAGATCAGATGTGTCACAAGTTTGACACTGGTGTTTTCTGAGAGCATAGACAGCTTTTGCCGAGTCTTTCTGTAGTAGACTGTCATCCAGTTGACATCACTGTTAGGAGAATTCTCCAAGCAGACTTGCTGCCACCTGCAATTTCTCTTCTTGGAAATAGCATGGGCTTATCTAATTATACCTGTGCCGCAGCTCCTTGGCAGAACTATGTGTTGCACCACTTTGATTCTCTGATCCAGCTGCAGTGGTTCTTTTGTTCGTCCTATAGACATGGAGTTTTGGCAATGGATCAGAAACTAGTGCAGTGCTGCTCCAGTCATGACCTTCTAATGTTGTTGGGCATGAGCTGTGCCGAGAAGTAAGCTGTCTTTGCATGGCTTTGAGGGGCACGCAGTGTGGGAGAAAGAGCTCGCTCTTCAAGTAAAAAGGCTACTCTGTTCCCTACTTGGTAAAATGGACATAACTATTGTTGTATTCAAGGCATTGTATTAATAACTATTAAGGTTAGAAGATGGCTGGCTGAGAGCTCCAAAGCAGTAACTCAGTTGAACAGTTTTTGATAGCTAACTTTTCCTGAGGATCTCCTTCAAGCTCTTCAAGCTGTCTGCACCATTTGCTTAGCCCAGTGTAGATTGAATGTGATCAGAAAGCTGAGGAGCTGACTTCTTTCCACAGATGGCAGCCTTTAACCCTTGGGCAGTGCAAGTGGATGAGTGATGTTTCTATTGAGGAAGCTTCGATGGAGTTCATGACTTAGCATTTTGACGATGAGGTAGACCTTGCAATATTGAAGAAGCCACTGTTGCCTGCAGTAAATTAAAGTTCACCTCACCAATTTAGCAAAATAGGGTAGATGATTCAGAGTCAAGAGTTGAACATTGTGTGGAGGTTTATGTCATCACCAGCGGAAACTCTGTAGTCATCAATGCTAGTAAACTGAATCATTGTCCTGTAGTTCCTTGGTAGCTATCTTCTTAGCTTAGAATTGCTGATTGCCTCTGCCCATGTGAATGTGTGGCTAATGGATCCTGAAAACAAAAGGGAATAGTGACCTTTTTCCACTCAGTTTGATGTAGTTTTGGATCACAAGAAGCATCCACAGGAGGTTTTACACCATTCAAATTTTGAGTCATTAAAGAAAGATAAACTCATGTTGCCCTCAATACATTCAGCCATGTCGATGGGATTTAAGTAACACAAGTGTTATGATGCTTAAGCTTTTCCCTCAAATAAGTGACTGTTGATGCCATAGTAACACAGTAAACTGGCAGCAATCCAGATTGTTAACTTATATAAGTTATAATATAAATCCTATTGAAATGAAGAAACTGTTCTATATAAGCTTAACCTCTTTAATACTGTCTATCTTTTGGATCATTGCATGTCTATCTCCAAAAAATTAAAGACAACCTTCTAAGTACACCCTTTGATAAACAGGAGATGACTATGTGGGTTGCTACATTTTTATTGTTGTGTAGAAGAGAATATTGGGCCTACTCTGTTTGTCCCTTTGCTGCAGAGATGATAGTTGTATTTCGTTGCATAGACCATACAGAAATGTTAAGGGGAGAATGTTGCTTGGTCTATCCAATACAAAATTGCTACTGAGAAGTTGAGAGCTTGAACAGCAGATGTGGCTTATACATTATGCAGAGGGAGCATCCACCCAAAGTCCTACAATACCCTTGAAAGATGCCAGTCTTCAGCTAATTCGATTCATTCCACGTGATATCAAGAAACGGCTGAAGGCACTGGATACTGCAAAGGCTATGGACCCTGGCAATATTCCGGCAATAGTACTGAAGACTTGCACTCCAGAACTTGCCGTGCCTCTAGCCAAGCTGTTCCAATACAGCTAAAACATTAGCATCTACCCAGAAATGTGGAAAATTGCCCAAATATGTTCTGTCCACAAAAGGCAGGCGAAATCTGACCCAGCCCCATTAGTCTGCTCTCGATTATCAGCAAAGTGATGGAAAGTGTCATCGATAATTCTATCAAACGGCACTTATTCAGCAATAACCTACTCACTGTGCTCAGTTTGGGTTCCGCCAGGGTCACTCAGCTCCTGACCGCATCACAGCCTTGGTCCAAACATGAAAATAAAAGCTGAACTCCAGAGGTGAGTGTGACTGCCCTTGACATCAAGACAACATTTGTCTGAGTGTGGCATCACAGAGCCCTAGCAAAATTGAAGTCAATGGGAATTCAGGGGAAAGCTCTCCACTGGCTGGAGTCATATCTAACATGAAGGAAGATGGTTGTGGTCATTGGAGGTCAATCATCTCAGTCCTGGGACATCGCTGCACAATTTCCTCAGGGTAGCGTTCTAGGCCCAACCAATTCAGCTGTTTCATCAATGCCATTCCTTCCATCATAAGGTCAGAAGAGGGAATGTTCACTGATGATTGCACAATTCGTGAAGACTCAGATTCTGAAGCTGCCTGTGTCCACATTCAGCAAGATCTGGACAATATTCAAGCTTCGGCTGATAAGTAGCTAGTATCGTTCATGCCACACTTGCCAAGCAATGACCATCTCTAACAAGAGAGAATCTAACCATTGTCCCTTGTCATTCAATGACATTGCCATTGCTGAATTCCCTGCTATCGACACCCTGGGGATTACTATTGACCAGAAACTGAACTGGACCAGCCATGTAAATACTGTGGCTACAAGAGCAGGTCAGAGGCTGGGAATTCTGTGGCGAGTAATTCACCTTCTGATTCCCCAAAGCCTGTTCACCATCAGCAAGGTACAAGTCAGGAGTGTGATGGAATACTCTCCGCTTGCCTGGATGAGTGTGGCTCCAACAGCACAAGCTCAATGCCATTCAGGCCAGAGCAGCCTACTTGATTGGCACCCCATTTATTACACTAAACATTCACTCAAGCCACTCGCCTTCCTGACTTGGAACTATATCGCTGTTCCTTCACTGACGCTGGGTCAAAAACCTGGAACTCCCATCAGTTGAAGAATGGTCTTGCGAATCTCATTTTTGGCCATTTCAATGACAACCCACTGTAATTATGCACAGGAACAGACCAACTGGTGTATTCACGCCTCCTCTCATCCTCTCACATCTAACCCAATATTGTTCTGATGAAAAATCATACGGACTCGAAACATTAACTGTATTCCTCTCCGCAGATGCTGTCAGACCTGCTGAGTTTTTCCAGCTATTTTTGTTTTTGTTTCAGATTTCCAGCATCCGCAGTATTTTGCTTTTACCTTTCTTCTCATTCTTTCTCTCTCAGGTGTTTATCTAGCTTCCCCTTGAAGGCACCCATAGTATTTGCCTCAAATGCAAACGTGATTACAAGTTTCAACTTTTTAAAAAATTTCCTCCCATTTGTAACCTTGCATAAAATGAATAGAAAATAATACAGTATGGTGGATGGCGTGACTACAATTTAATTAAAAGAACACCTTAAATTATATTAAGGTAAAAGTACATCTATCTATATGGATCCTCTGCAGCCTATCATATCATCAGTATGCCTTGAATTTAGATGATTAAATGGTTATTTAGTTGAGGTGTTTAAAGGAATTGATAGGCTAGAAATTTTACCTAACGTTTGTAGCAGGATATTTAAATACAGTTGCATTAGATAACTCTTGCTACTTGCTTCGAGCCTAGACTGCTTATTGATGCCCACAGTGGGATTGGTGGCGAGTTACCAACTGAGTTGTTCGCCTGAGCCACTACTGTGGGAGAGTGCCCGTGGTTCTCCCAGAGATGTGGCAGAGAAGTTAGGGGCAATGCAGCAGAGAAGAGAATTGGTTTGAGTGGACCATTTATGGCCCCTGTAGCATCATAGGCCATTGTAAAGAAGGGTTGTATTTGTGAGGAAAGGGCAGAATGTGCCCGAAGGAATGCCTGTCTAGCTACAGCCTCTCCAGCACTGATCTGTCAGGGAGCTATGCACTCTTTGGACCTTTTCTGTGTGTGTGTAGGGGGATCAAGTTGGAGGTACGCTATGTTTGCTGTACAAGTTTCAGTTTTTACTATTTTAATTTTCATTATTGCACACTAGGCTAATTAACAGATGGGTCCAAATCTCCGTAAGAATGAATGGAATTGCATAAGAAGTTGACATTCCCTTTTGTAGTGAGTCTGTAATTTGATTGAGTTTATTGATGAGCTTGAGATGGGCATGGTGGACATTTTGAGTGTGAGGATGGAGAATGCAAGCAGCAATTCTGATGATTAAATTCAAGAAATCAGTGGGTGAAAAGAATTGGATACAACTTCATCTCTGGCTTTAGCTAACGCTGCCGTTAGCAGGTATGCAAAAGGATGGTCATAATTGATTTGTACTAAGTAAAACAACTTATAAAATGTAGCAAATCCTTTGACTATTTCTGTAAAGTCATGAGTAGTTTATTTTTTTTGAGGGCCGGTTCTGTGATTTTGTTTTCTTTTACTTTGCTCATTTATTTGGTATTGTGCAGAACATCAGTTTAATCCCAAAACTATACTTGCCTAATGTTGCTGTCAAATTGCACCAGAGATATTAGCAGACAGTGAATGATAGGGCAGCCATAATTCATTTGAACAGCTCTGATGAGATCATAAACCACAAGAGTAACATTTAAGCAATTTGTAAATGCCAATAAGGCAGCAATTTAATCACAAGACTCTGCTGATGGCTATTGGTTTCATTTTCTGTTTCTCACACAATCGTGTGTGTAGTCGCGAAAAGCTAATTGTGGCTCATGTCATGAAGGGGTGTCTCATGTGAGTTGTACTAGAGGGTCATAAGTTTCTGGTTGTGGATTACTGGTAAATGTACCACATGTTTATTGATTGTTCTGAATAATGAATATCTGGGATACATTTCAAAGCTTTTAAGGGCTGAAACCTTGTTTGGGTACTTGCGGCATGGAGAAGCACTTCTGGAGAGCTTCTTTATTGGTCCTAAACTGCTGATCCTCTCTGGAATTTCCACTTCAGGTAGATCTAAGTGCTCAGTTAAACTAAAATCAAACTCTACTAGCCGTTGTCCTTACCACCCTGCTGTTTGGTACAGATTCCAGGGTGTGCTGTAGGTGCCACATCAAAGCTCGGGACATTTACACCAAAGACACCTGAGTCCATCATGTGAATTTATTGGCAGGGTAGAATCACAAACAACAAGGTCTTTCATCATGCTGTGTTCAGCAGTATGGAGAACACCCTCCAGAAAATTCAACTTGGATAGGCAGTCCATGTCTCCTGCATGGATTATTACAGAATCTCCAAACAGATTTTCTATGCCTCAGGACAAATGATATCGAGGCAGTGAGTACAAATGATAAAAGGACGCCCTAAAAATGAATCTTACAAACCTCTGAATTGCAACCCACTGCTCTTGGGAAACACTGCAGCTAATTTACCCATGTGGGGGAAAACACTGAAACTTTGAGGATCATCTGCACCAAACTCTGAGGAAAGCCAGTGGTGGCACAGCTGCAAAACTTGCCCCAAACACCAACAATTACATGAACTGAACCCACATTGGATTCTTCAGTTAGGAGAGAATCCACAGGAGACAATGAAATCACTAACAGCTTGGATATAAGCGATGAAGAGTCTACCACCAAGAACTTGGTGAGGCGGAAGGAAGTCCTTATCTCACGTTTGGACACAATTGCTTATAATTTTCTACACACAGCTTTTCCATAAATTCCAAGTAACTAATGTTAGTGCCTGTATTTGTGGTAAATGTTTGTCAGACAGGAAATTTGGTTTGATATTTTATGTGAGGTATATGTTACGCACTTTGATTATGTTGTGGTTCAAAGTAAAGCACGTTGAAAAGAATTTGATTCCAGCATTGAAACGATTTATTTGATGTAAATATTCAACTGGGTTCAATATGGAAAGCAGTCTGTTTTACCAGCTGATCTAAATGTTTTGTATACGATATAATTAAAAGCATAGTTTTTGAAACTGAACTGTTCTTGGGATATGTTCTCAATTCATTTCTTTCACATATGCGCATGATTCAAGTTGCACATGTTCAGAGTTCACATGTTCACGTTCATTGTGTTTGCAGGTCAATGGTGTTAAATCAATGCAGCAGATTGTCAGAAGATTTATCATTCTGCAGAGACAGGACCATTGAAGTTGGCTCATTATTTAGAAAAATCGTGATTTGCTTTTGTTGAATTGGATGGATTTCCAGCGTCTGTCCTCTCTCAAAAATCAAGAATGTCATAAAATTAAAATACCTGTCCAAAATAATGTGGGGAATATTAAGTTTCATTGTTTTAAGCTAATTTATGGGATTTTTTATGCAGTGGATTGCGTTAAAAAGGAATTACAACTAATAGAGAGGGGAATATTTCATGCCATCAATCCAACCTAGAGGTGAAAGGAGAACATAGTAAACCCATTGCATCTCATTATCTTCACTCAATTATCTGCGACCTTGTACTGTTGTGCAGAGTAATTGGAAAACCTCAAGTATGACTGGAGGAGAATTTATCCCTGTGGAGAATTTGATCCATTGTATTATATATGAGGGCCAAGTTTGCATAATACGCTTTGTCAGTACAACCTTGCAACCCAAGAGCACACCTGGTGGAATTAGACAAGTTAAGAGGTCAGGCACTTAATTCATGAGGTGACAAATTCAGTGACATAAAGTTTTTCTCTAATTTATTGGAGGCTCTCTGGAGTGTGCATTAACCTCATACTTCAGTTGGCAATTTGGCGCAAGTTGGTCCCATGCTGAAACCAGTGATCCGGTTGCCTGTTTACTTGATTGCCTGATTAAAATGGGAACAGTTGAGATTTCAAACTTACCGAGATTTTGATTCTTTGAGCTGAGTGATAATTTATTATTGTGTTAAAGCAATCCTTTCTTTGTTGATACAGCTGTTTTGTCTGATGTTTTTGGCCGTGAGTGTCAGCAATGGCTCAGTTGGTAGCACTCTTACCTCAGAGACAGAAGATTTTAAGTTCAAGTCCCACTCTAATGTATTGAGCACAAAGATCTAGGCTGACGTTCTAATGCTATTTGAGAGAGTGCTGCACTGTCAGAAGTGCTGTCTTTTGAATGAGATGCTAAATCAAGGTCTTGAATGTTCTCTTGGGGGCATAAAATATCCCAGGATGCTATTTTGAAGAGAAGGGGGTGGGGTGTTATTCCCAGTGTGCAAGCCAATATTTACTCTTCCATGTTTTTAAAATTCATTTACGGAATGTGGGCTTCGCTAGTTAGGCCAGCATTTATTGCCCATCCCTAGTTGCCCTTGAGAAGGTGGTGAGCTGCCTTCTTGAACTGCTGCAGTCCATGTGGTGTAGGTACACCCACAGTACTGTTAGAAGGGAGTTCCAGGATTTTGACCAAGCAACAGTGAAGGAACGGCAATATATTTCCAAGTCAGGATGGTGAGTGACTTGGAGGGGAATTTCGAGGTGGTGGTGTTCCCATCTATCTGCTGCCCTTGTCCTTCTTGGTGGTAGTGGTTGTGGATTTGGAAGGTGCTGTCCAAGGAGCCTTGGTGAATTCCTGCAATGCATCTTATAGATAGTACACACTGCTGCTGCCTTGTGTCAGTGGTAGAGGGAGTGAATGTTTGTGGATGAGGTGCCAATCAAGCGGACTACTTTGCCCTGGGTGTTGTCCAGCTTCTTGAGTGTCGTGGGAGCTGCACTTATCCAGGCAAGTGGGGAATATTCCATCACACTCCTGACTTGTGCCTTGTAGATGGTGGACAGGCTTTGGGGAGTCAGGAGGTGAGTTACACGTTGCACAATTCCTAGCCTCTGACCTGCTCTTGTAGCCACGGGATTTATATGGCTAGTCCAGTTCAGTTTCTGGTCAGTGGTAACCCCCAGGATGTTGACATCATTAAAAAAAAGATTATTTGATCATTTGTTGCATTGCTGATTATAGGAGCTTGCTGTGCTTGACTTCTGTATTTTCTACAACAGTGACTATACTTCAGACATATCTGCAGAGTACTTTGGGACATCCTGAGGTTGTAAACAGCATGTCTTTCTTGCTTCTTATCTGCTTCATTTTTTACATTATTGAATGCCTTTTGCAACTGTCTTAATCCACTCAGCCCTGTTAATATTAATCATGATGTTCAATATAAGAATTGTGCATTTTCCAATAGCCCAGAAACCAAATCTTTGGTTCTCAAGTAGCCTAGATTTAAAGAGAACTGAGATTGCTATTTATGGTTCATGAGGGAAGCTGTCTTGGTATTGGGCCATCTGCTCATGTTGGTCCTGCAGACAAGGTCTATCATGGACTGTGAAGGTCACAACAACATGAAATATTTTGCAACCAGGTCCTACCTAGCCGCTAATGGTGAGGATTGTTGCGTGACTCATTTTTCTCTGCTCCATGGAACAAATGACAGAGCCTCGTTTGCCAGGAAACCATTTTCATTACGCATTAATGCAGGGCTCTTCTCTCTAGCTCTGTGCAAAGTATGCAAACCATCATATGCTCCAAACTGCATAATTTTGCAACCGATAGAGAAAAGCACCAAGCAGGAGGAGGATCATGAGGGTCATCTTGATGCCTGACAGCAGAAGAGGAGCAAGATGAAATGGCTGAGTGTGCAGACAGAAGATTAGTGCATCAGTTATTGGTTTCTAGGACTTTTAATTAACACTGTAGCCTGAGATGAATAGCCCTATGGTTTTCAACAGATTTTGTTGGCCCCAGAAAGTAAAGTGCTCTGCTTAATTAACACTATCTAGCTGCATCTCTCCACTTGCTGCGTTAATGAATTTGATTTGAGGTATTGAACCAGGGCCAGTCTTACCTTGGCCACGTACGTGCTGATGTAGGTGTCAAACTGCAGTGTACCGCCCTCATCTCTGTATAAGGATGAGTAACAGTTAAAAGATGCACTGCTGTACTTTGTTTGACCTGCAGTTCTTTTACAATATTTTAGATCGCTGCCTCCCTTATCTCTTTGATACACAACAGGAGCCCAGATCCAACTCACTGATTTGAATGTTAAAATGTAAAATCCCTAGACATTAGGTAGTTGATGAATGATTAAAAAGAATGGAAGAAGCTATAGCCAAAGCCCACAATAGTACTGTAACCTTTAAAGGAAACTGATCTTAAACTTGTTTAAACTAAAGCATACTGAAGCATAATAGGATGGAAGTTTCAGTGATACAGGCACCATCTAGTTCCAGTTTTGAGCGGGGAAATAAGAACGGTTCAGAACTGTTGTTCCAATAGAAAGTGCCAGTGATGCTGGTGAAGGCACTAGTAGGAACTGCCAATAATACTGGTGATATTAC
This sequence comes from Carcharodon carcharias, assembly GCF_017639515.1. Classification (NCBI taxonomy): domain Eukaryota; kingdom Metazoa; phylum Chordata; class Chondrichthyes; order Lamniformes; family Lamnidae; genus Carcharodon; species Carcharodon carcharias. The sequence continues at coordinate 24,703,706 of NC_054494.1, read as the reverse complement.
CAATACTGGTCCAAACTGGTTATTTTTTCAGTTTACCCGGTGGTCTTTATTGCTGGTGCACTTTGACTGAGCACCAACAGATGCTAAAAAAGAACTGGAAGTATGTAGCCCCTTTCCAATGTATATTTGAGTGGATGAAGATGCTCAAGATTAATAATAACAACAGAAATAGCTGGAAAAATTCAACAGGTCTGACAGCATCTGCGGAAAGGGAAACAGTTAATGTTTCGAGTCCGTATGACTCTTCATCAGAGCTAAGGAAATATAGAAATGTGGTGAAATATAAGCTGGTAGAGGAGGGTGGGACAGGTAGAGCTGGATAGAGGGCCAGTGATAGGTGGAGGCAAAGAAGAGATTGCCAAAGATGTCATAGACAAAAGGACAAAGCGCTGTTGACGGTGGTGATATTATCCAAGGAATGTGCTAATGGTGACATTAAGGGTAGAAAACAGGACAAGCAAGTGACAGATGGCCCTAGTGGGGGTGGGGTGGGGGGAAGGGATTGAAATGGGCTAAAAGATGGAGAAAAAAAACGATAGATCGAAATAAGTTTAAAAATAGGTGGGAAAAGAAAAATATATTAAAAAATTATAAGTTATTGGAAAAAGGGGGTTCAGAAAGGGGGTGGGGATGGAGGAGAGAGTTCATGATCTGAAGTTGTTGAACTTGATGTTAATTCTGGAAGGCTGCAGAGTGCCTAGTTGGAAGATGAGGTGCTGTTCCTCCAGTTTGCGTTGAGCTTCACTGGAACATTGCAGCAGGCTAAGGAGAGACATGTGGGCATGAGAGCAGGGTGGAGTGTTGAAATGGCAAGTGACAGGGAGGTCGTGGTCATGCTTGCGGACAGACCGAAGGTCACCCAGTCTGTGTTTGGTCTCTCCAATGTAGAGGAGACCGCATTGGGAGCAGCGAATGAAGTAGAATAAATTGAGGTAAGTGCAAGTGAAATGCTGCTTCATTTGAAAGAAGTGTTTGGGCCCTTGGATGGTGAGGAGGGGGCAAGTAAAGGGGCAGGTGTTACACCTTCTGCAGTTGCATGGGAAGGTGCTGTGGGAGGGGGTTGAGATGCAGGGGGTGTTGGAGGAGTGGACCAGGGTGGGGACGATCTCTCCGGAATGCTGCAGGTGGGGGATGAAGGGAAGATGTGTTTGGTGGTGGCATCATGCTGGAGTTGGTGGAAATGGCGGAGGATGATCCTTTGAATGCAGAGGCTGGTGGGGTGATAAGTGAGGTCAAGGGGGACCCTATCATAATTCTGGGAGGGAGAGGAAGGAGTGAGGGCGGATGTGCGGGAGATGGGCCGGACACGGTTGAGGGCCTTGTCAACCACCGTGGGTGGAAAACCTTGGTTAAGGAAGAAGAAAGACATGTCAGAGGAACTGTTTTGGAAAGTGGCATCATCAGAACAGATGTGACGGAGGTGAACTGGGAGAATGGGATTGAGTCTTTACAGGAAGCGTGGTGTGAGGAGCTGTAGTCGAGGTAGCTGTGGGAGTCGGTAGACTTGTAATGAATATTGGTGGACAGTCCATCACCATTCAGTGCTCAGCAAAGGACTCAGTTTCATCCCCTTACACCCTCACCTCAATGAATTTCGGGCTCCACACGATGCTGAACTATTCTTCGTCTCCGTGCTCACTTCTTTGCACAGGAGCCCTGTCCCCATTCAACGGATCCTTTTACCAGCCTCCAATATTCTCCCTCCACCTGGACCCCTCCCTCTGGATTCTTAACTGCTCTTAATCTTTTCATTGAGAACTGTCGGCGTGACATCAGTAGTCTCAATTTCTCTGCGCCTCTCACCCACTCTAACCTGTCTCTTTCTGAACTTGCTGCACTTCGTTCTCTCAGGTCCAACCCTGACTTTGCCATCAAACCTGCTGCCAAGGGTGGTGCTGTTGTTGTCTGGCGCACTGAGCTCTACCTCGCAGAGGCTGAGCGTCAACTCGTAGACACTTCCTCCTACCTGCTCCTGGACCATGACCCCACCACTGAACATCAAGCCATTGTTTCCAGGACTGTCACTGACCTCATCTCCTCTGGAGTTCTTCCCTCCACAGCTTCCAACCTGATAGTCTCCCAACCCTGGACGGCCTGCTTCCACCTCCTGCCCAAAATCCACAAACAGGACTGTCCCGGCAGACCAATCGTGTCAGCTTGTCCCTACTCAATGGAACTCATTTCTTGCTATCTTGGCTCCATTCTCTCTCCCCTTGTCCAGTCCCTTCCCACCTACATCCGTGATTCCTCTGACACCCTACATCATATTAACAATTTCCAGTTCCCTAGCCCCAACTGCCTCCTCTTCACCATGGACGTCCAATCCCTCTACACCTCCATCCCCCACTGGTATGGTCTGAGAGCTCTCAGCTTCTTCCTCGACAGAGGCCCGAACAATCCCCATCCAGCACTATTCTCCTCCGTCTGGCTGAACTTGTTCTCTCATTGAACAATTTCTCCTTAAACTCGTCTCACTTCCTCCAAATAAAAGTTGTGGCTATGGGTACCCGTATGGGCCCTGATAATGCCTGTCTCTTTATGGGATATGTGGAATATTCCTTACTCCAGTCCTACTCAGGCCCCCACCCACAACATTTTCTCCAGTACATCAATGACTGCTTCGGTGCAGCTTCATGCTCTCATCTGGACCTGGAAAAACATATTAATTTTGCTTCTAATTTCCAACCCTCCATCATTTTCACATGGTCCATCACTGACACTTCCCTCCCCTTCCTTGACCTCTCTGTCTCAATTTCTGGTGATAGACTGTCCACCAATATTCATTACAAGCCTACCGACTCCCACAGCTACCTCGACTACAGCTTCTCAAACCCTGCTTCCTGTAAGGACTCCATCCCATTCTCTCAGTTCCTTTGCCTCTGTCACATCTGTTCTGATGATGCCACTTTCCAAAACAGTTCCTCTGACATGTCTTCCTTCTTCCTTAACCGAGGTTTTCCACCCACGGTGGTTGACAGGGCCCTCAACCGTGTCTGGCCCATCTCCCGCGCCCTCACTCCTTCCTCTCCCTCCCAGAACCATGATAGTGTCCCCCTTGTCCTCACTTATCACCCCACCAGCCTCCACATTCAAAGGATCATCCTCTGCCATTTCCTCAAACTCCAGCATGATGCCACCACCAACCACATCTCTCCTCTCCCCCCCCCACCACCACCACCACCACCACCACCACCACCACCACCACCACCACCACCACCCCCGGACACACACACACACACACACACACACACACACACACACAAAACCCTGGCAGCAGTCTGCAGGGATTATCCCCTCCAGGACACCCTGGCCCACTCCTCCATCACCCCCTACACCTCAACCCCGTCCCATGGCACCTTCCCATGCAACCGCAGAAGGTGTAACACCTGCCCCTTTACTTCCTCCCTCCTCACCATCAAGGGCCCAAACACTCCTTTCAAGTGAAGCACTTCTTCACTTCTCTCAATTTATTCTACTGCATTCGCTGCTCCCAATGCAGTTTCCTCTACATTGGAGAGACCAAACACAGACTGGGTGACTGCTTTGCAGAACACCTTTAGTCTGTCCGCAAGCATGACCCAGACCTCCCTGTCGCTTGCCATTTCAACACTCCACCCTGCTCTCATGCCCACATGTCTGTCCTTGGCCTACTGCAATGTTCCAGTAAAGCTCAACGTAAACTGGAGGATCAGCACCTCATCTTCCAACTAGGCACTCTGCAGCCTTCCGGACTTAACATTGAGTTCAGCAACTTCAGATCATGAACTCTCTCCTCCATCTCCACCCCCTTTCCGATCCCCCTTTTTCCAATAATTTATAATTTTTAAAATATATTCTTTTCCCACCTATTTTAAAATTTATTTCGATCTATCGTTTTATCTCCACCTTTTAGCCAATTTCGATCCCCTTCCCCACTAGGGCCATCTGTCACTTGCTTGTCCTGTTTTCTACCCTTAATGTCGCCATTAGCACATTTCTTAGATAATATCGCCACCGTCAACAGCCCTTTGTCCTTTTGTCTATGACATCTTTGGCAATCTCTCTTCTTTGCCTCCACTGGCCCTCTATCCAGCTCTATCTGTCCCACCCCCCTCTACCAGTTTATATTTCACCACATTTCTATATTTCCTTAGTTCTGATGAAGAGTCATACGGACTCAAAGCATTAACTGTGTTCCCTTCCGCAGATGCTGTCAGACCTGCTGAGTTTTTCCAGCTATTTTTGTTTTTGTTTCAAATTTCCAGCATCCGCAGTATTTTGCTTTTATCTCAAGATTAATAAGTCTGATTCTGCAGATTTGGAGGTCATGTCTCAATAAACACTCAGGATAAAAGTTTGTGTAAAAGCTGTACAAATTTTATTATGGAAAAAATGGCCACTATACATAATTAAAATACAGAATTGACCCCAGAGAAACAAAACTCAGAATAAAGATTTCGTTAGAAGCTGTATCAGTTTTGTTGCTGGAAAAAATGGAGCAAATGCAAATAACTGCAATTATTACTATACTAAACTGCTGACTGATTTCGGGCTGATTTTGATTTTCTGTTATGACCCATGATCGTCCCTGTGATATAATTGGCTAGTCTGCTTAGCTCCTTCAAGATCCTCCACACGCACACACACACACACACACACACACACACACACACACCTCCCCCCCCTCAACCCCTTCGTCTTCAATTGATGGGTGAAACATGCTGCAGATGGGGAGGGAAGAAGAAAAACATGATCATCTACTCATTGCTTTCTCAATTGCAAATTTAACAGTTTCAGTGACATCCATCACAGGGAGACATGAGACATTAAAACAGATGGATATCTGCAGTGAATGCAATCTAAGAAAAGCAGTGCCTGTGGAAGATTACCTTTGAAAGTGCTCATCTTCCATGGTGACAGCGGGGATTTTGCTGTGTCATATATGCCACTGTTTATGAAGTGTGGACTCATGCAACCATACACGTACTGTCCCTGAGCACATCTGACCCCCATACTGCAGCAGCCAGGGGCTTAACAAATAATGTGACCTTTGCCCAGTGCCACTTAGTGATCACCAAGCTGTCCTGCAATTAGATCTGTAGGGAAAAAAACGGAACATATCAGTAGCAAGCAGCAAAATCTGTAAATACAGACTAAATCACTGTACATACAGACACTGGATAAATGCAGATATTTATCACTGCCTGTCCATCACTTTTAAAGGTGCTTACTGTGTGAACGGTCAATGATTTTATGTGCAGCACTGACAGAATCATTACCATCCCACCCACTGTAGCGTAAAGTACGTTTATATGTGCACTTGCCTTCCCGACTGTGAAAATCGATGCAGGATGGGATGCTGTCTGGGTAGGGTTGTTGCTACGAAGGGCATGGTCCTGAGCTGCAACATCTCCACATGAGGCTGCAGTGGACTTTGTGCTGCAACAAAAAGCAAGAAAAATAGTTAATCTTACATAATTCGTCAGCACTAAGATAGCTGTGGCATGTAAAATAAGCATTACACTTATATAAAAACATATTACTCTGCATGAAGGTGGTGAGAAATTGATCCTGGAATCTGCAATTGAGCCTCGATATCTCCTCCAAATTCTTCTGGAGGCGTTGATTAATCACAGAAACCTTCTCCAGCCTTGGCTGGGAGCAGAGGGGCAGCTCCCCTGCCTCCAGCCTCTGACTGGTCAGCAGCTCCTGGCGCTTGTTGGGTTTTGCGACAGCTTCCAGCTGCACTGTGGCCTGGGAAGTGCTAGCTTTAGTTTTCACCGCTAGCCACTGGTGCATCATGCTCCTCAGCCCCTTGCATTAGGCAGCATATGTTCAGGCAATCTTATCCCTCTGTCAGGAAAAAGAAATTAGATGTTAACAAGGTTGTTGGCATTTTCAACGTGAGCAAACATACAAGTCCCATGCACTATTTGTTTCTCGGTACATAATTGTTCATGCAGGTCTGTGAGAATGCGATATTAACCAACATGATGAAAATCAATGGTTGGGATTTTCCAGCCCCGTCGTGGCAGGATTCACTGCTGGAGATTTGGTGGCCCAGACAAAAGCCCATTGACTTTCGGCAGGACCAGACGATCCCAGCGGCAGGCAGGACTAGGAACGCCGGATGAGTCACTGCTGCAGAATATGTACCCTGGCCGCAGTAGCATCTTGCAATACCCTTTTTGCTTGAATGCTTGAGGGGAATGTTAGCAGCACTGCTGTGTCCTGATCTTTTGGGATTCATAGGCGCATTAATGCCATCTGCTCCCTAATGCCTTTGCAGGACTCTGCAGACAGAGAAAGAAAACATCAAAATACCTCACAGACACAAGTTGTAAGGGCCAAGAGTGCAAATTGTCAGACTTTTAATTAACATTTACCTGCAAGTGAAAGGATATGTGCTCTATAAATTACATGTCCTTTTTAAGGTTCTCCTTCCCTGAAACATAGTTGTAGCCTCCATTTTTGTGCCTACACCTCTGTTGCTGCCACCTCCGCCGATGTTTCTGCTTCCTTCTCTGCTGCCACAGCTATTGCGTCTGCTACCATCTCCTCCTCTGCTGTTGCCACCTCTGCCGCCATTTCCTCTCCTTTGCTGCTGTTCTGCCAGGGTGATATACGCTGGCTAAACAGTGAGGGATGCCTCACCAGAGGTGTGGGGGTGACCATGCTGGTGAGACTGGCAGTGAGGTCTGTGGTTCACGCATTCCCATCTCCTGTTCTCCCCTTGTGTTGCTGGGAGTCAGAACCACCCAATCTTCATGCTGGCTTGGATCCATTGTCTCCTCCCTTCAGGCATGTTGGAAAAATACTTGCATGGGCTTGCAAGGTGGATGGGTGGGAGAAATTACTGCAAGTTGGGGATGGTGGGGAGGTGGAAGCTCAGGGAGGCTGTTTGGGGTGACCCACCCACTGACAGCCTGTGGGATAGGGGTCTAGTTCACTCCTGAACCTCTCAGACCCCATAACCCGCTGGTGGTTGGGGTGGGGTTGGGGGTGGGGGGTGGTATTGTTGCAAGCAGCGGGGTAGAATTTTAAAAAAATGTTTTAAATTCATTCACGGGGTGTGGGCTTCGCTGGCTGGGCCAGCCTTGATTGCCTATCGCTAGTTGCCCTTGAGAAGGTGGTGGTGAGCTGCTTTCTTGAACCACTGCAGTCCATGCAGTGGTACACCCACAGTGCAGTTAGGAAGGGAGTTCCAGGATTTTGACCCAACAACAGTGAAGGAGCGGCAATATATTTCCAAGTCAGGAGGGGAACTTTCAGGTGGTAGTGTTCCCATCTATCGAGATGGCAGTGGTTGTGGGTTTGGAAGGTGCCTTAGTGCATCTTGTAGATGGTACACAATGCTGCTACTATGCATCGGTGGTGGAGGGGGCAAATGCTTGTGGATGTGATGCCAATCAAGCGGGCTGTTTTGTCCTGAACTGTCAAGCTTCTTGGAGTGTTGTGGGAGCTGCACTCATCCAGGCAAGTGGGGAATATTCCATCACACTCCTGACTTGTGCTTTGTAGATGGTGGACAGGCTTTGGTGAGTCAGGAGGTAAGTTACTCATTGCAGGATTCCTAGCTTCTGGCCTGCCTTTGTAGCCACAATATTTATATGGCTGGTCCAGTTCAGTTTCTGGTCAATGGTGACCCACAGGAAATATGATAGTCGGGGATTCAGTGATGGCAATGCCATTGAACATCAAGGGGTGATGGTTGGATTCTCTCATGTTGGAGATGGTCATTGCCTGACACTTGTGTGGTGCAAATGTTACTTGCCACTTGTTAACCCAAGCCTGGATATTGTCCAGATCTTGCTGTATTTGGACATGGACTGCTTCAGTATCTGAGGAGCTGTGAATGGTGCTGAACTTTGTGCAACCATCAGCGAACATCCCCACTTCTGATTTTATGATGGAATGAAGATCATTGATGAAGCAGTTGAAGGTGGTTCGGCTGAGGACACTACCCTGAGGAACTCCTGCAGTGATGTCCTGGAGCTGAGATGACTGACCTCCAATTACCACAGCTATCTCCCTTTATGCTAGGTATCACTCCAACCAGTGGAGAGTTTGCCCCTGATTCCTATTGACTCCCACTTTGCTAGCGCTCCTTGAAGCCACACTCTGTCAAATGCTGCCTTGGTGTCAAGTGTAGTCACTCTCACCTCGCCTTGGGAGTTCAGCTCTTTTGTCCATGTTTGAACCAAGGTTGTAATGAGGTTAGGTGCTGAGTGGCCCTAGCAGAACCCAAACTGGGCATCAGTGAGTAGGTTATTGCTAAGCAAGTGCTGCTTGATAGCACAGTTGATGACCCCTTCCATTACTCTACTGATCGAGAGTAGACTCATGGGTTGGCAATTGGCCGTGTTGGATTTGTCCTGCTTTTTGTGTACGGGACATACCTGGGCAATTTTCCACATAGCTGAGTAGATGTCAGTGTTGTAGCTGTACTGGAGCAGCTTGGCTAGTGGCGCGGCAAGTTCAGGAGTGCAAGCCTTCAGTACTATTTCCGGAATATTGTCAGAGCCCAAAGTCTTTGTAGTATCCAGTGCCTTCAGCCATTTCTTGCTCTCACATGGAGTGAATCGAATTGGCTGAAGATTGGCATCTGTGATGCTGGGGACCTCAGGAGGAGGCCAAGATCAGCACTTCTGGCTGAAGATTGTTGACTGAAGAAATGCTCCAGCTTTATCTTTTGCACTGATGTGCTGGGCTCCTCCATCGTTGAGGATGGGGATATTTTGGAGCCTCCTCCTCCAGTCAGTTGTTTAATTGTCCACCACCATTCATGACTGGCAGTACTGCAGTACTTAGATCTGATCCGTTGGTTGTGGGATTGCTTTAGCCTTAAAAATCACTTGCTGCTCATGCTGTTTGGCACGCAAGTAACCCTGTTTTACAGCTTCACCAGGTTGATGCCTCATTTTTTGGTATGCCTGTTGCTGTTCCTAGCATGCCCTCCACTCTTCTTGCACCTCATTTCCCACAAGAGGGATAACCATTAACTCCCTTTTGCTTCTTGCTTAGGTTGGTGATCCAAAAACACGTAACCATTCTTAATGTTTACTTTTAAATTCTTGCCATTGACTCTGTGCACAAATACCATGATTATAACAGATCAAGTGCCACACATGTCATCTCACTAATGCTTGTGTGATCTCGATCTTTTTTCATTCAACTTTGTTTTCACCAGTTGGGAAAGCTCAAAATTTAACCCCTGGAATCAGATTGGTAGCATCCTGAAAATGGTAACAGTCCCCTGGCATTTTTGTGGCAGCCACGATTCCCCCCCACTTCCGGCCTGCCTCTGGGTGACTGGAGCTCCTGCCTGAGTCAGGCGATAGGCTTGTTTATAATGCAAAGAACCCTGGTCGCTGTTTTAGAACAGTGCTGTGTACTGAACCCAGTGTTAGCTGATGGAAATGTAGCTGACAGGTAAATTGATGCCCTGGCCTCTCCCCTCCCAACCCCATCTTCCCATAAGACCTATCAATCTTCTGCTCAGACACTAGCTAAGCTGCCCAATAATGCAAGTCTCCTGCCAGGGCTATCATGTGGCTATCTGGCATACTCTCAGCTGGACGCCCTACATCTACTTGAGGTGAAAATCTATCCTCATGCATCCCTTAACATTATGTTTGATCTCTCAACTGCTGGAATATAACCTTGATCCTTCAATATGAAAACCTGAGGTCTCAGAATTCCACTGAAAGAAATACTTTTATTTATCTCTCACTTATCATGTCTCCCAGAAAGACTTACTTGAATTAAATTACTCAGAGAAGATACAACATGACTGGTTTGGAATATGGGAATATTCACACTGGTTGATACATAGGTTAGAAGGCACTTGTGCACCCCAGAAACTTGGGTTTAAATGTAGGCCAAGAACTTGCCTAATACAGGACACCAATACTACTAACGTCTCAAAAGAGTGACCATAATTATTTGAGTTATTGTCTTTCTTGGCTTATTGGGCTGGAATCTTTGTTGTATCAGAAGTTCCACAAATGATTCTCTCTCTTAATATGCTTATATTTTTCTGATATTAAGTAGCAAATGAAGAGGCTCATAATCATCAAGATCAGACTGAGCTGGCTATTTAAAGACAATGCAGTTTCTTCTGGATTTATTTTCTAATCGCTGGTCAAATACCATGCTTGTGTTCAAAGAGCTGCACAAAACATTGTGTCACAGCTTCTCTTGTTTCTACTTTCAAGTATTATTGGATAGAATCAATGTGGTCCAAATTATGAATATCCAAATATTCAGGTATTCCAATAATAATTCCATTCTCTCAAAGCCAGTGATGAAATTGCCATTAAGAAAGAAACATTAATTGAATTTGCATAAGGCAGTAGCTCTTTTTATTGGTCTACTTAGCAAATGAATCAGAATTGTAGAAAATGTGTTAGCCTAAATATCGCAAAGAAAACACCCAGGGCTTCTTTAAAATATCAAAGACAAAAACAAAGACACCACCATACAGTATAACTAGTTATATTGTGTTTTGAACCTTTCAATGTCTTGTTCTAATCACTTATTGGATTATTATCTGACTGGAAGTGGGGTTTTCCGATCAACTTTGAGGGATGTAAACAAATAACAATCGATCCCAAGGTACCAACTCCAGTTGAATTAAATGTTTTGTAAATGAGAAATGTGGCAGAAGAATGTGATATTGAAAAGGACACTTTAGTGTTGGAGTGAAGCGCTTCCATGTAAAGTACTTGGTCCTGTATGTGCCTCACATCATAGTACCAGACCAAACTCATCTGTCCCTAGTTATTCCTTGTGGTTGAACTTGATCGAAAAGATGAGGAAGCGTTCTTTTTAATTCAACATTGTTGATATATGTGTGCTTCAGCTGTTATCTGGTTAAGGACCAATAATGTTTAGGTCAAAATAGACAAAAGTTGAGATTCAAGACACTTGCTAAGAGAATAAAGCCACAAGATTTCCTCGGGTTTTGAACAAACAAAAATAAACTTTACTATACAAAGTCAAAAAGATGAAGCAATTTACAATATCTATCTTATCTTCTAACATCAGGATTACCATGAGGTACATGTAAATTAACAGACAAGCGTGGTTGAATATACCATGCTGTACAATAAATAGCAAATGCGAACAAGACAGGTCCTGTGGAATTCTCAGCAACCCACTCAGATATTGGTTTAAAGCAACCTGAAAGCCAACCAATCTCATTGAAATTCTGTCTCTCTCATGACAACTGCACACCTCCTAGTATTTCAATCTCGTCTCCTGAGACACCTTTCCCCTGGATTTCCCAGCCTCTGCTTACTGGTAGTCCTTAATTTAGGCTCCTTAATAGTCAGCTGGTGTCACTGGGCTGGCATTGCCCTTGGATTTCACCAAGCGCCAACCTCCCCAGCTACACCAAGCTCTCAAATGGCACCCAGGGCTGTTTCCGAGCCCACATCCTTTCCAGCACTGAGCTAGTGACCTCCTGTCAACTTCTCAGCTCTCCAGCACTTCTCCTGAGCCCTAACTACAAAGAGCTATCAAATGGCTCCTGGGTCGACTTCTGAGCCCCAACTACACAGAGCCAGCTAACAGCAACACCTTTGCTTCCAGGAACCTGCTAACATAGCCTTTGTCCCCTCCTGCAGATCACTCACTCCCCCAGCAAAAACACAGATAAATTGAAACCCTAGTACTTTCTCAAGCTCCACACATCTCCATGACAACATAGCCTTCCAGCGCTCACTGAATGCTTTTAAATTAATTTTATCTTTAATTCTGAAAACATAACTCTCTGGACTGCATTTCTTTGCAAGCAGTGTGGATAACTCGTCTCCAATTCTCCAGCTAAGTAAGCCTTTCTAGCTTTAAACCCCTTAAGTCAACATGGCCCCAACCTTTTAAGTCTTCAAGCTGCTTTAGTTGCATTCATCTAATTTTCTACAGTTAAATTTATTCTCATCTTCCCAGAACTTAAAATGACCTCTGAAATATTACTACGAACCATGAACTATAATACAATCACATTCCGTTGAAGTTTCTTCTGCTGTAATTCTAAGCACCCTATGCAAATTAATTTGGGGAGCTTGAGTCCAGATCCTTATGTATGTGGGCAGACGGTGAAAAGCTGACCATAGTTTCGTTTGCAATTGCACTGATAGGTAGGCATGACTGCTTTCGAAAATGGGAAAATTCCCACTGCTTGACACAGTGGGTTGGTACAAATATCTTTTCACCCCAGAGACTTGGGTTTGAATCTGACCCCGAATCTTGACCCATGCTGATCATTTTCATTTGACAAATCACTGGTAGATTAGATTGCCTAGCTGTTTGAAACTTGACCTTAACTGCTGGTAAGTTGAACTGTGGGATTTAATGTTTTGCTGGTGGTGGTATTTATTTATAAGATTACGCTTTTGCTGATCTGTTTCTGACACAGTTTGTTGAGAAACCCAAGAGAATGGCCAAAGTTCATGGTTCAGGATTTGCGGTGAATAAGAAATATTAGTTACAGCATGTCCAACATGGGTTTTAAAAAAACTCTAGTTTATAGGTGGAAGAGATAAATTGCTTTCAAAAGCAATTCCTTACCATTTTCCTTCAGTAAACCTATCCTTGAAATTGCACCCCTCATCTGAGATATTGTAGCAGCCAGAAGAATACATGTCTTTAGTTGGAATTTGAGCCTTTTTAAATGGGCAAAGAAAAACCTTGAATCACATTCTTAGTTATAGATTCTAAGGTTAACAAGTTTTTTTGGATGGCCATTTCACTTATTGCTGTAGAGAGGAACCGGGAGAATCAGAACTTGTAGGGTGAAAGATCACAGGCCTGAAATGTAAACTGTTTCTCTCTCCGCAAATGATGAGTTTTGTGGCCTTTTCTGTTGAAATAAATTTTTGTAACTTTGAAAGCTGAAAAACTCATGCCTGGGCACATTTTATAAGAATGAAAATTCGTAATGTCAAACTACAAACTCCACTTTCAGGTGGCTGATGAGTGACTTGTTCTCAGTATTTTATATATAAAGTTTTGTTTATTAACAGGACAATGCCTTCACTTGGATACCCAGATGACTTGTCATTTTGCTGAGAAGCATGCAGGTTAATTTAACATTTGCTTACTGTACGCTAGCAAGGGAGTTCAAAATTTAAATGTTGGGGAACTGAAATGTCCATGGAAAAGAATCAGTGCAGATATGTAGTGCTGTATGGTCTTTTCTCTTTCATGGTTTCACACATGATGGCTGATCAGTTCCTTTTAGGTTTATTATAGAAAGTGGAATTCAGGTGCTTCACAAAAAAAATAGCTGGTTCATGAGGGCATACTGCACCAGATGGGATGCAGGTTGATAGAGGCACACCGTGCCAGAAGGAACCATGAGCTGCCAAACAGAGGAATAGACAACAATATGAGACTATTCGTGTAGGTGCAGTACGAGTCATAGAGGTCCACAGCACAGAAAAAGGCCCTTCAGCCCATTGAGTCTGTGCCAGTCAAACAAGTACCTAACTATTCTAATCCCATTTTCCAGCACTAGGCCCATAGCCTTGTATGCCATTGCATTGCAAGTGCACATCCAAATACTTCTTAAATGTTATGAGGGTTTCTGCCTCTATCACCCTTTCCGGCAGTGAGTTCCAGATTCCCACCACCCGCTGGGTGAAAAAATTCTTCCTCACATTCCCTCTAAACCTCCTGTCCTTTACTCTAAATCTATGCCCCCAGTTATTGAACCTTCCACCAAAGGAAAAAGTTCCTTCCTGTCAACTCTATCTATTCCCCCTCATAATTTTATACACCTCAATCATGTCCCCCCTCAATCTCTTCTGCTCCAGGGAAAATAACCCCAGTTTATCCAATCTCTCCTCATAACTAAAACTCTCCAGCCCAGGCAACATCCTGGTAAATCTCCTCTGCACTTTCTCTAGTGCAATGACACCCTTCCTATAATGCGGATTCCAGAACTGCACGCAATACTCTAGCTGTGGCCTAACCAGCGTTTTATACAGTTCCAGCATAACCTCCCTGCTCTTATATTCAATGCCTCGGCTATTAAAGGCAAGTATCCCATATGCCTTCTTAACCACCTTATCTACCTGTCTTGCTACCTTAAGGGACTGGTGGACATGTACACCAAGGTCCCTCTGATCGTCGGTACTTCCCAGGGTCCTACCATTCATCGTGTATTCCCATGCCTTGTTTGTCCTACCCAAGTGGACCACCTCACACTTATCCAGATTAAATTCCATTTGCCACTGACCACCCCATCTGACCAGCCCATTTATATCCTCCTGTAATCTAAGGCTATCCTCCTCAATATTTATCACCCCACCAATTTTCGTGTCATCTGTGAACTTACAGATCAACCTTCCTACATTCAAATCTAAATCGTTTATATATACCACAAACAGCAAGGGACCCAACACCGATCCCTGTGGAGCTCCACTGGCCACAGGCATCCAGTCACAAAAACACCTCTCGACTATCACTTCTGCTTCCTGCCACTCAGCCAATTCTGGATCTAATTTGCCAAATTGCCTTGGATCCCATAGGCTCTTACCTTCATTATCAGTCTCCCATGTGGGACCTTATCAAAAGCCTTGCTAAAGTCCAAGTAGCATTGCCCTCATCTACACACCTGGTCACCTCTTCGAAAAATTTTATCAAATTGGTCAGACATGACTTCCCCTTAACAAAACCACGCTGACTGCCCTTGATTAATCCCTGCCTCTCCAAGTGTAGATTAATTCTGTCCCTCAGAATTGCTTCCAATAGTTTCCCCACCACTGAGGTTAGACTGACTGGCCTGTAGTTCCCTGATTTATCCCTTCTTCCCTTCTTGAATAATGGTACCACATTGGCTGTCCTCCAGTCCTCTGGCACCTCTCCCGTGGCCAGAGAGGTATTGAAAATTATTGCCAGTGCGCCTGCTATCTCCTCCCTTGCCTCACTCAACAGCCTGGGATACATTTCATCCGGGCCTGGAGATTTATTTACTTTTAAGTCTGCCAGACCACTTAGAACTCCTCCCTTTCTATGCTAATTTCTTTAAATATATCTCAATCCTGCCTGATTTCCATACCCACGTCGTCCCTCTTACTTGTGAACACCGACACAAAGTTTTCATTTAGAAATATGATGTGACCTACGAGATGTCTTGGATGTGGCACATCCACTGGTCAATAGAGGTTGTAGGGCTGTCGCTAAATGGAACAGTTTGGTCTAAGAAGTTGTTCTTTTCCTGTCTTGACACAGGACGACCGAGTTAATACAGTTCTATCAGAAAAGACATCTTTGGATACTGTCCAATTCTACTTCATATCAACATCAGTTGAATTTACCATGGTTAGACTGTTAATTGAACTATAGCCAGGGTAGAGCAACTCTCCTGTAGGTGGAGGCTGAATGTCGGATACAGAACAGAGTGCCAGACACATCATGACATCAAGAGCCCTACAAGCAAAGCCCATAATAGGAAGGATATTTTCTTTGGCGGAATTCCAGAAAACTGTCCCTTTTGTTCATTCCACTTTGCATCATGTTTTGGTATATGCTGTATGGATTAATCTAGAGTTTTTCTAACTCACATTGGACATGCTGTATACTTCCGATTTATCTCAAATCCTAAGCTATGAACTTTGGCCCTTCACTTAGATTTCTCAATAAACTGTCAGAAACAGATCAACAAAATCATAATCTTATAAATATACCACCTCAACTTTCTGATATGTCCAGAAAAGGGAGCAATAACTTGAGTGCAGTGGAGGGACAACTCTGGTCTATCTGAGCAATGCATACTTAATCATATCCATCTTGGCTATGTTGTAATAATTGCACAAATTGTAAAATTCCAGTATTGGCTCTGGCAGTACTTAATTTATATACTGTGGGGTAAATATAAATTTATTTATTGAACCAGTTTAATACAATATCCATTTGATGCATTTGGAATTGAGGAAAAGAATGCTGTAGCTTATGAAAATCTAAGCCTTGTTTCTAGTTCATATCCAGTCTACATTAACTAAGAGTCTGCTGTCTTCTGCAGGATCTAGATAAAATGAACTATTTCAACCGAACTCCCATTAACAGGAGCCCACAGAACAAAAGTCACTTCAGTTCAGACACAAATGATGCTTGTTATTCAACCTCACAACTGTGTTTCAAGAACCGGTTATGCTGAAATATGTCATGTCCAGCAAAAGGCATATCATATTCATAATATTATACATGGACTCTGCTTGAATGGAAGCTTTTGGAGCTACTATTATTTATTTAAAAATGGACACTGATGAACTGTTAAGATGGCTGCCAAAGGAGTCAGGTGGTCTTTGCAACTTCAACACAGACTATCAAGTTTCCAGAAATTCTGAATTTAATTATAATGGGTGGGGGTCTCGCCTGTGAATGGACATGCCTAAACAGCACTCTTTTGTGGATTTCATGCCTGCTCTTCTTGAAACTTATCCCAAAGCACAAAGTCATTAGATTCCTAGACTCTGTTTCCAGGTTTGCAACATAAAGGAAAGTTGATGAGACCAGTTTTCTACATGTTAAGTGTGATAGACTACCATTTATCTTGAATATCAATGACCATTGACCATGTACTGAAACTAGTTCTCTGATACTGAAATCATTTTCTGATACTGAAATCTTTTTATCTCAGAACTCAGAAGAGACCTGGGTTAGTCTGCAGAATAACATCAACTAGACAACAGCTGCAGAGAAAGGCTGTGCTGCCTTTGCCTTTTAAGAATAGAGAGGCTCAAAAGTTTTTTTTAAAAAGCTTCTCAGCCTATTTCCAAAGCTCCAAGCTCACCTATAAAGAAATTGGGCCTCCTGATACACGGGCACAAGCACTTGACTACATGACCTGCTGAACGGTCTTCTCTTTGAAGGAGCCCTGCATTTAATCTGGGATATCCTATCCCAGCTATCTGAAGTTATCCAAAATAGATGTCAAGAATGGGAAAAAACTTCCTTTTGCATTGGACTCTCAAAGACACGTCAACTGTTATTCCTTTGGTTTGATACTTGTAGACGTGCACTACTTTCTTTAATTGTATCTTTCTTGAATGTGTGGTGTGTGACTGACATAGCATTTAGGTCTTTCTAGGTGTGTATGCAAATAATTTTTTTTAAGCTCATGGAGGTTTGCTGCTTGAGTACCCACTAACAAGGGTTTTAGAAAACACACATCTACCTTTTTCAAACATAAACCAAATTGATTATGGATAGAGAGGAAGGGAATTGGGTGTTTCAATTACTCTCCTCCTCTATAACAAATAGAAAACTCACGTTAGTATAATATTTGGCCCCCAGGGAGGAGATGCATAGCAGGAGCTGCTATTCTTGGGTTGGAATTTAGGCACCTCACAATGTTTTCAGGAATTACTATATTATTTCATCAACTTATTGGTATTCACTTCCAAGAATCCTGTTAATTGTATGAGAATTATATTCCCAAAAAAGATGCATTGGCCTTTGTTGAATGCATTCTATTTTAATTATTTTACAGTGGTGTGCCCTTTGTATCTTGCTGTTTCCACTGTTATTTTTATTCAACCTATAAATAAATCTAACCCAGTTTAAACATGTACATTGGCCCAAAGGCATGGCATTTTCTCTCTTTTGGAGAAGATGGGAGCATGCAGTGGGCAATCCCACATGATTGTCACTGTACTATATAGAATGAGTGGAATTTTTTTCATCCTGCTATACTACACCATAGGTGCAGATCATAGGAGAGTTGCACTGCTTTTTGTCATGACCACAATGTAGAAGTGTTGTGAAAAAGCCAAAATGGTGATATTAACTTTCACCCCCTCTTCCCCCACCATTTTGTCATGTGATCATAATGCTCCAACAAGAGAGAATCTATCTCCCCTTGACATTCAACAGCATTACCGTCACTGAATCCTTCACCATCAACATCATGGGGGTTTATCATTGACCAGAAACATAACTACACCAGCCATATAAATACTGTGGCTACAAGGGCAGGTCAGAGGCTAGGAAATTTTGTGGCGAGTAAGTTATCTCCTGACTCCCCAAAGCCTGTCCACCATCTACAAAGCACAAGTCAGGAGTGCAATGGAATGTTCTCCACTTGCCTGGATGAGTGAAGCTCCGACAACACTCGAAGCTTGATAACATCCAAGCTAAAGCAGCACACTTTATTGGCACCCCATCAACCACCTTAAACATTCAATCCCTTCTCCACTGGCACACAGTGGCAGAAGTGGGTACCATCTACATGATGTTCTGCTGCAACTCAACAAGCCTCCTTTGACAGTACATTCCAAACCTGCAATCTGTACCACCTAGAATAAGAATAAGGGTAGCTGACACATGGGAACACCACCACCTGCAAGTTCCCTTCTAAATCGCATCATTCCTGACCTGGAACGAATATTGACATTCCTGTGCTGTTGTTGGGTCAAAATCTTGGGATTCCTTAACAGCACTGTGTACTTAACCACACCAGATAGACTGCAGCGGTTCATGTAGATGGCTAATCGTCACTTTCTCGGGATAAGTAAGGATGGGCAGTAATCACTGGTCTTCCCAGTGATGTTCATAGCAATATTCTTATTAGTTTTACTGGTACCATGTTCACTTTTGTTACCATCCTTTATACTTAGCATTTTTAAATCCATTTTATTGGAAATGAAATGGGCTACATTGGTTTTTTATCAAGATAGACTCAAACACTCAGCAGGAAGACAGTAACTAATCATTAAGCTGTGCAGCAAGAGCAGATGGCATGGTGGATTCATACTTTATAGTTCACATAATTATGCCTGTTTTAAGCAGGCTTCACTTTACATAACGTTACACAAGGCAGCAATGAATGTTTGTTTTCTGCCAGTGACATTTTAAGTTGCTGGCAGGCAGATCACTTGTTACAGAAGATGCACATCACTAAACCTGTTAAATATTTTTTCATGATTTAGTCAAAGCTAGAAGGGTAGAGAAAGAAATATGAGCTTTTGAAATCTCCATTCTAATTACATTGCATAAGTTGTCCTGCAAGTTGTCGACGCAACTGTCAGCTCAGGGCTTGTAATAAAGTTGTTAGTCTGAGGGAAATTTATAGTAATTCGAACAATGGAGGTCACATTTGGTTGCTAAATCCCACAACTAGATGAGGGATTTCTCTTTATCTCTATCCTGGAAAGTAAGCAACTTAACACCTAAATGTCCAACTCTGACCTGTAATCAGGCTAGTGAGTGCTCCAAGTTCATATGTTCCAGCGATTAAGCTATTGTTCTTTATTATGTTGAAACGGTCCATTGTTGTAATTTAAAAAATTATACCATAAATTTTCAGCACACAGAGAATAGGTACTCTGAAGACTATAACTCTCAAGCTCACAGTATGATCAACTGACTATTAACCAGTGCAGAACAAACATATCCAAATTTGAATGTTTTCTTGAAATAATGGGGAATGGGAGGAAATTTCAATATGTGAAATGTGCAGTGAATACAGTTTCAATTCATTAAAAAAATCTAATAGCAATGTTTTCACATTCACGTTGAACCACCTTAGTTAGATCTCTGATATTCAAATTGTTCCAGATGACATTGAGAGATTCTAAGATGGAACTGGCTAAGGATGAAGTTGAAAGATTTCTTATATTGCACTGTAAAGATGAGGTTAGAATACGTTTAAGGGTACGAGCAAACTCTGCCCTTGACCAGGAAATTTCACTTTACGAAGCCTAGCATGGCACTGATTGCACAGACTTTGCAACAGCTGACTTCGCTGCCACTGGCCGCAGCAAATTTTTAGGGCTCATGTTGATTTTAAATAGATTTGCTGGGATTCTCACCTACACTAGGAAGGCTTCATAGTTGAGGGAACTAATTACTGCTAGAGGCACTGAGCTGCTTGCAGTTGCAGAAGATGCTGAAAGGGAGAGCCAATTTTCATTTAAAAATTCATAAGTCATAGGGTTGTGACTGCTGATGATCTCCCCACGATTGATTGCACACTTTCACTCCTTACCAGGGCCATTTAACATTTAACTCATCATCTACACACAAGGAACATGCTGGCATTCTTTACATCCCATGTTGCTTTGAAAGTAATGGAAAGTATGAACTATCCTCGTCACTTCACAGTTACCATGCTATTTGAATGCACTGCCCATATTCCAGCAGACATTCAACAGCTGTTGTTACTCTGGTGGAAAATTATGGTGTTTATGGTGATTGGTGGGGAAACTGTGCCCTGCACAAGGTTCTGTCCTTTGCCTACAAGCAGACCCATCTGAATTTGGACAGAATTCCAATGAAAAATCAAACTAATAATACTGCAACTGTTAAAGCAATGCACTCTTGCATTATATTGCTAACTCAGTAGACTGTAAACCAGTGGATGTCGTGCTGAAACTGTGGTGCTTTGGTCAGAATTTTTTTTTTTTTGAGAATTGTTATGTTTTAATCACTGAATCATAAGTGGAGCATATGCAGCCATAGAGCAAAGAACCAAGAGACTGATCCTTCCATGTGAGGGAAGACTGGAGATGTTTGAGCTATTCATTCTTCAAAGGAGTCAACTTCGAGCAAGCATTGTACAGCTCTTTCTAAGATTTAAAGATAGGTATACTGTCAAAAAGGTACAGGTTCAAATTAGTGAAAGTCTGATTTAGAACCAACGTTTGGGAGGTTGTTCTTTCTGTAAAAAGTGATCAACGCTTATGGCTGAGGAACTAGCCCCTGTGCCACAAGGAGGGATGTACTTGTTAAATCCCTTGAGGACTTAAAGTACGGGGCTGCTTCAAATTGAAGCCCTTTAGACTGGTAAGATTCTAATCCACCCCTGTGGTACTGTCCAACGCAGCTATATAATATTGACACACATGTGTCTGCCCTTCTAGTTTTCAATTTCATTCATTGACAGACACTTACCATCTCTTTTTAATAAAATTAATTGGCATAGAATGAACTGCTTTTCCTGGAAATCCAAAATACTTTGTGGCAATAAAAAAGCCTTTTTAAATTCTGGCTTTGCTTGAGGCTTGTTGATTTTGTACTCCTGCCGCCTAGTTCTATGATCGCAATCTCATCTCAATGATTTACCCAGGTCCCTCACCATTTGAAAGATCATTTCAAGTTGTGTCTCAACATTTTTTTCTATGAAA
Organism: Carcharodon carcharias; assembly: GCF_017639515.1. Classification (NCBI taxonomy): domain Eukaryota; kingdom Metazoa; phylum Chordata; class Chondrichthyes; order Lamniformes; family Lamnidae; genus Carcharodon; species Carcharodon carcharias. The sequence goes on along the minus strand of NC_054494.1, from coordinate 24,682,593 downwards.
ATGATTTTAGTTCTGTACATCAGGTGCTGAAATCATCATTCTGCTATCTGTCCTGTGGTCAATGCCCTTTCCAAGCAATTGCTCAAAACAGCACACCAGTGTTCCAAATTTCACCTAACCAGCAATATGTGTAAGATTGAAATTACCAGTTTTGATTTGTAATCAAATGCCCTCAAGGTGCAGCCGCAGCAATTAATTTGTTATTTTTAACTACTTTGCATTAACCAGATGCTTTGAGCCAGTGGTTTCTATGCAGCTCATTTTCCATTTTTGGGTGAATATCTGTGCAATGTAGCCATGCTTTTAAGAATGACCTGTCTTTCAGGTATTTGTAGATTCTTCATTATTTTTCCACCAGATGGGGAAATTGGAAAGTAAATAGGAAAGAGGAATTTTACTGAATTTCTACCAGCCTGAATAGACTCGAACTTTGTTTTTCTTAGGGGCAATATCCACCAATAATTGTCAGCCAGATTAAAATTAACTGAACATCCCAGCCCATGGGGAATTACATCTGCTGTGGATAAGTTTGAAAACTACATGGAACAACTTGATGTATTGTGATTTCAGAATGTGCATTTGATTTGAGAATACCGTGGCAGTTGTCACTGAAAAGAATAATGAGGTGTTATGGGTTCAAATTGGTAGAGTGGAAATAAAAAACAGTTGCTAAATAGTCACAATGTTGTATTGCCTTGTTATGTTTGAAACACCGTTTTATTAATAGTTGTTTGGTAGTACAGAACTTGAGTATTGCTGAAAAAAGGAGACATTTTGTTGAAGCTTTTTGTCTTGCACTCATCAGGACAATTCGTAAGAAAATGCCAATATAAGGGGAAGCAACAAATTTGTACTGTATGAGAAGAGAGTGCTGATTAGTTGGCAGGTGAACTCTGGTAGAGGCATTGCCAAGGAGAATGCATCAATTGATGGTGACTGACAGCTAACTGCCAAGCATTGTTTGAAATTTAAACCAGGCTTCTTGACTCTGGTCAAGACATTGCCCAGGGGAATGAACCAGAGAATGACTGTCACTGTTTTTGAGTTGAAACAGGCACAACATGTGTACATGTTCTTTCTGCTTCCAGTACATGCAAATACTCTACGCTGCGAGCCCGACAACAGGCAAGGACAGGCAGTACCCAATCAGCCTGTGTTTGCAAAACCCAGAACACAGTGTCCAACATCAGATGTGATTGTGATTGGACAACATTTGCTAAATAATCCTTTACTGTGCCAAGAATTATGCTGCCAATCAATTTAAGTTCGTCAGTCGGAGGAAAAAGCAGGAAGGCCTTAAGCTCTGGAACATCCTCGCTAAATCCCTCTGTCTCCCTATCTCTCTTTCCTCCTTTAAGTTGCTCCTTAAAACCCAGCTCTTTGATCAAGCATTTGGTCATCTGACCAAATATCTCCTTACCTGGCTTAATATCAAATTTGTTTAACACTTCTCTGAAAGTGCTTGGGACAATTTACTAAGTTAAAGGCTCTCTATAATTGCAAGTGTTGTGGTATTTGAAACTTTGCGTTGGAGGAGATTCAGCATGAGCATGAAAGTTATGTATTTCTGAGAGTTAATCTCTTCATGCGGTTGCACAGTCTCCTTAAATTCAATTAACTCACTGCGAAAGCAAAAGTCATAGCTGTCTTGAATTTTCTTGCCACAGGGTTTGTGCAAGTTACTGGTGGAGATTAAACTGGCATTGTTCAGGGAGCAATGTCCAGTTGTATTTAGGATATGATTGGCACTTCTGTGATATGTTCTTCGTGCTTCATTCATTTCTGCCTAAATGTAGAACAGCTATAAATTCATTAAGACCTACTACAGAGTCCACAAAGGTGCTCAATGGAGCATTTGCTGAGATATGGGCACATTCTGGGGTCTACAACAACCACAGGTGATTCCACTCCTTAAACATAAAGGTAGTAATAATGATGAATTAGAAATTCCATTGGCCAACACATATTCATAACTGACTGCAATTGATGCATTCTGATGATGCTTGTAAGCGATAACTGTATATGTGATGAAGGCTTTGGGCCAAAACCTTGGCTGACAATAGCAGTGCAAAACCCTTAGAATTATGCAAACTGAACCTACAGTCAAATACAGCCATCGGATCAGATTTGAATTTACTTGTGTTTGTGACATGGCCAAGTGCTCACGATGAAATAGCTGGGTTGGTTCATGTAATTTCATTTGTGAATGATGGTGGTGGCGTAGGTAGTCAGAACTGATAAAGCTACCTGCTGGTGAATTTTAGTGCAGCACAGTGTGATCTCAACTCTTTGCCTGCAAATCCCCCTTTTCTACCATTGATCTCTTACATTCATGGGAGTAAATGTGAACTTTTTTTATTGCACACCAGCTGTTGGAGATCCACAACATGTTATTTACTACCCCAGCAGACCTGTCTAGGAGATTGCTGTCATTCTGCTGCTTGATGCTGCTGGTTGCATCTGCAGTGGACACTTGATTCTGTTACTGCATTCTAGGCGTAGTCTCTGTGCTGAGGCTGTCAGTGGAAAATTACTGGTGTGATAGATGATGAATTACCAGGCACAGTACAGAGCCTGCTCCCACAATGAAGGAGCCACATCAGATAGAAGCTGTGGCAGGGACCGACAGTAAGCAGATCAGTAAGGTGGTTTTTGGAATCTGTGAACTGAGTGGAGCAAGGTGGAGGCCTGGTCAGAAGTGGAGAATCACTTCTGACCAGAGCAGGGAGCAATGTGGTTCAGGACATCAAACAATGCACCACATTTTTGTGAGGCCGGACAGTTGCAAAGCCACTCCTGTGTGGGATACTGAAATTACTGATTTAGCATTTAAAATACCATGTCCATCATCAACTGAGTTCCTATCTGTCTCTTTAGCTGGAGGTGAAAGATTTTCTGGTGTAATTTGAGTATTGCAGGGCAGTTTTCCCAACTCCTGGTCCGCATTTGTCCCTCAGTCAATGCCACCATAAACCGATTAACTTTTTATAGGCACACAGGACAGGAGTAAGCCATTTAGGCCATTGAGCCTGTTCTACCAGTCAGTGAGGTCATGGCTGATCTACAAACTAATTTAATATACCTGCCTTTGCCCCATAACCCTTAATATCTTTGGATAACAGATCAATCTCAGATTCAAAATTAACAACCGCTGTTTATATAAAAGAGTTTCAAACTTCTACCGGCCTTTGCGTGTGGAAGTGTTTTCTAAAATCATTTCTGAAAGACTTGGTTCTGATTTTTAGGCTATGCCCCTAGTTCTAGAGTCCCTAACCAGCAGAAATAGTATCTACCCTATAATTCCCTAAATATTCTGAAAACTTTGATTAACTACTCCTTAGTCTTCTAAATTTCAGGGAATGAAATCCTAGTTTTTGTTGTTTATCTTTTTTTATTCATTCCTGGGATGTGGATGTCGTTGGCTAGGCCAGCATTTATTGCCCATCCCTAAGCCTTTGGGAATGTGATGGTGAGCTGCCTTCTTGAACCACTGCACTCCATGTGTAGGTACACCCACAGTGCTGTTAGGGAGGGAGTTCCAGGATTTTGACCCAGGGACTTGTAGGAATGACAATATGTTTCCAAGTCAGGATGGTGTGTGGCTTGGAGGGGAGATTGCTTGTGGTGGTGTTCCCATGGATCTGCTGCCCCCTTGTCCTTCTAGATGGTAGCAACCATGGGTTTGGAAGGTACTGTCTAAGCAGCCTTCATGAATTCCTGCAGTGCATCTTGTAGATGGTACACACTGCTGCCACTGTGCATCATTGATGGAGGGAGCGAATGTTTGAGGATGTGGTGCCAATCAAACTGGCTGCTTTGTCCTGGATGGTGTTGAGCTGCTTGAGTGTTGTAGGAGCTGCACTCATCCAGGCAAGTGGATACTTAACTCCCTACAGAGTTTGAACTTTGCCAAAAGTTGAGAACAATCTATCCCCTAATAGTACTGCCAAGTTTAGAGTTGCTGTAGACTAGTGCGATTGGTGAGAGCTTGTAACTGCCACGAATTATATTATCTTCATGAAATGCAAAGGAACAGATGGTTTGTTATGAATTACAGTCATATTTGTGATCCTCACTCAGTCTGGGTCAGCCAGAAAATTAAAATGAATCAGCAAACCCATACCTGGTTGTAATTCCTTGGTTGAAGATGGAGATCCAGCAAAGTGAAGTGAAATGCACAGGCTGAAGAGGCAATGCAAAGCAATAGGCTTGTAGATTTTTAATTGCTGCAATTGCAGTTATAACATCAGACACACAAAATTACAGAAGAAGTATATACATGTTTGGACATGCTGCTGTGCAATTTATAGAGGTATCATTTTAGGAGCTACAATAAATGCACCTTACATAATGTAAGAATTAGTGTATATTGTGTCATGAGGGTATTGCTACATCCCCTCCTGTACAAGTGCTTTATTTAGTTTAAGCTCCATGTAGCATTAAAAATAAGTTACTTACCTTCTGTTCGTGCAAATAATATAAACAGATTTTGAGCAGAATGAAATTTACTCTGCTCCTCAGCTGCACCTTTGTAATTCATTCGTGAACTAAAAGCAGAACACCATTAAGAACTCTGGAATATTCTCCATGGCTGGAATTGTAGATTTAAGCCACAGATTCCAGTGTCTATTTTACATTTCAACGTAAACAACTTATGTTTTTTTCCTTTGGTCGTCTCAATTCAAGCACCAAGGGGACAAGGGAAAGTGATCTCTTCTAGACCTTCAGCAACTGGTGCTTGAAAGCAGGCTTCAAAACCCAATGATTGTATTGCAACTTAGTGTCTGCATATTTGCAGTAGCATTTCTTAAATCCAGCTTATCATAAATGTTTTGCCTAGTATGATGACTTTTAATTTCTAAGGAAAATGAAGCTGTTCAGTTATTTTTCAAGGTGTTCACATTTCTCTCTTCCAAAACCAACTTGCATTTATGAAATGATTAGTAAATGTCTCAAGATGTTTTACAGAAAAGAAACCGCCACTGAGAGGTAATAGGACAGCGGGAGAGATAGCCGAATGCATGGTCAACTAGATGGATTTTGAGAAGAGTTTTGAAGACAGTGAGAGTGATAGCAAAGCAGAAAGACTAATGGAAAGTGTTCCAGAACTTTGGGCCAAGATAACTGAAGACTTTTCCCCTGACGCTGAAGGGAAGTGGAGTGGATGTGCAAGAGCCAGAGTCAGGAAAAAAAGAAAATGGGAATGTAGGTCTAGAGGAGGTTGCATACATAAGGTGGATTGACCCAAGCAGTGGTTTGAGTTCGATTTCTTGAATCAGTGAAGGATAACAACATTGAAGATGATCAGTGTTGTGCAACAACTTGATAGCCAGAGCATTGGAGAAGGAGGTGAAAAGCTTTGCTAATGAATAAAGTGTGGGCAAGAGCTCAGGTCAGAACAACTTCCTGCCAATGTTTTCTCCTCTTCTCAAGGCATTGACTTCTTGGCTGTGGTTCCATGGACATGAGGGCCTGCTGGTACTTTGCTCAAGTGGCTGTCGTTCACACCTGAGCTTTGACGATGAATATTCAATCACTAGAAGAACCACAGCAGAGTCTGACATGCCCTCAACCAATCTACCCACATGTATTCCCAGCAGGAGCCTCTGGTGAGCTATGAACAGGTCAATTGTAGTGTCCTAGCTTAATAAACTAACTCTACAAAGATTTTGTATATGCCCTTGAACCTTCCTGCTCTGTATAACTTAGCTGTGGGCTCAATTAATTCATTAAGATATTATGGGGAACAAACTTTACATGTGGAAACTGGGATCATATGATCGTTGAATGTTACCACAACTTTCATCTAGGATTCTGAAGTAGAATCATATTAATGTGGCATTGGTTCTGTGGACTTGCATTATTGTTTGAGTTGGGTGTTGATCATTCAGACACATTGGTGCCCAGCAAAATTCAGAGACAAATAACTCTAGATATATTTCTTCATATAGTCCCATTTGAATTGCATTGAAGAAAGCTTTGTTTAGTCATGGAGTCAAGGGATAACCTGTGTTTTAGCACCATTCCTTGTTGGATTGGATACATCTGACGTTTAATTGAACTAGAATTTATAAAATTGTTATATAACAAAATTGATGAGCTTGATGTGGAACACTTACTATAAGTGTTTTATAAGTAGTAAGTCCAAAAAAATCCTTTTACAAGTCCAAAGGAAAGCAACCAGCATGAGGCAAGATAATTAGAATGCACAAAAATCAGTGGATTTCCTTTATGTTTTCTCAGGAGAGTTTTTCACTCATTTGCCTTTAATCATTATTAATTTTTCTATTGGAAATGTGGTTGAAAACGGGATATCTGATCGAGTTGGATACTTGTGCTTGGTATGGGATTTGTTTGGTCTTTTCCAATAGCAAACCTTACTGTTTTGAAGGAGTCTGATCTTACCACATGCCTCTATGGCTGACCTACAGTAATTAAATGGTAAGTCTGTTCTGACTTTATCCTGTGCTCACTGTAAGACATTCAGCTTTGAACTTCACATTGTTTAAATATTTATATGAAGAAAAAAGTCACACCAAACCTTTTTTAAAAGAGGTGTTTGAAACCACTGCAGAGTAGACCGCAGTGTGGTGCCAATTAGGTGAAATGTGAGGGAAAATTGCTCACATTTAAAATGGCTAGTTCAGATATACTATCAGTTTTGAGCTAACACTAATTTACTCCATAATCTTATGGAGAACTGACTGGGCTTTCATGATTCTCTCATTAAAAATGTATTATCCCCTTTCCCAGCCGTGTAATCAGTGTAATGGAAAATTACATTCATTTATGAAATCTCTCCAATGGTAGATGGGTGGATAAATCCAACAAATATGCTTCAAAAAGTATTTGATTCTAGAACACTAATCTGCTTTTAGCACCCAATGCCAATAACTATAATTCTAGATCAGGCACAGTTATACAATTTAACTGCAGTTCCCACTGTAACTATATGACATGGCCATTTTCCATGTTAGCCGTACTTTTGACCTCTCCGGATTAAGAATTTAAGACAATCTTGAGTGGCTTTGTGCACTGATAGCAACCAGGAACTGCTAGAGATTGACAATATCTAGCAGCCAATAGATTGAAGAGAGCATTCATTCCCAGACTGGCTTTGAACCCAGGCCCAAGAGGTGAAAGGCTTGTGTTCTCATTGATTCTGTCGGCTGTCCCTTTAGATTGAGCTTTAAAACCATCTGCTCCTGTAGCAATTTACTGCTGTGGTAACCTTCTCTCCAACTCTCAGGTTTCTTCTTGTGTGTGGGTGTGTGAAAAAAAATTGTTGGCATTTTTGTGCACAATTTTGCACAGAGTTCCATTTACAGACTTATTTCCTGTCAAAAAGGGAATTTTATTCAAATAACATTTTTTTTGTGACAGTTACCATGGAGCGCTGTTTTTTTCCCCAGGCAACTGCTGTTGTTTCATTCTAAATTTCTGACACTTTTTGAGGCTAATCCCATGAGATGGTTTATAGAATAAAATTAGCTACAGGGTGTCAATGTTTTTGGTAAATTATCTTCATGACTCTCTTCAACTGTTTTGTAATTTTTTTCTCTTCACTATCTCACTCGAATGCAACTATAAAGAATATTAGGATTACACAAATTAGTTTAAATACAAAAATATTTCAATTCAAGAATTCTGAATATTTTCAACAAGCTTCTCAAACTCAACTTTCTTCACAATTTGTTTATGGTGTGCAAGCATTGTGACATCAGAATGGCAAAATCAAATTTAAATATTGCAAATGATCATTTAATCATGTTTATTTTTATGCTGGTCAACTGGGACTATAAGGCTATCCTGTGAAGGGCAATTACAGGTATCTCCAGTTGTGTTCCTGGTTACATTCCCCACTCCTTCCCAATCCCAGTATGAGGCTCTAAGGTGGGGGGTGGTTCTTTGAGAGGGTAGTCAGGCTTTGGAAATGGGTTAGACCAAGAAATTTTGGTTTATTCCTCCCTCTAATGCAGTTCCTGTACAGTGTGATGTCTGATGTGTGTTGGCAGAGCTAAAGAGGAAAATGACTTCTATACTGATAGTCCACCTTGGATGAAAAGAGGGATGTATTATCTTCATACGGACATCAGAATGGGGAACAAGGAATTTTCTCTTGGAAAAAGACCATGTAGTGATTGCATTACTTGCAAAAAAACATAAGTTGTTAGAAATTATTTTGTAGAAATTATTAACATGTTTCTAAAATCGATGAATACATTGCAGACTGTTAACCCGTGAAGCCTGCTGCCATGTGTGCAGTTGTGTATGTTAGCTGGGCCCTCTATTGGATTTGGTTGTGATGTATCCTCCATGGTCAGTCTGCCAATACTGTCTTAAGTTTACAAGTAAAGGGGGAACACTTAAGTGATGTAGTGGAGGGCTGTTGATGCCCATGGATTCATGCACCTGGAGAAGTCATTTCTGTCAAGCAAGCATGGGAAGAAAGTCCTGAGGTGCATATTTTCAAATTTCAACATGTTTCGCTACTAAATTAGCAATGTTAATGGTATGAGGTATCATTAAGACCAGAAAAATGCAATTCCTTGCCCAAGAGCTGTTCACAATATTAGATATCTTCTTGAGATCAGAGAAAGAACATAGCTGCAGCATCGATCAGAATGTATTGAGGATTATATCAGCTATGAAAAATTTGTTAGCTATAATGTTTTTAAGTTCTGTTCAACTTGAAATATACAAAGCCAATGAAGCTTATGTCAGAAGTTTTCAGTCTCTCTCATCATGGCATCTTTCACCTTTCCCACTGATTGTGTTGAAAGCAGAGCTTTGGCATGTAGGGAAAGGTTTTTTTTTAATGGGTTTAAATCATTAAACAAGTGAGTTAAAGTTTGGCTTCAGTTGTATATTGTCAAAGTTTCTTTGGTTCGACGTTAGAAGAGTAGTAAGTGCACCAAACTTAGACCCATTTGTATTTCATTAAAAATCATATGTCTTAGATAATTTTCCTCGTTGACATTGTTGCCTGTACTCTGAAATTAATTGTGTCAGAAAGATTATTTGGTGTCTGGGTCTGTAATTTTTAAGGTGTTAATGTATGCAACTTTGCAGATTGGCTGATTAGACAAATTCATCATTTCTAATTTGACCCAACAGTGGTCACCTTGAAAGGAAGATTGTTAATGTGTCATGTTTAACATCTGCATCACACACACACAAAAAAAAGTCTTTTGACATTAAGATATTGTCATTGCTTCTCAAATTCAGTTGAGTGTTCAAGACAAGCTTCCCACGTTATCTGTTTAATAAGTTGGTATCCTGACTCCATTCATGGACAGAAATATAGCTTCAACTAGAGCTAAGTATCACGCAGGGAAGTCTACAAGAGAATGGTTTCCTTAAGAGTCAGGCCAAGCAGACTGTGTAAGAAATTTGTTCCAAAGAAAATATTAAGGCTCTTGTGGACTGATTCTTTGTTGACATTTCATTGTTTTCTTTAAAAATTGCATCATCAGTACCTTGTTATGTTTTTCTGTTTCTGTGGAATTATTTTACTTCTAAATATATTTGACTTATTTTAGCCTGAATGCAACGGCCTGACGGTGTGATATTTATCATGTTTTGGAGTTGCCAGAGATCATAGTCGACATCATAGATATGATCTCTGGTGGATTATACCCTGAGAAAGGTTGAATTGTTAGTCCAGTGGAGCTACCTCATTCATAGCACACCAAGTTTTAGCTCATGGAAACTCTGCTGCTTTAACACCAGTGTTATGTCCATATCCCTATAGTATTGACATCTGTTTTGCCAACATAGAGAAAGAGGAATTTCTACGTGCAGTGCCATATCTATCTTTATGCTGAGGAAAGAAGGATGAATTTGTCCAGATGATTTTTAGCAGAAATTTTAAATATATGTTACATTCTGGATTTAAAGTTTGAGTTTGAACAAACCTTTCTGTAACTATCAGTAATTGTCAATAACAATACTTGGTGCTTGGCATTGTGTAAAGGTCAAAACAACTTTGGCTCCAAAAACTGGACAAAATTGTCAACCTAATATTGCTCAGACAATATTGCTGTTTAAGCAATCTTTTAGCTGTCTGAGCAATTATCTTGTCCAAGCATTTAATGAGGGAAACTAATTCCTATTGGACAAAAAGCAAAACATTGATGAAGTTTAACTTTGAAAACCAGTGTAATCATGATCCACAATAACAAACAAGTCATCTTGAATACAAACTTCAATCTTGACCTAGATCAATTTTCTCCAAATGTTGTTTGGAGGAGCACCTGGGGATTGCACAACTGTGAATTTCAGACATTGATGCATCAACTCTCCTTTTGATGAGTAGTGTTTGGTACACATCATAGTTTAATTCCGAATTCCCACTTTGATAAGAGATGCCTCAGAATATAAATATCCTTTGGTGCTCAGATATATGAAAGAGCTCTGAAAAATCAAATTCTTCTCAGAAATCTGATCTTTGAACACAACTAAATAAATGGCTACCCTATGACATTGCGTGGATGGACCTACATTCTGAGGAGTCTAGAAGAATGAGGGGTGATCCCCATTGAAACATCATGTAAAATTCTTAGTGGGAATGACAGGTTAAATGTTTTGCCTGGTTGGAAAGCCCCAAACTAGCGGCCACAGTCTCAGGATAGGAGGTGGCCATGGGACAGGGACAAGGAGAAATTTTCTTCATTCAGTGGGTTGTGAGTCTTCAGCATCCTTTACCCCAGAATGCTGTGGATGCTCAGTCATTGAGTATGTTTAAGACTGAGATCACTAGATTTTTAAGTAGTAAAGGCATTGTGGGGTAGGGCAGGAAAGTGGAGTTAATGTAAGTGTTCAGCCATGCTCTTAGTGAATGGCAGAGCAGGCTTAGGGGCCTATTGGCCTGCTTGTGTTCCGATACATTTATGATTTGAAGAATTTGATTAGATATACAATTTAAAAATCCAAAGTGTTTAAAAATGAAATTGAAGAGCTGTATCATTTTTGGATTGTACACACTTAATTTAGAAGGGATTTTTAATTTGTTGTTGCTATGAAATAAGATGCAGCTTACAGAGGGTTAACTTCCAAGGATAAACAAGTCTCTTAGAATATTGTTTAGATTGAGATGAATGCCAGATGTCCCTGTCCTAATAGCCATCATAACCTGTTTATCTTTAGCATTGAGACAATTGGAAGTCATTAAACATCTTAGAGCAGTTTACATCGATGCTAGAAAGGGTTTCCATTCGGTATGCCTAGCAGGGAGAGTTAACTGGACAGTGCAGGTGCTGTGAACTTTGGTGGTGTGTGGGGGTGGTGAGGGCAGGCAGTGATGGTGCAGAAGGAGAGGGTTCGTTCCAGGTGGAAACTATGATTGATTGGCAGCTTGGCGGTTCTAATTCATGCAACACAGTTGCGCTCAAGAGTCAATCAAGGTTGCTCAGAAATTCTAGGTTGATGCGCAAACATGCAGAGCACTTTTAAAATAAGCACCAGACTACAAGAGAGTGGCCAAAATTTTGGCACAACAAAGACTGTTGCAGTATCTAGGATAACTTCAGACTTTTGCACATCAGATTTATGGACTTTTGTATCATTCACTGTACCTTGATTTAGTTAAGTTATTTGTTTGTGAAAGATTATGACATCAAATGATGCATCATTTGAAAACAGGCTGCATTTATAAATATTTTATATTTAAACTGACGTGAGTGAGGGGCCACTGGATAATGGGATATCCCCTGCTTGTTTTTACACACAGGCAATTTTGTTAACTTGCACCCCAGCTGTCAAAACAGTGGTGAATCACTAAGGTCAGCCCAGCAATTGAATGAGCAGAATTGACAGTAGTCAGTGCCTATCATTTGAATAGACACAAATTGTTGCTTGATAAAATCATTTCAATATGTTGATATTTTCATGTTATGCACTGAATGGTGATGTTGACACTGAAGCAGAAGTATATATGAATGTCAGTGCAGCCATTGTGTGTGAAGAATTTATGTTTTAACTGTTCAGCCAAAATGTAATCCTGTGCTCAAGGGGAATACAAGAACTGCCTATGAATCTAATACTAACATATTTATAATTGAGCAAGGGAATTTTAAATCACCTGAATTATTAGCTATTTTGTAAAACAAAGGTAATAAATAGCAACACCTCAGCTAACCAGCTTCTTCTAGCATTTAAATAGATTCCTTGCTATAAACTCTCACTAGATATTCTCTCAGCAATCACTTCCATGAGCAATATTTACATAACTTTGCTCTAGAGTATAATTTTACTGCTCAATATCTGGTTAAAGATAACATGACCTGGGAGTCAAAACAATAGACTTGTTGCAGCATGTGCTGGCTATTACGCTGTGTTGTAATTGTGAATTTTTGTAGCATTTTAAGAAAGCATATTGAAAAGCATTCTAGGCCAATTGTAAAGTAATTAACTGGGTTATTTTACATAGAATGCATGAATGAACAGAATACAGTGAGAAATGCCTATTCCCATCACTGTGCAAATAAACCAACAAAAACTGCAATTCTGCCTCTATTATAGACTAAACTCACACAATTTAGAAATCTTTTCACCATCATCAACCTTTTCACTTTTAGACTAATTAGCATAACATCAAGCATTCCTTGCTCTGCCTGAAGACAAGTCCTAGGCTTACCGTCGGCTGCTACTTCACCCCGAGCTGTTTTCTTGGCAGTTTTTGTCAATAGTGGTTTGCCACTGCCTTTCACTCCTAGGGGCAGGGTGAGGAGGCAAACCCAAGTCTCCCTCAACTGGAACGGGAATCAAACCTGTGCTGTTGTCATTATTCTGAACCACATGCTAGACAGCTGAGCTCACTAGTGCCTCCTAGTGCCCAGTGAGCGTAAACACGGTATATTTGTGTTTTCATCACATTCTGTAACATTTATTGCTCTAAACCTCTTGTATCTTTTTAAATACTTCTTCCCTGTTTCATCAGCTCAAATGACACTATACTTTGATTATGTGAAGTAAGTTTTTTTATTTGTTCATGGGATCTGGGCATCATTGGCTAGGCCAGCATTTATTGCCCATCCCTAATTGCCCTGAGAAGGCGGTGCTGAGCTGACTTCTTGAACCGCTGCAATCCATGTTGAGTTCGTACACCCACAGTGCTGTTAGGAAGGGAATTCCAGGATTTTGGCTCCATGACAGTGAAGTAATGGCTATACAGTTCCAAGTTAGGATGGTGTGTAGTTTGGAGGGGAACTTGCTGCTGGTGGTGTTCCCATGCACCTGCTGCCCTTGTCCTTTTAGATAAAGAGGTCGTGGATTTGGAAGGTGCTGCTGAAGGAGCCTTGGCAAGCTGCCGTTGGCTGGATGAGCTCCCCTTGGTGAGTTTGCTAATTAGATGAGATCAAGTTAGTTGAAAAGCTTAAGGGCAGAAAACACAAAAAGTAGCAGTATGTGGCAAGATTGATGGATGCAATCTGATGATTATTATTAATAAATTTACCCACTTGAAGTAAGTTTCTCGCTCCAGTACATCTATGCCTGAATTTTGTGATGCTAATGACTGCAAAACTGTCAGCATTCACTGTTGTGACACTACTAAAACTGGCAGCAAATTAGGAAGCCTGTGTATGAGCAGAATAACATGGAAGCAGGGAGTGGTTAGGATCTGGAATGCACTGTCTGAGTGTGTGGTGGAGGCAGTTCAATCAAGGCAATCAAACTGGATTATTATCTGAAATGGAAAGATGTGCAGGACTATGGGGAGAAAGTGCGGATGTGGCACTGGGTGAATTGCTCCTTCAGAGAGTCGGCAAAGCCACGATGGGCAGAATGATAACCTCCTTTGCTGTAACCATTCTGTGATTCTATGAAATCCAGGAGTTGCTGTTGCTGATTCCAAACTTATCCAGAGGGTGTGCTGTTGAGGCAACCCCAGATTGCTATCCGTAGAAATCAATTGAATAGCAAGAACTTCCACTCTAAACATAGTTCACCTTGTAAACATCCTTGAAAAAGTTATGCCTTGTTGAATGAGGTGTAATTGTATTTTTAACTGTGTACTAACTTCATAATTACTGCTAAACACTCTCACTGGCCCTGAAAAGCTAATCTTATATTTGCGGAATGTCAAATTTCTCCATTATTGAAATCAATTTTTAAAAAATTATTTCTTAAAAGATTGCTTTCTTTAGTTTATCTTTTATCTCACCATTTATTTCACTATCTGAAAATTTAAATTATAAGTGAAGGATATTATGTGCTTTTAACCTACTGATTTTCTTTGTGTGAACATTCCATTGTGATTAACTGCTTACCTGCTTGCTGACATGTTTTTTTTTGAAAAATATACTCCATAAGATATCTGAAGAACATTACAAAACATTTCTAAATGGCCATCATAAATAGTGCATTGATATTCAACTTTTACAAATGGATCACGAGGTGCTTCAATACAATCAATGAATATTATAATCATCTCAATATGGTCATTACAGACAGTCAGACAGTGTAATGGGATTGGAGTTATCAACATGCATCATGTTGTACTCTGAGGTGCTTCAATACAATTATGATACTTTTAGTGTTCACTACATACAATCTTTATGAGTCGTACAGCCCGAGGGGTCTATACAATTCCCAGCCCCTAAGTGCACTATGGCAGAAAGGTCTGAGACACCGACCCTTCCCCATTGCGCCTTTGCACCAGCTGCTCCAAGCTCTAGTGCATCCCTCAGCACATAGTCCTGGACCTTGGAATGTGCCAGTCTGCAACACTCATTCGAGGACAACTCTTTGCGCTGGAAGACCAACAAATTTCGGGCAGACCAAAGAGCGGCTTTCACTGAGTTGATAATCCTCCAGCTACAGTTGATGTTTGTTTCGGTGTGTGTTCCTGCGAACAGCCTGTAGAGCACAGAGACTGTGCCACAGAACTGCTCGGGATGAACCTCGACAAAAATCACTGTATCTCTCTTCAGACCTTCTTTACAAAGGCACATTCCACAAGGAGGTGAACAATGGTCTCTTCCCCTCCACAGCCACCTAGAGGGCAACGTGCAGAGGGAGTGAGACTCCTGGCATGTAGGAAGGATCTGATGGGGAGGGTCTTCCTCACCACCAGCCAAGCTACATCTTGGTGCTTGTTGGAAAGTTCTGGCGATGAGACATGCTGCCAAATGACTTTGCTAGTCTGCTCGGGGAACCATCCGACAGAATCCACCATCTCCTTTTCCCTCGGCCTTTAAGACGTTACGTGCCAACCATTGCCTGATGGACTTGGGGTCAAAGGTGTTTCTCTGCATAAATCTTTCCACGAGGGACAGGTGGTACGGCACAGTCCAACTACTTAGAGAGTTCTGCAGCAGTGTGGCCAGACCCATCCTTCGCAACACCAGGGACAAGTAGAACCTCAGCACATAGCGACACTTGATGTTTGCATACTGGGGGTCTACGGACAGCTTGGTGCAGCCACACACACAAAGGTGGCCGTCAGGATGAGGGCGATGTTGGGCACGTTTTTTTCCCCCTTTACCTAGAGGTTTGTACATCGCGTCCCTGAGAACACAATCCATTTTTGACCTCCAGATAAAGTGAAAGATGACTTGGGTGATCGCCATCACGGAGTGAGGAATGGGCCAGACATGCGCCACATACATCAACAGCGAGAATGCCTCATACCTGATGACCAGGTTCTTACCCGCAATGGAGAGGGAGCGTCACTCCCACATGCCCAGTTTTCTTTCCATCATAGCCACTCGCTCCTTCCAGTTTTTAACGCATGTCCCGGTCTCTCTGAACCATATCCCCAGCACCTTCAGGCCGTCAGACCTGACGGTGAAGGGGACAAAGGATCGGTCAGCCCAATTCCCAAAGAACATGGCCTTGCTCTTGCCACGATTTACCTTGGCTCCCGAGGCCAGTTCGAACTGGTCCCAGATGTGGATCAGTCTGCACACCGACAGTGGATCTGAGCAGAAGACGGTGACATCATCCATGTACAGGGAGGCTTTGACCTGAGTGCCTCCACTGTCTGGGATCGTTACTCCTCTTATGCCTGGATCCCTCCTGATGGACTCAGCAAAGGGTTTGATGCAACACACAAACAGGACAGGGGAGAGAGGGCAGCCCTGCCTGACTCCAGATTTACTTAGAAAGCTTTCTGATTCCCACCCATTGATAGAGACTGTGCTACTGATGTTAGTGTAGAGCAGTTGGATCCAATTGCAGATTCCCTTCCCAAACCCCATTTTGGAGTGCACATCCACTATGTAGGTGTGCGATATTCTGTCAAAGGCCTTCTCCTGATCCAGGCTGATGAGGCAGGTGTCCACACTCCAGTCCTGCACATAGGCAATTGTATCTCTGAGTAGTGCAAGGCTGTCAGAGATCTTCTTGCTGGGCACAGCACAGGTCTGGTCAGGGTGGATCATCAACTCCAGAGCAGACTTGACCCGATTGGCGATGACCTTGGACAGAATCTTATGGTCCACATTCAACAGTGAAATGGGTTGCCACTTTCTAATTTCCTCCCTTTTCCCATTCTGCTTGTCGATGAGGATGATGATGCCTTTCCTCATAGATTCTGACATGCTGCCGGCCAGGAGCATACTCTTATACACTTGTAGCAGGTCTAGGCCGATCCAGTCCCACAGAGCTGAATACATCTCAGCCGGTAAGCCGTAGCTTCCAAAAGTTTTACTCTTCTCAAAGGACTTGAGGACCTTAGTCAGATCGTCAGGAATTAGCAGTTTGTCCACACTCTCCCGTGTACTGTCGTCTAAGACCTCTCTGATAGAGGACAGGAAGGACTTGACATTTTTTTTTTAAATGTACTTTATTCATAAAATATCTGAAAGAACATTACAAAACATTTCGAAATGGCCATCACAAATAGTGCAATCAAATTCAACATGGATCACGAGGTGCTTCAATGAATATTAGTCATTTCAATATGGTCATTACAGACAGCGCAATGGCATTTGAGTTATCTGCATACATCATGTTGCACTCTGAGGTGCTTCAATACAATTATGATACATTTAGTGTTCACTGCATACATTCATTCTGAGACATACAGCCCGAGGGATCTATACAATTCCCAGCCCCTCAGTGCATTATGGCAGAAAGGTCTTAGACAGTGACCTTTCCCCATTGTGCCTTTGTGGCCAGGTAATGGCTTCTGACCTCCCAAAGTCTCTCTCAAAAACTATTAGATACAGAAGAAGAAAAAAAAAACATTTTTTTTTAATTCATGGGACATGGGCTTCACTGGCTGGGCCAGCATTCATTGCCCGTCCTTAATTGCCTTGAGAAAGTGATGGTGAGCTGCCTTCTTGAACCGCTGCAGTCCATGTGGTGTAGGTACACCCAGAGTGCTGTTAGGAATTTGACCCAGCAACAGTGAAGGAACGGCGATATATTTCCAGGTCAGGATGGTAAGTGACTTGGAGGGGAATCTCCAGGGGGTGGTGTTCCAATCTACCTGCTGCCCTTGTCCTTTTAGGTGGTAGGGGTCATGGATTTGGAAGGTGCTGCCTAAGCAGCCTTGGTGAATTCCTGAATTAGAAGTAGTAATTATTTTAGTCTCTTTTATAGCAGACCTGGAGCTTCTTGGATGGCTTTTCAGATGGTGTTTCAGATGGCACCTGTGTGTTTATGATTTTTAAAAATCTGAACAGCTTCTGTTATTTTTTAAAAAGAATAGGTAACAAACATGGCTGTCTTAACCATGTAAGCTGTGATGAATCCAAAGTTGTCCTTCCCGAAAAAGGTGATGGGTTGGGCTGATACATATCCGTGATATAACCCCTCACACTACGAGAGTTTTTGAGGCAGCCACGGTTCTGTAATTGAATGACCCCATTTGCCCTGCCTTTTCAGGAAAAGGCATGGAGCCAACAACATTCTAGACAGGTCCTTTCTCCATTTTGTGGATTGTGTTTCAATCCATATAGGGAGTTGGGTGATCCGTGGGCAGCCATCATTTTGCAGCCTCCTTGTGTTTAATTTCTTTTAAAATATAATTGTAAAGATTTGTAGTATCTTCATGCCTGTACTGGGCAATGACACTATCTTAATATTTATGTTAGAAATTCTTTATGGAAACTTATTGTGCTGCAGTGATACCCTTCCCCAAATGGGTACATTTCTGTTTCCATTATAAATGTGAACACTTGAATTTATAATGGAAAATAGGGATGTATCATTTTAAAATGGAGGCTGAATTATGCATGTGTGCTGTGGTCCAATTATTCCTTGGACTTCAACACTGTTTCTTCAGTCTTCATTTTGGAATTATTTTATGCAGGAATTGTGGTCATTTGGGAAAAAAAACCTATTAAAATATTTAAAATACTGCTTCAATGTAAGGGAAGCTAAATTTCACATGCAGCAATGTTTTTTTGTGTGGGTCTGTTCAGTTCAGTCACTCCTGTGACTGCTCATGAGTTGGAGTATCTAGATATCTAATGAAAATAAAATTGAAATTTATGTAGTAAATGCTGAATGCTACACATGCACAATTGTCAAATTTGTGCAGAATAGGCAGATCTAATGGCATTTTTGCTTAACTTGTTTCTCAACTGAGCTTGAGAGGTCCAATTGAAATTTGCATGTAGATGGCATGTTAGCGTCCAAGATAATGTCATCAATTAATGTCACACAATCAACTCCATATGTGTTAATCATCCCATAACCTTGGATCAAACTGTGGGTTGTAAGGCAGGTTTTGTTCTAACTTAGTGGTGCCAAGGAATAGTGAGAGGTAGCTTCCCTGTTTGTTGGACTTGGACTTGACTAGACCAGCAACAGAACAATATAAAGCCATTTTGTTCTGGAATAGAAAGAAACAAAGTTGACTCCGTCTAAACTGTTACATTGCTATGCCCAGCATCAGAAAAGCACTGGGCACAGTTGTGTAGAGGAGGACTTTGAAAAGAGGAGGAAATAAAATAAATTGTAATCGATTATACTATTCAAGGAGATGTGATGCTATCTATAATTCAACAATCTATAATTCAAACAATATCAGATTTGTCAACATCACTTGATTGATTTCACTGCCATGTCCATTTTAAATGAAGTGTTATGACACAAGGATACTGTTGATGATATCTCTTCCCAGTAGCACAAATCATTTAATTCTTTGGACTAGTAGCACCGAAAATAGTTTAACTTAAAATCAAAAGAGACCTGCGGGCTAAAATGATTGTGTAGATACAACACCTGGCCCAGGTTGGTGTCCTTTGTGTGACATTGAAAGCTGTGTATCAATCTCTGTATCTGAATTGAGTGCCTGAAAGCCTGCAGGGACTGAAACAAACAGCTTACCATTCAGATGAGAGATACTTGAGCCTCTGCCTCTAGTATGTAAAATGCATATAGTTCACAGTTAAAGACAATCTTAGCTTTGCCAGGAAGGATTGTTTTAGCAAAGCAGCATTAAAGACAAAGTATTCTTTTCCTGGAGATGGCAGTAGTAATGCGAAGAAATCAATACTCTAACTATGTTGACCATTATATAACACTGAGGTTTTTGAATATGAGAATTGTGACTTGGTTGCCCAGTTTCAATTTCTAAAATTATTAAATTGATGTTGCATCTGGCTTCAAAATGACTGGAATGATTTGGCTGCTTTTCAATGTGGTAGGATCACTGAACCTTATAGAAGGAGGCCACTTGGACCATTGTGCCTGTGCTGGCTCTTTGAAAGAGCTATCCAGCTGGCCCTATACCCCCACTGTTTTTCCATAACCTTGCAATTTTTGCTTTTTCAAGTATATATCCAACTCCTTTTTATTTTTAGAAGTTATTAAAAATCTGCTTCTACCACTCTTCCAGCCAGTGTATTCCAGATTGCAAATTTCAGTGTAAACTAAATTCTCATTTCCCTGTGTTAACTTTTACCAAGTATAATGAATCCACATCCTCTGGTTACCTATCCTTCTTCCAGTGGAAACCATTTCTCCTTATTTACTCTCTTTACTTGTGATGTAATCATTCTAATAAGCTGCAGCTTATTGCTCCTATTCAGAACGAAACATCACCTTTTCCTTTGTGGGAACCTCTTCAAAAAGAAATCAGATTGTTTTCTCTCCACATCTATTATGGGACACACCTATTCATGTGAGTTGCCAAACAATATTGAGAAATTTTATATCTGAGTAGATGCTTTGTGAAGAAGTCTCCAAGTTGGTGACGTACATGCTTAATGGATATTGACATCTCAGGTTTATGTAATATAAACAACAGTTTTTTCGTTGTAAATCTGTTATCGTGCACATCGTTTCAAACGCAAACAGGACAGCAAACAGGAATAGTTGATTTATGGCTGAGGAAATTGACCTTGGAAATTATTAACTGTTAGGTTGGTGAAGAAGTGAGAGGCTACAGCTCAAACATATTTATTTATGAAATATTATGATTATGTTTCAAGCTATTTTTTAAATTATAAGTTATCAGTAGGTTTAAACAAGCCTTTTTTTTTGCAGAATGAGTGTGTTTTAATTAGAAGTGTTATTAAAAACTTCTGCTAAAGTCTGGAGATGGTTTGTGCAGTGAGATGAGTATTAACATTTGCCACAGAGGTACAAAGTGTGAGGATTCATGGATTGGGTTAGTGTTAGATAGGGCCAAATCTTCCAGTGTTTGGATCATCAGAGACCCAACGTACGACCGAAGATGCACATTGGGAGCCTGCAGAAGACCTGATGTGCTGACCTATGTGGGAATTGCCTGGGGAGCTCCAGTTTCCGATGTGCAATTCCCTTGGTCCTGGGGACCATTGGCAAATGTCACTGGCTCTGACCTATGGTCAGAAACTTGAGACAGTTCCAATGTACTTACCTGAATAGTTACCCAGGAAATGTTAGACAGATTAAATCCGAGTCTAACTTCTGGGTAACTCCAGAACTGACCTCCCCAATCACTCGCGCTGACCCCCCAACTACCCTCCCAACCATCCAACTAACCCCCTCCCCTCCGACCCTGCCTGACTAACCCTTCACCCCCACCACCTGACTGCTCCACAATCCGACCTGACCATCCCCCCCAACCTGACCCAACTAGCCCCCAACCTGACTACCCCTGCAGAACCGGCTACTCACCTACGCACTTAGACACCTCACTCACCCCCCCCACTCAGATCCCTACTCACTTCATCCATTCAGACACCTACCCACTCTGCCACCTCAGTCACCCTACCACTGTACCTATTCACTCATCTATTCACTAGCATTCAAAGACTTGACATTTAAACTTGCCATACGTCATACATTTCTCCATCAACATCCCAGTGAAATGCAAAAAATATTGTTCATGTTAGAAATGAAACAAAAATAAAAGCTGATGTTGATACTGGACAATTCAGATCCCAGAGTGAAATCTGGCTTGATAAATGCTAACTTTATTTTTTTAGAAACTGTGCAGGAAAGTTACTGAACAAATTCACAGGAGCTTGCTGATGAACTTTTAACACAAAGAATAAAACATTTATTAAAAAAGAAAAATGAACCATATTACACCAGACAAAGGTTGGAAAGATCTCAATACAAACACACGAAAACTATTCAACTCACATTATTCCTTTTATCCCAGCAATATCTTTACAGACATGTACAAATTCAGAAAAGTAAAACAATTTGGAATATGTATTTTATACTCTGATATTCAGGTTAAGTATGAGATACGTGTGAATTAACAGGCAAACTGTGGTCAGACGCACCACACTCAAGTAAATGACCAAATGCGACCAAAGCAGATTCCATGAATTTCTCAGTAACCCACCATTTGCTTGTCACATCATGGAAACTTTGTCTTTCTCATGGGGGTTTCCAATCTCCGCTTTTGAAGAACTTGCTTTGGAATTCTCTTCAAATACCATTCCCACTTGGGCAGCTTCAACAAGGATCCACCTCCAGGGTTTCAATCTCACCTTCTGAAATTCCTTTCCCCTGAATCTCCGAGCACACTCAAGCTTCAACTTCCAAGCACAATTTCAGATCTTCAGCAATGCCAAGCAGAACACCACTGCTCCAAAGGGGTACCTCTGCCTGCATGGCCCACAACATGGCTGCCCTCCTGAATCTTCTGGGCTTCTCTTGAGCCCACTTTGCTTCAAGTGTGCTCTCCGCAGCTCTCTCTCTTTAATTCAGATCCTATTTCCCTGCTTTTTTCTCTCAACTTTACTTAACAGGATCTGTTTCTGATCTCTGTCCTTATCCCTTTATCTGGGGCCTATTTATGATCCATGCCTAGGACCTTCTTCTGGACTCCCTGTCCCCCTCCCTGTGTCCTGCTCCCTGGGACACCTCTGAAATGGCGCTCTGGTTCAGGTCACCTGTCTGCAATTTCACACAGTTTCACTTCTTTGCTCCTGTCCCTTCTGTGCAGGTCCAGTCCCCAACCTGATGAAGGTAAAACTGCTAACTGCACAAGTGTGGCCATTTCCTGGCCAGCGCATGTGTAGAAGGCCCTATGCCCTGACCTCCAACTGCTGATTTTAAAGTAAGGTGTATGTATTCATGTTATGTCAAGCTAGATACACTCAGCAGATCAGAGAGAAAAATAATGATGTTGATTCTTCATTACAACCAATGCACAAGTATTTAGAAATTGAGCAAGAGAGAGCTTGTTCATCTACATTTTATTCCTGTTTTCATGGAGGGTTATACACCTGAACCATTCGATTGTCTGTGCTCTCCATGATACTGAGTGTATCCAGCAATTTCTGCTTTTGGTTTATAAGAACCAGGCTCTGAGCTGCAGTTGGAGTTTTCCTGCATGCTTTTTGGAATGGTGATGACACAGTCTCTTGATACTTAAATTTTATCAGTGAGCCAGCTGACCAATTAAGACAAAATCTTATCTTTCCCTGCCTGCTGTCTGCTTAGGTGACAGTGTTGCTGTGCTTCCTCTGAAATGTGTCAGGTTGCAGGTGCATTTATTCATTTATTTTGAGTTTTTATTGATTGACAATCAGTTTAGCAGTGGAATTAAAATATTATCGAAGCAAATGCACGCAATGTCAGTCAAAGGGCACAGCTCCTTTGAGCGCCTCGTAGCTGTCCGTTCTTGATAGCATTTTGTTTGAAGGCAGTTTGGGAAAGTAGTGACCTCCTCCAGGATACTTTAGTCTGAGCCTTGTTTCTGAGGTTGTGATGATTACTCGCTCTGTGGGAAAGCCAAGGAAATCAATCTCCAGTTACTCAGTTGATGTGATGGTCTAAACATACGTTGGCATCATGTTGATTTTACAGGCATAAAATGGGCACTGTGCATATACATTCAGCACCAAAAGTATGCTGCCCGCAGCATCTGGAGAGTCAGTGTTGATATTTCAGGTCAATGCTCTTCCATCAGAATATTTTTTTCCTATTGTTGTTTGATCTCCACTCACCGTTTGTAGTCCTGGATAACCTGCCCTCAGCCTCCACCATTGCTAATCTGATTTTGGGCTGCGAGGAGCATAGAGCGGTCTGATACTACTTTTCACACCTATGCAGAAGACCCCATTTGGGGAATGGCTTCACACCTTCCTGTTGTCTAGCACAGTTGATATTTCAATGCCCCTATTATTACTACACAGTAATATGATAACATGCTTGAATTAAAGCTGGGTAGCTTTCCAGTTTAAATTTTTCACTTTAGCTGGTGAGCTTTGTCATTTGGCAGCCTTTGGCTGTTGCATTAAGTTTTGCTGTTCAGATTTTCTCTTTGAATTTTGTAGCTTAGTTTTTAATCTTCCATTACCACCTCACCACCAGCGAGTGCTTTTGTTTTGCTGCAACCCTTGCTTTCCATTTACCATCTGTTGAAAGTCCTCCTCGTTGTAATGGTACAAGACAAGTGGAGGCTACTGTACTTTCCACTTCATTGGTGGTACTAGTGCGATACAAATTAAGTGTCTTGTACAAGTTATTGTGCTGATAGTGAGTGTTATTTATTTCCAAATGAGTTAGTTTAATGTTGAATACCTCATTGGTGCTTAACCATGCTGTTACAAAGCCTTGGATAGTCTTGCAAGTTCCTGTAACTTACATCAAGTGAAGATGTCTGGAAAGTTGATCATCTGATTGAATTTCTTCTCCGCCGATGCTGCCAGACCTGCTGAGTTTTTCCAGGTAATCCTGTGTTTGTTTTGGATTTCCAGCATCCGCAGTTTTTTTGTTTTTATATCTGCTTGAATTGTTCAGTTTCTTTACCAAGCCAGTCTTTCAAACTACGTGTCATGTTGATTTAATTGGCAATACTCTTGTCTTTGAATCAGAAAGTTGTGTGTTCAAGCCATACATATATAATCTCTGCTGACATGAGAGCTGACACTACATGTTGGAGGTGACATCTTTGGGATGAGACACTAAACCCGTGGTGTCATTTGCTGGCTCAGGTCAGAGTAAAAGATCCTATGCACTCTTTGAACAAGGGCATCCTCATCAATATTCATCCCTCGATCAACATTGGAATCAAGGCGGATAAATGGAGTTAAGATACAAATCAGCCATAATCTAATTAAATGGCAGAACAGGCTCAAAGAGCTATTCCTGCTCTTGTATTCTTGTGTAGCATCATATAATTATGATTTGTAGGCCCTTGTCATGCAGAAGTTGACTGTCATGTTTGTCAACAAAGGAAAAGTAGTTAGATTTTAAAATGTAATTCATTGACTGTGAAGTGCTTTGAGGTTTCTTAAGGATGTGAAAACTATTATGTAAATAAGCTATTACTTTCGTTTTTTAACGATCCAATTATTTGTGAAAACTTTGGATCTAAGAAAACTATTCTTCAGTGCCAGTACAACTTTTAGTGGGTTGTATATTATTGGCAGCATGTATAAAATTGCTTTACTTTATAGGATTACTAAATGTAATCACACAAATATCTCATAAAATGACTGGACTGGATTGGAGCTGATATGCTAATACAAACACAGCCAGCCAGGTGGTGTGATTTACAACGCCGGCTAATTTGCATGTATATCCAACTCCAGGCTAAGCAAGCCTCTTGAGCATGGAATGTCCAATAACCCTGACAAAATACTGTACATGTTTGAAAGACAGCCATATATGCAAGCAATTTATAAGACTCCTCAAGAAGACAGTGGAAACACATTAGGGATGTCCTCAAAGCGTCCCTGAAGAGATCAAACATCCCTGCGAACTCGTGGGAGTCCCTGGCTTGTGACTGACCAAGTTTGAGAAGACTTATTAGGGAAGGGATCAAACACATCAAGAGGCTTTGTCGAGGGCATGCGGAGGCGAAACTGAGGCATTGGGAAGAACGCACAAACCTTCAAACCTCAGTTACCCGACTTTTTATGCATCACCTGTCTCGCATGTGGCAGAGTCTGCACATGCATTGGACTCATCAGCTATCTCAAACCATCGAACCAGAGTGGAAGCAAATAGTCTTTGATCCCGAGGGACTGCCTAAGAATTGATTTAACACATTATACAGTTAAGTGAAATGATCGATATGTTCAGAATAAGTATATGAACTGGGAAACTAGGCTAGAGGATAGATCAATAGAGAAGCAGACATTTAAGGGGATATTTCAGAGTATTCAGAATAAGTACATTCCTATTATAAAGAAAAGCTCTAAAGGGAGGACCCACCATCCATAGTTATCTAAAGAAGTTAGGGAAAGCAGTAAACTTGAGGAAAAAGCATATAACTGAGCAATGATGAGTGGGACGTCAGATGATAAGTCAGAATATAAAGAACGGCAGAGTATGACTAAGAGGTTACTCAGGAGAAAGAAATTAGAGTATGAGAGGAAACTGGCTAGAAATGTAAAAATGGACAGCAAGCATTTCTGCAGATATTTAAAAAGGAAAAGAGTAAGTAAAGTGAGTGTTGGTCCTCTAGAGAGTCAGAATGGGAGTTAATAGTAGATAATAAGGAAATGGAGGATGAAATGAATAAATATTTTGCTTCTCTCTGCACTATAGAGGATACAAAAAAATTCTGGTAATTGCTATAAATCGGGAGGCGGAGAAGGGAGAGGAAGTTGGTGAGATTACAATCACTGGGCAAGTGGTACTGAGCAAACTGATGGATCTGTGGGCTGACAAGCCTCCAGGTCCTGATGGACTTCATCTTAGAGTCTTAAAAGAGGTGGCTAATGAGGTAGTAGATACGTTGGTGTTAATTTTCCAAAATTCCCTAGATTCTGGAAAGGTTCCATCAGACTGGAAAATAACAAATATAACCCCTCTATTCAAGAAGGGAGAGAGGCAGAAAACAGGAAACTATAGATCAGTTAGCTTGACGCCTGTCGTGGGGAAGGTGTTAGAATCGATCATTAAAGAGGTTATAGCTGGGCACTTAGAAAAACTCAAGGTAATCGGGAAGAGCGAGTCCGATTTTATGAAAGGGAAATCATGTTTAACCAATTTATTAGAGCTCTTTGAAGGAGTAACATGCACTGTGGTTAGAGGGAAGCCTTTAGATGTGCTGTACTTGGATATCCAGAAAGCATATGATAAGGTACTGCATCAAAAGTTATTGCGGAAAATAGAAGCTCATGGTGTAGGGGTTAACATATTAGCCTGAATAGAAGATCAGTAGAAGAGTATGCATAAATGTGTCTTTGTCTGATTGGCAGGATGTGACGAATGGAGTCCCACAGAGGTCTGTGCTGGGGCCTCAACTTTTTACAATTTGCATCAGTGACTTAGATGAGGGGATCGAAGGCATGGTAGCTAAATTTGCAGATGGCATGAAGGTAGGTAGGAAAGTATGTTGTGAAGAAGAAGTTTGCAGATGGATATAGATAGGTTGAGCGAGTAGGCAAATATCAGGCAATTGGAGTATAATGTGTGAAAATGTGAAGCTGTTCACTTTGGCAGGAAAAATAAAAAGTGTATTACTTAAACTGAGAATGACTGCAGAATTCTGAGGTGCAGAGGGATCTAGATGTTCTCGTGCATGAGTTACAAAAGTTACTATGCAGGTACAGCATGTAATCAAGAAGGCTAATGCAATGCTATCCTTTATTACAAGAGGTATTGAACATAAAAGTAAAGATGTTATGCTTCTATTATACAGGGCGTTGGTGAGACCACATCTCGAATAGTGTATGCAGTTTTGGTCTCCTTATTTAAGGAAGGATGAAAATGCATTGGAGGTGGTTCAGAGGAGGTTTACGAGATTGATACCTGGAATGAGCGGATTTTCTTATGAGGAAAGGTTGTACAGGCTGAGCTTGTTTCCACTGGTGAGAGGCGACTTGACTGAAGTATATAAGATCCTGAATGGCCTTGACAAGGTGGATGTGGAAAAGATGTTTCCTCTTGTAGGTGTGTCCAGAACTAGGGGACACTGTTTTAAAATTAGTGGTTGCCCTTTTAGCACAGAGATGAGGAGAAATTTTTTCTGAGGGTTGTGCAAATTTGTACACTCTGCCTCAGAAGGTGGTTGAGGTGGGGTCACTGAATATTTTTAAGGCAGAGGTAGATTCTTGTTAGGCAAGGGAATGAAAGTTTGTCAGGGATAGATGGGAATGTGGAACTTGAAACACAAATAGATCAGCCATGATCTTATTGAATGGTGGAGCAGGCTCAAGGGACTGAATGGCCTACTACTGCTTCTATTTCTTATGTTCATACAAAATGTTAAGTCCTTCTCTGGAAGTCTTCAATATCCAGCAAACTTGATTTCCCAACATAAAATTGACAAACCTGTCCCATGCCCTGATGGCCAGAAATCATCACTAACAATGCTTCCCATATCTCACCTGCTCATCCCCACAGCAAATTATTCTCCTGGGAAAAACAAAAAAAAAACAAGAAAAAATTCTGGGCCAATAAGGGGAAAAATACTCTAAAAAATTTCCTCCGACTCCCTCAGGTGATTGAAACCAGTTTGGGAGATTACATGGACCAAATATTATTTGTAAGGATGCCTGCCTGCTATCTCTATCCCAGTCAGGAATTGGTCCATCTCCCTGTTGAAGACAGGCAGAGAGTCCGCACCCACCACAATAGTTATAGTGTATTCCAGAGGCTTACACTTCACAACCTACTGAAGAAAATATTTCTCTTCCTGCTACTGAATTAGAGTAAATATATGAAACTTGTTATATGGATGCTGGTGAACCCACTAGAAATTCACGATCTGAAAGAGATCCTGCATATTCCTTTGCCCAGACTTGATCTTTGGTGTAGCCTTGTTTGATTCTCTGTAATTCAGTGTCATTACCCAATGTGCGACTGTGCAGTCAGAATAGAATTTTTCAAATAAACTGGACATGTAGCAGAGGGATGGCAAGTTATAATACAGTCACAACATTCAGGCCTTCCTTAGTCTTCATACTGAGTGTTTATCTGAACTCCTTGATTGGATTCTTGTCTCGTAATCTACTCTCAGCCACCCAGTCCTTCAGCTGTCAAGTTAAACAAAATAACTGGAAATCTTCACCAAATATGTCAACATGATTAAAATACAATATAAACTAGATCGCTCAGATAATCACTTTGGACATATGGCATTCAGGTGATTGCTCCTAACTGATATTTAGAAAGATAAGTTTTGAACTAAGTGTATTTCATTCCATTAAACATTGAAGTCTGTTTGAGTTTCAATACCCCATGAGATCAGACCGAGCCTACATGGTTTTATGAAAGTGAAATTTGAAAAATTTATGAAGAATTTTTTGAGGATCACAACAAGTAGGGTAGATAAAGGGGAGCCAGTAGATGTAGTATTCTTGAATTTCTGAAAAGCATGTGACAAGGTGCCACACAAGAAGTTAAGACTCAAGATAAGGGCTCATGGAGTTGGGGGTAATACATTAACATTGATACTGTATAGAATTGGCTAATGGACAGGATGCAAAGAGTAGGGATAAACGGGGCATTTTCAAGTTGGCAGGCTGTAACTAGTGGAGTGCTGCAAGGAACAGTATTGGGGCTTCTGTTATTTACACATAGCCTTTTCATTAAGTCATTAATATAGACTGTAATGTGCCGGGAATGTAAGCTGTGAGGAGGCCACAAGGAGGCTGCGAACAAGGTTGGGGATGGAATATAATGTGGAGAAGTGAGAGTTTATTCATTTAGGTGGTAAGAATTGAAAAGCAGAATATTTTTTAAATGGCACAAAACTTTTAAATGTTGATGTTTGGACTTGGTGTACTCATACAAAGAACATGACGTTAGCATGCAGGTACACAGCAAGCAATTAGAAAGGCAACGAAATGTTGGCCATTATCGCAAGGAGATTGGACTACTAGAATAATGAAGTTGCATTACAATTGTAAAAGACTTTGGTGAGACCACACCTGGAGGACTATGTGAAATTTTGATCTCCACATTTAAGGAAGGCTATGCTTACATTGGAAGTGGTACAGTGAGGGATCACTAGACTAGTCCCTGGGATGAGAAAGTTGTCCTGTGATGAGAGGCTGAATAAATTGGGCCTCTGGAATTTAGAAGAATAAGAGGTGATCTTATTGAAACATACAAGATTTTGAAGGGGTTTGACAGTTTCTTTTCCCACTTCTGGAGAATCTAGAACACACACAGGCACAGTCTCAGGGGTCGATCATTTAGGACTGAGGTAAGAAATTTCTTCATTCAAAGGATTATGAACCTTTGAAATAGCCCACCAGAGGGTTGTGAATGCCCTGTTGCTGAGTATATTTAAGCCTGAAATAGACAGATTTTTGGTGTCTCAGAGAATCAAAGGATATGGTGAGTGGGAAAGAAAGTGGAGTTGAGGCAGAAGATCAATCATGATCCTATTGAATGGGAGAGCAGACTTGAGGGGGCTTGTATGATCTCCTCCTATTTCTTATGTTCTAAGTATTAAGAGCATAACAACATAAAAAATATGAGCAGCAGAAGGCCATATGACCCCTCGTGCCTCCTCTGCCATTCTTTATGATTATTCCTGAAATTCTGCTTCAACTACACTCTCCTGCACACTCTTTAGTAATTAGGAAAACAAGAGATAAAGATTATGTACTATTTTGCTAATCTGAATCATTATTCTTTTGCTTTTTGGTTGACATTAGAACAAATTTCACAACTTCCATTGCATTCAGGAAAAATCAAAATAAAATTATCGAAAGTAAAAACCAAAAGTGCTTCAATGATGAAGCTAAGACTACCTTATCTATCTGAGAAAAGTAGCTTCTGAATGTCGTGATCCCCTCCAAGTTCTAATGAACCTGATCCAATTCAGCCTGGCGCCAGTTTTGTACTTTGGGAATTAAGATTGGAAATGCATTCCATTTTATTTTACTGTCTTTTAAGTAGTTACATAAATAATAATTCATGTTAGTTAGTTAATAAGCTGGCTTGGAGCCAAGGCCATAGCGCAGATGCACAAAAGCAGGTGCCATATTGAAAGGAAAGCAAATTAATTTTGGCATTCTCAGGCCCATGCATCTCAGAATTTCACGCCTTGGTGCCTGCTTTGTATCAATGAGATGGACTTTTTAATTAGATGCCCTTTTTTTTCATGATGAGACCAAAATTACTACGTAAGTCTGTGTGCTGTCGTTCTCTGGTGTTCAGTGGGTTTATGCTGTGCATCATACCAACAAGAAAACCACAGCTTTGATGTAGCCTGTATTGATGGTCTCAGCCAGGGGTGCAGTCTCAAAGACAATTGAGCAAATTTAAATAAAAACAAAACACTGCGGATGCTGGAAATCTAGAACAAAAACAAAAATACCTGGAAAAAGTCAGCAGGCCTGACAGCATCTGCGGAGAGTGATACAGTTGACATTTTGAGTCTGTATGACCCTTCATCAGAACTAAAAAGTATAGAAATGAGTTGAAATATAAGCCGGTAGAGGGGGGTGGGACAGGTAGAACTCGATAGGAGGCCAGTGATAGGTGGAGGCCGAGAAGAGACTGCCAAAGATGTCATAGACAAAAGGACAAAGGGGTGTTGACGGTGGTGACATTACCTAAAGGATGTGCTAATAGGGACATTAAGGGTAGCAAGCAGGACAAGCTAGTGGCAGATGGTCCTAGTGGGGGTGGGATGGGGGAAGGGATCGAAATGGGTTAAAAGGTGGAGATGAAACAGTATCCTCCAATCAACATCACTAAAACAGATTATCTGGCCATTTATCTTATTGCTGTTTGTAGGATTTTGCTGGCTGCCAAGTTTCCTACATCACATGCACTTTTGAAGATGTAGCCACAGTTGTAGGACACAGCTTTAGGACATCCTGAGGTCATTCGTTAACCAAATAAATGTGAGTTTGTTCATTTATTGTATTGAGCGCTACATAATGTTAGAATACTTTGGAAAAGTTCACTTGTACATAATCAGCTCCTTATTGTAATGTGATATGTCAGGACTTGAGCTGGACTTGACTGTTTAATATAGTACTGAAGGAGTGTTGCGTTGTCAGAGGACACTCTCTTTTGGAAAGACATTAAACTGAAGCCCCTTCTACCTGTTCAGGTGAGCAAAAAATTATCCTATGGAACAAGTTGAAGAAAAGCTGAGTCTCATGGTATCCTGCAAAGATTCCTTTCTTAGTCAAAACCTTTATAACAAATTAATCACATTTGTATCTATGTTCATAACGAATGCCATGCTTGGTTACTCTGTTTCAAAGTAGTTAATCTTATTTGGAATATTCGTGTGAAAAGCATTAGGTGCTAAGTCCAAGCCCTTATTCAAATATGAGGAAGATAAAATGAATTTGGCGACTCATCCTTGATCGGCTTGAAAGTGCACAGTTGGGTAACCAGCCTATAAATTAAGGCTGTGGGTGTCTTTTTAAATCATATTTTTAAAAGCAATACCGTTGGAAGTGAGAAATAGTTATGCAATCTTGCCCCCAGATGATGTAATGGGAAAACAGGGTCGTATTTTGGACAGCTGAGATCAAAGTGTTCCGAGGTTCAGATGAAGAAGGCCTGGGTTGTGACCTGTTGCTAAGAGGTAAGACATTACCTGTTGAAGGTCAGGTATACCTGATGTAAAATAGGCTGGTAGTATTATCAACCAATGGAAAATACAACTCAGTAACATTCAGCAGGATGCCCATGGCATTATTCTCACTGGCTGAAATTTGTGTGGGTTGAAAGAATAATAATAGCGTGACAAATGTATTAATTCTGCCCACATGAGTAACGAGACCAACAGATTAAAAGCAAGCCACGGTACTTTCCTTGATTTAAACATTTTTCCAGATGCACCTATTCTTTGTCCCAGAGTATTGAAGTACAATGTGGGACTTCCCTAATCCCAATACCTCATGAAGAAATCAAGCATGAGATGGAATTGTCTATCAATGCTCTTTTTCAATGCCGAGCAGTTTCTGGAGTTTAGAACCATAGGGCAATGGTTGGCTTTTCCTTTGCTTTAGTTTGGGCCTTTGACTGACATGGAGCAAGTGAGTGGAAAAAGAAGCAACAGTTACTGTTGTGTTTTTCATAACTATGTGCTAAGTGCAAAATTATCAGTTTCTGCTCCTGCCTTTGGTGCATTTTTAAATTTTGTGCAAACAATAACATTGCAGATGATATGTTTTTCTTGAGCCAGAGGATGACAATCTCTCTAACACTGATCCATGCACCCCAGCCGTATCTTGAGATCAACCTCTGATCTGTGCCACGTTAGCTGGACATTGATTGGGGATGCTACCATTTTCCGATTTATTATGCTCACTTGCATGATTGGATTCAAAATGTGAAGAAGAAATTGTTTTCCAATAAAGCAGATTTCCACATCCACAATGAATAAACAAACTCTTCTCCTATTACTGGTATTGGTAATACAGATTTTGTTTTTTTTATTATAGCACATGTATGTATGCAAATTTTGAATATGTCGCATTTCAGGTATTACATTCCTAAGTGTCAAAATGTATCTTCAAAAATAGTGAAAAAAAGGCCTTCTCATCATACTTTGTTTTTTCTGACCTGGAGCTGAAAATTTACACCACCAATCTTCAAACATCCCTCCCCATCAGTAAATATCTTCTACTTGATCTCAGGATTTCCATTTTAGAACATCAGCTGTGGTCAGGTTAAATGCAGCTGCATCTTATTAACAAAAGAATACATTCCATATCTCAGGCTCTGGTCATTATAAAACTGTGTATTCTCTGACCTGCCATGAATGACTCAGTGGGAAGATTATGAATTTAGAATTAATAGTAATTATTTATAAACCTTCTAAACAGTTAAGTTTCTGGTTTTTAATAGATGGCAGTGGTGGAAATGTTATTTTGGGCAAGCTGAAAAGGTATGAGAGTGGAAATTCAAATTTCCTGACAGGCAACCTACCAGTATATGTTAATGTCTGTATTAAAATAGCATAGAAATGATTTGGTACAACTGTGTTTAAGTGTTGATTTGGGAATATTGCTGCATGTAATTTCTGTACTGAAAATATTTTAGGGGGGGGAATAATGCTACAAACTGATGCGTATTACTGTAGTAAAGATTCAATTTAACAATAATGTCTCAAAATTAATGACATTAATAAGCTTAAGGAGTTTAATCTACTCCAAGGGCAGGCATTCAGGGTATGTAGATCTTCTGATCAAACATGTACCATGTGCTTCATATAATGAGGAAAGCTTCAATGTATTCTGGTCCATTTGGAAGGTTACCTGTCACATTATGTTTTTCCATTAGCTTTCAGGGTGTGTAATTTAATCTTTCAACAAACAGGCAAGCTCCTTCAAAAACACGTTAAGAAAATATTGAAAGCTGCTATAATTCTTATATCAATTAAAGTAAATTACACACAAAAATGGTCCCTTTTAAGTCCGAAGGCATTTATAAACACTTGCAGCTATTTCAGGTTAAGCCGAGAATGTATGTTCATCAAACTTGAACTGAGATGTTTTAAATGTATATTTTATCACAATAACAGTGCAAGTTGATTTATAATGTTTTGACAGTAAAAATGGTTTTAAGTTAGCCATTTTGGAGAAAAAAAAATGTGGTGGAATTCTCCCCTGACCAGGTTTGCTATAGGAAAAAAATAGTTCAGTTCCCATAGCAGCCTTGTAAATGGGGTACTAAACTGCTTTTCATAATTTAATTGAACTTCAGTTGCCTTCAGATATTTGAAAGCCTGCAGTATGCACTGACGTACTGGAATTTAGGATGACACAAAAACCTGGCCCAGCACCAATGTACTGACTAGATGTAAAAAAAATTCAGAATGCACTCTCCCCACCAACCTATTTGTTCATGAAATTGTGGAAAAATATTTTGCTATACAGTGTGATGGTAAAGAATGCTCTATTCTGCTTTAACAACTGTTGATACTGGGATAATTGTCAGCAAATTCACGTTGCTTTGGTGAATTGCCCCTGTTTGAGTAGCTAGTGAGCTATCTTTTTTAATGATTTTCCATTCACTGGTTTGCTTGAAAATCAAGCAAATAATTTGACTTGTTACCTAAGTTACTCAGAACAATCTTAAATAATCCTTCTCCTGATTGGCTTCATAGTTTTCTCCTTAAACCAGTCTTCAGCCAATCAGCGGACTGTGGGCTGTGGACAAGGTTCAGAAATGCATAGTTGTTCAGAAGAGGGAAAGGAAGGTGGAAAGTTTGAAAGGAGGAGTTGATTTAAATCTATTGACCTAGAGTGCTAACTGGGAAGGTAGATGGTTAACATCACTTAGGCTGCTTGACATCTGGAAAGCTACCAGGAACGTGTCTATGTGGGGAATAAAATGTTAATATGATTAAAATGAGTTACAAAGTGAGTTATATTCATGAAAGCTGCCCCTCTTGCTGCATTTTTCCACCACAGCCCTTGACCTACATATCTGTTGTTTTTCTATGTTTATAGAGATGAAGTTACTGTAGCTGATAAGCCTGAGCTGTTTTCAGTTTTCCTTACATTCTGTACTTTGCTGCTAGCCTGCTTGTCTATGTGCATATGATAGTACATGTTTGCAAGGGACAAATGGGACCACAAGCAGACAAACACGCTCGGTGATGGGGCCAACTGATGCTGAACTGTGTATAAATGTATGTTATTGTAAATGTTGTTTTGAGAGATTCTGTAGCATGAATCTTTCCCCTGCTTGCTTATAATAAAGAATACTTTTCCCTGACCAGCTCTGGACTCCGAGTAGCATTTGTCCCACAACATGTGCCGTTCTGAATTTTAACCTGCTTTACTGAGCGGATGACAAGGACACCTAACCAAAGCCAGCAGGGTCCTCCTTACACAAATGTATCAAATCCTGATGATATCATTAGGACTAGACTGCAGTTTTAACTGCTGGCCTTAGCCAGGGAACTGTTGTAGCTTTTCCTCCATTTGAAGACACTGGGAAGAGGAGTTAGGGCTACTAGCGTGCACCCGAAGGTAATATTGGGCAGATAGAGATGATCATATGTAATGCTAGTCAAATTGCTTAGATTTATTTAAGATGTATGTTTGTGTGTGTGTGATGGTTACTACCACAGTAGAGCCAATCCCAGCATCTTCATAACATCCTTGTAAGTTTGCATAATTTTACTGATTCGGATACTAAATGTAGGATAGCTTTATCACAATCTAGATGACCACATTGGAATGTTGCACAGTATTGATTCTGGTATCTGGAAAATTCTACTCCAAATTTTGTTCAATGAAGTTAATTAGTATTCTGTATCAAGAATTTATTGAAATGTACATTCTCATCAAGTGCAGTGCTTGTAGGATATAGAGATGCATTCCACATTACTGTGTAAGCTCAGTACATGGATAATAACACAATGATCCGTTGCTTAAATTGAAACTTCTGGAACAAAACTATCGCGCCTGAAAACTAAAAAAGATCTGTTCTAATTTGTAGCCAATAGAGCACTACTGGATAAGGATTTGCTTTCCACCAAGCTAAAATAAGTTTAGAAGTCAATTAGGCATGGATAATTGTATTAGAGAAATAGTAATCGTAAAGCTAATTAATGGTCCTGATTGATGTGAGGACACTCATCTATTGTATTTTTTCAAATTGCTTCCATTACAAAATGCAAGTGATAGATATTTATCTAAACCATAGTATTGCTATTGATTTTGCCACAGGGTATTCAGTTCACTAAATGCTCTTTCACTCAAATTCCTCCAATCTCATATCGAAACTGTTCGAACTTAAAGAATCTCACTGCTGTTCAAAGAGAGGATATCAATGCCACTCCTTGGCTCAGTATAATTGGATTGGGAAAGGTTCAGTGACATCAATTATTCTTTCTAAACAAGGAACCTTGCTTCAAACTCGATGAAGATATTCCGTGTGGGTATTGGTTATAGGCAGTTGTAGCTACAGGGGTAAGCTGAAGAAGTCCCTAAAGCTGCAACATTTCCTGTGATTGACTCAAGGCGATTGAGCTAGAACTATGATCCCCTCATGATGAACTGTTGATCCGAGCCAAGGTTTTAGGATAAGGTGCCAAATAGATGTCTATTACTTCTTCAGTGACTGGGTTAAGAACTTAGGAACAGGAGCAGGTCATTCAGTCCCTTGGGCCTGTTCCGCCAGTCAATTAGACGGCTCAACTAGATGAGTAAATTCAATTGAAGGAGAGAAATAATCCCAATAGTATTATAATAACTGTCCTTTTGCTATTTAAACTAAAACTTTGTTACATTTGTAGATATTTAAGACTTTTTCAGGTGCCATGTCAACTGCAGACTTGTTTTCTCTGTATTGTAAAGGAATCCACATTCACATATGTGGCCTGCAACAACATTTAAATCCAGTCTGCACTTTGTTAGGATTGGCGCCTGCAAGCTTTCCTTTCCACTGTTTTGGTTATTTATTCAAGCACTGCAGGTCTATGACTGGATGCTACCAGGCCTGGATATGGCTGATATGCATCTTCATTCCTAATAGCTGGGCTATTGGAACTAGGTTTGTTCTGAAAAAAAAATAGTCAGCTATATGCCATTGTATCTTCTCATCGAAGAATGATGGTCAGTGTCAGTGAAATCTGAACTTAAACCAGCTTCTCGCAGTGGAGAATGGTCCATAGTTGCTTCTGGAGGGTGAGGGATGCAGATGTTGAGTTCAGCCCCGTGTACAAGCAAAGAAATATGTTAAGTTTCTTGGGGGCCCTTCAGCAGTCCTCCTTTGTTCTATCAGTGTGGAAGCATACAGATGAAGGCTACATCAGCTGGACTGAACCTCATGTGTAACTTTTTCATTGCAGTTGCTGGTTAATGCCCATTTATATTTGGAGAGTTGTTAAAGTATTGTAGCTTTATTATTTTGAGATCCAAGGAGTTATGAGTTCATAGCTGCTGTTCCAACTTTACTCCTGTTTATACTAACTTGATCCATAGTTTATAGCTTAAATCATGCAGTATAAAAGGGTGATTATTATGCCATTATACAAAGACTAGATTTCATTCCAAGTGGTTTTGTAATGACTCCAGTGAAGAGTTGTCAAAAGCCAGGATGATCTGCCTAATCTGCAACAGTATAGCACCGGATATTGTGCATAGATCACGCTTCAGTTCTTAAGGGTTGGTAGGCTCATTTACAGGAGTTCACTAGGGTACTAAGCATGAAAGGAATGATGTACCGTGAACTGAAAATCAGGGGAGAAAGAGAAAATACTGAAAAGCTTCACCTTAGCTGATTAACTATATAATGCTTCACTAAATTTAGGAGCAAACTTCATGGAGTAATGGAAGGGAAAAAGTGTTGGCTTGACTTGTACTTTTGTTCATTGACTTTCAAGGTTTAGTTGCATGTAGGAAATGTCTGGGCAGTACAAGCTTGAATTAAAGTTTCATTCAAGCTGTTTGCTGGCCAGCCATGGCTTTTCAGCTAGAAAGTGGTTCAGTGGAAAATTTCTTGAGCCATTTTCCATCATTTGCACTGAAGGTTACAAGTAAGTAACCTGGTATTTGAATTTACTTGACTTGATATGACCTTGAGCACTTGATCTTGCACATCTTACTATACCTTTTTGGTTAGCTTTAAGTGTCCCATGAAAAATTTATTGCAGTTGCATTCTTGCCATTTGTCCTTAAACATGTTTCAAAATACTCATGTAAATGCTGGTGTCAGATATAATGGTCAATATGTTTGCACTGTTGATCAGTTTGTTTTTGCCTCCTGTATATAGAGATGTGATACAGTGTCTTACATTACACCAAGCACAGCAGCTGTGTACCTGTCAGGTTTCTTTCCCTCTAGGTGCTGCTTTAGATTGAGTTAAGTCATTTTTTAAGAGAACTGATTCCATAATGGCTTGGGAGAGCATGATGCAAGCGGCATGTTACTTCAATGCATGTTTATTCTGCTTTATTGGTGTGTTCAACCATACAAAGACACCCTTTGGGAGTTTGGAGTGGGAGCAGAACTATCATTGTTGTATATGTGTGGGACTATTTTCTGCATTTGAAAATTTTCCAACAATCATATCCGTTACTATTCAATGTGTACATGATCAAAGGACTGCATAATGTTGTTAGTTGTTGGTTTTCTAATATCTGTTAAATTTTTATTATGGGATGGTATTCAACTAGGGGTAGAGAAATGGTGAGAAATAATGCTACTTGCAGGAGGAAAGTAAGGAGTGAATCATAAGACAGTATGGAGAGTCCCAATTAGATCTTTGGTTAATCCAAATTAATTCTGTGGTAATTTTTAAACAGTTGTAAGTTTTCCAGCGCAGGCCTGTAGACTTTCACACTGTTTCATGCTTGGTCCCCCTACACCATGTTCTATTAAGTACAGTCACTGCACCTCAAAGCAATTTCTTGTATTTGATGTGCTTTGAGACATATGTGAGAGATGTGATCATGTGTTCTGTAAATGCCAGTCTTCCTCAGTTGTTGCTGTCTTACCAACAGTTTGTTCTTTCACTGGCTACCTGTTACAATTTAGATTCTGCCAATTAGTTTCTATATGTGCACAATAAAATGTTCAGACCCATGCCTCCTAAGTTCTAAGAATTACAACCTCAAGCATGCCTTGAGTGGGAGTAGCATACCAGGATGACTTTTTCCATGATATTCTGCTGCAGAATTTGAATGGATGGCCCACAGTTCACTGATAGCCACTCCAAAAGGCAGAGGCTGAATACTGTCAAATTATATTATTCAGCCCAAAAGTAATAGTCAAATTTATTTACCAGGTTTGTAATTAAAGGGAAAGATAAACAGAAATACAGTCCTTAACCTGAACAATACTTAAAATCATAATGAAAACAGTGCCCAAGCCCTTGAAGTTCCTTTTCTTTTAAATAAATCTTTAATGACCCAATGGTGGACATGCTGTCCCCCATCACCACTACAAGGTTGTCGAAATAACTGGTTAAAGCAAGGGAGCTGCAAAATGGACAACATTGGACTTGTACGACTGCAATCTAGCTTATGACATCTCAGATCAAAGCAGTCCTTTCACATTAGGTCTATGGATTTGCCTTAATTATTTTTATCATTTTTGGCAAATTGAATGTGAACTTCCAGCAATTAGATGGACTTCGTTTTACTTCTAACATCGGACTGATGTTAAATAGCTTGATCTTGAGTTTAATCCTTAGTGCCCATTAGTGACCAGCAAGCTTTGTGTGAATCAAGAGTTGCAAAACTTGACAGAATTTTTCATGTGATTAACATGTAATGATTTCCCTCCAGTTGTTTGGCTTTATTAGATAGTCCCCCAAAAATTTATGCTAGATATGTTTTACCTTGGGCACCCAGGCAGGAATTGTTTTCAGATGCAACTTAACAGTGCTGCTTTAAGTGCATAATATAGTGGCCTGTCTAAAATTTTATTTGGAAAATATATAATTTTTTTGGTTTGAAACCAGAAATGATCTCTGCTTTCATTTCATCCACATCTCAGTCTCACCTGCTTCTTGTATTTTCTGCTCTTTCTTTCCCTTTCTGTTGCATTTCTCTTCCCCACTTGCTCTTCACAATCTCTTATAATCCCTCTGTTGTCCATTTCAACCCTCCCTTTTCTTTATTGTGTTCAATCTTTTGTGTGTCTTTTCCTCAAAATAAGTTTTCATTTTTAATGTATTTCTGTTTCTGCGCCTCCCAACTTCCAAACTTCTTCCCAGAATCTTATTGTTTCTTTCTTAAGACTTCCATTTCATCTCAACACTCAAGCTTTCCCATCTCAGTTTGAGTGCATAATTGTGGTTGGTTGTTCAATGCAGTACCTGGAGATTGCTGCATTGTCAGAGATATCTTCTTTTGGATAAGATATTAAATGGATTTCTGTCTGCTTGTTTAGATGAATGTAATGTAAAGTTGTAATGGGAAGATGTTGGGGTTGATATTCCAGAAGATGCTTTGTGATATTCTCATGATAACCACTAAGACCCCCTTCTGTTCCTCTGGGCAATACCTGAGAGGATTTTTCTTACAGATAGATGCATCTAGTGCAGTGCGTCACCCATAACAAGAAACCAAGGGTGTTCTCCATGATGTTCTATCTATTGATGCTGTGATATTCTCACTTTATTAGTCTGTTATTTTGGTTTATTATTGGTTAATGAAATATGTATGGAGGTAGTGGCTGCAATTTCCATTTTATGATCTCTTTCTTTTCCAATTTCCTCTTTAGTGAATAACTGCACCCTAGTAGCATGATTCACCAGTTAGTAGGTAACTAATTCCTTAGCGCCACTGCTTCTAAGCTCTGTCAGTCATGTTAAGTAAGTGACAGGCATAGAACAGAAATGTTTTAAAGCTCCCGTAGTGATTTATATGAAATTGTAACAGACACTGAAATTTGCAGTAGCTCTTTTTGATTGATTGTGAGCATGCAATAGAACGGAATTCACTTACTGTCTTTCTCAAGGACCACAAGCTCCCAGTTATAATGTGCAAAAAAATTACGACTTGGTTTACACTGCTCGGTATAAGAGCCTTGTTTGCATGGATTGATGCCTAATGTGAAACCTTGACAGACAGGTATTCTATCATGTAGCTGTAGTCTAACTGATCTTGGATAAAATAAGAACCCTGTGGGAAATGTTTTTCATGATGCAGAAATTTGGAAGAGGGGAAGGTGAATTATATATGTTTGAAGGTTTACTTATTGCTTACAATATTGGTCTTGATTTTGGTATTTGTTGGGGCAAGTGTAGTGGTTTAATGGGATCAGAAAGATGATGTATTCCCAGATGTGGTGCTGTGTGTGAATACTATTATATTAAGTCAATTGGAGTGCATTTTTGCAAGCTTTTTATAAGGGGAGGAAAATTCAATTCAGACCAATTCAAAATAATCAAAAACTAGTTCTACTGACACCAGTTCTATTGGAATTCAATGTTGGGGAATACAAAACCCTTGACCTTGTTATTTACTCCATCCTAAATGTTTATACCATGAGGGAAAGTTCTGTGAAGCCCCTAGTTAACCTTCTGAGCCAATAATGGACCTTAGGAGTTCATTTATCCTTAGACCTTCATGTTTAACAACACTTGGTTGCTTTCCACAGATTATATTTTCAATACCCCATCATCACAGAAACCATCATGTTCCAGTGAATGTTAGTCCAATTAAATTGTTGGTTGGACTGTGTAGGGAAAGAAATTACTATTATCTTAAAGCCTGAGCTGGTTGTCACAGGGTAAAAGGTCAAACATTTGGAGCATTTTCACAAATGCATACTGTCTTGAAATCTATGTTCTTAGGAAACCTTTTGTTCTTTGAGAAGAGATCTAATTTTTGTTTTTGCTGTAAGAAGTATCATAAGGATACTTTTCAGCATAATTCATATTATTGTGTTATATGCTTGCTTACAATGATAGTTTTGACTAATATCTTTTCAGAAAGATGGTGTCCCTTTGAAGAGTTGGCTTAAAGAAAGAAAAAAGTAACATGCCTTTGGCTCACATTTTTCATTGGCTGTCAAGCGATTTCAGACACGATGAAGTACTTTTAAAGTCACTCCTGTAAAGTAGGGAAATGTTGCAGCCATTTTGTGCACAACAATGTCCCACAAACAACATGAGATAAATGACCAATTAATCTATTTTAGCAACGCCAGTTAAGGAATAAATGTTGGCCGGGAGAAAACCTTGTTGTCCCCCTTCTGATGGTTTCAAATGATCTTTTATATCCACCTGAGAGGGCAGATAAGGCCTTCGCTATAAGTTTTGTCTGAAAAATGGAACTCCTGACAGTGCAGTACTCCCTCAGTACTGGCTAGATTATGTGATGGAGTCTTTGGATTGTGTCTTGAACCCACACCGATAATCTAGAAGTTTAGTGCTGCCAGCTATCTGCAGCACCTTGTAACAACATAGCAAGTTTACAGAATATGGTTTGATGACTTGATCTAACATTGGGCTGTATCTGCTTAGTGCATGGGACCAGGACTAATTAACTATGTAAATTATACCACAAGATTCCATTGTAACTCTATACATGACTGTCACGTCCTTTGTTTAATTTTATTTGTTATTTCTCAGGCTGAGGAAAGAAAGCACTGCGCTGATTTAGGACTCTGAATTATTGACTGGTTCACAAAATGCTGCATAGATTCTGTCACAGTGGGAGTCATGCTGCCTGTCATTGATTCACTTCTGGTTCTCTGAAGGTAGAGGTAGTGAACTCTTTATGTTAGAAGCACAATAGATATCAATGACTTTGTGCAACATGATATGTATGTGTTGCCACATGGCTCTCTTGTAAAGTACTGAACGCTCCATGTTGCCAATACTTTCTCAACTTAGCCTCCCAGCTGAAGCTGTTGTTAAACATGGCAATGATTTTCCCCCTTCACTGAACTGATGTGATCAGTATAAACTGAACACTTGTTCTTTCACATCGCTGTACTCATGATATCAAGGGATATGAATGGCTTCAAATTTTCTTGTCTGCAAAAAGCAGACAGTTTGGATTGAGAGTGTTTGTTTCCTGCAAAAACCCATGTCAGTGATCTGCTCATGAAATGTACGTACTTGAGACAAAAAAGAACCTTGATTTTATTGAGGGGATGTTTTGGAGTGGAGAGAAAGCAGGATTTTACTTTTCTTTTATGTATTCCTCACTGGATAGTGGGGGGTGGGTTATTTAGACTTATCCCTAATGCCAGATGTTTTTCCTACTGACTGAAGTATCAGTCAGTTAACGTCAGGGCTCACTTTGAATAATCCACTTGAAGCATGGTCATGCTTGTAGCAGGCCTCATGATTTCAAAGATTCCTCAAAATCTTCAGTTTCAAACTTATTTGTTAAGATCTCTCTCTCTCTGATGCTAAATGTACTGTATGATGGGTGTGCTGTGTTTGCATGTAAAGAAAAAAGAGTTTTATTAAGCAGAATTTAGCGTCTAAAAATGTATGGTCCCTTTCCTTGCCAGAACAATGAGGTTTATTTATTATTATAGTCAAGACATCATAAGTTTTCTAAAAACAACTTGCATTTGTATAGAGCTTTGGATTTAAGAGGAAGGAGAGGTAGTGAGGCTGAGAGGTTTAAGGAGGAAATTTCTAGAGTTTTAGGACCTAGGCAGCTGACGTTATGGCCACCAGTGGTGGAGCAATTAAAATTGGGGATGCTCAAGAGGTCAAAATTGGAGGAGTGCAGAGATTTTGGGGAGTATGTGGGGTTGCCTGGTTGTAGGACAGTGCAGAGATAGGAGGGTGAGGCCGTGGATGGATTTGAAAACCAGAATGAGAGTTTTCAAGTTGAGGCATTGCTAGAGCCAGTGCAGGTCACTGAGCACACGGGTGATGGATGAATGGGACTTGGTGGAAGTTAGATATGGGCAGCAGAGATTTCGATGAGCTCACATTCATGGAGAATGGCAGAGGGGATAGCAGCCAAAAGAGCCAGTGTGAGTTTAGGGCTAGCATTCCATCCATTACATGATCAAGTACTTTTTAGCTTAGATTCCATGTAAGCCCCTGATTTTAAACTTTAACTTTTGCTTTTCCCGCATAGTGAACATATGTACTAGGCTGTTTTGTATGTGTGTGTGTTGGATAAAGCTGTTTATTGTACTAATTTAAAACGTAAATGTTTCACACATTGCTGTGCAATAACAATGTCTACTGATCGTACATGGCTTCACCTAAGTATGAAAATGCTTAATGGCTTTTGAGATTGTTGTAGTTTGAAATACCTTCTCTGTCTCCCACTGGGAAAATTTTGAATTTTGTTTGTTCCTGTCATTTAGCTGTTGCAATAATAAAATAAAGTCTATAAAAAAAAATATGGACAACGGCCAGGTTTTGCAGTGAAACTATCGGCATTCACTGTCATTATTCCAACAAAACTGAGAACAACTTCAGGAGTATAATGTGGAAATCCAAAAGTTGCAGTCAGTGATTCTCACTCCACCAGAACGTACGCTGTTGAGGTCTTCCCCAGAGTGCCGTCCCTAAGCAACCTGTGAATCGATGAAATCTTCCACTTCCATACTTTTGTTCTCTCTGTGAAATTCCTTGAAAAAATTGCACCGTGTTGTATAAGGTGTAACTGTCTTTTTAACAACCTACTAAGTTTGTAATTATTACTAATTAATGATAGTGATTATTAACTCACTAACCCTGAAAGAAAATTTCTATATTTGTTGAATATCAAAGTATGATTTTTTAAAAACTTTATTTTTTTAAAGATTGTCTATTTTAGCTTCTATCTTAATCCAATCATAATTATTTATTTTGTTACCCGAAAATTTAAATTACAAGCAAAGGATAATAAGTGCTTTTAACTTGCTGTGTTGCTGCCCTTGAGAATCCTTCATGTGACTGGTTGCTTACCCTGCTAACTGATATCGTTGCTTCTGGACATCTGGAGATTCCCTTGACTTGGCACCAGATTTAAATTGCTGCCTGGAAAGGGGAAATCCACAGTACAGAGATTGCTAGATCACAGATGAGGGAGAACCAGTGGATGTGATGTATTTGGATTTTCAGAAAGCTTTTGATAAAGTCCCACATAAGGGGCAGAATTTTGCCCTTGGTGGGCATGCGGGCCCCACCAGCTCAGCAGCTGGTGGACAACTGACCCCCGCCACCGAAACAGGGCCCGCCGCCATTTTGAGTGGGCAGGCTAATTATGGCCCACCCAGCAGCCTGCCCGACGGGAAGTG
The DNA here is from genome assembly GCF_017639515.1 of Carcharodon carcharias. NCBI lineage: Eukaryota > Metazoa > Chordata > Chondrichthyes > Lamniformes > Lamnidae > Carcharodon > Carcharodon carcharias. The sequence goes on along the minus strand of NC_054494.1, from coordinate 24,637,638 downwards.
CTGTGCGCTTCCTGTGCTTGATGGGGGGAGGGATTCCCCAACTGTCAAAGTGCACTCTTTCGCTCATGCGTGTGAAAGAGCCTACTGCTCCCTGAGACCAAGTGCTGTCTCAGGGAGATCAGTGACAGGTAAAGAAAACTCCAAAATAGAAAAATATTAAAATTATGAACATGTCCCCCTCATGTGACAGTGTCACACAAAATGGGACATGTTAATAAGAAGCACATTAACTTTATGACACATTTTAAAAACGGACATGAAACCTCATCCCGCCAGTGGATGAGGTTTCATGTATAATCAGAAGCCCGCTGGGGCTCTTGGCCTGCCTGCCAGCCTTAAGGTTGGACAGGCAGGTCTTTAACAATCTTAATTAGCCTGTCAATGGCCTTAATTGGCTATTGAGCTGATTTTGCTGTCTGCCCGCCTTCCTGAAAATTTAAAGGGACCAGGATGATGTCGGGGGTTCCTCCCGATGTCATCCTGCGTCATTTTCCCATCGGCGAGCAGGCCCCGATCCCAAATCGCCGACAGGAAAATCCTGGACAAGAGGTTAGTGTGCAAAATTCAAGTGCATAGGACTGGGGGGGTAATATATTTGCATAGATTGAGAATTGGTTAGCAGGCAGGTAACAGAGTAGGAGTAAATGGGTCTTTTACAGAGTGGCAAGCAGTGACTAGTGGCGTACTGCAGGGATTAGTGCTTAGGCCCCAGCTGTTCACAATATATACACATCAATGATTTGGATAAGGGAACCAAATGTAATATTTCCAAGTTTGTTGACGACACAAAGTTTGATGGGAATGTGAGCAATGAGGAGGGTGTTATGAGGCTTCAAAGCAATTTAGACAAGTTGAGAGTGGGCAAATACAAGGCAGATGCAGTATAATGTGGAGAAGTGTGAAGTTTTCCACTTTGGTAGGAAAATCAGAATGTTAGCGTATTATTTAAATGGTGATAGATTGGGAAATGTTGATGTACAAAGGGACCTGGGAGTCCTTATACACCAGTCACTGAAAGCAAGCATGCAGGTGCAACAAGGAATTAAGAAGGCAAATGGTATGTTGGCCTTCATTGCAAGAGGACTTGAATACAGGAGCAAGAACGTATTACTGCAGCAGTACAGGACCTTGGTGAGAGTACATCTAGAGTATTGTGTGCAGTTTTGGCCTCCTTAACCAAGAAAGGATATACTTGCTATAGAAGGAGTTCAGTGAGTGTTCACCAGACTGATTCCTGGGATGGCAGAATTGTTGTATGAGGAGAGATTGGACCGACTAGGCCTGTATTCAATGGATATTAGGAGAATGGGAGGGGATCTCGTTGAAATGTATAAAATCCTGACAGGGATGGAATGACTGGATGCAGGGATGATGTTTCCTTTGGCTGGGGGCTCTCGAACAAAGGGCCACAGTCTCAGGAAATGGGGTAGGCCATTTAATACTGTGATGAGGAAAAGCTTCTTCACCCAGAGGGTGGTGAACCTATGGAATTCTCTACCACAGAGGCTTTGGAGACCAAGTCACTGAATATATTTAAGAAGGAAATTGATTTCTGGACTCTAAAGGCATCAAGGGGTAGGGGGAGAGAGTGGGAGTATGGTGTTGAGATTGAGGATCAGCCATGATCATACTGAATGGCACAGGCAGTAGGCTCGAAGGACCAAATGACCTCCTATTCCTATTTTCTATGTTTCTATCATGGGAAGCTTTATTGAGGTGAATAGTGAGCACTGTAGATTTGCTGCTGACTGCAAAATCCTGCTCAAAATGCTTATGAAATGCCTATAAACGTAATGCTGCTCCATTCCCCCAAATGTCATTTGAGGTCCTGTATTATTATGACCAGTGCCCCAAAGTTAAAAAAATAAATACGCAGGTATCCTGATATTGTTCATAGCACAAGTGCTCTCATGTGAGCGGCAACGCTTGCACCATTGTAGGCAGAATAAAAGCCTCCAACAGAAAGGAGAGCATAGCTGGGCTGAGTACAGATTGATTGTAGAGGAATGAATCTTGCATGATCTAAACAACTGTCTTGACGAGTAAAGTTCAGTATTTTTTCAAAATTAATAAATGTAATTTTTTTCATGTTCAAGAATAATTTTTGAAGCTTTTTTAAAAAATCTTAGTTGCATTTCTACCACTTAATCTATATCAGGATATATATCAAATTTTCTTTGGAAATATTGCACTCTTTATGGTGACAAAAAGTAATATTCATAAGATTTGAATCCTGTACTCTGTATTAATGCAACATGCCTGTTTCATTGGATGGCTGCAATTCTAATGGTCCAATTGCCATTCTAATGGCCTAACAGTGAGAGTGAGAATTACTTTGTGTGATTAGTTATTTTTATTTGAAAGGGGCTGTGCTGTCAGGGGGAGTTATTCCAGGCTGAGGACCAAAACCAGAGTCTGAAGGTGGCTTTGCTGTTTTAAAAACTCCCAACCCTTTACAGTAATGTATAACTTCAGTGAGCTCTGCAGGTGACTAGCAGTTCATTTTTAGGATGCTTATGTTTGGTAATATTGTGACGCATAGTAGTGTTTTTGCTGTGCACAGTGCAATCCACATACTCGCTCAAAATAGTGACTGTGTGTTGCCTGTTGTTTAGCTGCTTGGGTCGATGATTTATTAAATTACCACTCTGACAGGTCTGCTGTGCATTGTCTGGCACGGAGGTGTACTGGTAGTTTTATTTTTCTAAATCAATAAGGGGTTTAGCTTTAAAGATTTTCAGTGGCATGCATGTCACATTTTATTTGAAGACATTGAAATTGCATATGCTTGTGCAATTTCTGATTTTACGTTAAGGAAGCAACAAAACTGATGAAGCCATTTTTCTTAAATTGATAGTGATTAAACACAAAACTAAGTGGCCTTGTAAAGAAAGAAAGCCTTGCCTTTATATAACACCTTTCTCAACCTCAGGACATCCCAAAATGGATTATGGCCAATTATATGCTTTTTGAAATGTAGTCACCGTTGTAATGTAGGAAATGTGGCTGCCAATTTGTCTACAGCAAGATCCCATAAACAGCAATGTGATAATGAAGAGATCTTTTTATTTTTAAGTGATGTTGCTTACCTCTCCAAGGATGTGTTTAAGACCTTTTCTAGACTTGATGCCTAGACTCTCCTCTTTCTCTAGCCACAACAACCATGATAAATATGTTGTGTGGGTAATAGATTTCCAAGCCTTTCCTGAAATACTTGTGTGAATGGCTGACGTATGACTTGCTGTCTCTCTCTCTCTCTCTCTCTCTCTGCTTCCTTACAGTTTAACATAGTGGCTTGAGATTAAGAATGCAGAGGCGTAACATCATTCTGCCTTCATGGTCTTGGACCGGGATGTCACAATAATAATGAGATAGATATCATTGCATTGTAATTAAACCAGTGAAAGATTAAGAAAATTGCCTTTAATGCACAGAACTTCTTTTACTAAACCATCCATGCACATCTCTAAGGGAAGGAATAGCATCTGCAAATCGAACCACTTCACTCAGTTGATGGAGTCCCCCTATCTTATTCCACAAGTTTTCAGAGTCCTTATATTGATGCCAAAGTAATTGGGGATAATTGAGTCGAGTCATTTTGTTTGATTCTTTGTACACAGATACAATGTATGGCTTTGTGGTCTTGGTGTAATGCAGAAATGAACTCAATCTTCTAGCTCTCTTAACTTATTTGCTGAAAATATATACTTAATGTTTTGTTTTTAGCTTGCAGGATAACTCAGCTGGCACCAGTCAGATGATGTGTTGTTAATACCTCATTAGCTCCCACTGGTGGGCTAGCTGGGTTAATTTAGGACCTCCTGCTCCCACAGCCTATGTCTGCACGTGTGCTCCATTTATTTTTTAAAAAGCAGCACTAATAATGACATTTCTAATGTGAATCAATTTGCTCTCTTTTACATGTAATGGAAACAGTCACTACATGAATCCAATCTTCATCTAGATCATAAGATCACACAAGTTATTCTTGTCATGATATCCCATATGTGAACATGTGTTGTGAATACCCAGTTACCATAGTGATGCCATTTCATTAGTGTGATTTAAGAGCCAGCAACGGTTATCTGAAGGACAGAATCCACTTCTAGTTAAAAGTCATATTTATTTCATCAGCAACAGATTCACAAGCAATGCAAACAATAACCTGAAGTAAAAAATTTCCTCTTCTCAAATCCTTTTGTTCCATTTTCTGATTTACAGACTCTAATATGTGTTGAACGTACATCAATAAATTCAAACATTTTTTCAGCAGCATTTGTTGGTAATGATTTCGCTATTCCCATAAACACCTTATTATGACACAGCCGATGGTAAAGGCTGAGGTGTTCAAATCCCAGAGGGAAACTTCAAACAACTGTCATAATCCATATTTGCAGTTTGTACATTTCAAGATGCAGGCTTTGAATTCAGCAGTAATAAGTCCACCGAGTCTCAAGTGGATTTTTATAAAACTAACTTAAACATTTACTATAATAACTACAAAAAATCCCCTAATTAATCTCTCAATTGCATCCCTGGTAAGGCAACAGTAAAACTCATAGATTTAACAGACCTCTGGCAAAGCACACCCTGGACAGTTGCATTCAAAATGAATTTCTTTCAGCTCTGGGTCCTTAAATACAGACTTGAGGCTTACAGACTGGAGGCTTCTCATACTTGTTGGATCTTAAAATGCCTCTCCCTTACACAAAATCTTCTTTCTCCTTCATACATATCTTTCCCTTTGAATGTAAATATTCCATTGTATTACCAGGCTTTTAACTTCACCTCTTCTAACATTAACCTCCTTTCATCCCACCAATTTTATTAGTAAGCTGAAAAAACAACACATTGCTTGGCATCTTCTAGCTAGGTGTAAGATTTCACCCGCAGTCTTGAATGGTTTCTTTTAGCAAATGCAAATTTACACTTTACCTTCTACCCTCCTTACGTTTATTAATTAACATCTCAAAACTACTATACATCAAAGCACCGAGATTAGCTGGCATTAATCCAATTAAGACATACACAGACCCCTCTAGAACTCTATTTTAAAATAATTTCCAAGAACATTATATCTCCTTGACAACCTCCTCTTGACCCATCTTTTGTCTCCTGTCCCTTGATCATCACCCTTTTATCTTGCATCATTACTCCTTTTGTCATTTAATATCCCCTGTCTTCCACCCTAGGACAGGTTTTTCCTTTTGTTCTAGCATTTTCTGAATTCAATTCAGTTTCCAGGAAACTGGTTTAGCTTGCAGTATAGCTCCAGAGTCAGTGTGGCGCTTAATTCTAGAGTATTGATGAAGAAGTTCCTGGTAAAATTGGTGTTTCACTGTTTCGGTTCAGTGTCAAATGGAGTATAATTCCAGTGCGGTGTCAACACAGATTCAAGAAATATTCTGAAGGTTCTTGCAATCTCCTGGAAATTTATTAAACCTACCAGGAGAAGACAAAAGCAAAACACTGTGGATGCTGGAATTCTGAAATCATCTAAAATACTAATGGTGGAAGAGTTTGGTCATATTTCCTAATCCTATAAAAGCTAGGCAGCTACTCAATTTCTCAGCTATGTAGAACCTGTTGACATTTTTTTTTCCATTAAAGACATTATATAAGCACAAGATGTTCCTGTTTATTTTTCAAGAGCATGGATCTCTGAATGTTTAAATGTCAGTGCTAGGAGAAGAACTTTTGTACATACCTTTAATTACCGTCAGAAAATTATAAGTAAGCTTCTGTAAGCATTGCACACAGCCTCAGATTGAAGTTCATATTAAAATGTCTTATAAGGCGTTGAGACAGATTAATATGTTGGTGGAGAATTCAGAACTGCTTTTTTTTAAGCATTTGTGATGCTCAGACCTAATCTTCTCTAAACATTTCAATGCTAAGTTAAATATGACCAGCGTAGTTTCTATCAAAGTTGACTGAGCGTAGCCATCTGGGCACCTAGTGATTTTGCAAGGCTCTGCCTCTAGTGTGGGGCTTTGCTAGACAGGAGCACAGGCCACCTATCTAGTATTACAGTTCTGTCTACGGCCTGCACTTTTGCCTAGCAAGGTTTGAAGTTGGGGCAGCGTTTTGCAAATTATTCCCTAGAATGCACAACAAACAGTTTGCATTCAATTAGATCAGAAAGAAGGTGATTCTCCAGGGCTTATGGTGAGGACTGCTTTGGATTGTTCCAGCTGAGGTTAGAAATTATATTTAACAATTCTTGTGACACAAGCACACCATACCCCTCCCCCACACTGCTTTTTAAATCCGTTAGGACAGCAAACACTAATTTGGTGACTGATTTGCCAAACACCTCTGAAATCAGCTAAGGAAGGCTGTGGTAGGATTTGATTTTTTTTAAATGCTTAAAACTGGAGGGGAATGAAGTGGAAGATTAATTGGATAGACAACCAAGAAAGTGAGGGAAACAACATAATTAATATGCAGATTAGAGGCCGCAGTTGAAAGGTGAATTACTATTCTTGCAGTTTGCATTGAGCTTGGTTGGAACATTTAGGAGGCAAAAGGTGGAAGGGGCAGAATGGAAAGGGGGAACTAAAGTGATGAGCTGCAGGAAGATGTGAATCATACTTGTGAATAGATTGGAGCTCTTCAGCGAAGCAGTCAAGTGGGTCCTTGAGTGCGTGCCCATAAATGGATTGGTGCAACTAAATTGTACTTGCCTTCCAGACTTATTTGTTTAATTTATACAACTCAATCAGAATTTCTAAAGTATAGATAAGCATCCAATCAATTTCAAATGCCCCAAGTACTCCCTTTGTATGAAACAGCAATTAACAAATGCATCTTCCACTATATTATGCTCATAGTTCAGAGTGGTCTTTCCATGCATTGGGGAATCACTGAAAAAGGCAACTAAATTAATTATCTTGTTTCTAATGCATTCAGTTCTTTGTCACTGATGAGGTATTGTAGTATCCTGACACACTTCATACAATTAATTTAAATCCTATATGTCATTGGGATGAAGACTGAGAACCTTCGATCTGCATTCTGGTATTTTTGAACCATAGAATAATACAGGGCAGAAGAAGGCCATTTGGCCCATTGAGGCTGCACCAACACTTTCAAAGAGCAATCCAGTTAATCTAACTCCCTGGCTCTTTCCTCCACATTTCTGCAATTTTTTTTCCTTCAAATATTTACTAATTTCCGTTTTGAAGGCTACTATTGAATCTGTTTCCACCATCCTATCAGGAAGTGCTTTCCATTTCAAATCCTAATCCCTCTTTACAGATAAAAAGATTTTCTTCAACTGCCTCTGTTCCTTTAGCCAATCACCTTAACTGAGTCATATGGACACGAAGCATAACTCTGTTTCTCTCTCCACAGATTCTGCCAGACCTACTGAGCTTTACCAGCATTTTCTGTTTTTATTATTGAAAAGCTTCTCTTTATTTACCCTATCTAAATCTTCACACTTTTAAATACCTCTAGCAAAACTTCTCTTGGCTTTCAATGTTCTAAGGAGCACTTCGCTTCCCCAGCTTCTCCAGCCTATCCATGTAATGGTAATCCCCCATCCCTGGAACCATTCTAGTAAATCTCTCTATACCCTCTCGAAGCCATCATGTCCTTCCTAAACTTAGGAGCCTGAACTGCATTTCAGATTCTTATATTTATACACCTTTAATGCAATAACATTTCACAAGAGGCAATATAAAACAAAATATGACATCTAGTCAGATGTTAGGGCAGATGACTAGTGTGAGGAAAATGCTGAATAAAAGTTGTGAATTTAAATATGTTGATTCAAGCAGCACCCTTGGTTTCAGTTGGGCACAATAGCAGAGGTGGTTGAATTTTAAAAAAAGATGCACATTTAGTTTCTTTAAATGTTATGTTTCTTGACCCTCATTATCAAATCGTGTGCCCTAACCAGATTACAGAATGCCTAATAGACATCCTTCGGTAGAGAATCATTCATTTTCCATGTGAGTCATGCACAGATTCATCTATCTAGTTGTTGTATGCATAGGAAATAACCTTGATATAAACTTGCAGTGCATAATGACATTCGGTTATTTTCCCAGTGTTTGCTCTGCTGTCTATGACCAGATCTCTCTCAAACATCTTTCTAAAGTCTTTCACTGGAGTTGTATAGTCCTTCCACACTCCCGTATCTTCAACAGCATCCTGCTTTCCAATAACATAATCACTGACTCACTGGCCATAGGAAATAGGTATTTGTCTGTGTTTGTGTGCAAAGTTAATCGAGTCTGTCACACACTGTTACAGATGCAAAATAATCTTTTTTAAAAATGCTGGTCATTTCCTTCTGTTGCTGATCTTCAGAGATGATTGTTCTCCGTCTTCTAATGAAGCTTAGTGTGTGCCCAAGAGGGACTGACCTCTAATAGACCTCTACAAGCCTAATTAGAGCTCGTGACTTAGTAACACATAGTTGCACCAGAGCAGCAGAATAAGGTTTTGAGCATTGCATGTTATAATGTTCCTGCTCTTATAAAATTTATACTCTGACTACCAGAGCGTAACATTCCCAATAGATATTCAGTCTTTTAAAGTGTCTGATACAAGAATTAGCCAAGCTGTGTAGGTAATACATTAGTTAAGAAGCTTGAATTTGCTGAAGAATCTTTCATGAAGAGAAAAACAATTTTTATAAAACACTAATATTGTGAAATGTGAAGCATAATATGAAATCTGTCCCAATGTAAATATTAAATGTTATGAAAGATAAATGTTAAAAGTGCATTTATAGGCCTCTGTCAATACTCATTTGAGGATCATTGTTTTAAAAGCTGCCATGGGACAGTCCTTTAACGTGGTGAATTGTGTTCTCAATGTGCTGCACTGTGGTATGACAATTGAATTGGAACAGGGTTCCAACCCAATAAATTAATAGTCACGATGACCAAATTTGAGAGTGCTGTCAAACCATTCACTCTGGTTGTTGTGTGTGTGTGTGTGTGCGGGGGGGGGGGGGGGGGGGGGGGGGGGGGGGGGTGGGGGGGCGGCAGCAGGGGTTATTGTTGGATGAGTAAAGAGAGCTTTAGTTTATATTTCACTCATTATGCCTAATCTATGAATGCTTGATGTGACTTCAGGTGGAACAATATCACATCTCCCTGCATTGAAACTCGAGCCATAATAAAGGCCATCTTGGAGAGCAGGGAGCAGTTTGGCAGAGCTAGGGGGTGGGGTGGGGGTGGTTTGGGGCGGTGGTGTGCAATAGACCTGGATATGGTCTATGGATGGATGGCAAAACCAGTTGTGCTCCAGATGTTTTGAAATTTGCAGCCATTTGATTTGAGGGAGTGAAGATATGGGCCACACCATGGGAAAGGTGAGAGAGAGTGAAGCTTTGATGGTGGGCAGGGGCATAAAAGCTAGACGAGAGAGACTGGTTGAGCAGATTGACTGTTGCACGTTTATGAGGCAAGTGGATCGTGCCAGTTGGGAGGTTGAAAGTGCAGAAATGATTTGGAAATTGGTAATGATAGAAAGATCTTGTAGAATATAAAATGAATCCCTGTACTCCTTAGGTCTCGGGCTGGAAACCCTTAATAACCCTCTTCCTGTATCTACATTTAAATTATTTTCCTTCGATAACTCTTTGCTTTGTTAAAGTGACTGAATGTTGTCAGCACAAAATTCTTGATGAGTGGTTGGCTTCTAATACTGCACCAGTTTTTGCTTTTTGATTAGTCAAAGCATTTATGTAGCAGCTCACGATGAACTGCTGGCTGTTTAACCAGTGTATATTTGTTTATTCAGGGAAGTGATGTGGGGACAGTTTTGGGCATAATATATATCCTGAAGACCAGTAAGGTACTAGTGGGAAAATTACTGGATAAGCTTGGGGTGGGGGGCAAATTTCAGAGGCAGAAAGTATAATCTGTTGTTCTCATTGCTGTGAGCAATTGAGTAACACGTCCCATGTGGCTAACTGTTTGGGAGAAAGACATTGGGTAAAATTTTGATGTATTTACATGAATGGTACAGAGCTCCATTCCTCAAGAGAAAATAAGATTTCTGTGGGGCTCCCCAGAGGTACCCTGTTTGTTTCATTATTTGTAGCATATTTAGTCATCACTGAACTGCTTGTATCTCTCAGGTTTCACCATGACAGTACTCCTTGGTTGTATAAGGTATGGAACCATTAGCGTTAGGCTATATGCATGTTTCCATTGATCTGTTGGGAGTGATCCACCACTTTGCTGATTTAGAATATGCTACTCCAGCAAAATTGTAGTCTTCAAAATGTGACAAGATATCAGTATTAAGAAATGTTAAGAGCTTTAGGTTGGTTGAATTTTCTGTATGCTCGAATGACAAAATGAAATAGTGGTTTTCAAATCAGTTTATTCGATAAAGTATATTAGAAACAAGAATGGGCAAGGAAAATGGTGTGATGAACATCTGACAGTTTGGTCAACTAAAGGAAGAGTGATAACTATATAGTACCTTTCATGAGCTTGAGACGTCCCATAGCACTTTACATACAATGAGGTACATTTGAAGTGTAGTTACTATAAGATTTTAACCTGTGCAAAATGTTGATGGCTAACTCCATAGATTTTCAAGCCTAAGGTACTTAGTCTCTTTCTTTTCCCTCCCATGTCCCAACTTTCTCTCTGCTGCTTGCTCTGCCATCCTCTCCCTTCTCCCTCTCCTTTTAGGTATTATTGAACTGACTTACTATCTAAGTCACTTAAATATTAGAAACAGAGATGGTCCCAACACTGATCCCTGTAGCAAAACATTAACAGCTAACTCCAAGCCAGATGCTTGAATTGTAGTTTCCTTTCCACATACTTTTTAAGTAGTAACTTTTGATAAGTAGACTCATTTTGTCACTTAGGATCAGTTGGCATCCAGGAATATAGTGAATTCATGGGGCTTTTATAACCAAAAGGGGGAAGTTTATCAGGAAGTAGGATTGAAGAGAATTAACTGTAAGAAGACTGTGTGCTATATTGTTGATGAAGCAATTCTGTAAATAGGAGTCTATTTTTGGCAGGCTTATATTAAGCCGACTTAAAAACACAGGCTAAAACTAACAACAAAATAAAGGTTTAGGAGACCTTTTCATACTGTTCATAGCGACAGGAAAAGGTTTGAGTTCATCCCAGAGACCCATCTTCCATTTTGCAACATTAACTTTCCAAGTTGCGAATCACAACAATGCCTGTGCCGGAATAGGCCACATGTCACCAGGATCTGGATGTCTGCCAGTGTAAGCTTGCTGACCATGCACGCTGACTGATGAATTCCTTCTACTGCCCCCAGTTTGTCCTGTCTCCTCTCCTGCTGTCTATCATCATGGGGGTGCCAAAATAAATCTGTTCATGTGCAACTGTGAGCACATAGCATGCATGCATATATTTTTGACATATTTTGAGTTCTTAGTACAGAAGTTCACTAGTATAAACTGGAGGATTTTATGAATTCTGTCTTAGATCATGACTCTGGATCTCATCATTTCTTTTGGCTTAGAAACTATAGCCCCAATTTTAACCTTGGTTGTATGGGTGGTGGTGGCTGGGCTATTTTAACTCCCAGCTCATTTAAATCTTGTTGGACAATTTCTGGTCTGGAACAGGTTGGAAGACATTGGGAAGTGGTAGAAAATTATGATGCCCAGAGACTGGTCATGGGCACATGGTTGGTGGGATTGAATGACAGGGGCATTGCGTGGTGGGAATTTTTTTGTTAAGGTAAAAAGGAGCAGCCCAAGGCAGAAGAGGTCTAATTTCCTGGCCCCACAAAAGAATGAAGAAAAACTTATTCTTTTTCAACCCCTTTCGGGGCTAATCCTCTTCCAGCCTGGTTCAGCCTGGCAGGAAGGTGGCAGTGGATTTCCAGCTCAAGTCTTGAGTTAATATCACCAGGACCCAATGTGCATTTATACAAGAAAAACCCCACTGGAATTGAGCAGGTGCCCTTTCTTCCATCTCTGGAAACCAGGCATGTAATCTGGGCAATTGTTGTTGCCCAACTGTTCACTTTCTGCTAAGCAGATAGAGCTAAAATTACTTCCTGTGACTTGGAGCTTCCCATGTATGGTAGTGGATGGACTCGTGTAGCACTTGGGAAACTTGCATTAACAGTGAGGAAATAACCTGATAACTGTTCCGCTCACTGACACCATTGTTGAGGTCCTGGAATTCATTGTATGAAGATTAGGCATTAATCTGAATTCTGCCACCCTAACCACAGCTGGTTTGTGCTACAGGCTGCTGCCCTTGCTGTTGTTTTTTTGTTTTGCTGAGATGTATGAAGGCAGATCTAAGCTTTAGCAAAGTACTTGTATGAGATGAGGATCTGTCTTGATTTTTAGTTACATTCCCTTTTGGTTACTGTTATTACGAGCATTACAGCAAGAAAAATTTGCATTCTTTATAAATGTATCCTCCATCCTGTCATCTTGCTGACAGAAACTAAGACCATACTTTCGTGCTTGTTTCTTTCAGGATGCGCAGAAAATCGGTGTCGGCGCAGCTAACCAGCCAGATGATGCCCTCCAAGACCTGGACGAAAAGGAAGAAATACCACAAGGGGAAGTGGGCTGGATGACTTCTGTAAAAGACTGGGCAGGGGTCATGATATCTGCCCAAACTCTCACTGGCCGAGTTCTTGTGAGTATTAACTTTACCTAGCAGTATATGAGATTCAGCCGAGTTTGTTGTGTTGACACTGGGTAGCACCTGTGTTATTTACTACTGGAGCTAAAATCTATTAAATTGATTGGCAGTAAAATCTATGACCATGTAATAAAAATAAAAGCTAAGCAGAGGGAATCCGATCATTGTAGAGTAATTTGGATACCATTTTGTGCTTTTTTTGCTGCATTCAAAAGCACAGATTATAAGATGAACAAAAAGTGATCTGTTTTGTACCTGTTACTAAAGATTCCGGACCAGGATCCTGATGAACCTTTCTCAAGTGGTTCTTGCCAGTGTTTGCCAAGTTGATATCTAAAAGCAGTCATACATTACTCATGCAATAAATAAGATGTAAGATAAGGGTTGTTGGTCTGCTGTAATTGGGAAACTCAAAGATGTTTGGAGATGGTTAGTAACACACCTGCAAATTTATCTGCATTTAACGCATGTGGAAGGTGTAGTGGTTTTGTCACTGGACTAGTAATTCAGAGACCCAGATTAATGCTCTGAGGACCCGGGTTTGAATCCCTCCATGGCAGGTGGTGGAATTTGAATTCAATAAAAATTTGGAATTAAAAGTCTAATGATGACCTTGAAACCATTGTCGATTGTCATAAAAACCCATCTGGTTCACTAATGTCCTTTAGGGAAGGAAATCTGCCATCCTTACCTGGTTTGGCTTAAATGCCCTCTGAAATGGCCTAGCAAGCTACTCAATCGTATCAAATCACTACAAATTCTCAAATAAGGAATGAAACTGGACAGACCACCTGACATCGACCTATGCACCAGAAATGATGACAAACTCAGCCCTGTTGACCCTGCAAAGTCTCTCAGACTAGTCAAGCAACAGCCTGATATTGTCATCTTCATGGAATCATACTTAAGAGATAATGTCCCAGACACCACCATCACCACCCCTGGAAAGATGGCGACACAGTTGTATCCAGTCAGGAGCGTGTTACCCTGGGAGTCCTCAACATTGACTACGGACCCCATGAATCTCATGGCATCAGGCCAAACATGAGCAAGGAAACCCCCTGATGATTACCACATACTGCCCACCCTCAACTGATGAATCAGTGCTCCTCCAAGCTGAACATCACTTGGAGGAAGCACTGAGGGTGGCAAGGGTGCAGAATATATTCTGGGCAGGGGGACTTCAATGTCTATCACCAAGAGTAGCTCGGTAGCACCTCTACTGACCGAGCTGGCTGAGTCCTAAAGGCATAGCTGCTAGACTGGGTCTGCGGCAGGTGGTGAGGGAACCAAAAAGAGGAAAGACATACTTGACCTCATTGTCACCAACCTGCAGATGCATCTGTCCATGACAGTATGGCAGGAGTGCCCATTCGCAGTCATTGTGGAGACCAAGTCCCGCCGTCACATTGAGGATACCATCTATCGTGTTGTGTGGCATTACCATTGTGCTAAATGGGATACATTTTGAACAGATCTAGCAGCTCAAGACTGGGCATCCATGAGGCACGGTGGGCCAACAGCAGCAGCAGAATTGAACTCAAACACAATCTGTAACCTCATGGTCCAGCATATCCCCCAATCTACCATTACCATCAAGCCAGGGGATCAACCCTGGTTCAGGAGTGCAGGATGGCATGCTAGGAGCAGCACCAGGCATACCTAAAAATGAGGTGTCAACCTGGTGAAGCTATAACACAGGACTACAAATAAGACAAAGAACATAAACAGCAATTGATAGACAGAGCTAAGCAATCCCACAACCAATGGATCAGATCTAAGCTCTGCATTCCTGCCATACCCAGGCGTGAATGGTGGTGGACAATTAAACAACTTACTGGAGGAGGAGGTTCCACAAATATCCCCATCCTCAATGGTGGGGGAGCCTAGCACATAAGTGCAAAAGGTAAGGCTGAAGCATTTCTTCAGCCTACAATCTTCAGCTAGAAGTGCCAAGTGAATGATCAATCTCAGCCTCCTTTGGAGGTCACCAGCATCACAGAAGCCAGCCTTCAGCCAATTCAATTCACTCCACGTGACATCAAGAAATGAAGGCACTGTATACTGCAAAGGTTATGAGCCCTGACAATATTCCGGCAATAGTACTGAAGACTTGTGCTCCAGAACTTGCCGCGCCCCTAGCCAACCTGTTCTAGTACAACCAAAACACTGGCATCTACCCAGCTATGTGGAAAATTGTCCAGGTTTTTCTTGTACACAAAAAGCAGGACAAATCCAAACCGGCCAATTAGCACCCCATCAGCCTACTCTTGATCATCAGTAAAGTAATAGAAGGAGTCATCAACAGCGCTATAAAGCGGCACTTACTTAACAATAACCTGTTAACTGACGTCAATTTGGGTTCCACCAGGGCCACTCAGCTCCTGACATCATTGCAGCCTTGGTTCAAACATGGATAAAAGAGCTGAACTCCCGAGGTGAGGTGAGTGACTGCCCTTGACATCAAGGCTGCATTTGACCGAGTGTGGCATCAAGGAGCCCTAACAAAAGTGAAATCAGGGGGAAAACTCTCCACTGGTTCGGGTCATACCTAGCACAAAGGAAGTTGGTTGTGGTTGTTGGAGGTCAGTCATCTCAGCTTCAGGACATCACTGCAGGAGTCCCTCAGGGTAGTGTCCTCAGCCCAACCATCTTCAGCTGTAGCCTCAACTTTACACCTCTAAAAATGTCATGCCTCATTGAATTTCTAGGCCTATCTCTGAGGTAGAAAAGTCCTGATCTCAGCCTTACTCAAAATATCAGGACAATTGGTTGCGTTTTTATGATAGATTATTAATATATATTTCGATTAAATTACTGTGAGTGTGAAGAATTCCTCTTTTATTATCTTGTAAAATTAGGCTGAACAGTTATTGAATTGCCAATAATCAGAAACTGCTGCACAACAGATATTGGCAACTTGATCTCTCTCAGCAAAAACTATTGACTTAGTGTAGCATAATCTCAAGGCATTGTGTTGACTGTTGCTATACCCCAGTTCGGGGTAAAAATTGGTTATAGCTTGTTTTTGGGCCTTTAACACCGGCATGAAGACCTGAGTCCCACCCAAAATTGATCAAAATCTAAGCAAGTTCCCCTGAAGCTCATGCCACCTACAGTTAGCGCAAAAATATTTAGTAGTCAATTGTTCAATTTTTGAGAGATTATGTTGATTATTCCATGTTTTATTAGTTTTTTTGTTGTGAATGATATATTTATTCACTCTGCAATATGTAAATTTCTGGATGTTAGCTTTTGTAATATAAATTGGATAAAGTGTTTCTCCATATCTAAACCACTGATTATTCTTAGAATGAATACATGGAAATGCTCTTGACATGGAAATGTTCTTACTATCAATGGTTGTCTGGTGTGAATGTTAATGACAGAGTCCCCCAACACTTGGTAGCTCTACTGAGAGACAGCCTGCACAAATACAGACCCAAAATTTAATGAGCCCTTCATATAAAGTTAAGGCCACATATATTATTGAAGAAAGTAATTAATTTCAACACTGTAACATTTTTGGTTTCAAGAGACAGTTATAACTTGCTTCATGTTTGCTCTTGAAGTGTTATCTTCAAAAGATCTTTAATTATCTCATTAGGAATAATTTGATGTGTAATTGTACCTACTGTTCTCTGTGACAGGCTATAATATTTGACAGAAGCTGTTATCCTCCAGGAACAGTGTTGCAATTGCTGTACAATAGCCTTTGTCCTACATTGTACTGCTTGATCCCAGTTGCACTCTGGATTCAGATGGCATTTATAAACCTCATGCACTTCTTTCTTACTCTGCACCTCTTTTTAAAAACCTGCCCCCCTTGCCCATATCAATGTTCAGTAGGATCATTGCACTGATTCCAATGAGAAGCTTTGCTTAAAAGGAGCACTAGTCTATGGCTTATCAGTATAATGTTGTGGCTCTACCTCTGGTATGTGGTGTAGACAAATTATTCATTATATGTTTACTATCCTGTCAGCTGATGAAATATAGTCCTCTGTCTCACCCTGACACCTGATAACTAAGTGGGACAGTCAAAGACCCAATGTGGGATGAGAAGGTTGCTGCAAGATATGCAACCACCACCCCTAAACTTGTGCTGTTGTAACTGGTTGCAGATCAGTGACAATGGAAAAGAATGACTTTCCCCCTCACTTTTCTTCCCATCCTGTTCCCCATCAAGAAGTGAATCAGGTCTGGAATTTAAAATAGGAGGCGGTAACAGAAGTGGACCTGGACGTTTCCGGCTTGACTAATGCACCAAGAACAGCCCCACCAATTTAAAATAGAAGTACCATAGGTTGAAAAGGGACATTGACCTGAAACATTAACCCTGTTTCTCTCTCCACAGATGCTGACAGATCAGCTGAATATTTTCAAAATTTTTTGTTACTTATTTCAGAAATCAAAAAAAGTTGTTGAAAGAATTTTAATTAAATCAAACTTTGTGGGGAAAACATCTTGAGTCAAATATTAATTGGATGCATGAACTGTAATCTTGGAATCTTTCAGTCTATGGATTGAGACATTTAGACATTAATTTTGGAACATTGCATAATTTGCTGCTAATACTTGCCTGACCAGGAGCCAGCCTGTGTACGAGTAATTTCTCTAATTAGAGTAGATAGCTAAGGCTGATCTACTGACTGAGAAATTATTAATAGCAAAATTGAACTGTAGCTAATGTCCAAGTGCCAATACTCAGTGCCAAGTTTTTTTCTGAAATGCAAGCATACTAATCTTCATCTTAAAACCTATGGTAATTAAAGATCAAATACATATGTCAACTGTTATCTCATAGCATTACAATCTATAGGCTAATGTTATTTGTTCATATTCATTTTGGAATATTTCTTTTGAGGTGCTTCAAATTCCAGCTTAATTAGGATCAATTTGCTCTCTAGTAATCCTAATTGTGGCAGGTGAAGCTGGGCTTATGCATCTGACTTAAGAAAATGCTTATTCTTGCTAATTAAAGGAATGCCAATCTTTAATGCCACTGAAATACAAGCACATTATGGAGAATAAGAAGTGCAAAGCAGCCCTGAAACTGCGTATTTTGGCAAAGCAGCACATCTACTAATTATCTAGATGAAAAACATACAAAACAGCATGTGGTGTTTTAATTTGAAAGATGGGGAAAATGGCAATCAGTACAAATTAGTTTAATTTACCATTGAGACTTTCTTGCTGTCTCTCAATAAGCAATATTCTGCATCAAAGGGAATGGAAGGTGGGAGAAGATCCTTTTGCTAAAATCATGACAAATGTTTTCTTGAGTTGTAAAAATTACATTACCCTTCCAACTGCTCTCTCTTTGTACTTTAATTGTTTCACTTATTAGGAAACAATATCATGCTTTATGTTTTGTTAAAAAATCACAACCACCAAAGCAGCAAATCAAGAGAGATTTTCAATTTTACTGTTTTCTTCAATCATAAAGCTTTAGTAAGGTAGCATTAACCTCCAAAAGGTTAATGGTTTTGTATGATGTTATTATGGTATTTTATTTCACATCACTGTTAAAATGGCAGATGGAGGGATGTCATGCAAATATGGTAAAGTCAGGTCTTGTGGTTATAACTGAACAATAAACAGCCACAACTAGGATTTGGGACAGTTCATGTTTGCATTATTGAGATTATGCAAGTTCACCTGCTTGGCAGAATGTGGTTGCAGAATCCTAAGTATAGAGTTTCATCCAGGGTGAACACCAGGGCCTGTGGAGCTCAAGTTCTTTAAAATGACATAATCTGTGGAGCTCCACCATGATGAATGTTAGTAACTATGGAGTTCCATAATAAGTGTCAGTAACCATGGAGCTGAACTAGCATGTTTGCAAAATTCTACTGGTATAAAAAATTAAGTAGGACTCTTTGCAGATAGCAATCAAGTGCAAGAATTTTGGCTGTTCATTTTTTTCCTTTCTTAACCTGGAGTTACCAAACAACCATCTTAGGGGTGATCAGCCAGCTCAGCATAAACTTATTTTAAGATAAAAGCAAAATACTGTGGATGCTGGAAATCTGAAACAAAAACAAAAGTAGCTGGAAAAACTCAGCAGGTCTGACAGCATCTGCGGAGAGGAACGCAGTGAACATTTCAAATCCGTATGACTCATCATCAGAACTAAAGAAATATAGAAATGTGGTGAAATATAAACTGGTTGAGGGGGGTGGGACAGGTAGAGCTGGATAGAAGGCTAGTGATAGGTGGAGGCAAAGAAGAGATTGCCAAAGATGTCATAGAAAATTTTCTAATAATTTATAATTTTTTAAATATATTTTTCTTTTCCCACCAATTTTTAAATTTATTATCTATCTTTTTATCTCCACCTTTTAGCCCATTTCGATCCCTTCCCCCCACTAGAGCCATCTGTCACTTGCTTGCCCTGCTTTCTACCCGTAATGTCACCATTAGCACATTCCTTAGATAATATCACCACCGTCAACACCCCTTTGTCCTTTTGTCTATGACATCTTTGGCAATCTTGTCTTTGCCTCCACCTATCATTGGCCCTCTATCCAGCTCTACCTGTCCCACCCCCCTCAGCCAGCTTATATTTCACCAGATTTCTATATTTCTTTAGTTCTAATGAAGAGTCATACGGACTTGAAACATTAACTGTGTTCCTCTCTGCAGATGCTGTCAGACCTGCTGAGTTTTTCCAGCTATTTTTGTTTTTGTATAAACTTATTTTATATGGCTTAATACTCCATTGATGCATTTATTCATTGAACCATTGAGGAACTACAGCTTTTCTTAGCTTAAATTGGCCTTTGAGGCCCTGATAAAATCTCAGAAGAACCTACAAACTTGGTGTTATTTGCAAAACATAGAATAAATCGAGTGTCCTAAAATAGAAAGCGCTTGGGAGAGGGGAGTAGTGAAATGAGCCATCCTATTAGCGTTTATATGTTAATCAACCAAAGGGTTTCCAACTCTGGTTGAATGAATTCCTAGAGGTTTCATCACATGACCTCATGCCTCCGATGTTCCGCCCCACGCACTCCCACCATTGGTTGCCCAAAACATCCATGATCAGGATGCACAGACTTTCCACACCAATTGGAAAGCAAAAAAGCTCTTGGTCAAGAATTATCTAACTCAGTGACTATCAGAAAATGACTTCTGTCATTTTACTGTAGCGTTGCCACAGCAGCATCCTATGGATTAGTCTTCAATTTCTGGAGACTCTAAGGCCAATCGTGATGGGTTGACAACTTTATAAACCATTTAGGCTCGGCAGTTATGTTTAAAAAGTGGCCCACATTTTGTGGTTGTAATAGTAATGAAATTGTCAGTGTTCACCATCATTGTTCATCATTCACCACAACTGTGAAACTGACAGCAACTTCCGGCATGTGCTCATATGCAGTTAACTGCAGAAATCCAGAAATTCCTATCAGTGATTCCCTGCTCCTGTCCAGGTATCTGATGTCCCAGCAGATGGAAATTGCTTCAGTTGACATGAATTTGTACTTTTACATTATTAGTCCTGATTTAAATGCCCTTGAATAAATAACTTCTTGTTAAATGAGGTGTGCTAAGTTCATAATTACTGTTGAACAATCTCTCAGGCCTTGAAAACGAATTTTCCATTTATGGAATGTCATATTGATGATTATGATTTTTTAAAAGTCCATAGGTTTTTATAATAATTTTCAAGTCTTATGAAACTTCAGCTTCTATCTCAACCCTCTGAGAATATCTGAATATTTATTTTGCTTTCTTTAAAATGATTAAGGCGTGAATGATATTCAGTGCTTTTTTACTTCCTGATTTGCTGTCTGTGAGCATTCATCAATGTGATTGGCTGCTTAGCCTGCTTGATGCCATCAATGTTACCAGATACCAGCAATCCGCTTGAACTGCTGCCAAAATCAAATTAATGTCAGGAACGGTGAAATTCATTCCACAGAGATCGATCTTTGTGGGTAGTTTTCTTTGAGGTCAGCAGCGGGTGCTATCACTTTGTCGCTTACAATTGCTTCTCAGCTCTGTATTGGTAACTTTTTGTGTCATTCTGTTTTCTTTTGATTCTGATTGGCATACATCTGTTCTGTTTTGCTTGCCCTAAGCATTTTTCTGGAAAGTTAATCACGGTGCAGCCCCATAACTGCTCAGAAGAGCTGATCGCAAGTCTAAGCTAGGAGGACACCAGATAAAGAGAGCTATTTAAAGTGAAAGGGCATAAATGGGGATGGGACCAGTGTCATAGAGGTCAAACAGGAATAAGCAAATGAAGCTATTTCTACTTGCTGCTGTTAAATGATGTTGGAGGAATGAGTTCATGCTGGTAGAAGTTAAAACTCACTGGTTTCCTCAGTGCAGTTTTTTCTTAAACTGCTTGACTCCGTCTGGCTAACCACAATATTGTTGTGAGCTTCTCTGACCTGCCCTGGAGCTGTGTAGTCCCAGTTGTTGCTTCACATGGATAAGATACAGATCAAGAGGCAGATGGTGTTCAATGTCTTATGCTCTATGTGTTTCCAGACACACTCCCAAATGTTAACTATCCTTGAGGCTGGAAAAGATTAATCTATAAATGTCCTGAATCCGATTCCAGTTAATAGACTAAAGGAAAATGAAAAGCATAATGTTGGTATGATGTGACTTTTATGTAAATTGTGCCTAGAGTACTGATTACAGTAATACTTTAACTTCCCAATATGGTATAAACACATGTTCCCATAAAAACATTTGTTATAAATCTTAAATATAAGGATGTGTAAATTGTACAATATAATTACAAACTCCAACAGAGGAAGTCAATCATTGTGTGTTGCCCGTAGTACAGATGGCTGTAACTCTCCACAGGTCTAACCTTCAGTTTTTGTTATTGCCCAGTAACCATTTTAGAACCACATGTTCATAGATCAACATCTGCCTGTTTAGGACATGTTTGCTGTGTAAAGCCTGGCTCCCTTGACAAGTGCAAGGCTGACTCGAAGTAATATGAGGTGCAGTCATGCAAAGATAGTTTAGAAAAGAAATAAAAAACCTGGCAGCTTTTAAATCCACCACAATTAAATTGCCTAGATGATCAGATGAACTCTCCCTGCTGTAATTTTCCATGCCATAAGGGCTGGAATGCAACCTGTGAGAAAGCAGTGATGGGCTAATAAAATGTGACTAAAATCAGTAATTTCTGCTTCCAATATCTCATGTTATTTCTACATAACTGATGTGAGTTAAAGCTTGGTTAAAGATAATTTTTGATAACTAGCATAAAAATTATAAACCACTGTAAATCACAAACAGGTGTCATATTATCCCTTTCAATCCATTACAGTATCGATCTCTGCCTGTCAGTAAAAATATAAGAAATATTTCACTCATGGCCTTTAGTCACTCTGAGCCATGTACTTAATAGCCCCAATTTTGCCAGACCAGCAAAATCCACCCTGGGAATGTTTCCTGTGTGACCCATGCTGGCGCACTCCACACTGAGATAAGTGTGCCCAACCTTTTGGACTCAGCTTCTTTAAATAAGCTCTCAGTGTAGCTTTGGCCTCGAGTTAACAGTTAGCCTAATAGGGCAGGGACACAATTTGGCCAGCAGCTGATACTTAAGTGAACTGTATATACTAAGTTGTTGCATATGGGGCACATTATTACAACAGCTTTTACAAAGCTTCAAATTCAATTTTAACTATTTCTGTTCTTGCCAAGGCTAGGCAGGTCGAAGAACAGTCAGGCAAAGGTGAAGTGAGTGAAAAGTCAATGTGCAGGTGCAAAATTAAGTCTGTGGGGAAGTGATGGGGCAGTGCAGCAGCCAGTCCACCTGCTCAAAACTGGGTAAGTGGGCATTCCGCTCGTTGCTCTATGTGGATGTGAGGAGCATTTCCTACACTGGCAAGCCAGCGGACAGCAGTATACTTTGTCTGTAAAGAGATGGTATGTGTACCGGGGTGGGTACATTTGTTACAGCCTGCATTCTTGGGAACCTGACCACTCCCAGAAAATGTTTTCAGTCTTATTGAGCTGATATCTCCTTTCCACAGTGAAAGTGATGAACTTGTCTCTTGGGAGCAAAAGATCTTTTGTCACGTGAACAGCCTACTGGCCAACTTGATATCACCGGCGGTGGCTTGGATAGATGAAGTGGAGTAGAAACATAGGAAGTAGGACATTACTCCCTTGAGCCTATTCATGCATTCAATTAAACCATGTTTGGTCTGTATCTTAAACCACCTTTGTCCCATAGTCCTTAATAGGATTTTGTAAGATTATAAAGGCTATATGGCAACAAAACAGGTTATTCAGTTCAACCAGTCCATGCTGGCATTTACGTTTCACCCAAGCCTCCTCCCATCTTTTCGCATCTAAATCTACCATCATAGCCATCTACTTCCTTCTTGCTCGAATACTTGTCTAGCTTCCCCTTAAATGCATCTACACTACTCGCATTAGCCACTCCCTGTGGTAGTGAGTTCCACATTCTTATCAATCTTTGGGTGAAGAAATCTCTTCTGAATTTTCTATTGCATTTCCTTGTCACTATCTCATTGATGGCCTCTGGTTAGGTTCTTTCCCAAGAGAAGAAACATCTCTCTCTATCTGCTATCAAAATTTTTCTTAATTTTAAAGGCCTTGATTAGGCAACCCCTCAGTCTTTTTTCAAGAGAGAAGAATACATTTACCAACAAAAACCTGTCCATCTCAGTTTTGATATTTTCAATTGAAGTAGCCTCAACAGCATTTTTCAGGAGAGTGTTTTGGATTTCCACTACCTTTTGTGTGAAGAAGCGTTCTTGCCATCGCCACTGATGACCTCCAAGTAAAAGTTTAGCATGGGTGGATTTTGTGTTTGTGGGCCAGTCTCTAAGAGATGGCATAGCTATGTGACAATGACCAGTGCTGAAGACAGGTTTGTTCTGACGTATCCAAGAAAGACTGAGTCAATAAATATGAGTCCTGGGATCAGGACAGATGCACACATAATATGTGGGGTATTTACTACTTCCTAGAACTGTCTTTTCTCATCAAAATCTAGGATTGCCAAAAAGAACCATAAATAAATTTGTTTCTTGCCCATTTCTATCGCTACAAAAGAAATAGCAGCTAAAAGTGGGATGGCTGTGTTTTTTGATTCTTTCAAGGAACGTGGGCATCGCTGGCAAAGCCAGCATTTGTTGCCCATCCCTAATTTCCCTTATGCCGTTGCAGAGGGCAGTTAAGAGTCAACCACATTACTGTGGGTCTGGAGTCAAATTTAGGCAGAATGGGTACGGATGACGGAGCTCCTTTCCTAAAGGACATTAGTGAGCTAGATGGGTTTTTACAACAATTGATAGTTTCATGGTCACCATACTGAGACTAGCTTTCAATTCCAGATTTTATCAATTGAATTAAAATTCCACCAGCTGGCGTGGTGGAATTTGAACCCATGTCCCCAGGACATTAATTTGGGCCTCTGGATTATTAGTCCAGTGACATTTCCACTATGCCACTGCCACCTCCCCAAAATGGAGTTGGAAATGTACCTTCAATGCAATAGATCAGACTGAAACTGCAAATAAGACAAATGCACCAATAAAGATACAGATAAAGCAGTATCTGTTGTCCTATCTCAGATCCTTGTCCATTGCACCCACAACTTCATGTTTGAATCCTCATGTTTGAATCCTTCCAATCCGGTCCCTTCCAAAGCACAGAAACACGGTTAACCAAAGTTGTGAATATCATTCCCTATGATTTTGTTATCCTGCCTAGTTAACAACAGTGTCCTTGTGGATTATTCTTGGATTCTTGGAAAGTCCAGGGCACTCCTAGAGAGTTGGCAGCCCTGTGCAAAACATCTGCATTTTACCCCACCAAAAGAGTTGGAGATTTAGCTGGGTGTCTGATTGTGTAACCCAAGCTACCAGCCAGTCAAGCTGTACACTTCCAGCTTCAGCTTTTTTTTTAAAAAAAGGTACATTTGGGATTCTCAGCGAGGTACTATGCTCAAACTCACAAGTAGATCATTGCCTCAGTGTACGCACGTGGCCAGGTTATGAGCGATGTTTTGCAGCATTGTCTTTTGGGACCATTGATGTTCACCATTATCAGTAATGATTTGGGTCAGATTATTAATGGACCCATCCACATATTAGTGACTCACACAAAAATATGGACAGGAATAAGGAATGTGGAGCAAATATATAGGTTACTGGCTGATTTTGATAAATTAGATTAAAGAGCCTTTAGCGGCAGATAATCTTTCAATGGATAAGTGCAGTGTAGTGCTTTTGTATCTGAGGGAAATCCAGGCATACGTTAGTAACATCGGCATCTTAGGAAACAGGGTGCCATTGATGCTAACTTATTCAAATTCACAAATCACATGCTAAAGACAGTGGGATTTTCGGCACTTTTGCTTGGACAGTAAACTGTAAAACTAAGGCCACAGAGTAAGCCATACAGGGCATTGATATGGCCACACTATCCCTACACATAGAGGAAAATGTCAAGACTGTTCTTTCTCTCCCTCCCTTTCTTGCTCACCTCTCCCACACCCAGTAATTTTTTCTCTCTTGTGCTTCCTTAGTGTCTCTGTGATCCTTTCAATCCATCTCAGTCTTTCTTTCTCCCTCCTCATTCAGTCTTTTACTCCTTCCACTCATTCTCTGACTTCTTCTCTCCCTTTTTCTCTCTCTCCCCTCTCTTTTACTCAGTGTCAGTCTGTCAGTAATGTCAATTGGCTGCTTTGTAAATGATCAGTCAGCAGTTCTGACCTTTGCTCATGTTACATCGACGCAGTCTGCAATATGTGCATATTTTACCATATACAAGATAGCCTTGTAATCCTTTGCATCTTATCTCTTTTCTCTACATGCTGAACCATAGCGCATTTAAGGTATACACATCATACCCCATTACCCGGTGTGAATGCTGGAAATGCTCACTTAATGGGGCCTCTAAAACATTCTAGGCAAAGTTTTAAAGTTGCAACTTCAGTGTGAGTATTAGTAAAGCTGGAAGCCTAGAGGACAGATAAATATTAATGGGACACACAGAGAGAAGAAAGAAATTGTCTTATATATACAATAGAATCATTAAATAATAGGCAGGTGTTGTCACATCGAATGTCAACATCTGATACTGGCCTAGTTTGGATCATATTAGAATCCTGATTACTTCCTATTTATGAAAAAATTCTCATGGCCTCTTGCACACTGTTTTTTGTCCTATAAATATCTCCCACTGTTATAGCTGCTAATAAAGCTTGTAGCCACTGCAACAAATAATTAAGGCTGTAACAGTGGTATTCTACCATTTTGATCTCAGTTTTGCAGCTGTAGACTGCTTCATTCGACCTCATTCAACCTTTGCTGGTGCAATGGAGTGTAAGTGTATATGACACACAAGAGTGTTATCCAGTTTCTGCTGATTTTGTGTTTCTGATCCTGGGTAACACTTTTTTTCCTGTCATGGCTCATTTTGTGTATGGAGCAGGAGTTTTATCAGTCTCTGGGGGCACGTGTGTATGTGTCCACTCACCAAGCAGTTGTGTGTGTGTGCACAAGTGTGCATGGCTCACTCTGAGTCTCAGAGTTCTCTCTCTCCCGCACGCACACACTCGCTCACTCTCTCACATGCTCGCTCTCCCCTGCCCGCTCGCTTTCCCATGTGCGCGCTCTCACGTGCACGCTCGCTTGCGCTCTCACATGCACGCTCGCTCGTGCTCCCACGTGCTTGCTCGCTCGCGCTCTCACGTGCACGCTCGCTCGCGTTCTCACGTGCACGCTCGCTTGCGTTCTCACGTGCACACTCGCTCGCACTCTCACACGCTCACTCTTTGCAGCCTTACTGGAAAAGCTCAAATCTCAAGCTTCTCTTTCCAACTCTCTCTCCTTGCCCTTCTTATTATCCTGGTGAACCTACAATGCCCCTTTTCTATAACTTCGGTATCCTTTCCATTTGAGGGTACTCAAATACTAACATCCTCTCCCCATCCTCTCGCACTCTTGCTTTCCTCAGTTCATTTCCTTGCAGCTCATTTTCCTACTGGGCCAGCCTGCTGCTCATGTTCGGGCCATTGGCTGCTTTTCTCTGTAAATGGAAAACTCACACCATCATCTGCTCTGGTGGGCAACAGTGCCTTGGACTGAAGTTCAGCCTTTCATAAACTGATGGACTGGGGCTCCCAACCCTCCTGGAATGACCCAGAATTTCCTGGAATTGAGGGGTTCCTCCCCATGCACTCTCTCCAATAGCCCAAAGATCAGTGACATAAGTTTCTTGCCAAATTGCATCCCAAATCCCCACCTCTAACCCCTGGCCAGTGACACCAGCGAGTTGGAACCATGCGTTGAAAATTCAGTAGAGGTCGGAGAACCAGGAATTGGGGGCAAGGCCTGGAAGGGAGAATGCACTCTCGTTGATGTGCCTTTTGGGCAGATCTCCCAATTAGGATGCTGTGTCCAGGAGATCCATTGACTTTGGGACAACGGCAGCCAGGTTTCAGAGTTGGGACGTTCAGTGCAGCCTGTGGATATGGCCATCTGCTGCCTGCGAGAGGTGCATGCTGCCAATAGCAAAAGATGCAAATTGAGCCAGAGCACCCGAGGACATTCTGTTGCAGGGTCATGAGGACTCGAAACGTCAACTCTTTTCTTCTCTGCCGATGTTGCCAGACCTGCTGAGTTTTTCCAGGTAATTCTGTTTTTGTTTTTTCACCTGAGGACACGTGGCACTCGCTCACTACCCCGGGGTGTGAGGCAGCTACTTGAGAGAAGGGTGATGCTGTCTGAGCCCAGGCCCCCCTGAAAGCAGCGGTAATCAGCATCATCTGCACACCCCTCTCCCAGGCCATGGTTGTATTCCTCTCACCTTTGTGTCAGATGGTCATGGGTTCAAGCCCTACTGCAGAGGTTTGAGTGCTGAGGGAATGACTCACTGTTGGAGGTGCTGTCTTTTGAAATGAGATGTTGAACTGATGCCCTGTTTGTTGTCTTTGGTTGATGTAATGAGCTCCCTGGCACTATTCGAAGCAGGGCTGGAGATGTCTCCCAGGGCTCTGGCCAACATTTATCTCAATTTAATGTTAAAAAGCAGATTATCTGGTTAGTTACCTCATTATAGTTTGTAGAAATTTTCATGTAAGGTTTCAGTTTTCATAGAAAAACACACGGAATTGTGGCATGCGGTCCCAAAACAATACAAAAATATCATTTGGTATTCAGAGATTTTTATATTGGCCTGTTTCTCAGTGGTATATTCCTTTCCTGAGCTGTTGGCAATTGTGGGATGCATCATCATCATCTTTTGAAGCTGATTGGCAGCTTTTCTGAGGCTTATTGATTGGCATGTTCCCTCGCTATCCTTCACACATGTATTTGCTTGCACAAGCAAGCATCTATTTATTGTTGTTTGTACTCTGAAAGTCCTGAAAGAATTGTCATGGCTCAGAGCAAAATGGAAGCCTGCCTCGGCTTCCTTGGAATGAATCCATGAATATAGAAGGCCTGCACAATCATTTAACTAAATTTAGCATATGATAGTTTGTTTTATACAGTTGCAGAGACATTTAAGTCTGTTTTCCATTAAATTAATTACATTGTTTTCACAAGTTTTGGTGCATTCCCTGGGGCAGTAACATGCAAGGCCTCAGTGACGATGGATGATTGGCATTAAGTGGAGCTTCGGCGGATCCAGGCCACCAGAGTCCCTGTAAAATAGTACCTCTGTTCACTGGTGCAGAAAATAAGAGTGCTGAAAAAGCAGCCACAATTATTGTACAGAAATCAGTGTCCATGCAGCCTTCAAGGCAGTAAACCTCTTAATGATGCCTGCTGTTGCATACAGCTGAAACCAGTGTACACTCGGCTCCTTTCCTGCACCTGTTCCTGTCTGAACTTTGGAGCTCTGAGTAATTATGTAAGTCATCTGATCTTGGAAAATGGATTGCTGTTAGCACATGTCCAATCTGGTGAGGTTTGCAGATCTCTCTGCAAATCATTTAGAACTGACTTATTCAATGCATAAAATCAGCCCCCGTGAATTTAAGATTGATCTGTTGTTTTATGAAACTTGAAGCAATCCAAGCTATATTGCGATTATTTTACCAGTTAAGCGGATGGTGACAATATCCTCATTTGCTTTAGTGACATTCTAATTCAAGATTTTTTTTTAAAAAGAGAAATTGAACTATTTCTGAGAGAGGCGCTTTAATTATATGTAACCCCTTGAATCGAATTAAGCAAATACATGAGCGACTTTTTCTTAACTTGAAATACTTCCCTCAAAGATGTTTAACTGATAGAAAATGGATATTGGGTGTCTTTTTAATGCAGATTATTTGTCAAAGACCATCTCCTGAATTTCAATCTTCCCTGATGCGCCTGGAACGGATCCCATTGATAACATCACTAAAGCTTATTTACTTCACTGAGCAAATGGAGGATGAATGTGGCTCCATTGCTATTACGGCACAGCAGATGGTAAATGCTGAGTTGTTCAAATCCCAAAGGGAAACTTGAAACAACTGCCACAACTTGTTTTGCAATTTGCAATTTCGAGATGCGTGCCTTGAATTCAGTAGTAATAAGACCACCAAGTCTTATAGGTGTTTACAAAACTAGACTATTAAACATTTATTAACAAGAGAAATGATTTTAACACATACATAGATCTACAAATTAAAACTATGATAACTTCTAAATCCTCTACTTAATCTGACTCCCAGTTACATTTTTGTTAGGGCAACAGTAATCACACAGATTTTAAAAGATCCAGGCAAAGTGAGACAATACTGTGAACCAGCCAAATTCAAAGTGAGTTTTTTTAACTTCAGCTCTTTGAAGACAGCAGCTTGAGGCATAGATGCTGAAGGCTTGTCACACATGTTAGATCTTAAAAATACATACCTTTACACACATCCTTCGCTCCTTTATATGTTTTCCCTTTTGAATGCAAATTCCTATTGCTTCACTATGTCTTTGGACTTTATCTTTCTGATAATCTCTCATAGTACTAAGTTTTAACCAATAATCTTTGGGAAAAATAAACAGACTGTTTCTAAACTTCACCTGGCTAGGTGACACATTTCACCCTGCCTTCGAAAACAATCTAGTCTGGTTTATTTAAAAATGCAAATGTCCTTTTACATCCTACATTCTAAACATCCCCCATGTTTTCGTCAAAGCCTTCAGACCAGCTGCCTTTGATCCAATTAAGTCTCTCTCTCACTCACACACTCTCTTTCTCTCTCTCTGTCTCTTTCTCACACACACACACACACACACACACACACCACTATTTTACAATAAATTGAGAATTATTATATCTTCCTGACAATGGCTTCAAACTAATTATCTAATTACATTAAAATCTTCTGGACTAGATACATTTTACCATAAAAATGTAATTTTGTACTACATCTTCATACTAGTTTCATCTCCCCATACCCAGACAGTATTCAATAAAGTACAGTGATAATTTGCACAGTTTCCTGACTCCAGAAAACAAGTTCAAGGCTTAAATTCAGCCAATGCCTTTGAGTGCTCTTTTAAATTTAGGAATTTATCAGGGTATTTGTTAAGACTTTGAACAAACAACCCTGATCTTGTGAATCCTCAAATCTCATTGTGGTGAGTTGAAGGGGTTCATTGCCTGAAAGGGTGTTGAAAGCAAACAATAACAGTAAAAAAAAAAGGATACGGGGAAAGAACAAGGGAGTGGGATTAATTAAATAGCTTTGCCAAAGAGGCAGCGCAGGTGTGATGGGCCAAATGGCCTCCTGCCTAGTATCATTCAATGAAAGCTGCTGGATCAATATAAAAATGCCTGCCTACATGTGATTCCAGTCCCACACCTTGTGACTGACTCTTAGACAAATAGTGAAGGGCAATAAAAACCCCTTAGTTGCCTGTGCCCCCCCCCCCCCCCAACCAAGCAAATAATAAAAACATGAGTGAATTCACTGATCTCTCAATCCTAGCAGGGAGCTGCCGGTAGCAGTCTCCTGGTACACAACTCCCCACTGAGGATCAGCCATTTAGCCCACCGAGCCTTTTCCTGTCACAAATCACATGGGGGTTATTTTATCAAGGGTCACCTATGAAAATGAATATAGATAGAGCTCTTTGAAACTATTTCCTGACTCTATAAAATAATCCACTGAAACTCTAGGATGCCAGTCTAACATTACATCCCATGTTATTCCACACTGACTACTTGCATTCCACAGATGACATTATCATGATCTTGGCCGTACTGAACCCTAGGCGTTATAGACAGCATTTGATCAGCTCAGTCTATACTTAAGCTCTTCAGTCCTGTATCTAACCATTTCTTTCATTTAATGGATCTCATTGGTGGGAATTGATTCCATGTATGTTAGTCAAACAATTTTAATCATTCTCTGACTCTTTCTTTTAAGGTTTCTTTTATATTTAAGTTTGTCCTTGCCAGCTCCCCTCCCCCCCACCAGCCAAAAAAAACCCCCAAACTTCCATTAAGCCCCAATGTACTATGTGTTCACGGTCCCTTCCCACATTAAGAGCTCACCTATATGCTACCTGACGGCTCTGTTAGGTTAAGGTAGTGAATGGTTGAGGTGTAAGGTATGAATCCTAGCCTGTGTTGAATTTACTGCGTAACGCAGTAGATTTTGTAAACTGTTTTTCATGTACGACCCTGATTGCAGGCGTAATGGATAATGGTTCAGTTGTCAGTTGCCCCTAGTAGTCAGATCTAAAATCCAAGGCTGAGCACAAAAGCTTCGGGGTTCAATCACCTCTGGCTTGCATTGTGGTTGGATAAGGTAGATTGGGACATTAAATGAAAAAGTATGGTGGTAGATGAACAATGGCAAACATTTAAAGAAATATTTTATTGTTCTCAACCAGTAAAAAAAAATTCACAAGAAAAGTGGGTCAGCCATGTCCATTTAAAGAGGATAAAAATAGAATTAGATTAAAAGAAAAGGCTTATAATATTGCTAAGAAGAGCAGTAAGCCTGAAGATTAAGAAAGGAATAAAAACTAGCAAAAGCTGACCAAAAAATTGATAGAGGGAGAAAATAGAATGAGTAAACTAGTAGGAAATATAAAAACAAGTTGTGAGAGCTTCTACAAGTATGTAAAAAGGAATAAAGTAGCAAACATAAATATTAGTCTCTTAGGAATTATAATGGAGAATAAGGGAATGGAAGAGACATTATAGCGTCTGTTTTCACAGTAGAGGACAGAAAAAAAAAGTAGTGAGAACCAAGGATCCAATGAGATTCTTGAAGTAATTAATATTAATAAAGAGAAAGTACTGAGGAAATTAATGGGTCTATAGGCCAACAAATCACCTGGATCTGACAACCTACATCCTAGGGTTCTAAAAGAGGTGGCTGCAGAGACTTTGGATGCCCTTCTTGTGATCTTCCAAAATTCTCTAGGTTTTGAAATGGCCCCTGTAGATTAAAAGATAGCAAGATAACACTACTATTCAAGAAAGGAGGGAGAGAAGAAACAGGGAACTGCAGCCCAGTGAGCTTGACATCAGTTGTCAGGAAAATGCTGGAATCCTTAGGGTCACAGAGTCAAAAGGTCATAATGATCCAGCCGATTGAGCCCTGCCAGCTCTCAGTAGAGCAGTCCAGTCAGTCCCATTCCCGCCCCCCCATCTCTATCCAGTAGCCTTGCAAATGTATTTCCCTCAAGTGCTCATCCAATTTGCTTTTGAAACCATTGACCACCTCTGTTTCCATCATCCTTGTAGTTAGTGAATTCTAGGATGTTACTATTCGCTGTGTTTTAAAAAAAAAAAATTTCTTCCCCGCTTCCTGGGGACTTTGGAAAAATCCTGGAGTGTTAACAACTTTGTTGACAAAGTGGCCTCCTATTTCAAGCTAAGAGATATTTTGTTTTAATCTGAATTGCTATTATTAAGGAATAGGGTTGCCAACAATGATTAAATGTATTCATAGAGGTCTCATCGCATGACTTGACCCACAGTCTTGCCATTAGTTGGGTAACATATGCATCCTTTCGAAAGTGAGAAGACTCATTACTCAATTGGGTAATGCTTAACTATGAGCCAAACAGCCTTTTCCCCCCCTATTTTCAATAATTTTATATTTGGCAATGAGAAATGTTGAAAGAAAATGACACAAAAACCTATGCCAGAATTTTCTGGCCCTGTTTGCGTCAGGCGTCAGGTGGACAGGGCTGGGTGGGGGGGGCAATATGGCAAGAAGGCCAAAAATTGGTTTTACGGCATCATGAAACCAGCTTGTGATCGTCGGTTCCACCCATCAATGGCGGGCCATGTTTCCCACTGCCACATGTCGGGAATATAATTTTAATACATTTGCATCTAATTATGAGCCCTGCTTCCTGGAATCATCCCCCTACATCAAATTTACCACCTTAAAATCGGTGTGACTTCGGAACGGCTTCATGACAACCTTTAAAAGGCGTGCACCTGGTGACCTGAACTTCAAGGGGAACTTGGAGGTGAGTGCACACAACCTTGTGCAGTGCTCATGAACATCGGCCATAGGACATCAAGGAAGAGGCACCATACATTCGCAGGGAGGATGATGACGACATGCAGTGAGGACATTCCATAGATCTTCACATTGCCTCTTTGAAAGACTGGCTGAGGGCAGCCTGCTCGCACTCCAAGACGCAGCCGTGAAACTTTAAATGCACCTGATCCTTTGTCAGCCTTCTGCACCTGACCCTTTCAGGAGCATAATGTCACCGGTCTCAGTTGCTAGAGTGATGGGGTCCAGCCCAACCTCAAAGGTGCTGAGAGCACACAGAGGGAATGATGGAACCATGTATTGCCTGCCCACAACATTCTGGCAGCAATGATAAGCACCATCAAGGGGCAGGCATCACTAACGTGTCCAGTGAATGTGAACCTGGACCATCACTTTGGTCTGAAGGTTACACACTGCACAGGAAAGAGGCTCTGGACTGAGACACCTGCCTGATCTTGTGCAGGAACCAAGGTTTCACATCTGAGTGACACAAACACTGCTCATCAGAACAAGGAGCCATAGACAAGGAGACATTCTTGGGAGTTTATTTACAATAGTGAACATTATGCACATGTGATTAACACCCATTCCCAACTGTGCAACTACATTTTTTTTAACCTTTCTAACCCTGCAGCTATGTCTTGGTGCTCCCCCGACATCCACAGTGGAGGTGGGAAGTAGCCTGCTGACTGCCACGCCTTTTCTGTGGTGACCTTGACAGGTGTTCTCTGGTGGGCCGAGACTTGGAGGGCCCCGGCTTGCTTCCGTTGTCTTACTGTGTGGCAGTGGCATCCTCCTTGGCCTATGGAGCTGGAGCTGCTGGTGTTACAGGAAGAGGGGATTTGGATGGGCCGGATACTCCTGGAGTCACCTGGGTGGGTGGCCCTGGGGTGCGCACTTGCTGATCCTCCTCCCTATGGATGCCTGAGGGCTTCTGGCTGATTTCTTGAGGAGAAGATGAAGCCAGAATGAGATTGAGCTGCCTTGCACCCCTTGCACGTTAACACTGTTAGAGGCTAACTATGGCGTCAGCAATGGAATTCAGCCCGTGCAGCAGTGCAGGACCGGTGTCCTAGACTGAGGTCTCCATGGCAGCCGCCAATCCTACCAGTGCTGACCTTGGTGCGTTGGCATGCCAGCGCTATCACCCCAGACAGACTCCCCCATCGTGTCTTGCAATCTGAGGACTGCAGCGGACATCCATTCCTGATGTTCCCGAGCTTGCTTTTGCAGTTCCAGCAACTGTGACATAACCGAGTCCACAGACTCCTCATCTGATTTAGACTCCAATTTCTGACCTCCGGCAGCCCTCCAAGTGCTGGAAACCTGGTAAGTCCCTGCTGCCGCCTGTTGTGGATCAGACAGTGCAATGTGCTCACTGAGGCTATTCTAGTTTTTAAAAAGGTTTTGAAATGCAGAAAGTGCATATAGTTTGCCTATAATCCCAGCTGGAATAAGTCATGTATTCCACAATAGTGGTGTGACAGAAATGGTTAGTTCCCTCTGGTGACTGCAGCAAGTGATAAAGAGATGCTGGAACACTGCCATTAAGGTTAAGAAAAAAGAAGGAAAATGGGCTTAACCTGAACTCTTTCCAAGCAATGATTATAATGTCATGGGAACCTTTTAATTCTGTTGATTATAATACTCACTCACTTTGTCCTTTACACTGGTTTATTTAGTTATTTTTTCATCCGATTTTCTTCCTCTCTTTCCTTAGTTGCTATGTTATACAAATGCAGGCTTTCTCTGTACCCTGTTCAATGGTCTATTCATGTTTAAACCCTAATTGTAGTTTGTAAATAGGCTAATCAATAATCCTGTGTTGGGGAGTGCAGGGGAAGGGTCTTGTCTCTGTCTTCAAATGATGTCCATGCACCAACTACCTCCAGCAGAGGATTGTAACTCTTTCGATTACAAACCCATTTCCATCTGTTTTTCAGATGAAGTTACATTGTTTCATAGTTTACCATTGTGAGATTTGAACTCTTGATCTTGGGGTTACAAACCCAGTACCATAACCACTTAGCTATTTAGGCCAAGCGAAAATGTGATTGGAGTTGTAACTCTTTCGAGTACAAACCCGTTTCCATCTATTTCAGATGAAGTTACATTGTTTCATAGTTTGCCATTGAGAGATTTGAACTCTTGATCTTGGGGTTACAAACCCAGTACCATAACCACTTGGCTATTTAGGCCAAGCGTCAGCAGAGGATTGTAGCCCCCTTGCTGCAACCTTGGCTGATAGCAGCTCATTAAGCTCAGGCAGACATTGAGCCTGGCATCAACTTGCTCTGCATGGCTCAGCTCATCACTGAATAGACATGCTGGGCTATTGGGGAGTTTGGAATAATTCACTTTTAAAAAGGCAAAATCTAAACTAAAAACAAAAAATGTAAAAAAAAAAATCTCAGTTCAAGTAGCATCCATGGAATGAGAAATAGTTTCAGGCCAACTATGCTTCGTCAGAACAAATGCAATGAAGGGCCAGACCTACTGAGTATTTGCAGTATTTTCTGTTTTTTATTTACTTTTTTTAATATCCTCTTGCTTGCAGAAAAGGCTGCCGATAGACTGCTTGCTCAGATCTGTGCTGGTGTTATCTAGGAGGTATATGACAGTTGTATATGGTGATAAAAGTGCTGATTATTCCTCCTCTCCCATTTGCCCCTTGTGCCTCTCCCTGATGGCGTTGTTGAGATAGGTGAATAACTTCAGACAAGTGATTTGTTGCAACCAGTGATTTTATTTTTTGTTCCTGAGAATTTTTGCATCTGCCATTTGTCTGCAAGCCCATATACTTGGGCAGGAAATTGTGCTACACAAAGTAAATATAGAAAGTCATGGGCCATCATGTCAACTTACCTATTTGCTACAGAGAGCAAGCCAGACATCAATCAACTAGGTGCCACACACTGCTGTTGCAGTCTGCTGATCAAAATTCTATGCAATTGGGCTGCCTGCCTTTACTCTCTGTCTTACTTTGTTCCATGCACACATTGCACACTGTAAAAAGGAACACTTAAGAGAAAGCAAAAATTGATGGTTGTCGGACTTAAAGTCCCATTTTTGTGCTCGGTGGTGCCTCTTAATGCAGGACTGCACTGTAGATTTGCTTCTACGTGACGATTTCTGCCCTACTCATGAACTTTCAACATTGTAGAGATGTGCTTTTACCAAAACATTTTAAATCTTAATGACCTTTATTTTACAATTCAAACTGAAAATGGAAATCTGGGGGGCCTTTTTTAATGCTGTCATAAAGTACTGTGGAATTATTACCTAGAATCAAAAATAGTTTGCAAATGTGAAGGCCTTATTGCTTGGTGCTGAGATTTCTAAGAGGAAACAGATCCCATCAATAGTTTTGCTCCATTGGATCCTGTCCTGTGCATTCTGTCAAAATGTTGTTTTTCTGAGTACAGAACAGATGGATCCCAAAATTTGCCAGAATGTTCCATTGCAAAGACTGGAACCTTCTGACACATGCTTTCCTCTGGCACTTTTTAAACATGTAGTTGGTGACTTATTTTTCAGCTGAGGAACCCAGGATGAAGAGCTAAGACCTACCATGTAGGTCTAAGGTAAATGAAGGATTAGTGATTAGGTAAGGCTGCACCATTGAGTGGTTTTGAAAATCTTTTGGAAACAAAAAATAAGGTGACATAAGGCACTCTGCAGATTTTATGCTGTAAGAGGAAGAAATTGAGTTTTCATAGGTTATAAATGAAAATTGAAGTTGCAGAGAGAAGATGGTGTGTGTAAGGCAATGTATTTTTATGCGTTTAGTTGCTGATTGACAGTTTGTTGACAAGCATACAAATAGCAAAAATGACAGATCTTAGACTGATAGTTCAGACTAGAATTGCAGTGGCCCTGATGTAGACTTCTTCTACCTGACAAACCATGGGCCCATTATTTGTAGCTGTTGCTGCCAAATATATTAAAATTACAGCTTGGTACCTGCAAGTTGTAATTCCTTTTCTTACATTTAATTTTATCCTTTAAACAACAGATAGAAACTCTTCGGATATAAAAATGAATTTAACCATCGAACAATTTAGCTAGGAGGATAAAAAAATTAAGACAAGTTATATACCTTTAAAAAAGGAAATATTACAAGATTAAGCTGATAGCAGGCATACAACATAAATAACCATTAAGCACCTTAACAACAGCAAGTTGCTGTCACACAGGCTTGTGAATGGTAATGGGATCCCTGGTACTGGTTTTCCATGTACTGCTCTGTTGTGATAAAATGCTTTAATCTCTTGCTTTTCCTTCTTTCCTTAAGTGATTCCGCTCTCACAAAAGCATGTTTGACTCTCTGTGTAATGATGCAAATCGTATTGAAATGCGTCATGAGGATTTTATGATGCTGTGATGAAAATGATTTGTTGTTTATCCAGAACCTTCCACTTGCTCAAGCAGGATAACATTGCTTCTTCATAATGTGACGATGACATGTTCTATCATTTGTCATTTTATCTGCAAACTGATGAACACGCGCAGCAAAAGGTTCAGGGGAGAAAAGGGGCTCCTTCCCAACCAGACTCTCACCAAGCCCTGTTCACCCATCCTACCCCTGTTGCCACTGACCTGCATACATTCTTTTTTATTTATTCATCATGGGATGTGGGCGTTGCTGGCTGGGCCAGCATTTATTGCTCATCCCCAAATGCCCTTGAGAAGGTGGTGGTGAGCTGCCGCCTTGAAACGCTGAGTTGATGTGGTGTAGGTACACCCACAGTGCTGTGAGGGAGGGTGTTCCAGGATTTTGACCCAGCGACAGTGAAGGCATGGTGATATTGTTCCAGGTAGGATGGTGTGTGGCTTGGAGGGGAACTTACAGGTGATGTGATGGTGTTCCCATGTGTCTGCTGCCCTTTCTAGGTAGTAGAGACTATGAGTTTGGAAAGTGCTGTTGAAGGAGCCTTGGTCTGGCAAAGCCTCAATTTTAAAATTATCATGTTTTCGGATCCGTCACCCTTTCCTATCTCTGTAACCTCCTCCAGCCCCAAAACCCTCTGAGATTTCTACACTCCTCCTTTTCTGGCATCATGCACACCCCAGATTTTCATCGCTACATCATTGATGGTTCTCCCTAAATCCCTGTACCCCTCTCTCTCCTCCTCTAAGACACTTATTAAAACCTACCTCTTTGACCAATCTTGTGCTCGTAGGCCCTAATATCTCGGGTTGCTTGGCGTTAACTTTTTATGATTGGCAGTGATCCTGTGAAACACTCTGAGACCATCTACTGTATAAATGCAAATTGTTGCTTTGGTTGGGGACAGGGCACGAGGGTTACAGCTTGAACTCTATCTCCCTTCATATCAGCTGGAACGGGGCATTCCCAGCCTCCACCTTATTTTCCTGTTTGGCCATTGACTTTGTGCTACAACACAGGAGCCCCCAAAGAACATGCTGCTTGGGGCTTGCATCACATAAGCCACTGACTGGAGAGTCTGTTGGGCTCAGAGACAGATTAAGAAATGCAGGCAGGATTTTTTTTAATAATAAAACATAACCCTTCCATTCCCTCAACCACCCCCCCAGGACGCTGCAGTCCACCAGAAGCTTGTGGTAGCCACAAGGCCCCATTGACGAAGATCCAACATGTAGCTAAGCCCTGTAGCTGTCTGTCAGTTTCCTCCCCATGTTATGCCCTTAGTCTTCACTGCAGTGTACCCAGGCTATGTAAAAATCCAGGATTAAAAAAAATGAGGTGCCCTTGAGCGTGTTCAGGAACTGAAAACATTGAATGCACTGCCCTTGTTTAGCATTGGTACAGGAAATTGGTATGGTGTTTCATTATAAACAAGTACAAGAGGTTTTTTGATACATGTTTTTATGCATAAGAACAGTAAGTTGCATTTATTAATGTGGCTTTAACATTAAAAAAAATCCTGAGGCTATAATTTGAGATATAAATAGAGCATTGAGAAAAGGTACCGGAGGAGTTTGCAGGCTTATTAAAATTAAATCAACATTTACAATAGATGGAATTTAGTTTCAGATTTCATTTCATTAAATTAACATAAATTCTAAATCTAAATGAGGATGACGACGTGTGGCCAACTGAGGTGGAAAGAAATATTTGAAGATTTAACGTAGAACCTCAATAATGGATACTGCTGCCTATCCTGGTTTCCTTTAATAGATGATCTATATCACAGAATTGTTGCAGTGCAAGAGGAGGCAATTTGGCCTGTTGTGTCTGCACTGGCTCGCTGAATGAGCATCTTATCTGGTCGCTATTTCTCTGCCTTCTCCCCGTAACTACACATTCTTTGGGCGGAATTTTCCCAAATTTGCTCTGAGTGCGGTAGTGGGTAGGTAAAGCGGCGGGCTGTCACCGACAGCAATGGCTGGTTTTCACGCCTTATTGGCCTGAGCCCGCCTCATTATCTATGGTCTCCCGGGAAACACACCGTTTCCATGGCGGGTGGGCTGCTTATTCACCATTGCATTACGTTGGGTGCCATGTTTAAAGGCTAGCCGCAAGCACAGTCCTCATTGCTTCCAGTTCACCACTGCTGCCCGGGAGATATGGCTCTCAAAGGCAGGAAGACTGCGGCCCCCTGGTTTAATGATGGATCCCCCGAGCAACTGCTGGATGCCATGGAGGCCCACCGGGATGTCCTGCTCTGGCCACAGGATGGGCAGCAACGTGACCAACCTGGCTTCGGAGGCGGTGGCAGCGGAGGCCAGCGCCAACCCCCTTCAGAAGAGGATAGCCATCCAGTGCCGCAGGAAGATGAATGATCCCCTCAGTTCTGCCGGGGTAAGCCACTCTTTTCATCACTCTCAACTCTCACTCAGAAACCCAGCACACATCCACAGGGCCCCCACTCACTGCTAATTCAAGGGAAATCACCATTCACTCTCTCTGTCATTGACCTCATCCCATCCATGGGCCACTCACCATCCGCACAGGCCAGGCACATTTATCATCTGGCCCGGCAGGCGCCCTGCTTACACTTTCTCCATCTCTATCATTGCAGAACAAGCTGGCAAACAATAAGAGGGAGAGAGGTCACAGACTGGGGGTGGAATGCCAGAAATCAAGCTCCTCATGGACTTTGAAAACAGAGCCATCCAGCTGTCCGGCGAGGATCCGGACCGTTCCTGTGCTGATGGTGAGGTCAGCGCTGCTCTACCAAGCGAGGACCCGGCAGTGCAACATCCATCAGATAACCATGCCATGAGTGATATGTCCTCTTTCACAGGCCACTGCCATGCACTAATTATCTCTCCTTGTTTTTGCAGACGCATCTGCCAAACAGGCTACAGAGTCCATGACCCAGGGCTGCCAACCAAGCCCTGAAGAAACCTCTGAAGAGGAATCTGGAGGCATCCTCCCTGAAGTCCTGTCACAGCGCTCACCCACACCCTCCACCAGCGGTGAGAGACAAGCCCGCGGTGGGACCTGGCTTTAGAGTAGCCCCGAGATCACAAACTGGTGAGCACATTGCACTGTCTGATTCACTGCAGGTTTCCACCCAGGCAGGGACATCCCAGGCTTCCGGCACTGAAGGATTGTTTGAAGCCAGAAATTTGCTGAGTCCGAGTCAGATGACGAGCCTCTGGACCTGTAATGTCACAGTTGCTGGACCTGCAAAGGCAAGCTTAGGAACATCAGGAAGGGATGTCTGCTGCAACCCTCAGATTGCAAGGCACAATGGAGGAGTCTGCCTGCCTTCAGTCTGAGGTGATAGCGCTGGCATGTCAATGCACCGAGGTCAACACTGGTAGGATGGTGGCTGCCACGAAAACCTTGGTCCAGGACTTTGCCCCCGTACTGCTGGGTGGGCTCAACTCCATTGCTGAGGCCATAGTTGGCCTCCAACAGTGTGTAAGTGAGAGGGGTGACAGGCAGCTCGATCTCACTCCAGCTACCCCTGCTCCTCAAGGAGTCAGCCTGGGGCCCCCGGACACCCAGAGAGACGAGGATCTGCAGGTGCACACTCCGGACCCATCCATCCAGGTGGCTCCAAGAGTGTCTCCGGCCTATCCGACGACTCCTTTCTGTGATGTTAGTAGCTCAAGCTCCACAGGCCGAGGAGGGTGCTATTGCCACACAGCAGGACCCTGAAAGCAGGCCGGGGCCCTCTGAATCTCGGCTTTCCAGATGATGCCCACCAAGGTCATCACAGACAGGGCGTTGCAGTCAGCAGGCTGCCTCTGCTGTGGATGTCTGGGAAGAACCAAGACATAGCAGCAGGGTTAGGAAAGTTAAGGAGAATTAGTTGCACAGCCTGGGCACAGGTGTTAATCATTTGTACAGACTGCTCACAATTGTCAATAAACTCCCAAGAATGTCTCCCTGCCTATGGCTCCTTGTTCTGATGAGCAGTGTTCTTGTTACTCAGATCTGAAACCTTTCTGCACAAAATAAAGGCAGGTGTCTCAGTCCAGGGCCTCTTCCCTGTGCTCTGTGCAGCCTTCAGACCACAGTGATGGTCCTGCCGCACACTCCCTGGAGACATTACTGATGCCTGCACCTTGGCGGTGCTGGTCATTGCTGCTAGAATGTAGTGTGCAGGTGTCAGAGTTCTCTCATTCTCTCTGTGTGTGCTCTCAGCACCATTTAAGGAGGGGCTGGCCCCCATCTCTTCAGCACCTGTGACCACTGATGCTGTGCTCCAGCTTCCTGAAGGGCTCAGGTGCTGAAGGCGGACAAAGCTTCAGATGCTTCTAAAGTTTCACGGCAGCATCTCTATATGACTCTGAACAGGGAGCGCAAGCACACTGCCCTTGGCCAGGTAGGAGTCAGACGTTCTCAGAGGCTATGTGAAGATTTATGAAGTGTCCTCAACATATGTTGTCATCATCCTCCTGCATTCGAGCGACTATTAGGGCCTCCACTGCGTCTCCATGACAGGAGCATTCTCAGAGGGTATTCGTGCTGCCATAAACCAGATTGGAGTCAAACATTCACAAAAGGGATGTGAGGAAGTATGGAGTCTCCTCACTGCATGTTGTCATTATCCTCCACAAATCCAACAGCTATGAGGGCCTCCCAAGCGTGCTTGCAGGGTCGGGTAGGGAGAGCTCTGGAGAACTTGGTGGCACTTTAATGCCTCTGTGTTGCTTGAATGGGCAGATAAGCTCTGAGCCCGACCCCAATCATATCAATGTGGCTGCGCCTGAACTGTCTCAGTCACTTTCTACAGGTTTCCCGAATGCGCGGCCGCTTCCCTCGCCAATCCTACCCCCCCCCCCAACACCCCGATAGCTTGTGCGCCATATTCAACGGCA
The DNA here is from genome assembly GCF_017639515.1 of Carcharodon carcharias. NCBI lineage: Eukaryota > Metazoa > Chordata > Chondrichthyes > Lamniformes > Lamnidae > Carcharodon > Carcharodon carcharias. The sequence goes on along the minus strand of NC_054494.1, from coordinate 24,595,266 downwards.
AAGCTGCCCTTGCTCCCACCCCACCCCCCACCCCCCACCACCAGTCACATCAATGGCAAGGCTGCATTTGTGCGCCCCCCCCCCCCCCCCCACCTCCCTCCACCTCATAATTCGCCCCAACAGCAGGGCTGCAGCTGCCCCCCACTTCTCCTCACCCTCAAAAGTCACCTCCGAGGTAGGGCGGCACTTAACCCTGACACCCCCCCACAACCCCAGCGTCCCTCAAGCCTGCAAATCAACAGGCAACCCTGGCGAGCTCTGCAGAGCGTTGCTGTGCGCTCGCCTCCAGTTCACCCGAAAGTGCAGGCCGCCAAATGCACGATGCTTCTGTGCTGTTGTGAAACACGTTGGCGTGCTTTCCCACCAACGTGGACGGATGATCCAGCGGGGGTGCAAGAGCCTGGTGGGGTGGCCTGATAGTGATATGCTGATGTATTGCAATGAAGTGCCCAACAACTGATGGTGGGAAACACAGCCCACTGCCTGCAGGCTAAGCGGACAATCGTGACCTGCCTTCCTGCTGTTGTGGAACTGATCGCGCCGCATTGTCCACTCACACCACCTATCATGCGCGCCACCAGCAAGCACAGAAAATTCCTCCCTTCCTTTTCAGATAACAATCTAATTCCCATGAAACAATCTAATTCAATTGAACCTGCCTCCACCACACTCTCAAGCAGTGCAGTGCAGATCTTAACCAATGGCTGCGTAAAAAAGGTTTTCCTCATGTCCCCTTTGCTTTTGTTGCCAATTATTTTAAATTTGTGACCTCTTGTTCTCTATTCTTTCATGAGGGAAACAGTTTCTCTCCATCTACTCTGTCCCGGCCTCCCGTGATTTTGAATAGGCCCGACAAATTTCCTCTCAACCTTCTATTTTCCAAGGGAAAAAGTCCCAACTTCTCCAATCTATCATCGTAATCTATCATCCCTCATTCCTGGAACCATTCTTGTGAATCTTTTCTGCACTCTCTCCAATCCCTTCCCATCTTTCCTAAAGTTCCCAAAACTGGACACAATATTTCAGTTGAAGCCGAACTAGTATCTTATATGAAAATGAATCACTTCACATTGAACTTCATCTGCCACTTCTCTGCCCATTCTACCAACTTGTCTCTGCCCTTTTGAAGTTCCACACCATCTTCCTCACGGTTCACATGCTCCTCACAAGTTTCATATCAGCTGCAAATTTTGAAATTGTTATTTTTTTAAATTATGGGAAAAGTAGGAATGTATTGTAGAGAGCTGATAAAAATCCTGCATTCCATTTGTCTAGTCTCACGGACTAATGTTTCTCAATTTTCTATGCCTCATATCCATCCAGTTCCCAGTTTGGCTCCCTGGACAGATTGTTGTTCCCCACCCTTTTGCATAAAATAGTTAAATCTAAACACTCTGTGTACCTTCCTTTTAAGATTGAGTTGGGTCACCAGATTCTATAGTTTGTGCTAATCTCAACCACATTATTGGTTCAATGTACCTATTCCCTTAAGAATGTTGAAGGTTGTATATCTCCCTTGAGCTTTCACTTGCTCAGAGTAAACAATCCCTTTGTTCTTAACTCAGAAAACTCCAGTTATATAAAAGCAAAATACTGCGGATGCTGGAAATCTGAAACAAAATCAAAAATTGCTGGAAAAACTCAGCAGGTCCGACAGCATCTGTGGAGAGGAAGACAGAGTTAATGTTTCGGGCCCATATGACACTTCATCTGAACTAAAGAGAAATAGAAATGTGGTGAAAGATAAGCTCTTTGAGGGGGTGGGGGGGAGGCTGCGGGTGGACAGGTGAGGCTGGATAGAAGGCCAGTGATAGGTGGAGGCAAAGGAGAGATTGCAAAAGATGTCATAAACATAAGGTCAAAGGGGTGTTGATGGTGGTGATATTAGCTAAAGGATGTGCTAATGATGACATTAAGGGTAAAATGTAGGATACGCAACTGACAGATGGCCCTAGTTGGGGTGGGGTGGGGGGAGGGGATCAAAATAGGCTAAAAGGTGGAAATAAAACAACGGATGGAAATAAGAAAAAAAGAAAATAAGAAAAGAAAAAAATATATATAAAAAAAATTATATTTAATAATTATTAGAAAAAAAAGGATTAAAAAAAGGGTGAGAATGGAGGAGAGAGTTCATGATCTGAAGTTGTTGAACTCAATGTTAAGTCCGGAAGGCTGCAGAGTGCCTAGTTGGAAGATGAGGTGCTGTTCCTCCAGTTTGCATTGAGCTTCAATGGGGCATTGCAGCAGGCCAAGGACGGACATGTGGGCATGAGAGCAGGGTGGTGTTTTGAAATGGCAATGGACAGGAAGGTCTGGGTCATGCTTGTGAACAGACCAAAGGTGTTCCAGTCTGTGTTTGGTCTCCAATGTAGAGGAGACCGCATTGGGAGCAGCGAATGCAGCAGACTAAATTGAGGGAAGTGCAAGTGAAGTGCTGCTTCATTTGAAAGGAGTGTTTGAGCCCTTGGATGGTGAGGAGAGGGGAAGTAAAGGGGCAGGTATTACACCTTCTGCGGTTGCATGGGAAGATGCCATCTGTTACTTGCTCATCCTGCTTTCTACCCTTAATGTCACCATTAGCACATCCTTTAGCTAATATCACCACTGTCAACACTCCTTTGACCTTTTGTTTATGACATCTTTGGCAATCTCTCCTTTGCCTCCACCTATCACTGGCCCTCTATCCAGTCTCACCTGTCCAACCCCCCCTTAAACTACTTATATTTCACCACATTTCTATTTCTCTTTAGTTCTGATGAAGAATCATACGGACTTGAAACGTTAACTTTGTCTTCCTCTCCACAGATGCTGTCAGACCTGCTGAGTTTTTCCAGCAATTTTTGTTTTAACTCCAGTTATATGTCAGTCTGTCTGCCCTTTCTATGCCCTGACTTCAGTGCCTGAATATCCATGTTGTATACCAACCAGGATTATCCACAGTGCTCTAGTTATGGTTGTCCCATTATATTGTACAAATACTTAACAACTCATACTATTTGTCTTTTACTCCCCTGGCTGTACTTACCAAGATTGATTAGCTTTCCTTACTGCTTAAATACACTGCCCTGTTGGTTTCAATCAGCCATGTACCTGTGCCTTTGGATTCTTTTCTTGTGTTGTCTTCTCCAGTCAAGAGCACTTAGTTCATATTCCTATGTTTATTTCTCTGTTGTTCTCTCATTGCTTTCATTTTCTCCCAACAAAAGCAATTTCCCATTAACACCCCACCTTCCCAAGTTTGCTGGATCCTTTTATATTTGCTTGTTCTCTTTCCTATTGTATGAAACCCCCACTTCCAAATTGGTACCATGTGCAAGTTTAAGCTTGTTTCTGTGCCCAAATCCAATTTACATGTACACAGCAATGGCCCCAAAATTGATCTTTGTTGGCTCCTTGTTAGTGACTCCTTGCCATAGCAAGAGAATGCCAACTAGCCTTTGATTTCTCTGGTTTCACTACTTCCCCAAGCAGCTCAGAAGCTTGTTTCCTAGTCCACACCTTGCCACATTAAAAACATATCACTTGTATGGCTCAATGCTGAACACCTTGCTGAAATCAAAGTACATCACATCCACATAAGTTCTGTTGCCAAAAGGCCTATTGTTTCATAAGAACATAAGAATGTAAGAATTAGGAACAGGATTAGGCCATTTGGCCCCTGAATCCTGCTCCACCATTCAATAAGATCATGGCTGATCTTGAACTCCAGTAAGCATATTCAGCGAAACCTAACTTCCATGAATATATGCTTATGTCATTCATCAGACTGTACCATGCCATGCCATATCATACCTGTGTAAATGTTTGTTATCCCTTCTTTCAGGATTCACCAAATTGGCATGTGCTAGCTTTCTGATTGTCATCTTAATTGTGCAAATATTCAGAGGATGGGAGGGAGAGAAATTCAGTCATGTTCTAGTGGCGGTTTAGATTAATATATTTGGCAATGTTTTTAATCAACTGTAACTGACCCAAGGAAAGTTACATAACTAGTAGTGACGAAAGAGATAATACATTTTAGTTAGAATATGCCTCTTATGCATTCTGATTAGATTAGCAACGAACATTAATTCACATTGGGTTTCGCATTCTGAGGATGCTGTTTGAATTTGAAAGTAGCCCTGGGAGCAATCTAGCTACTAATGGTTATGGTGCAGCCTGTTGAAGGAGATGTGACCTGTGCCCATGATTTGAGCATTTCGCCAGCCAGAGACTGCCCTATATCTTCATTAAATATCTGTTAATCATGTAGAGCTCATCCCCACAACTGACACCAGACAGTGCATTGTTTGTCAAGCTGCTATACAGCCAAACCTTGTTTTTAATTTTTTTATCATTCCCAATTCATTTGTGCTGTATGTGTCATAAATATTTCATTGGTATAATAAGACCTTGAAGGTGATGAGCAAAATCAGAGTTTATGTGAGTCAGAGTCAGCTGTGTTTGGTTGATATTTTGAAGGTAAAATAGGAAAGCTCACTTCATGCTCTATCTTCTTGTATGAGGATATATTTAAGGAGGTGGGGGGGTGTGGGGGTTGGGTGGGTGGGGGTGCGGGGGGGCAGGGTGGTGGGTGGGGGCGGCGGTGGGGAAGGGTCCATGTTTCTGAAATGTGAATTCTGATCCCTGCCACAAGCTTTGTTAAGACTTATTAATGCTGTTGTTGATGGTCTCATTCCAGAATGTGCATTAGTTCAGATTACAAAAGCACTCCCTATTTATCATTCCCAACACAGAACAGAAGAAAAATGGAAAGAATGCATTTTAAGCGCATACAGCCAAGTGTACACAAAAGGGCTTTTAGTGACTGCAAAAACAGCATATGTATTTTGGTATGAAATCTGAGCCCAATGTTACTTGTAACATTCAATTTTCGGGGCCTTTACTTGTAAACATGATTCAGAGACCGCTCCAAAGATGGTCACTGTTTTCAGCATGGTAGTCTTAAAGACGCTGTAGCTTTTATGTGAGTCAGAAATTGGAAGAATGAGCAATAATGAAAAGCAAGCTTATGTTTTCTAGAGAAATGAGGGTGGTCTGCAGTGTGAAGTAAGCACCCTATTGCCCTTTGGGAAAATAATATTCCTGTCATTAGGTAGCAACAGAGGCACATGTAGTGAGGCAATGCAAGCAGTGTTGGCTTCTCTGTCTGCCTGAGGCGCTCCAGCTAGAGGCCCAGCTGAGAACAGACAACACTCATCACAAATGTGGCCTGTGGATTCATGTGACAGGCAGCCCTCGGTCTTGAATTTATGACCATCTGGTTATGAAACACATGCTGATGCTGCTCAGTGTATCATGATAATTCTCAGAATGATGTGATGTGAAATGACAATAGTTTTTCTTGCATTATATTTTCTTTATCATCTAAGTTTTCCATTTGTGATTCTTAGCGTGGAATCTTCCCAAATTCGCACTAAGTCACCACCCATTCTCACACACATACCTTACATGTTCACGATGTTTTACCCGCTGGCTGCAATGGCGGGTTTTCAGGCCATATCGTCCCAAATCCACCGCATTAGTTACGCATTCCTGGGAAACACGATGTTTCAATGGCAGGTGGGCTCTCATTCACCCGCCACACCATCACCTCGCTGCTTCATCATATCAGGCGCCATATTTAAAGTCCAGATCTATGCAGACATCTCGGTGCTCCCAGCCCAGCATTACTGCAGGAAAGATGTCCACAAAAGGCAAGAAACTGCAGCCCCCAGGTTTAGTGACGTGTCACAGGAACGCCTTTTGGACGCTGTGGAGGCCTGCTGTGATGCCCTCTGACCCCACTCTGGTCGCAGGATGGGCAGTTGCTTGACCAACCAGACTTGGGAGGCAGTGGCAGTGGTGATCAGTGCCAATGCTGTACAGAAGAGGTTGGCCATCCAATGCGGATAGAGGATGAATGATCTCATCTGTGTAGCCAGGGTATGGCAACCATCTCATCACTCTAAGCTCTCATACTCAAGCCCATCACACATTCCTTGGCATCTCACTCACTGCCAGCTCAGGGGACATCGTCACCCATTCTCACACACATACCCTTACATGTTCATCTGGTCCCATTTCCTCTGGAGACTACTTTCTCAGTCCTCGCCATCTTGAGGCCACTTGCACAGATCAGCATGTGCCCCCACATAAACCCTGGGTTACCCTCCTTCCCCAGTTCAGCCCTTATCCTGCAGCCTCTTCCCTTGTCTGAGGCCACTTCTCCCCCTTCGCCAAGCAAGCCCCAGTCCTGCAGCCATTGAAATGCCGCCCACATATGGCTGATTTGATAGGTAGAGACCTGCCACGAACTCCCCTAAAAGTGATATGGTGCTGTCTGTGAAGCCTGGCGCTGATGACTGCGGGTGCTGACCGAAGCAAGGTTGCCAAACAAACCTTGAAGTCCCGAGTGAAGCACAGCCCACCAGGTGCATGTTGCTTATGCACTGTTGCGAAACATGTGGGCATGTTTTCCCACCGACCTGGATGGACAATCCAGCAAGGGAGGGGGGCAGCAATTCTGGCGGGCTGGCCTAATAATAATATGGAGATGTATTACAATGAGGTTCCGATGTCCAATGGCGGGAAATGCAGCCCACCATCATTGGGCTGAGCAGCAGAGCACAAACTGGTTTCGCACCGTCGTGAAACCGATTGCGCCATATTGTCCGCTGAGACCACCGAACACACCTACACAGGTGGGCATGGAAACTCTCGGCCTTAGAATTTGCTTGCTATTTTTAGGCAGGTAGGATCCATCACCATAACAGCCTGCTGTATATACGTAATAAATATTTATATGGAGGCTGGGCATTTATATCATGTGTATGTGGTGAACTGTTACATCCAGTATTATCCCTCTAATTTTCTCCCCTCACCTCCTGAAGGCACTGACTCCTAATGCGGTTTGATTCCATGGGTGTCCATCGTTCTCTGGCATATCAGTCAAAATGACCACGGTTGTGAATGTCTAGGAATGAATGTTGCCTTGCATCCTAGTTGAATACAATCTTGCCCCCACTTTATGTCTTGAGCCGTTCCAGCAGTAGTCATCGGATTGCAATCAGGAATGGGGGACGGGGACTGGGTTGATTTTTCTTCCCCCAAGCTCAGGTGTGTGAAAGCAAAATGCAGCATCCCAGCTGCTGCCCAGGCTTGGGTTTGTCTGACTGAGCGGAGATTTAATTTGGACCCTTCTATTCTTTATGGCTGAGCACAGCCCATGGTGCATTAACCACAAGGCTGCATAGAATACCAAAGTGTAATTTTTTTGAAAGTTGGTATTGAAAATTGCCAAAATTAAGACCAAATTATTTGCTGTAAACTTACAGGCAACTGGAGGTGATGAATGCGCAGCCTGTGTGTTTTGATGTTTCAGAAATGTCTGTCAGGACTTAGTTTAATTCTATCTGTAGGACATTGTGCAGTTTTCCCACCAGAAAATAGAATTATAAGTAAAGGACCACTGAGAGCTCCTCCATGCCTTTATCACCCTAAGACTTGACTTCTTCAGTGCTTAACTAAATATTCAGGCCTCCATGAGGTTCAACTTGTACAAATTGCTGCTGACCACATCCCATTTGTACAAGCAGCACACATTCATCACGCCCAACCTTTCTACCCCAACAAATTGCCTTCAGGTTATTCTTATGCTCACTTTTAAATTCTTTCAAGGCTTTGCTCCATCATAATTTAGTGATCTCCTCTCTTACATCCTCATGTGCATCTTTTCAATCATTCGCCTTGTCCTGCCCTTTGCTTTTGACGAACAATTCAACCGTTACCCTCTTGGCTGAATTTCTAATTGACCATGCCTCCCCCCAAGCCTCTATATTCTTCCACTTGTTCCCTCCTGCTCACCACTGTTTTGCCCTCCTAGCTTTAGCACCTGAAGTGTGCTACAGACTTGCAAGTTTTTTTTATATATCAGTAGCATGCTATCAGTGTACAGCTGAAGGCTTATTATGACAAGGTCAGATTTATTATGAATTTAAACATGTTGGATTGCTGGAAGCGTAGAAGGATTTGGGGAATTGTTCAGGACTATGAATCACGTACCTTTCATAATCCAATGAACTGTGCAGGAACTTTGGATCATTACCTAATGGTTAGGGTCAGCTTTTAACAATGCTCCCCTTTAACTAGGGGCACAGAAGTTTATTGCAATTTGCTCAAGAGCTTGAGATCATTGTATTGATATGCATGAATTCCACAGACAAGGAAAGCTAAGTGTTAAGATCTGGTTCCAGACCAGAGGAACCCTTGTGCTGCTCCAGTGGCCATCCTGTACAGGATTGATGGTCATATCTGCAATATTGGAGAGAGTAAATATTGGCATCGCATACTATTCCCATCAAGGTCTTCAAGTCTTTTGTCTGTACTGAACTCTAAAACAAGAGACCTGGTTTCTCTCCGTGCTGCTAAAGTGACCCTTAATATTCTATCGTTTCAAGGTCTGTTGAATGATGTAGTTTCTGTCAGTAGGGCTATTTCTTAAAGATTCCCTTTCTTTTCCTAGTCCTTTTGGCCAACATTACCTCTTGGTTGTTCAGTGTATATCAGACTTGAATACCAAACCAAGAATGCGTATAATTGAAAAAGGTCCACCATGTTTCTTGAGATGGGATTTTTTTTTTATTAACAGATATTTGACTTGGTCGTCTTACTGCTGATGACACATTACGTATCCACTTGTTGGCCAAAGTCATCTGCACCTGCCCACTGTGATTTGGTCACCACTTGTCTTTCAGATAGAGAATTAGTCACTTTTCAAAGGACAGTCCCATCAGCAAAGAAATCTCCCATCACTTTTGATATCCAAATGGTTATTGATGAAGAGGGAAGTGGAATACAATCAAGTAAACTTGCTTCAGCAAACACTGTGCAAAGGCTGTGTATGGTAAATGATTCCCCATTTGCAACCAATGTTGACATGCCTTGTATATCATTTGATGTGACACAAAAGGTCATTATCGGAATGAGCCTAATTTTCCTATACTATTGAAACCTTATGAAATGTTGCTTTGCAACATTGTACTGGGTATCAGGAGAATGATCTAATTACTCAGCAATTATGATATTTATCAACACCACCAGATCCCAAAGATGTGAAATGTAAAGCAATCCTCCTCGTGAAAGGAAGTTAGGCTTGGGCCTAATGCCAGAATCAGATTTGATTAAATGCCATCAGTCTTTGCTGTAGTGCAGAACTGATCACTGGCTTGCACCTCAGAATTCCTAACCCCGTGATACTCAAATGCTATCAGTCATCAGAAAGCCCATAACAAAGATAGTTTTTGACCTCTATAAAAGAAACCAAGAAAACCGTACTGGCTGGCTTCTCGTCTCGAACATCCAATGATTTTTATCAAGGCAGGTCAGGCTGTTGGAACAACAGGAACAGTTTTTCTGAAAACTCAGCTAAAAACCTAAGATATTAACCAGAAGGATAAGATTGCATCTCACAGCCAAGTCTGTGGCAGATGCTACAACACGAACATCTGCAATCCTCATTAATATCATTTTCAGTTTCAAAAAAAAGTTTTAAGTGTCAAACACACTTGGCTTTGCAATTATGTTGTTCGCAGCCTCCTCCTGATTTTTAACCAGGTATTGAAACTACTTTAACTGTTCATATGCATTGACTTTTCTTATATTAACTGCTGTAACAGTGGTTCTCTGTAGTGCTTGCAATTGGGGATAGCATTAATGGAGCTCACTGGCTTTTACTGCCAGCAATGGTAGGTTAGTGTTCCCACCAACAAAGTTGAGCAAATTAAGTGTCACGCTATGTCAGCAGGAGAATTAAACATGGAAGAATTAAACATGAAAATTGCCATAGACAATCTACACCCTGAAACCCATACAGATGTGTCTGACCAAAGTATTTATTTATTGTGTAACTGTATTAGTTAATAGTATTAATGTATCGTATTACCTAAGGCTGAACCAAACTGTTCACAACTTTGGTGTCATATCTGACCCCAACCACACATGCACACTGTAACTAAGAATGCCTATTTTCACTTTTGTAACATCACCCTACTTCACTACCTTAGCTTATATGCTGCTGAAACCTTCACCCATGTCTTTGTCTAGATATTTAGACTAGACTTGACTATTTGGATGCGCTCCTGCTGGCCCCCTATATTTTATCCGCCATAAACATGAAGTCATCCAAAACTGTTGCCTGTGTCCTTACTCTCACCAAGTTCTATTCATCCATCCGCCCTGAGCTCACTGACCTGTGCTGGCTTTCTGTTAAGTCACAACTTGATTTCAAAATTCTCATCCTTTGAGATCCCTACATGCCCTTTCATCTACCTATCTCTGTAATCTCCTTCAGCCCTACAACTCCCAAAATATCTGTGCTCCCCTAATTCTGATCTCTTGGGCATCCTGGTTTTAACTTCTCCTCCATTGGTGGCAATGTCTTTAGATGCCTGAGCTGTAAGCTATGGAATTCCTTCCTTAAACTTCTCTGCCTCTCTATCTATCTCTCTTTCCTCCTTTAAGATGCTTCTTTATATCAGCCTTTTTGGCTATCTGCCCAAATATTGCACGTGTGGCTCAGTTTCAAATCTTGCTTTAGAATACTTCTGTGAAATGCCCTGGGACACTTTATTATGTTAAAGGTGCCATACAAATAGAGGAGTATGGTAGCGTAGTGGTATGTTACTGAACAGAGGCCTGAACTAATGACCCAGAGACATGAGTTCAAATCCCACCTGGAGAGCTGGGGAAATTAAATTAAATTAAATCAAATGTGGAATTAAAAAATAATGGTGACCACGAAATTAATGAATTGAAAGTAAAAACCCATCTGGTTCACAAATGTCTTTTAGGGAAGGAAACTTGTTGTCCTTACCTGGTAGCCTTTTTTATTCTTTCATCACTGGAAAGGCCAGCATCTGTTGCCTATTCCTAACTGCCATTGAACTGAGTGGCTTGCTAGGGCATTTAAGAATCTGTTATAAATGTTGTTTGGCATTTCACAGAGAGGCCTGGAGGCTTGTTTGGTTAAACATAAATCATTTATTGGTAACCCATAACTGTGTACATATCCAAGGTACTGCCATGCATTGGTGCTGTCTCCCTGATGGTTTCTTCCAGACTCTTATCCTCAGATTGTCTACTGTCATGTGACTTTCAACTTCATACTGTTTTCCAGTCCCACATTAACCCTTACTGTGCTGAACACCCTAACCCTCCAGAGTCAACCACATTGCTGTATGTCTGGAGTCACATGTAGGCTAGACCAGGTAAGGGTGACAGATTTCTTTCCTTAAAGGACATCAGTGAACCAGATGGATTTTTACAACAATCGCTGATAGTTTCATGGCCACCATTACTGAGACTGGTTTTCAATTCCATGTTTTATTAATTGATTTCAAATTCCACCAGCTGCTGTGGTGGGATTTGAACCTGTGATCCCCAAAGGATTAGCCTGGGCCAATGTGTATGATTCCAGACCCGCAGCAATGTTGTTGATTCTTAATTTTCCTCTGAAATGGCCTAAAAAGCCACTCAGTTGTATTCACTGCCACCTTTTTGAGGGCAATTGGGGATCGGTAATAAATGCTAGCCTTTCCAGTGATGCCCACGTCTTGTGAATGAAGAAAAATAATATCTAAAAACAAGTTGTTGTTGTTGTTGTTTTGAAATGAAATTATGGGCCTCTAGATTTAGACTGAATGCTGATTGAACATGAGATGAACCCTTTGAGGGTCTTGATGGTTTTAATGCAGTTGGGTGGGTGAGGGAGTTTGATTTTGGTAGCTTTATAAAGGGATTTTGATGTGTTTATGTCGCCATGAGCAGAAGTGCACGGTAAACATTCTGGAATAATAAAACTATGCGCTCATAGTTGACTGAAAACTGCGAAGGTAAACAACTTCAACCAGCTCTACATTACTGTGTCCAAGCAGGAAGGAGGAACCAGAAACTAATTCTACTTGGCTCAATTTGAGATTATTTTTGGAAGTATTATAGTGTGACAGCAAGAAATGAGTGGAGTGATGCAGTTGTTGATGTTTATGTAAAAAGAAAGATGTATTTGTAATATGTCTTATTACATCTCAAAATTATCCTGAAGCAGTTCAGAAAACAACACATTTTGCTTTGTTCTTTCCTACTATGCCATGCCAATCCTAAACTAAATTGTAACATTTTTGCTGATCTTGGTGCTGTATTCTTATTCATTGTTGGAGAGCTCTACATGATAACTATAACAGTTTTGCGAGGACAAATCCTGAAAATTATAAACTGAGCGATGCAGGTGAGTTAACTAAATTTTAATTGCAATTCCTGCTGATTAATTTTGACAGGTGATACATTAAATCATTTTGAAGCTCTCATACGCCTAAACAAAAATGGAATTTGCATGAGATTAAATATTACATTGTGTTTCCATCAGTGGTGTGGGCAGCTCCAGGAAGATGATGTTGCCATTGGAAACAGTTCTTAGCTGCATCACCGACTTAACAAACGGCCAACGTTCCTAGGAGGCTAAATTATCTCCAGATGAACCATTCTGCCATTTTTGATTCAAATTAGGTTTTCATGATCAAACTGCTGTCTCTGTCTGCAGTTATAATAGTAAAAACAAGATTTTGTTTAGTTTAAAAGTAAAATTGTGGTGGAGGTTGGTCACTTCAGTCCTTGCAGGGCAAATGTTAATGTCATTTGGTGGTAGTAGCAAGCAGACATCTGACTAATACAGGATAGTCCTTGGGGGAGGGTGAGGATGAGGAATGAGAAGATGCTCGTGTCTCCCTCATAGATCAAGGGCTGGTCAAGCATTGACTTCATTCTCAGGCCAGGGGCTATAGTTTTGTGAAGACCCAGATTTTAGGTTCTTCAAAGCTGAAGTTTGAACGTTAACTGGATGAAAATCGACAGCACCTCAAACTCATGACCTCTACCAGCTGCAAGGACGGGGCCAGCAGAAACCTCCAAGCTGCTCTCCAAGTTATACACCATGACTTGCTGGGTAAAAATCCAAGAACTCCCTATCCAACGACACTGTGAAGAGTACATTCAGCACACAGACTGCAGTGATTGAAGAAGATGGGCATTAAAAGCTATCTTTGCCAACAGTGCCCAAATTTTGTGAATAAATTTGTTAAACTGCACTATCTCACAATGTAAAGTTATTGGTGACAAAATTGATAATAAAATGGAGACTAGATACAATTGAAGTGAAGTGACATCCAGATGTATAATGGTACCAAGGTGAATACTTGTTGAAAGATTATTGACCATTAGAGCTAAGTCATCAGCTTCACTTCTCAAATGTCAGTGACACAAAACTAGTAGTGGAATTGAAACACTGCATGCACAAGATATCTCTCAAGGCACTGCACAATGAATGACCTTTGAAGTATAGTCATTTGATTATGTAGGCAAATATGGCAAACAGTTTCACACAAAAGGATTTTGTAAATAGCAAATGAGATGAATCATTCATTTTTTTTAGAGGGAGAAATGTTATCCAGACTAAGGGTAAACATTCTACTCTTCAAGTACCAGCATGGTTTTTATTTGCACCTGGCAAAACAGATAGATGGAACTTTGGTGTCAAATTTTGTTTGTTAATACTCCTGTGAAGCACCTTGAGGTGCTGTATAAATGCAAGTTATTGTTCTTGTTGGTTTCAACAATAAGGCAGTGCTCCCTCAGTACGGCACTGTAATATCAGCATGAGCTGGGGCTTCAGCCCATAACCTTGTAACTAAAAACCACAGGGAGTATCTATTCTGTGGGCCATCTTGACAATTTTTCATCAGAAAAATTTCAAATGCGTTTTGACTGGAAGTTTGCCTTAAAGATATGTTTTGTTCTGCAGAATGCACTTGGAACAGGAAATTTGGGACTATTTACAGTATGAATTGAGTTGATGGCAATCCGATGTCTGCTTTGTTCTGCCATTGTGATGAGCAGTGCCAGCAGGGGATTACTTCATGTCATTCAGTGGCAGAACCGAACATGTTTTCAGATTCTAGCCCATCTCCCGCGCATCCGCCCTCACGCCTTCTCCTCCTTCCCAGAAACATGATAGGGTCCCCCTCGTCCTCACTTATCACCCCACCAGCCTCCGCATTCAAAGGATCATCCTCCGCCATTTCCGCCAACTCTAGCATGATGCCACCACCAAACACATCTTCCCTTCACCCCCCCGGCAGCATTCTGTAGGGATCGTTCCCTCCGGGACACCCTGGTCCACTCCTCCATCACCCCTATTGCTCATCCCCACCTATGGCACCTCCCCATGCCCACGCAAAAGATGTAACACTTGCCCCTTCACTTCCTCTCTCCTCACCGTCCAAGGGCTCAAACACTCCTTTCAAGTGAAGCAGCATTTCACTTGCATTTCCCCCAACTTAGTCTACTGCATTCGTTGCTCCCAATGCGATCTCCTCTACATTGGAGAGACCAAACGTAAACTGGGTGACCGCTTTGCAGAACACCTGCGGTCTGTCCGCAAGAATGACTCAAACCTCCCTGTCGCTTGCCATTTTAACACTCCACCCTGCTCTCTTGCCCACATGTCTGTCCTTGGCTTGCTGCATTGTTCCAGTGAAGCCCAACGCAAACTGGAGGAACAGCACCTCATCTTCCAACTAGGCACTTTACAGCCTTCCGGACTGAATATTGAATTCAACAACTTTAGATCTTAAACTCCCTCCTCCATCCCCACCCCCTTTCTGTTTCTTCCCCCTTCCTTTTGTTTTTTCCAATAATTTATATAGATTTTTCTTTTCCCACCTATTTCCATTATTTTTAAATCTTTTATGTCCTGCTAGTCTTTCCACCCCACCCCCAGTAGAGCTGTACCTTGAGTGCCCTACCATCCATTTTTAATTAGCACATTCATTTAGATAATATCACCACCATCAACGCCTCTGTGTTCTTTTGTCTGTGACATCTTTTGATTATCTGCTCCTATCACTGCTTGCTTATCTCTACAACCACACCATCCGCCGCCGCCACCACCACCCCCCCCCCCCCAAACCTTAAACCAGCTTATATTTAACCCCTTTCCTAAGATTCACTCAGTTCTGTTGAAGGGTCATGAGGACTCGAAACGTCAACTCTTTTCTTCTCTGCCAATGCTGCCAGACCTGCTGAGTTTTTCCAGGTAATTCTGTTTTTGTTTATGTTTTCAGATTCTATAGTGCACAAATAACATGTACTGTGAAGTGCTGCAAAACAAACTCAGTACTTGAAAGGTTAACCAAACAATAATGAAAGCTCAACATACAATATGCAACACAATATAGGATAAATTTATTGATCTTATGTCCAAAGCAGAGAGCTGTGCAGGCACAGGTTGACGCTCTCACAACAATGCTGCCACCTATCCTTTAATTTTGTGGATATTCATAAAATATATTGTCATGAGATGCAGGCCATTATCATGTTTTCATTAAGTCCCGCAAAGGGGGTTGATATGACACAGCGGAGATAAACGACTGGGAGATGTGCTGATTCAGTTGGAACCTGTCCTATGCCTAAAATTTATTATAACTCAACATTGTTGTGTTTTCTTTTAAAATATCACTGATTTAAATTGGAACAATAGTTTGACCCACTTGCCAATATCTAATTTATTTCCACTTCAGAGTCTAAGAAAATGTGGCACTATAAATTCTGACACCTTGAATGATTGGCTTAGATTTTAACTCCCCCAGATCTGGTGGAAACCCACTGGTTCTGTGGAGTGTAAAATGGAGCAGAAAGAATTTCCCACGCTCTTTCCATCCAGATCTGACTGACTAATTTTAAACTGAAGCTCATCTGATTAAAGGGTCAGTGGCAACATAGTTACAAAATTGGCTCAAGGCGAGTTCACATGTGTTAACATGTGGAATATATTGACCGCACTATAATTCTTCACCTGTGGAGCATATGTTTGACACCCAAGAAGTAGAGATGTTGTATTCCCAATCAGCAGAAATAAAGGGCTATATGTACAACTTCTGTAGGATGGAGAAGATTTCCAATAAGCCTTCAGAGCAGCATTGCGTATGCAGTGGTATTGCTATACAGAAACTACAAGAAAGAATTTATATATGTATAGTGTCTTCCATGTCCCCACACCCCAAAGTGCCTCACAGCCAAGCAATCCTTTTTTCTTAAAGTTTAGTTATTTCCGTTGTGTCAGTAAATGCAGATATGCAGTCATTTTTTAGTGGCCTCAATGTACCAGGTTTTCTTGCTCCATTTCTCCAATTTAGCTAACCTGCTTTAATTATTCAACTGTTCTCTGGATGTTGTATATGCCTTTTTATTTCTCTCGTTTCTCCTATCATGTTGCCTTTCATCTTATTCCATTATTTCCTCTGCCAGTTAACCATCTTTCATTCTCTACCTAATCACTTTACTGCTCATCTTCTTTCCCTCCCAATTCTTCACTCTGTTACTTCCTTTAAGCAGTTCATCTTTAATATCTTGCAATTCTGATGAAGGGCCATATCTGAAATATTGACATATTTCCTTTCTTTACAGACTTTGTGTCCAGCATTTTCCGTTTTAGTTTGGCTTATCTGTGGCATTGTTGATTATTGGCCAGCATGTTGGGAGAGCTTCTTCTTTGGATAGCGCCATGAGACGTTTAACACCTCAACTTTTTTCCCCCAAAAATATACTTTATTCATAAAATTTGTAAAAGTACATTACAAAGCATTTCAACTTGACAATTACAGAAAGTACCATAAAATTCGACTCATCTCCATACAGTATGTTCTGCTCCTGGGTGCCTCTATACAATTGTAATTCTCTTGATATTTGCAACATATATACCATGTCAGGCATACAACCTGTGGTAAAACATTTCAAATTGAACAATTACAGAAAGCGCAACAGAGTGCAACTTTCCTTCATGCAGCATGTTCCTCTCTGACAAGCTTCATACAATTTCAATAATCTTGATATTCACAAAGTACTTTCATTGTCAGTCATACAGCCCGAGGCGTGCTATAAATTTTCCAGCCCCTCAGTGTACTGTGGCTGAAAGGCCTTAGGTAGCATCCTTTCCCTATAGCACCCCTGCAGTGGCTGCCCCAAGCTTTAGTGCATTCCTCAGCACATAGTCCTGGACCTTGGAATGAGCTAGTCTGCAACATTTGGTCTAGGACAACTCTTTGCACTGTAAGACCAGCAATTTTCGGGCACACCAAAGAGCATCTTTCACCCAGTTGATAGTCATCCAGTCACAGTTGATGTTTATTTTGGTGTATGTCCCTGGGAACAGCCTGTAGAGCACAGAGTCCTGCATCACAGAGCTGCTCAGGAACCGCTGCATTTTTCTCCAGACCTTATTTGCAAAGGCACATTCCAGAAGGAGATGAATACAGGTTTCTTCCCCACCACAGCCCCCTTTAGGGCAATGCGCAAAGAGGCTGAGACTCTGGGTGTGTAGGGAGGATGGGACAGGGAAGGCATTTCTCACCACCAGCCAACTTATTTCTTGGTGCTTGTTTAAAAGTTCTGGTGATGAAGCATTCTGCCAAATGACTTTTGACAGTCAGCTCAGGGAACCATCTGACAGGATCTACCATCCCCTTTTCCCGCAGGGCCTCTAGGACATTACATGCAGACCACTACCTGATGGACTTGTGGTCGAAGGTGTTTTTCTGCACAAACTTTTCCATGAGGGGTAGATGTTACAACATGGTCCAACTGCTTGGAGCATTCCGTGATGATGTTAGGCACGTTTTTTCCCCCTTTATCTAGAGGTCTGTACATTGTGCCCCTGCAAACCCAGTCCATTTTCTACCTCCAGATAAAGCAGATGGCTGCTCGGGGCTGGAGCTAGGAATTGGCCAGACATGTGCCACATACACCAATACCAAGAGTGCCTCACACCAGATGTCCAGGTTCTTAACCGCAATGGAGAGGGAGCATCACTCCCACATGCCCAGTTTTTGTTTATCCATGGCTACTTGCTCCTTCCAGTTTCTAGCGCATTTCCTGGTTCCTCAAAACTATATCCCCAGTGCCCTCAGACAGTCTGACCTGATGATGAATGGGACGAAGGATTAGTCAGCCCAGTTCCCAAAGAACATGGCCTCGCTCTTGCCATGATTTATCTCTGCTTCTGAGGCCAGTTCAAACTGGTCACAGATGCTCATCAGTCTGTGCACCGGCAGTGGATCCGAAAAAAAGGTGGTTACGTTGTCCATGCACAGGAAGCTTTGACTCGAGTGCCTCCACAGTCTCATCACTCCTGTTATCCCCAAAACCTTCCTGATGGACTCAGCAAAGGGTTCTATGCAACACACAAACAGGGCCTGCCTTACTCCAGATTTAATTGGAAAGCTTTCCAATTCCTGTGCATTGATTGAAACTGGACTACTGATGTTTGTGTAGAACAGTTGGATCCAATTGTGGATTCCTTCCCCAAACTCCATTTTGGAGAGCCTATCCATCATGTAGGTGTGTGATTTCTATCAAAGAGCTTCTGGCATAGGCTGATAAGGCAGATGTCCACCCTGCTGTGCTGTTTAGCATCTCAACCCCCAAAGACCAGTACTTCCAGCAATGCAGCACATAAACCTAGATTATGCACTGAAGTCCGACATAAACCCTTGAGTTTCTTGCTCAAAGTTAAGAGTGCAATTACTGAGCTAGGCTGATTTTTGAAAGCGTTTTATTGAATAGCTGAACTTTTACACATTTTAAAAACTTTTTTTTAATTGATTTCTTTTGATCCAGTTCCTTACCTCAATTGAAGTGCAATGGTCTAATTTGAATGAAGTGAGCTCTTGGAGTGCTGCATGTCCATAGTTGCCTCCAGTGACAAAACTGACCTTGCACTGGAACCTATAGCCAGTTAACATTGTACTGGCTTCAAATTACAAATTAATTTCAGTTTAAATATTGCCTCTAGGACTGTGTTCCTTCATGCTGCGCTGATCTCAGAGCTCAGAATTTACAGTATGAGATAGAATATAGCTTTTGCTGTGTTCTTTCTGGCATCACAAACCTTATGTGAACTATGTATTAAACAGCACATCGGTATTAATGTCATGATGTGTGGTGTTGAACTGCGAGAAAGTATGAGGGCAGTCTACCAAACACGTTATACAAAATTTGTACAATCACTCAAAGTCTGCTCAACTTATTAACATGACAGAGGTAACCAAACTTGTGTAAAGCTTACTAGAAAAGGACTGGACAATTTAAGTTGCTTCCTAATCACCAGAAGTAACTGAGTAACTGCTGAATATTATTCTAGTCTGCTAGTCGACATTATTTAACTTCAACTAATTGCGTTCTGCAGATGACATTGCGAAGTTCCCAACCTTATACAGCCAACGTGTACCTGAGAGGACTTAATTATCTATGCCTGTGTTTATTCTGAAAATCTTCAATCCTGTTCTTAATCAGGTACCTTTAGAAGGGAATTAATCCTGCTTTTGAAGACTATTCATTTTATACACTGACCTCATGCCCTTCAGTGCTGTGATTATAATTTGTTATATCCAATTTATATGATTCTCATCAAATCTCATCCATTTATACTCTGCATGCACAGTGCTGTGAAATCACAAACTTGAGAGCAGCTGTACAGGCTTGAATCTCACACCTTCATAAGCGTAAGATCATGAATGTAACTACGAATCTGAGCAAAACATTTTCCTAGTGTCAAAGCAAATTGCTATCTCATTCAGACAGACTGAGAAATCAACAATCTAATGGCACCTCCAGGATGGAGGATGTGATCCCCTTACCATCTGTGTCAGCAGTCAGAGGCACTGGGGAAAACCCTTTGCCAGGTGGATTTTTGTATCAGATAATCTGATGAGACTACTTTATCCATAATTGCAGTCAGCAATTATATTCTTATATTAAGGACATTGACATAAACAAAGTGATTTGTACAATCCCTTATTACTTGGGCTGGTAGAGATGGATCAATCCCAACCAGCTGTGCTCCAATTTCCCCCAGTACTCTGAATGCCACTATTTATGCAAAAACACATACATGCAACTTGTGACGTTATGCACGTGGACCTGCCTGTTTTGATGCTCCAAGTACTTTTCCAGAGGAAGGGGTAGGCAGCAAAACTTAAATCTACTTGAACAAAAGTCCCAAGGACTCCTGCTAGGCTTCACAGTGCATGCCTCAAAATCATGGATTGTAAATTTCAATAGTTAGTATGAGCCTTTCTAGCAAGGGTGAACATTTATTCACTACTTGGCTTCAAAAATGAATAAACTTCAGTCAGTATTAGGTGAAAAATAAAAATAATTTCCGGAAGTTAATTCATGTCAGTCCACACTGTTTATAAGAAGCAAATGGGTTCCTTTTTTTAAACTTGAAATTAAAATTCACCTGACTTCTGGGGCTCCGCATTTAGCAAGGAGCAGAAATTTCAATTTGGGTGTTCCAAAATATAGTTTGACTTCTCTAAGGTCTCCATCTCTGCCAGTTTGGAGAGACTCATTGCTAATTTTATACCTATGTACTTCATACTTCCAAGGCTTATTTGAGATTGGGACATCTGATTCAGTAGAGGTGTCCCATTTACAGTTCCCAATGGGACAAACCCACAGACAGAATTAGAAGCAAAAAAGAAAGTTATACATGCTCAAATGGTGACACGAGAATGATAGTTGTGCATTAATTTGGTGAAGAATCTGTCCATCAATTTATATTGCACTACCTTTTTATGGGCCTTGACCTGAAAGGTGGACATAAGATGAATTGATTTCATGAGCAACGTTGACTGAGTAAAGAAGTTACATGTTCTCCCAGTTGGAGTTTGTCTTTAGACAGACACTAACCTCTATTTGGCAGAATAATTAGGAAGTGGACGGGCTTTTAGTTTGGTGAACTGTTTAAATTACAGTGAATAATAACCATTAACTTTGAACCTCCTATCACAGTCCACTTACTTCTAATTTTCATGGTGCTGAATTTGCTTCTTCTGTTCGTGATTTGGATTTTCAGAAGCATCTTCACACAAGATACTTACGGATGAGGAAGGCCATTTGGCTATCTTAATTTATCCATCCAGAACAACTCTGTTTCCCTATTGCTATATCTAAGTTCTTGAATGTTTGCAGGGTTTTTGTCTTTAGCACTCTGCCCAGAAATCCTTTCCAACTGTTCGCCACCTTCTGCATGAAGATATGAACCATCTCATATAAGTTCTGAAGTTGCCTTTTATTAGTTCCAACCTGTGTCTCCTTGTCTGAACCCACAGGTTAACTTAGTGATATTCTAAATTAGCAGTTTCTATACCATGGGTACCTCTAAAAGATCACCTGTCTGACACTCTCCTTCCAAGTTTAAAAGCTGAAGTTTCTCCAGTCCTTCATGATAACCCACACACCTGTCATTAAAAATTAAACTGGTGATTCTCTGTATTGACTCCAGCACACGAATATCTTTTTTCATCAGAACTAGGCACAACGCTCAAGGTATAAAAGAACTCTGACAAGTGAACTGTACAAATTGATCACAGCTTCCTTTGACTTGCATTCTCCTGCTTCTGCAATGTAGTTTAATTTTGGAATTAAAATACCCTGGGTCTGAAACTTATGCCCACCAATGCATCTCATACTTGCATATCCCTGACCACTTTAAATCCATTCCAGACTAAAATCAATCCCTTGGTCTTTACCTCAGCCATTGCAAGGACATCAGAGCAGGTGGAAATAAGACTGCATGATTTTGTGTGATTGCGTCTCTGCAAAGTGCCTTGGTACTGTTTTTGTATGTTAAAGTTGCTTTATCAATCCATTTCCAGTTAATGGAACAGAATGAGAGACTTCTGTACATAGATTATACTGTAATAACTCATGCTTTCGCATCCGCACCTGTTTTCTACCAGAAAACACCTCAGTCTAGCTTATGGACACCTCATTGGGAAGAGCAAAGGAGTAATATGGGGTGAAAATTCAGTCAACAGCGAAATTTTCTGCCTCCCATTAACTCCCCAATGAAACATCTCTGAGAAGGCCAAGTGAAATTGCATTCTCTACATGGGAGTTCAACTTTCCAGTAGCAACTAAGCTGCCCAAAATAGCTAATAGTTCTGCTGTTTGTTTTCCTTCTTTTCATTGTATTCAGCTTTCTCTACTGGTGACATTATTAATACAAAGTGGACCATTTTGGTATTCAAAGTGAAAGGCTTTTAA
Organism: Carcharodon carcharias; assembly: GCF_017639515.1. NCBI lineage: Eukaryota > Metazoa > Chordata > Chondrichthyes > Lamniformes > Lamnidae > Carcharodon > Carcharodon carcharias. The sequence continues at coordinate 24,573,129 of NC_054494.1, read as the reverse complement.
CTAGATTACTGATTTGAGATATTAATGTAATGCGGCATCCATTCCTGGCTGTTCAGTGAGCTTGTTAAAAGATACTAAATGAGACTTGTAGATTATCTGAGAACATGAATTATCAATCACCTTGCAAAAATGATATTTTAGGCCTCATTTCCTATACCTATACTTGATAATTTTACAAAATAACCTTATGGACCTCTAACAGGCCACAGCGGATTATTCTTGTGGGTCCAAAAGTGCTGGGGAACAACTTAGAGTTCATTTCTGACAATTGATGACTTTATTTGTTCAGCATGTAACCTAAGGAGGTTGACACTATTGATGACAAAAGTTTAGGGATGTTTTTTCCAAACTAAATGTTTTTACAATTCAGGTGTTTTAACATTATTTTGCTTTGGATTGTGTACATTGTTTGGATTGGAATAAATTGTGTCTTTTGAGCCAGAATCAACAGACAGCCTTGTGTAGTACAGCCCAGTACATGCATGCATTAATGGCCTAGATGATTGTTTCTGATTGTTGTTTAGCCTTGTTTTGAACTTGAGGTCAAAGGCTTTAATGATTTGCTCTGAACCAACTGCAAAATGACTAACTTGATACGAGCAGTAAATGTGAGCAATATATTCTCATTGCCTAAAACACTCTGTCCTAATGTCCTTGCAGCAACATCAAGGCATTTAGAAACTACACCTAATGTTAGTTGTGTGAAACTTTCCCATAAAAAAACACCTGTACTTTCCTTCAGGATCCTCTTCGTCCCAATTCTAAAATATAGGGAGAGTTGGCAGCCCTATTAGTTCCTTCATGTGCCAGGCAGCATGTGTAAGCCTGAAATTATCAGTGTAAGCTGAAGCTTCACCTCTTGGGCTGTACCTGCCATATTCTAGCATGGAAATTACTCTTGCTGATAATAGAAGAGGACTGTTTAATGTACTAATATTTAATATTTTCTAATACAACACAGACGATTAAATTTGAAAAAGTCAACAACTCCGCTAAAATATGTGTCTGGATACAGCAAACCCGAGCCATATCCATACTCGGATTGATAAATAACAAATGGCTCGGCATTAATTGTCTGCAGTGAGAAGGAGCCGAACAACCTCCTCATGACATTCCGTGGCATTACCATCACTAAATCCCACACTATCAACATCCGGTGGGGGATGTTATGATGTGGCAGATGATGTGTGCCAGGCAGATCAAATCCATGAAGGAAACTTGATCAGGCGGTCTCAACGATTTTGCAATTTGTATTTATTTCATGATGCGTACCCTGAGTTCAGTAGTATGAAGTCCCAGATTTCAGAGATTTTTAGAAAACAAAATTAAACATTTATTAACAAAAGAAAAGATTTCAAGCGCATACAATGGTCTACAAATTACTACCATAATAACTCCCAAAACCCCTAATTAATCTGGCTTCCAGTTCTCTCTCTCTTCACCCCCCCCCCCCCTAAAGGCAACATTAAAAATAAATAGATTTAAACAGATCCAGAGAAGTCAACATAATGCCCTGGACAGCAGAATTCAAAGTGGCTTTTCCTAGCTTCAGTTTCTGTAGACAGCAGCCTAATGCACAAATACTGGCAGCTTTTCACATTTCTGGTAGATCTTACAATGCCTTCATGGCAAGATCTTACAATCTTTTCATGGTGCTAATATTAGCAGTAACCTTTGGGAAAAATAAACACACTGCTTGGCCTTGCTTCTCTGGCTACGTGTAACATCATACCATCTTTTTGAAATTCAAACTATCCTGATTTACCTAAAAAGTGCAAATTCTCCTTACCTCACATTCTAAGACTTCAGCCATGTTTACATATTTAGCATTTCAAACCTAGCTTCTTTTGATGAGTCAAAGCCTCCAGTACAGCTGTTTCCAATTCAATTAAATCCCACACAATTTACACAATTAATACCCAAAGCCATTCCACTCCCTTAAGGGCACAAGTCAGGAGTGGGATAGAATACTCACCTCTTGTATGGATGGGTGCTACTGCAAAAATACTCAAGACGCTCAACACCATTCAGGATATGTACTTGAACATCCACTGCCTGCAGCACTAGAGTACTATGACTTCAGCATGTACTGTCTGTAGGATGCACTACACCAAGTCACCAAGGCTTCTTTGGCAGCAACTCCCAAATCCCTGACCTCCACCAACTTGAGGGACAAAGTTAGCAGGTGAATAGGTATACCAACGCCTCCATTAAATTGATGAATAAAAGTTGCAATTTTCTTTAAATTTTCCATCTTTGCTGTTTGTTCAGATGAATTTTTGGAGTTAAGTTTCTTCAAAGATGCACATGACAACACCACTTTAGGTTAGACGTCATTATGCAATGAAATACATTCTGCATACACATAAAACTTTCTTTTGTCTTAAAGTAAATAAAAGGAGCTCCACAGCACTAAATCAGGCATATTAAATTTATTGTAATCTGGTTATAATTCAACAGTGCACATTTTAATCTCTTAAAGGCTGAGAATATAGTGTGTGACCAGAGTGCTTAGCATTAAATAAGTACTGTTGGAAGCGAGTGGTGTGTGAGGTGAGAAATATAAAGAAGTAAACAAAGTTTCTCCAGGAAAATGACATTCTTTTCAAAATATCTAGCCTTGAAAGGTCTGAATACAAAAGATAATGTCTTAAATGAAACAGTAATGAGAGATATGGACTTGTCAAATATATCAGTGGTGTGCACAAGAGGACATGGCTTTAGGGTGAAAGGGGAAAGGTTTCGGGGGAACATTAGGGGGAACTTCTTCACTCAGAGAGTGGTGAGAGTGTGGAACGAACTACCATCTGACGTGGTAAATGCGGGCTCACTCTTAAGTTTTAAGAATAATTTAGATAGATACATGGATGGGAGCGGTCTGGAGGGTTATGGACTAGGTGCAGGTCAATGGGACTAGAGGAATAATATTTTGGCACAGACTAGAAGGGCCGAATGGCCTGTGTTCTGTGCTATAGTGTTCTATGGTTCTATGTACTATGAAAGACAACCTTCCACCTACTAAACTAGATAGATTCTTGACTAACAAAGGAGGGAAAGGATATTGCAGGTGGGTGAGAATATGGAGTTGAGACCACAATCAGATCAGTCATGATCTTATTGAATGGCAGAGCAGGCCCGAGGGGTCAATTGGCCTATTCCTGCTCCTAATTCTTATGTATGTTCTCTTGTAAACACTCACCACCCACTGAACACTCATAGTTATCTGCTGTAATTATTTGTTTCTATATATCAGCAACCTGCCAGCGGCCCCATGCCTATATCAATCACTGGCCCATTCAGCCAAGTAACTTTTAGCTGCTAAGCCAGAGACTTGAAGACAAAATCCACACTGACTCTCCAGTGCAATACTGAGGGCATGCTGCACAGTTGAAGGTCCCCTCTTTCAACTGAGATGTTATCTCAAGGCGCTGTCAGCCCTCAGAAGTAAATGTAAAAGATCCCATGGCACTATTTTAGTGAGGAGCAGGTGTTGTTCTCGAGTTTCTTGACCAATGTTTATCCCTCAATCAACATCACTAAAAAAACAATTATCTGGTGATTATCACATTGCTGTTTATGGGAGCTTGCTGTACCCAAATTGACTGCCACATTTTCAACATTGTTGTAGTGACTGAACTTTAAATTTGGACTTCATTGGTTATAAAGTGCTTCTCAACAACCTGTACAATATAGTCAAAGTACTGTTCCAGGTTCTCCATATGCCATTGTGCTAAGATTATTGTGAAATTAATTGCGTTTTCCCATAAATCACAATCTACTTTGGTGATAAAAGGATTCATTGTGTTTGCAAGCAAATTTTAATCTCTTCTGGCTAGTATTTCTGACTAAGCCAGCAGATAAATCTTTTGCAAATGAAGAACATAATTATTTTTACACTACATCTATTCAATCCTTTTGTCACTTATTTGAAGAGGGATGGCAAAGATGGCAGGTAATGTATTTTAATAGGAACCACTGAAGAAAAAACACAGAAGTGAGTACTTTCACAATGAAACTGTTGCTTCCAGGGTGACAGACATGACCAAAATGTGGGACAAAATGTACAAAGCCGAGTGATGGACGTATGCAATCACCAACAAATGTACTTGATATTTGTCTTACATTATACCCAGGATCTGTTTCATTTCATTAAAATGCCAAATGCATTCGGTGGTTACACCCTTACCCCTGAGTCCTACTGCATGATGTGAGTGCTGTATCTCAGCTGGGACTTCAAGTGCTGTTCTGAGGGAGTGTTGTATTGTTGGAAATTTTTTCTTTTGCATCAGACATTAGACTGAGGCCCTGCCTGCCAATTCAGGTGAATGTAAACGATATCATGGTACTATTTGAAGAAAAACAGGGAGTTTCTCTTCTGGTGTCCTGACTGGCATGCATCCCTCAACCAACACCCAAAATAGATTGTCTAGTCATTTATCTAATTTGGGTGAAAATTGGTTGATCTTTTACCCACATTACAGCAGTGGCTGCAATTCAAAAATAATTGGCCATGATGTACTTTGAGAGCATGAAAGGAACAATAGAAATGCAAAACAAAAACAGAATTACCTGGAAAAACTCAGCAGATCTGGCAGCATCGGCGGAGAAGAAGAGTTGACGTTTCGAGTCCTCATGACCCTTCAGCAAAATAGAAATGCAAGCTATTTCTTTTTTTCTTTACTTTTTAGCTGTATTAATCTGATTTCTTTTTAAAAGGCAGCTTTGATCTTTTTGCATCACACGAGCACTCCCCCCAAAACAGAAAATGTTGGAAATGCACAGCAGGTCAGGCTGCATCTATCGAAACAGCGAAACAATAGGGTTAACCTCTCAGAATATCCATAACAATGAGAACAACACACATTACAAAATCAACTCTGCCTATTTAATTAGAAACACTCAAAAGATGTAGCACTATTTTCTGCTTCAGGTTGAATTATACTGAGGAAATAATTGCAGTTTATCTATAAATCAGTATCTGACCTTAGCCACTGCCAACCCAGGTCTCACCAGCCCTACCGGCATCTGTTACATCTGCATAGACTGTTCTGGTTCTTCAATTTTGATTAGTGTACGCAGTGTTGCTAAATGTGTAAGCACATTAATTTTTTTCTTTGTAAGTATAAATGTTGGAAGATTGGAATGAGTAACAACATGGATTCAGAGTTCTGAAGAAGAGAATGGACCTGAGAATTTAACTAATGTTTTCTCCCTACAGCTGCTGGTGAACCTGTTAAATATTTTCCAGAACTTCGTGTTTTTATTTCTGATGTCTTGTGTATTATTGTGTGTTTCTTATTCCTGTTGAAAGATGTTCCTTAAATTTTCTAAGGGAATGCTTTGCTTCAGTATAATATTCATGTATGGCAGATATGCTGCACAATCAGAGATGGCTATAAATTGTTGTTTCACTGAGAGTAGCTAATTGAGTTATCACTACTACAGTCAGTCCCTGTATTTGACCATATTAGAGCTGGAAATTGTTCTGCAGTTTCCATTGTTTGTTCCAAAGCATTAAACTTGCTACCTCCTAAAACAGCTACCACTTTGTTCAACATGTCACATTGAAGCATAAACATTTGTATGTTGTAATTTGCATAAATGTTATATAATGGTGATTCATTCATCACATTTAACTCTAAATAATGCAAAGCAAGGTTTTGAAATACAATATGATTTTTCCAACTTTTATAAAAAGTCAAAATGAAACAACTTTTCATGGTTTTGTGATGAAGTCTATTGCTTTTGGCAAAGATGGAAGAAAGTCAATTAAATAGACAATGTCGGCGTTTTTGGGACAACGTGGACAGAATTAAATGTGGTCCGGTCAAATTAAAAAATCTATATAGTTACAAAAAACTAATAATTTGAAATGGAAACAAACCCATCCTTGTTGAAACAGTCTCCTGGTGGCCCAACAGAGGGACTGGCTTTGTGCGTTCATCGGACCGGAAGGTCAAAGCTTGTTTATTGCTTGAGCTCACTTCTCACTGCTGGGCACAACTTTCTTCAGTCTTGGCAAGAATGCCATTTAAGGTGTAGGACCAAAAGGGAATGGGTAATAGAGGAAAAACTGATACCACTGGCCTGCAGCACAGCCTTTGAAACAGTAAGGTGGTCAGAATAAGAGATTTCAATTCTCATGTAGATTGTGAAATGGCAAATGGCTCAAGTTGTAATTTCTAGAATTATCCACAACAGATTTCTGAAATAATGGCCAAGGTTTTGCGATTGGAATAACAGTGGGGCTATCAATGCTTTTCTTCTTCATGAAGTAAATCGGACAACAACTTCTGGCAGCTGCACATGTGCATTTAAATGTGAAAATTGGGAAGTTTCTATCAGAGATACCCTGCTCCTCCACAATCCTTACTACACCAGCCCAGAAAGATTTGGCATTAGAAACTTGAATGGTCCACTAAACACCCAGCAGAGAAAGTTAGGGCTGACTCATTCAGGTGTGCGTGAATTTTTAACCATGCGATAAGTCTTGATTACTGCCAAATGCCCTCTCTGGCATTGAAAATTTAATATTTCAATCCTTAAGAATTTAATTAATGTTGGAGATTTTTTTAAAATTATTTTTCTTTTGTTCTAATTTATATTCCTGGTTTAGACACTGCATGTCTTAGTGAGGATGCTACAATCTCATTGATTGAGGTGACATGTTGATGGTTGCCCTGCTTGCAGATGCCAACAAAGGCGATGTGCTGAAATGGATCTCAGGTAACCACAAGTTGCCACTCAAAAGTCCAATAAAAGCCTGTGGGCAGCTGTGAATGTAAGGAATGGCATCCTTTGCTGCTGACTGCAAAAGCTGGACCTATACCTTTTAGATCTGACAAGGAAATAAACTATACTAGATCCAGTATGATTAATAAGCCAGAATTAATTAATTTGACATTAAAGGAGCATTTAGCAAACAGTGACCATAATATGACAAGAGTTTAACATACAGTAAGTTGAAGTATATTGGTTGCACAAACACTAAGATTTTAAATGTAAGTCTAACCTAGAAGGATTGAAACATAAAGTGAACATGCTATACTGGGGATGAAAACAAGTTGGTAAGGAAATTGCACAAGAGGTAGTCATAATTTTTCAAAGCTCTCTTGATTTGTGAATTGTGCTGATAGTTGGTAATTTGCTTTTGTCACTCCATTATTTAAGACAGGTGGGTAAAAGGCACCTGGTAACTACAGGGCTGCCAGTTTATTATCAGTTTTGAGAAAGCTACCAGACTTTGCCTATCGGAATAGTGTGACTGAACACTTCAACAAAGTTGAGGTGATCAAAAAGAGTCAGTGTGGCTTTTTGTCAAATGTAAGTCATGTCTGACTAATGCAGAACTTTTTAGGTAGGTTACAAATAAGGTAGATAAGGATGGTGTCTACGGATCTTATCTGTATGGATTTTCAGAATGCATTCTATAAGTTTCCACAAGAGATTATTAGCAAAAATGAAAGCTCTCAAAGAATTCAATGTATGTGAAATACTATTATCACTTCAGCATCTACAGTGTGTCTAGGAATATTGAGACACTGGATAATCTTTCCTAAATCAGCCATAAGGTTAGAGAGAGAAGCTGCAGCATTTTGTTATACCAGTGAATTAACTTTGCTTTTCAAAGTAAGCGACCATTACTAAAAACCTTGTTTGTTGCACAATGTGATCATCAATTTTTTAATGAAATTGATATTTTGGACCTCCTTTGCATTTCCTCATAAAATGAAAATAAATTTTGATTCCTTTTTAAAAAAAAATATTCCAAGAAACCCTGACAATTTGTAAATCATAATATCTGCGCAGAACCAAATACCTCACAATAAAACATTCCAAGACAGGATGCACCATGCCAACAAGGGTCCGTGAGGAAAGGTTTGAGAAGTGTTTGCCACATTTTTAAGAACAACAAAGTTTTGCACCTGACTTACTGAAGCATCTTACTACTCTTCAAAAGCTGGAAATGCTGGCAGCAATAATTTCATCAATGACTGCATTTATAGGTTAATTGCAAGTGAAAACACTGAAGTGGTTTACAGGTGAAGGATGACAGATACTTAATTTGGAAAAATACTGTCAGCAGTTAAGTAATCCCTCACTACACTCCTTGATTTAAATATTTATGTCAGTGATGACAGTTATGTGTCTCCATATTATCTTCCTCTTCAATGTCTCCACATTGAAAAAATATAAATACGGTGAGGTTACTGAGGTGTATTATGACCATTAGATTGATTGCAATTCTTTGAAGGCATTTTTCTGCTACAATGAGCACAAACCAGAGAGAGAAAAGAAACCAAAGGTGTTGGAGAATCTGTGAGGGTTCCTTTGTTGAAAATGTATGTTCACTGGTTTTATTGAGTTTTGTGCAATAGATAGTCATCATTTGACTGTTGTAAACTCTGGGTTCAAAACCTGGTTGTCTGCAGTGATGGCTCACGTTTTAATACTATTTTTGCGTAATCATAATCTCTCTGCAGAGCCTTTCTCTGTGAATGTATTTAAGTGGAGTAAAACATTCATGTCAAATAACATTGATACCTGAGGGCCTGTGGATTGTTTGTACGTTACAATCTGGGGGCCGTGTGCACACTGCAGACTGGGGCTTGCATTTCAGGTCCAAAACCAACAGTTCCTGAGAAGCTTCACTTTAACAGCTCCTCTTTTCTCACCTGTAGATTATGATATTTTTCAGAAATATAGAACTTTTCAGGGATGTCTTCAGAGGCCCTCTTCTTACTCATCAATGTACAGCCTGATTAGGTCTCTACCTTGCATACTTATTGACCCGCCGCAGGACACAGTCATGGCACGATTGAACCAGTGAGGAAGAAATACCACTTCAACTTATTTGCAGTAGTAGTTCAGCTCTGAGTGAAAATCTCCTGCCATATTGTGAGCTCCTGATGTAATTAGATCCATAATTCTACCCCTCCCTCATCTCCCAGGGCAAAGAGCCTCAATTCTGTCACTATCACCACAACAGTGGGCTTTCAACTTTGCATTTGTACCCATTGTGTTTCCACTTCTACAAAGCTGAAACTCTCATACCTGCCTTTGTCACTTCCAGACTCAAGTACTCTAAAGCTATCCTTGCTGGCCTTCTGTCTTGTACCCTCCATCAAGCCCAACTCTGCCTCACTACATATCCTGTCCTGCTCTAAGTCAATGCTGACCTCTCTCTCCCCTCACAAACCCCAACCAAATCTCACTAAAGTACATCCAACAAATTAAATTTGAAATCCTCATCCTTGTTTTTAAACTGCTTCAAGTTTTCTCACCACTCCATCTCTGGAATCTCTTCCAATAACCTATCAATTCTCTCACCCCACACCTGAACACAGTGCTGCCGCCTCTGATTTTTTTCCGCATCCACTGTATTCTTTATCTCACCACTGGCGGTTAATCCTTCAACATCCAAGACCTTCATCTTTGGAATACTGAACCAGTCAGACGGTCCAACTCAGAAGAACCTCCCTCCCCTCCACCTCCCAATGCCTATTTGACAAGTTTCAATCACACAATCACATTCTTGATCTTTCCCTTCCTGGCTTGGCTCCTGTTTCTGCCTGTCAAGCTGTAAACACTTTGAGGTGCTCATGGTGCTATATAAATGTAAGTTGTTGGCAGTTCTAGTATAATCCTCTCTAAGATTGTTAGCTTCACATTAATTACCTACCAAATTTAGTGTTAGAGCATAATGAAAAAATTGCTGCCTTGCTATGCGGAACTTGCTGCATAAATATACCCTTAGTTTCCATTTTAAAAGTTGAAGCCTTCTTGAACTCTCCACTCTTTACAAAGGCCCTATATGTCCGATGGACTTTTTTAACCTTTATATGGCAATGTGCTTCAGACTCCTTCCAGCTCAGTTGGTGCAAGCAATGAGATGTGATGATTGCCTTGGATATGGGGTCAAAGAGAAATGGAGAGGATAAGAAAAAAGTGTTTTAAAATTAATAACTGTGACTTTTTTTAAAACCTCTAACAATTTACGATTTGAAAGAATGAGGTTGAAAAGCTTAAGTTCTTCCCAGGAAAAAAAGTTAACTAGTATTGCATTAACAATTATCACATCATTATAAAGCTACTTTCACTGTTAAGTTGCAGCCTTTCCTTTCTGCAGTGAGGTTAATGGGCAATTAATGCGCAAATCCAGCAAATTCTTTAAGATAACAGTTGCTAAGGATGAGATGCCATTTGTATGAAGCAAACAGCAAAATGGCAGAAATCAATCAACAAGCCCTGGGATTTGCAAATCATGGTATATCTCTTAATCCCATAAGTTTTCTGCCTGATTTGTGCATTGTTCAAATCCATTATTTTTCCCACAAGATTTGGCCCACTATTACTTGCTGGCTAATTGCCAGTTCTGTTTATCTTCCACTTTATTGGTTAAATATTTCATCTAGTCAGTTTAAGATTATGGCATATGCAAAAGCAGTTAATTATTACAATCTACATTAACTGCATGTTACTACAATGATTCTGTACTGTGCATCATTACCATTTTAAGTATGGATTGGTCAACTGATTCATCTATCAACTTTCTATAATGGCAGTCCAATAATGACTTGCGTATTTTTATTTGAAACATAATTACAAAGTAGATGAAAACACTGATTAAATCATTCTCTTGGAGAATTCCCCAACAGAATAAATCACAGCTGCTACTATTACACCATGTGTTTACCTGGCACATTTACTGGGCTGTCAGTAACATCTTGTGTGAAATTGGTAACTGGACAATAACTGTTTTGAACAGACAGGGCTCTTTGTGTTCTGCTTATGCTGAGGTTGTCTCTTATACCTTTTTAGTTGTTGCTGGGTTAGGGGTGACACATTAATGTGACAGGCTATTTTCCAACCTTGGTTTGAATACAGATCAAATATTTATATATATATAGGTTCTGTGGCTGGATTTTTCTCAGATGATTCAACATATGTAGGTGAGTATGCCAGTAATTTTTATGGCACACATTTGAATATAATTGAAGTATTGCCATTTTAATTTAATTTAAGATTGATGCTGGACAGTTGTGAGAGAGACATTCTTAATGGGGCTCAATCTATATTGCATTTTGCTAACACCAGATTGACATATTTCGATGGGTTGGGACATGGACATGGGAGTTAAATTATGCAAACTGATGGTAAAGGCATCTTCAAAGATTCAGTTTAAGTACAGACCTGTGCAGAGCAGCATCAACAACAACTTGCTTTTATATAGTGCCTTTAACGTAGTAAAAGGTCTCAAGGCATTTCACAGGAGCGTTATGAAACACCCAAAACACTCTACCTTAACTGTGTTAACTTCTTTCAACTCACCTATTCCACTTGTATAATTTGTGATCGTTCCCAAGTTGCACGGATCCCTAATCACAATTTCAGGTCCACGTCACATTCTATTCTCTGCCTCATTTCTCAGTCTTACATCTAGATGCACATTACACATTGTGATTCTGTTAAATTCATCAAAGTAACTGTTTTTAAACCAGCCAGCAGACACTGCAAACTGTGCACATAGGAGAAAACATTAATAAGTTCAGGACAGCTGGTCACAATTTTTGACTGTAGTCTACTTTCGAAATGTTGTATCTTTTTAAAAATCAAATTCAGAACAAATGAAAAATTTGTTAAACCCTCTTTTTCGATGAAACTCCAGACCTACAATTTCACAGTTGAATTAAGCTTTCAATATAAATTCCCCCTTTTCAGTGGAATTCTAGCTAGATTCTTTGTTTGCACAAGTGAGATTTTAATTTCTGTGCTCGTTATTCCCAAGTCATCTTTCAACTGCCAAATAAGAGAACAGACAGTAAGTGTACAAGTGATCAGGAAGGCAAATGGAATGTTGGTGTTTATTGCAAGGGGAATGAAATATAATGGAGTCATACCTAATGCAAAGGAAGGTGGTTGTAGTTGTTGGAGGTCAGTCATCTCAGCTCTAGGACATCACTGCAGGAGTTCCTCAGGGTAGTGTCCTCGTCCCAACCATCTTCAGCTGCTTCATCAATTACTTTCCTTCCATCATACAGTCAGAAGTGGGGATGTTCACTGATGATTGCACAATGTTCAGCACCATTCGCAACTCCTCAGATACTGATGCAGCCCATGTCCAAATGCAGCAAGACCTGGCCAATATTCAGGCTTGGGCTGACAAGTAGCAAGTAACAGTCGTGCCACACAAGTGCCAGGGAATGACCATCTCCAACAAGAGAGCATCTAACCATCGCTTCTTGATGTTCAATGGCATTACCATCACTGAAAGCCCCACTATTAAAGCCCTGGGAGTGACCATTGACCATAAACTGAACTAGACTAGCCATATAAATACTGTGGCTGGGAATCCTGTGATGAGTAACTCACCACCTGACTCTCCAAAGCATGTCCACCATCTACAAGGCACAAGTCAGGAATGTGTTGGAATACTCCCCACTTGACTGGATGAGTGCAGTTCCCACAACACTCAAGAAGCTTGACACCACCCAGGACAAAGCGGCTTGCTTGATTGGCACCACATCCATAAACATTCACCCCTCCACCACCGGCGCACAGTAGCAGCAGTATGTACCATCTACAAGATGCCTTGCAGAAATTTACCAAAGCTCCTTAGACAGCAACTTCCAAACCCATGACCACTACCATCTAGAAGGACAAGGGCAGCAGATAGATGGGAACACCATCACCTGCAAGCTCCCCTCCAAGTCACTCACCATCCTGACTTGGAACTATATTGCCGTTCCTTCACTGTTGCTGATCAAAATCCTGGAACTCCCTTCCTAACAGCACTGTGGGTGTACCTACACCACACAGACTGCAGCAGTTCAAGGAGGCATCTCACCACCTCCTTCTCAAGGGCAACTAGAGATGAGCAATAAATGCTGGCCCAGCCAGTGAAGCCCACATCCCATGAATGAATTTTAAAAATATATAAAAGTAGGGAAGTTTTACTATGCTGTAAAGGACTTTGGTGAGACCACATCTTGAGTATGGTGTACAGTTTTAGTCTCCTTATTTGAAAAAAGAGCTACTTGCATTAGAAGCAGTTCTGAGAAGGTTCACTGGACTCATTCCTGAGACGAATGGCTCATCTTGTGAAGAAAGGTTGAACAGGTTGGGCCTATACCCACTGGAGTTTAGAAGAGTAGGTGATCTTATTGAAAGATACAAGATCCTGAAGGGACTTAATAGGGTGGATACCGGGAGGATGTTTCCTCTTGTGGAGGAGACTAGAACTAGGGGATGCTGTTTAAGTATAAGAGGTCTCCCGTTTAAGACAGCAAAGAGGAGAAATATTTTCTCCGAGGGTTGTTAGTCTGTGGAATTCTCTCCCCCAGAGATTATAGAGGCTGCGTCATTGAATTTATTCAAGGCCGAGTTGAATGGATTTTTGATTGAGAAAGGAGTCAAGGGTTATGTGGGGCAGACAGGAAAGAACATGGTTGAGACCACAATCAGATCAGCCATGAGCTTATCAAATAACTGAACAGGCTTGAAGGTCCGAATGGCTTAAGTCTACTCCTAAATCCTATGAAAGACTGAAAAAAGTCTGGAATCCTCATTAGGAAAGAAAAGACTGAGGAAGGTAACATGATGATGGCAGATTCTTCACAGGTGAAGATCATGGGAAAGCTTATCTCTGTAGTAGCTGACATGATCGTTGCTGGCTGAAGAGGCTAATTCTTGACCTGCAGGCACTTGAGCAGTTGGGGCACAGAAACTCCAGGTTTGGAGGGGTTCTGGTGTGAGCAGACTCTTTCTGTTGTTTGTGCTTTCTTCAGCAGCCTCACATCTGTTTGTTTCAATCTTGTAAGTTGCTTACCTAGTTGTTATGTGCAGGTGTCTCTGTTGGCAGCCTGCTACTTCCACACCCATAGGTCAATGTTAGCCAAAGACACCTGTCTTTGCATCTGGCCTTCATAGTACCTCACTCTCACTTACCAGAGCTTAATTTACCATAAAGCACAATTTTTGGCATTCTAGAATCTAAAGAATATCTTTTAGTTTTCTAAGTTCTGTCCTGGTTGACTGTATCGAATACCTTGGTGAGATCTGCAAAAGTAGTGTTCAGGCCCACCTTTTTGTTCTCTATATTTCTGGATCTGTCTCAGCATCATAATCATATCTGTAATTCCCTTATTGGGTCTGAATCTGCATGGTCAAATAAAAGAACTGACAGGTAAGACAGACAGGCTGGAACTCACTTCTCTAGGAAAAAGAAGACTGAGAGGTGACTTGACAGAGTTGTTTAAAATGATGAAGGGGTTCAATAGGGTCATCATAGAGAAGATGTTCCCACTTGTAGAAAATTCACAAAGTGGGGTCTATAAATATATATATCGTCACTAGTAAATCCTATAAGCAATTCAGGAGAAACTTCTTTCCTCAGATTGGTAAGAATAAGGAACCTGCTACCACAAGGAGAAGTTGAGGCCAATAGCATTGGTGCATTTAAGGAAAAGCTAGATAAATATGAGGAAAAAAGAATAGATGGATAGGCTAATAAAGTTAGATGAAGAGGAATGGGAGGAAGCTTCTGTTAATGCTGGCATTGACCTTTGACTGAATGGCCTTTTGCTGTGCTGCAGAGTCAGTGTAACTCGATGCAATTTTGTTTAAACTTTTAATTTTTGATAGTTACTGTCTTTAATTATGTAAGTTAATTCATTAATGAGTCTGAACTAACAAAAGGATCAATGGTTCCTGGCTAGTTGTGAAATTTATTAGAAGGTGTCCACAATTTTCCTGCATTTTAGGGGATTTGGGAAGGATTTTCCTCTGCATTGCTGCCTGGAAACAGGGTGGAGACTTGAGGAACATTGAGCTTGGAGATCTTCCACCAAATCCCTGAGACTAAAGCTGGATATCCCCGTGCCCCCACCCACCCACCCACCCACCCACCCATACAACAATCCATCAAATGCCCATCTCATTGCTTGTAAATGATGGCAAGGGCTATGGTTTGGAATTTATTCCCCTCCATTGGTGATGCATATGTGGAAAAGGTGGTAGCAGTGGGTGTTAGATGGTGGGAGGCAGGAGAACTGGCTGCAAAATAGGAAGTGGCCACCCCTCTTTCCCCCCTCTCTCAACCCTTCCATTTGCCTAAGCTTTATCTGATTCAGGGCACATTCTAAATTTCATGCCAGTACATTTTAGTATCAGGTTTCTTCTGCCCTCTTGAATATTGTTTCCACCCAATTTCAGTACAGCACCCTGTGCTTTGCAGGATGTTTTCCCTGCAGACTTTATCGACCTGACTCAGGAAAATAGGTTAGAATCAAGCCAGAATTGCACCAGCTGCAGAAGCCCCACCTCAATCTACATCTGCTAATTGTTCTTCCCGTGGGAAAGTCGCCTGTCATATTATGGATCCACGATTTTCCCCCTCCCCCACCCTTCAGAGTGAACAGCATCAATTCTGCTTCATCAAAGTTCACCTAGTCAAGAATGAAGCAGTTCCAAGGATTTGAGGCTGTTCATCTGGAAGGATGTGAGAGAAGTAGAATTATTGATTGAATTACCTAATAGATACTTCTTTAAAAAAATTCTGTTATAACAACTTACATTTATATACGTCCCGGGTTTGACTGAAACGCAGTCAGGCTAAAATTGTTGCTCAGTCAAAGAAGGAGGTATTAGGTGAGGTTTGGTCCAAGAGGTGTGTACACGGGAAGTATAATCCTCAAGTTCGAGTACATGAGAGCATTTTTTCCTTTTCAACACCCAGATGCAAGAGCTTGGTAGGGAAGAAGCAATTATTACAAAATTTGGTCACAAGCTCATCTCAAATTTTCTGTCCATGCGTTTTAATGGAAGAAAAATTGTGGGCTGCATATAACCAGATCTTTGCTGACTGTTTCCATCCCTGCCAAGCTGGTACGTACCAGGCTTTGGAGAGGAAAATGTTCCTTTCTATTTCCATCTAATCTCAGCAATTCAAGCCTACAACTGCACAAAACCATGTGGGCAATTAATTAACAAGCGAGTTTGCCTTATAGGAAGTATAAAAAGCACTTCAAATACACAGCTGAAGATGCAGATACTATAATTAATTTATCAGTTACTCAGAACACTTACTCAGAACAACAAGCAATCGGTTTGGATTTCATTGAATCGGTCTGCATTGATGTGAAGAGTTCCTTTGTGTGTTTCAACTACCATTCAATTAATTAAAAAATCAAAGCTGAATTAAAAGGCCAATAATATCAAGTCTGTCAATGTTGTGAGTGACATTTCTAATTGGTAAGAATGATTCAGATTGCAAATAATTTTAATATATGAGGCTAGAAATGACCGATTATGTTATCGCCTCAGTGGTAATGTTTTGGTTTGTGTCAGAAGGTTGTGGTTTCAAGTCCCACTCTAGAGACTTGAGTGCATAATCTAGTTTGACACTTCACTGCAGTACTGAAGGAGTGTTACACCATTGGAGGTGCTGCCTTTGAAATGAAATGTGGACCCAAGGCCCTGCCTGCCAACTCAGCTGGGTGTAAAATACCCCATAGCACTATTTGTGAAGATCAGTGAAGCTCTCTCCAGCACCCTGGCCAATATTTATCTCTCAACAAATGCCACCAAAACAGATTATCTGATTCTTATTACTGTTTGTGAGACCTTGCTGTGCAGAAATAGGCTGCCAATTTCCAACATTAGTGCCTGCAAGCTATTTAACTGTGAAGGGCAGCACTATTAAGGTTGTACTGTTATTACCTTATTGTACCCGTATCTTTATCTACCTTATAACAGTGTACTTTATAAGCACTTGGCACATCATAACATTCAAGGCTATGGGCCAAGTGCAGGTAAATGGGATTAGGTAGGTAGGTCAGGTGTTTCTCACGTGTCGGTGCAGACTCGATGGGCCGAAGGGCCTCTTCTGCACTGTGATTCTGCGATTCTGTGAAATACTTCATTGGCTGTGAAGTGTTTTGGGATGTCCTTGGGTCATGAAATGTGCGATTTTTTTTTTATATATATATTTTTGTTATTGGTGTGTGAGCATGAGTTCAAAAGATATTCCTTTCCCAGCTATTTTAACAGAGCATTAATCTATTTAAAAGAAATTGTTTAACACCCCATTCTTTCAAAAAAATGAACATAGGATTATTTTAGGAACACGTTACCCAGTCACAGGCTGTAATTGCAAAGTGTAATTTATTGTAGGGTGATGAAATGTATTTTTGTGCGGTGAACTAAGCAATATTTGTAAATCAGAACGATAGAAAGTCAATCCCAATGACTGTCGGTGGTGGAATTATTGAAAGCATGAAATTTAAGTAGCAGGTGTTCAGACAAATGGATTTACTTGGTACATTGGCAAAATATTGCATGAAACAAACAGCAAATCTGCTGCTTGACCCATAACGTAGCTCATCAAATGTTGACAACTTGATTACAGTTTAAGCACCCCCAACATCAACAGTCAGCCTGCAGACATGTTGGATGTATTCATGGAGGTACTCTGAATCCTTTCTTTTCTCGTAACAATGTGTTCCAATAGCCTTTCCAGGGTGTTGAATATTGTCACCTTCACAGTGCTCACATTTTATGTTCGTCTTGTCCATGGCATTCTTAAAACTCTTGCCATTGATGTTCCCGCAAGTTCTTGACACTTCAGGTTGTACTTTCCTAAGAATTTCAGGAACCTGATGTTAGGGCCATTGCTTTTTGGTAACATGTACACCAGCTTAGTTTTACAGGAGGCAACCAATTAGAGACCATTTCTGTGTTCGCCACCCGATTAGGATGTAGCAGTGCCAATTGGAGTGCCCGAAGGGAGGGCTGGCTGACAGCTCCACTGGGAAAGAGTTGTTCAGATAGAAATAGGGCAGGAGGCGCTCACCCAAGATCCAAACAGTACCCTAAAAATAGCAGCTCAAACCATCTTGGGGATCAGTTTGCAGGGAAATGGCTCCAAACCAGATGCAGTTTAGTGAAGATTTAGAAGACTAATACCTGGACAGGCTAGGCTTGTATCCACTGGAGCTTAGAACAGTAAGAGGTGACTTGATTGAAACCTTTAAGATCCCGAGGGGTCTTGGGAGGGCGGATGTGGAAAGGATGTTTCCTCTTATGGGAGAATCTAGAACTAGGGGGTCACTGTTTAAAAATAAGGGGTCGCCAGTTTAAGACCAAGACAAGGAGAATTTTTTTCTCTGAAGGCAGTGGGTCTGTGGAACCCCCTTTCTCTAAAAGTGGTGGAAACATAGTCTTTGATTATTCTTAAGGCAGAAGTAGATAGCTTCTTGATAAACGGGGAGGTGAAAGATTATCGGGTGTAGGCGGGAATGTGGGGTTGAGGTTAGTCAGATCAGCCACGATCTTATTGAATGGCGGAGCAGGCTTGAGGGGCCAAGTGGCCTACTCCTGCTCCTAATTTGTATGTTTGTATGTTCAAATGCCTGTGGATGTGCTGCATACAACCTTCCTGCTTTATATAAGAATCTACAAGACTAAATGATGGTATTCTTTATTTTCACTGCTGATGCTTTAAACTCCATTGTCACAGCCAGGATCTTCTGAATATTTTGTTTTTGTTTTGGCTTTATGGATAGTCCTATTGCATCCCTGTTTTGCCATCTCTGATTCTTGTCTCAACTACCCTATTTGCTTCCCATAAATGCTTATCCAACTCGATGCATATTTGGTTTTTAGTGAATTTTCTGTTAACTACTTTAATCCAGGAACTTCACGTTCTTTAGATAAAAACAAAGAACTGCGGATGCTGGAAATCCAAAACTAATGCTGCCAGACCTGCTGAGTTTTTCCAGATATTTCTACTTCACGTTCTTTATTTGTCTTAAGAAGGAATTAAGAGCCTCATAATTGACAGTGTTTTCCTCCAGGGCTTTTGAAACTGAGTCTGGCAAATATTGAGCTATTAGGAATAAGAACCTGTCCTTCTATGGTTATTAGCTAACTGCTGTAACTTGTACGTAGTAACTGTCCATAGATAATCTTGTACTTGTAGCACTTTTGAGCATCTCCAACTCTATTTTTAAAGGCATTGTCTCTCGCCATTAAAAACAAATTCCTTTCATGGCAAATGGTTAACCACCCAGTCCCTAAAAGGATTTTCCTGAAGGATTTCAGCAAATAGTTTGGACATTATTAAATGTTTCCCCATTGATTGATAACAAGTTACTTAGCTGTGCAAGCTGGTAAGTTTTATGAGTCTTGTCTTGTTAACTTTTAGTTCAAATAAGGAGGGATTCTATTTATGAGTAGCTGGAGGAGGGAAACCAGCTGTGAGACATTTGGCTGAAAAGTGGTTATTAATGATTAGCCATAGGGATCTGCATTGCCAGCTGCATTGTTTGTGGATGACCTAGAAACTGGAGTCCGTTCAGTTGTCCAAATTTCTGAAATATATCAAAATAGAAACAGTAACAAATTATGTTTGTGCAGGTTCTGAAGGATTTTAAGATAGTCTTGTTCATGCTGTAACTTGCATTTATCTCCAGTTTGTAAGTTTGGTTGAGTGTGGTCAGAATCCTCCTCTTTATTACATGAATAATGTTCTTAGGAGGAAAGCAGAAAAGATCTTAGAAAAGATAGTATAGAGGGAACATTTTTTGTGGGAACACAATTATCATTTGGGGCCGGTATGCAATGTCAAAGATTCAAATAAAACACAATTATATACAAATTAAACTTCCTAAACAAAATTAAACTCCTAAATTAAAAAATAACACATGAAGGAACTAGAGAAATTATAAACAAAAATGAAAATATAAGTTTTAAAGGTGTTTATACTAATTGCTCTGACGTGACTTATCATGTGCTATATTTATTTTTGTAATGTTTATGCTTTTGTGGACCATGTTTCAATATCCACTTCAAGCCTTTATTAATTCAGCACAACAACAACATGGGCCCAGGTCTTGCAGTCAGGGTGAAGGATTGCTACTTGCCTTTCAGTTTGAAAATAGGCTTCCCGTAAAATTTTAGTGGGTTCTGGAGCACAAACCTCTTCAATTCCAATGTTAGTTTGAATTTGGCGCCTTTTACAGGGGATTTGTTGGATCAGGGCAGCCAGCAGGGCGATTGATCTAACAATCAGATTAAAGAATTTTCATGAACGGCAAAGCAGGAAGTAAAATCCAGGAATTATAAATTACATTTAAATCATTGTACAGAAAGATTGAGCTATACACTTGTCATTAATGAAGAACTTTAAATAGCAAATCAAAAACTTCAAAAAAAATCTGCAATATTTCAGTTTTCTTCTGAGGGAATGAGACTAGACACTTATAAATTAACTTTTTAGGACCAAAGAAGTTGCTCAGTTCCTATGACTTAACTAGTTCATTAAAAGCTCAGTTACAGCTGATCGAATAAGGCTTAAATTTTCATTGCCTGTACAGTGAGAATAGTGTTAATTAAATTCGCATCAAGCAGTGATTTTTTTGTTGATTCCATCAGCTAAGACTGCAACAGCTCACCCTGTGGAGGAGCAGGGTATCTCTGACAGCATTTTCTAGATTTCCGCATTTAACTTTGTGTGTGTAGATGTCAAAGGTTGCTGTCAGTTTTCCCCAGTAATAATGGCGAGGGTTGACAGCCTTGCAGTTATTACTGTAATATCACAAATCTCTCTGAATTATGTATCTGAGCCACTCCCCCAGAAAAAGTTACTCAAAGCCTAAAATGTGAAGATTTGTATCTGTTATTATGTGAACACTTTATATAGTAGTTGTAAAATATTTCAGCTCTGTAAAAATTCTCATTTAACATTATTCAGAAATGTAACACAATCTTTCCAGGAACTGAGAATAACCTGGATCCGACAGATGGACTTTAATACAATAATATAACTACATTTGCAGTCCAGACTTAAAACAATGCAGCTGGAGGAACTCATAAGGGAGCTAAAATCTCTCTGAATTATGTATCTGAGCCACTCCCCCAGAAAAAGTTACTCAAAGCCTAAAATGTGAAGATTTGTACTTGTGAATATTTCACTTATTTCTAAAAATGACAAAATTAGATAAACACTTACTTGTGATGCACAAAGTTTAACATGAACAAATTTTATGGGCTAAAATGCCCACCCTTGTTCCTAAATACTTTTATATTTGTTGTTCTATTTTCAGCGTGAAAGTTCAAGCATATTGTCGATCACAAGGCTTCTTTTAAGTAAGGGTTTCATTTATCACCCCCTTCCAAGCTGTTCTGTGATTGATAAGGGCCCATGGGCAGGGTTAGATCACAATTCAACACAAAGGTTATGTTGTAACAACTTATGAGTACAAACAAACTGAAAGGACAAATGACTTTACTTGGTATTAACTTGATGCTGCATGTTTCTTAAAGTCACAAGTACCAGTACATCAGTAACAGCACTTTAACAACTCTACACCATTCTAGTTAGAAATCATGAAAGACCAAAGAGAGTGACAAATGTGCACACTTTTTACCTTACAAGAGTTTGCATGTGATGTTTAGATACTATTGGCAAGTAAAATCAACCCCATCTTCATCTCTGAAATGACTGAACGACATCTGCAAACCATTGCAGCCTGTATGTCACTAGTTGCAATGAGACACCCTCGTGAAGATCAAAAAGAATTAAACTCTTATGTTCCCAGCTGCTCAGCTTTTCCCACAACTGGCTCTGCCAGGTCTGCTGACCAAGAGTCTCAGTTCATTTTGCATAGTCACGAACAGGCCGGCTCCAAATGAATTTGTTGATGACGCCATTACTAAAACTTTGCATTGGGGATCTTGTTTTCCTAGTACAAGTTTCATCTTACATTGAACTTCTTGAATCTTGCTTGAAGATTCTGCTTCATCGAGATGAAACAGCTGTTACTACGACTCATAGTTCATGCCTTGAGGAACTGAGATAGGAAAGATCCTGCCTGCCATGTGTTGGAGATACAACTTGCTGTCATGTGGGGGAAAGCTTGTAATTTGCCCTTTTTTTGAAAGGTCAGTGATTCTGTTGAGTGGCACAAGGAGGTTGGGTTATGACTGACACTATCTAACTTGGGCATAGTTCTCCTGCCATGTTAATACAGGTCCATTATCCTGAAGCAATCAAAATGCCAGCGTTTGATTATTTATGTTGAATTGAAAGATAATAACCCTGCTTTAGAAGTTATTGCTGTGATATGGAAAATTTAACCACTAATCTTCCACTGATTAATTACGAAGTAAACTTGAGTGTTTCAAAGAAGCTTTAGGCACATTCAATTGTGAAGCACTTGATGTCAGCCTGAACACTAAATAAGTAAATCATTCCGGTCAAAAGTGTTCCTTTCAGTTTAGCTGCAGGAAGCAATCAGCCTCAGGCTTGGAACCTTAAGGTAAAGTGCCATTGAATTTCTTTGGAGATGCACACACAAAATATTGTGATCCTGAAATTAACTGCTGATTGTCATTTTAGAAAACATTTGGGTACAATTAACCACAGTACAGCACAGTAAAATTCTTCCCCCCCACCATGAAAATTTTGTATCAATGAACAGTACTTCATTCTTAGTGCATTTAAGTGATAGGACAGAATAGAGTTCAGATGAAAGGTCGTTGACCTGAAATATTAATTCCTATTCTCTTTCCGCAGATGCTGAACATTTTCTGTTTTTATTTAGATTTCCAGCGTCCACAGCAATTTGCTTTTATATCTCTTTGTGTTGGACGCTGGGAGAAATTCCCTGCTCTTATCCGAAATAGTGCAATGGGATTTTTTGAGACCACTTGAGGGGACAGTCAGAACGTAGACCTAGGAAAGACAGCACCTCCAACACTCCAGCACTCACTCAGTACTGCACTGGAGTGTTATCTAGATTATATCCTCAAGTCTTCATGTTATGTAACTGTTTGCTCTATTCAATTCTGTTACTTCCTTTGTACATGAGCTGTGATACTCATGCAGTTTTATCTATATCAGATCCTCCCTCTTTCTAAAACACTGTACTGCCAGATCCTCATCATCATCAGTGTGGCAAAGGTGTGCTGTGATATGTACTGAGGCTTGAAACATATTGTTATGACCACAGCCGATGCTCATTGCTGCACAAACCAAATCCCAGAGGGAAACTTGGCTCACAAGCCATGACCTTTTTTTTGTATTCTGAAAATGAGAAGAAGTCATATTGATCTCAGCAGCAAGAAATCCAGTAACACTTTTGGGATTTTAAAAATTAAAAGTAAAATTTTTATTAACAAAAATAAAAGAAAACTTAAGCACACAAGATTACAGTTATACAGTTAAACTTAGTCTTACAAAACATTCCTCCAAAAAGACTCTCTACTTGGTCAGACCCACAAGTAAACACCTTCTAGGCACCTTATAAATGTTTAACTTTAAAAAATCCAGTAATATTACCCAAGGCAAACTGCTGTAGCTTCAATAAGGGCATACCACATGACCTATAACCCTCTTCCACTCAGCTATGAAAATCCGAACTCCAGAATAAAACTGCTTTTTGCAGCTCAAGACTCCTGGCTTGAATTGATTGTTGACTCAAACTGCATCCTCGCTCAGCCACAGCTCCAGTTATAGCTCCAGCTGCTACATCTCACATCTCAACAGCCCAATGCCTCAAACATCTACCACCTCCCTAAGTTCCTCACTGTAACTCTAAAATACCATTTTCCTTTCATCCTAGGTTCCATTGTTTTCATATCTCTTTGAAACTCAAATCCTTCCAAATATAAGATCTTTCATGTTTCCATCTTTACTTTCAGGTCAATAAAATACAATACCCCCTTCCTATTTATCTGTGGAACTCCTGCAAGATGCAAACGGAGGTCTCTTGGCACCTCTGACTCCCCTTTGATATTCAAGCAAACTCTCCGCTTATCTAAAAATGCAAATGTTAACTCTAACCTATTCACCTGCACCTCAAACCCAACACCTATTCTTTTCATGTTTTACACTCCAGACAACCTGGCATCTATTAATTTCTGCCCAGCTTAATTAAATCATTCACACACACCACCTTTTCCCCAGAATAACACACTATTCCCCAAAAATGTAAGAAAAAAATCGATTTCTCACAACATGAGGGCCTTGTTTCCATTTTTGAGATTGAACAGCTTTTACAGGATAGAATGGCGAAAGAATGTTGAGATATGTAGCTGCTAATGGTAGTTCACGCATAATAGCACTGCATAATCGCCAATAAATGCCATAACATTAAAAATAGTGAGAGAATACTGTCATTTTAGATTTAAATTATTCTACACTATTCATTAACAATGGCTTGGATTTTGCAGTCACCGGCAAAGTGATTATACTCATCACTGACCTCAAGAAAGCTGCCCACAAAGATCTCGTAAGCTCTGAAGCAAAGGTTCACCTCTCCCAGTATTAATTTCATTCTGGCACCAGCTATAGAGGATCTTTGGCATTGAATAATAGTGATTTCATTAAGCAGATTAAGCAGCCAATCACAGTGAAGAATTCTCTCAGACAGCAAACCAGGAAGTAACGAGCACATTTTATCATTCACTTTTTTGTACTTTTACAGAAAGCAGGATAAAGATTGAAACATACACATGGGATTAAGGTAAAAGTTGAAACTTCATAGGCCTTAATAGGGAAATGTGACATTCCACAAGTATTGAAAGCAGTTTCAGGGCCAGAGAGGTTGTTTAGCAATAATTATGACTCCGTATGTTATTTAAAAACCTAATTACACCTCTTAAAACAAGACACAACTTTTTCAAGGGTTTTACACCGAAAATACAAGCATTAAAAAGTGAAAGTTCACATCATTTCAGTAATTTTTAATTTTCGTTTGCAAGGACTTCAATAATCCACCCTGTGGAGGAGCATTTCCACAGGGTTTCCATATTTAATTATGCATGTGAGGGTGTCAGAAATTGCTGTCGATTTTTCCTTCTTCCCAATAGCGAAATCCAGGCTGTTGCTCTTTTACAGCTAACGTTACCATGTACCATCTTCATTTTTAATTTTTTTGTTACCTTGGTTCAAGCTGCATTCCCAGGTTTTCCCTAAGATGTTACTGTAAGGCCTTGTCTCTTTGCTCTCAATTTAAAAATCCATGTGTTCCATTTATAGTAACCAATTTAACTTAATTTGTGTGGAATATTTCAAGTTTCTTAAAATGCCGGAGTTTTGAATTCTGCATAACCACCTGCATAAGCCTGACCCATCTCCAGGATAAACAATAAGAAATAGGCCTAGGAATAGGCCATATGCGGCTCCTTTGTTCCCCACTACCCCCCCCCCCCCGCACCCCAAGCCTGCTCTACCATTTAATAAGATCATGGCTGATCCTCGACCTCAACTCTACTTTTCTGCCCAACCCCCATATGCTTCATGTCACTGGTATTTCACACGCTGATAGGATATTTATCAGTACAAACTGGGTGGACTCTCAATTTCAATCCATTGAAGGCATCCTATATTCTTCTTAAGGTTATTAATTCATGCCCCATTCCAAAGACTTGAGTTCCTACCTGTTTGACATAAAAGCTCCAGTGGCACTATTCAATGAATGGGGGAACCTCTCCAGGTCTCTTAGCAACCCAAAGCACACTACACAACCTGGAATTGTAAATCCCTCTTCTGGAACTTTTGGATTTCCATGCCACTCTACTGTAAAGTCATCTCAATGTTGTGAGAAAGTTAACTGTGTCACCTGCTCTTTTCTAATATTAAAAAGTAGCAGTGGAGGAGTGGAATGTGAGCACCATACTATGTACAATGCTCGCTGTTTGACAGGTTTAGCATGATTTACAGTCCACACTGTAATTCAGTTGTTGCCAGCTTTACTTTGTATGCCATAGCCATCCACCATTTTCAGTTATTGCGGCTGACTATGCTAATTAGCACAAGGACGAGGTTTCCCATGTTGTCATATGGTTGAATATTTATCACAAACTTGCATGTGCCAACCTGGTCTTTATGTGCTTGAGGTAAAGGAGTTTAAAAGTTGCTGAACTGTCTGACTGGTTTGTTGCCAGTTATTAGAATTTCATCTGTGTACTAATCCACTAGGAGTTACCAGGTACAGTTTTTTTTTCTCATCTACTGATCTCAGTCCAATGCTTTGGAATATTTTCCATTTTTATATAGGCCAGTCATTCATGGTTGATGTAACGTTATTTGAGCAGAGAAGTTGAATTATGTCAGTGCATTTGTTTTTTTGACTAAGGCCAAAGATGAGCAAATAGTTTTAGACACATAATTCAAGCACAAACCCCAGGATCTATCTCCAGAAGAGGACAACTCACATGCCAGGACATGTGAAAAACACATACTAGCTTTCCCTGTTTCCAGTTGGAGGAAGCTGAATTATTTATATTCTGCATATCTGATCTGGGGAAAAAAAACATGAAATGATTAGCCAGACACCTGAGCGTGATGGGTCTGTGTTTGAAGGTCCTCTATCTACCTTGACATCCATTCAAGTAATCTAGCCCTTGTGTCACAATTACTCAGTACATGACTGCTGCAACATTTCCATGGCTTTCAAACTCCACTTTGTAACATTAGATTTTTTTAAAATTCAGACATAGTTAATCCAAATATTGGGTATCTTCCATATAACAGTCTTGAGACTGTGGAGAGTAAAATTAAGGATTTGATCTTTGACATATTTACCTTAGGTATGTATTGCACGTGCTGCTACGATGATTTGTGTTACATCCATTGGTTAAATAGTGGGACCTGTTGTGTGCTTTTGATGTCTGGCAGAAGCAACAGGATAGGTATCGGAGGCCTGGATAGTGAAGCTTGGTGGTGAGATTTAACTTAAAGGCCAAATCCCTTTTATATTCACAATTTAATTTAATTTGTGTTGAAATCTAACTAAGTTTCTTCTCATTGTCAAATTTTAATGTCCTGAATCATCACTCAAATAAATCTGACCTTTTTCCAGGTGTGCCACAGGCCACTGTTATTTCACATGATTATATATGTCAGTTTAAAAAAAAGTGAACTCTCAACCTTGGTCCATTGAAAACGCTATGTTCCTCCTCTTTTCTGCTCTCATCCCTCCTAGATTTAAATTTAAGTTCCTTCTAGATCTAATTTAAATCCCACTTGGATCTAAATCTGCCCATTTATCAACTGCTGGCCAAAAAGAAATCTTATAATCCATTGATATTTGCAATTAACTAACAATTTTTAAAAAGTACATTATTGATAGAGATGGCCGCCACTAAACTTCACGAGATTTTTTGATCTTACATTTGAATTCATTCCTCAATATTGAGCCAAGCTCATAAAAACAACAGTGGATTCCAGAATCTTACAATTTCCTCTTTCCTCAGTTTCAATATGCAAAGCGTGTCCTATGTTTATCTCATATCTCCTTAAACCAGTGGCTTGGAATTTCAACAGCCAACATCATAGAAACAAGGTTTTAATAAAATGTGAACTTATGAATTAGGAGCAGGAATAGGCCATTCAGCCCCTCAAGCCAGCTCTGCCATTCAATAATATCATGGCTGATCTGGTTGTGGTCTCAATGCCACAATCCTGCCTACCCCCGATACCCTTTGACTCCCTTGTTAGTCAAGAATCTACCTACCTCTGCCTTAAAAATATTAAGTGACCCTGCCTCTAACACTCCCTGGGGCGTTCAATAAGCTCACATTTCTCCTCATCTCTGTCTTAAATGGGAAACTCCTTATTTTTAAACTGTGTCCCCTAGTTCTAGTCTGTCCCAAAAGGGAAAACAACCTTTCAGCATCCACTCTGTCAAGCTGCCTATGTTTCATTAAGATCACCTCTCAATCTTCTAAACTCCAATGGATACAGCCCAACCTATCCAACCTTTCCTCATAAGATAGCACCCCCATCCCAGGAATCAGTCAAGTGGCCTCCTCCAAACTGTTTCTAATGCAATTATGTCCTTTCTTAAATAAAGAAACCAAAACTGTACACAGTACTCCAGATTTAGTTTTAGTTCTTTTTTACGTTCCAGTTTTGTATTTCTAATTCATTTTGGGCTGTATTTTGATCGAATTGATCTCTGCTAATTTGCAGTAGCGATGATTAATAGATGCTAGGAATATTTTTTATTTTGGGACGATGTGAACAACAGTGCATCTATCATGACTGAAGTATCTAGATGCATCCTGGATTTACTGGTTGACCTTTTATTTCGATATCCTCTTGTATTCTGAGATTGTCTCATGCTGGATAGGGAATCATTGAAGCCAATAAGAGCAAGTGCTGCAGTTGTACCCACCAGATGAAATTCAGACTTAAAGCTATCAATCATTTCATTAATCATGGATTGACATTTTAAAATTCCTACTGGAGCCATGGCCTTTGCTATCTTCCTGCCTTTCTTCACCAGGTACAAAGAGATGGAATTGACAGGAGATTATCTCAAAGCATTCAGAGAAATGGAGAGCTCCTTCACACCTGACATCATGCCTTACCATCAGCCTTGTTCAGAGTTTTATCTTAGTAACTAACAATAATAACTGTATATGCATTATTTTACAGATGGGAAATGATGGGAATGCTCTGGGTTTTTAATCATGGAGCCATTATGTGTTTGAGTTTGCAATGCACTGTATGCTGTTGGACTCGTGATTTATTTTAAGCAACTTGCTGATCATATCAGTGCACACAACCTCCATATGGAAAATTTGCATGCTCCTTGTGAAAAAGTTCACTTGTCAGCCTGTGCAAACAACAATCAAGACCATAGTTTGAACAGGCTGCTTTAGAAAGCTGTTGATGACACACTCCCACTACAGAGACAAGGCAATTTCCTTTCAGTTTCTTTTTACAACATTGGCACTATTTTCTCTTCAGTCACAGCAAGTTTATCCAGCTGGGATAAAGTTATGGGCTGAATGTTGTTCAAGGGTAGAGGGAGGTGGGTACGGGTTTAGTTGAATTTAATTGGAAAAACACCTTACACGCTTCAACTTGTGCATTGACGTGACAAGATGCCGCTTAAACATAACAAGCTGTTTCATTTCCTACCATGTCAACTTTGAATCATATTAATTATGTCTGATCTTCATAGCACAGCAGTCAACAAAGCCAGTAGGGTGTTGAACCTTGTGATCAACATTATATAAGCCAGGGGAGGTACTGATCAAATTTCTAGTGTTCTGATCAGATCCATTTGGGTACTGTGTGCATTTTGTTTTCATCTGTTCATGGAATGTTGGTGTATTGCCGTCCCCTAATTGTCCTTGAGAAGGTGATGGTGTGCCGCCTTCTTGGACCGCAGAATTCCATGTCGTATAGGTACGCCCATAGTGTTGTTAGGGAGGAAGGGAGTTCCAGGATTTTGACCAAGCTATATATTTCCAGGCCAGGATGGTGTTGAATTGGAGGGGAGCTTGCAAATTATGGTGTTCCCATGTGCCTGCTGGCCTTGTCCTTTTGGGTGGTAGAGGTCGTGGTTTTGGATGATATTGTTGAAGGAGCCTTGGTGAGTTGCTGCAGTGCATCTTGTATATGGTACACACGGTTGCCATTGTGTGCTGGTGGTAGGGGGAGAAATATTTAAGGTGGTGGAAGGGGTGCCGATCAAGTGGCCTGCTTTGTCCTGGATGGTGTGGAGCTTTTGAGTGTTGTTGGAGCTGCTGTCATCCAGGTGTTCAAGTGCTGAACACTCTCTAATAGAGCCACAAGATTGATACCCTGTGCCAGGGGCCTGAGTTATGAGGAAAGGCTGGTGACGTTTGGGCTTTTCAGTCTCAAAGTAGGTGACTTGAGAAATGATCTTTTGCAGCTGCATAACATAGTTAAAGGGATGTAAATGAAAACCCAAAGTGCTACTTTAAATTCAGTGTGGAAATAGGACCACAGGGCATAAGTTCAAACAGCTAAAATGTAATTTTAGGGCTGATATTAAGAATTTTTCTTCAGTAGTCTAGAATCAATGTTATCTATTGAAACTATTCGCCTACATTCCATTGTTGGGAGATATGATCACTCCATCTTGGAATTATAATGGAAACATGTTATTTATGAAAATCACTTTAAGAATTGATTCTGATCAAGTTAGTTGCTACCTGTGTGATTTTATAGTTGTATTACTAACTGATAAAAACATGAAACATAAAGCGTCCATGGTATCTCAGATGTGTCCTTGCTTTCGATCTTTAGCTAGGCACATATTTCCCGCATGAGTGAAGAATGCAACAAATTCAGTATTCTCTGCTGCATCACTTGAAGGTATGCTGAGCTCAACATTGTTTATTGAATAAAGAAAGTAATGGGAAAGCAGTGAAGCAGAAGTAAGGATAAATATTTTACTTCCAAATGATATATACCATTGATCTCAAAAATGGCATAGATGCATTTGAAGGGAAGCTAGGTCAACATAAGGGCAAAAGGAATGGAACACTATACTCATAGTGTTAGCTGAATTGGGGTAGGAGGAGGTTCATGTGGATCATAAATACTGGCATGGATTTGTTGGTCTGAATGACTTGTTTCAGTACTGTGCCTTCTATACAATTCTAATTAATTTAATCCATAAGTATGTCGTTTAGAATCTAACCCATAATGATAGTCCATAAATCTATAATATGGAATCTGGTCCATTAAGACAGTTTATAAAGATATACCACAGAATTCAGCCCATAAGTATACACTATAGAATTCAGCCCAAGAGTGTTTTGGCTACCATTTTAATAAACACCTCACAAACAGTACCTGTATACCTCATTTCCCTTAATGCATCAGTTTTTACAGCACACCAACTATCAGCCTCTCAGTAAAGATGAAGCCTGCTCAGCTATAAGTTATTAAAAGCTACAGGCTTTTGTAGCCTTTATCCAAATTCCATGTCTATATATGCTAAAGGATTATTAGACTGATTTTATGCTCGTGGATTCATCTATCATTTCTGACATTGTTATGCACAGCTTTCAGCTAAGTAATAAAAGCAAGTCCTGCACAGAAGGGATTTAACAATACACGTAAATTAGGGAAGACTGCTCTGCACTAATTGTGAGGATATTGTTTTCCAGATCAATCCTCAGTAAATATGTCATTACTTAATCATTTTAGAAAAGTTCTATAGAGCCTACTCCCTGTTGAATGGGTATATGGCTTTCACACATGCAGGTGTTATGGCCTCAGTTGCTCCACACTTTCGACTGGAACAGATCTTCAGCATAATTTCCATTTGTCATAGAGATATTCTTTTGACCTTAGCTATAGTCCCAGGATTGTTTCCATAAGGGAGATCGGATCCTTGACTTCCACCAGGAATTGTGCCAGTGTTCCAGATTCAAGGCAATCAGGCAGATTCAACACGGTTTTGTGAAAGGGAAATCATGTTTAACCAGTTTATTGGAGTTCTTTGAAGAAGTAACCTGTGCTTTGGGCTGTACTTAGATTTAGTCTTAACTGTACTTAGATTCTCAGAAGGCATTTGAAAGGTGCCACATCAAAGGAAATAAAAGCCCATGGTTTAGGGTGGTGACGTATTGGCATAGGTAGAAGATTGGCTAGCTAACAGGCAGCAGAGAGTAGGCATAAATGGGTAATTTTCTGGTTGGCAGCATGTGATGAGTGGTGTGCCACAGGGATCAGTGCTGGGGCCTCAACTCATTACAATTTATATAAATCATTTGGATGAAGGGACTGATGGTATATTTGCTGATGACACAAAGAAAGGTAGAAAAGTAAGCTGTGAAAAGAACATGAGGCAACAAAAGGATATAAATAGGTTAGATGAGTGGGCAAAGACCTGGCAAATGGAGTATAATGTGAGGAAATGTGAAGGTCCATACTGGCAAGAAGAATAAAAAAGAAGCATGTTATCTAAATGGTGAGAGATTGCAGAGTTCCGCGACTCAGAGGGCTTTGGGTGTCCTAGTGCATGAATCACAGGAGGTTGGTATGCAGTTGCAGCAAGTAATTTGCAAAGCCAATAGAATGCTATTGTGCATTACAAGGGAATTGGATACAAGAGAGTATGCTTCGGTTATACAGGGAATTGGTGAGGCCATGTCTAGAGTACCGTGCACAGTATTGGTTTCCTTATTTAAGGAAAGATGCAAATACATTGGAAGAAGTTCAGAGAAGGTTTACTAGATTAATACCTGGAATGAGAGGTTTGTCTTATGAGGAAAGGCTGGACAGGCAAGGCTTGTATCCACTGGAGTTTAGAAGAGTAAGAGGCAACTTGACTGAAACATCTAAGGTTCTGAGAGGACTTGACAGGATGGATGTGGAAAGGATGTTTCCCATTGCAGGAGAATTGAGAACTAGGGGTCACTGTTTAAAATTAATTAAATAATAATTTAATACAGAAATGAGGAAAAAAAATTTTCATTGAGGGTTGAGAGGCTTTGGAATTTTCTCCCACAAAATGTGGTTGAGGAAATGGGGAATACACGATGTCATTGTCACACTCCAACCTTTGCCCTTCCTCTTTCATTGATCTCTGAACACTAAACACTAGGACCTAAAAGGCATGCTTCAAGTCCAGTGTTCCAAGAAGGCAAAAGGCGGGGAATTTGAATATCTTTAAGGCAGAGGTAAATAGATTTTTGATAAGTAAGGGAGTGAAAGGTTATTGGGGGTAGGCAGGAATGTAAAGTTGGGATTGAGATGAGATCAGTCATGATCTTATTGAATGGTGGAGCAGTTTTGAGGGGCCGTGTGGCCTATTACTGCTCCTAACTTGTATGTTCATATATTCATATGAGGTGGAGACTTGCTATATTGGTCCTTGGCTACTTGTTGCAATGAAAGATCGAGGTGACTAGTGAGCTGCCACTTATATTAAAAAAATCATTTCAATAAAGGGGAATGCATGCTGCCATTGTCACACTCCAACTTTTGCCCTTCCTCTTTCATCGATCTCTGAACACTAAACACTAGGGCCTAAAAGGCATGCTCTATGTCCAGTGTTCCAAGAAGGCAAAAGGCGGGGAACAAAGTCGGGGCTATGTTTCATTATTTGCATGCTGTTAACATGCACCTGCCTACATGTTGGTGGGCACAGTTTTCCCTGACTCGGCTGGTCCCCAGAAAGTGACAAAGTTCTAGGGACACATCAGTCAAAGCTGTGTGGCACCCTTATTAACCTGCCTGGGCTTCTTGCTCTGCTCCTAGGCTTGCTCCTGCTAAGAGAGTAAGCCCATTTATTTATGTAGGTTATCCAATCAGATAGAATAATTCTATCCGGAAGCTTATATTTATCTAGTCACTACATTAGTCACTACACTTAATAGTAAAATATGTTATATTGTGCATTTTTAGATGTTAAACTTTTCAGGTGCTCAGTAAAAACATGCCATTTTAGGGAATAGCTACCAACTTGCGTTAACACATTTTATTATAGCTTGAATTTCTATAAATTTGCTACCAGAACTGATCATAAGCAATTAACATTTTTTTCACTCTAAGTTTAAATTCTTGTTGTAAATTGCTCAGTTACAAATATAATATGCCTTGTAAAAGCTTCCAGTTTCAAACTTCTTATATCATGCATGTAGTTAACAGTACCTTTTCTTCACTTCTTAAACTGAATGAAGGCCTTTGTGATGGCAAAAGGAGGCATCCAGCCTGTGCATTGTTTTTCTAAAATATGAGAGCAGCATAAGCCTAACTGTACCCCTGCTTCTATTTGTCACGGTTTCTGTACCCAAAAATAAGTGTAGTTTGTCAATTGGTTTCCATTGTCCCATCACCAGTTTAGATGGGCATATCTCTTGCCCTATGGCAGCAGCTTCCCAGAGCCAACACTGGAATGGATATGAAAAGCTATAGTGCCACCCTTGGCTCTGTGTGGCAACACTTTCACTTGTGACCCTGAAGGTCATGGTTTCAAGCCCAATTCTGAAAACTTGAGCACCTAATCCAGACTGACACATCAGTGCAGTACTGAGGGAGTGCTGCTCTCTTGGAAGTGCCATCTTTTGGATGAGGCTTTAAACTGAAGTCCCATCTACCCTCATCTACCCTCTAAGAACCTATAGAAACAGTAAAACAGGGGTATTCTCCAGCTGTCCTTGTCAATCATTTATCTCTCAGCCATTACCATCAAAAACAAATGAGCTGGTCATTCATTGAATCATATGGCAAAGTAAAAGGCCATTCAACTTATTGAAGAGCTGTCCAATTTACTCCTACAGCCCAATGTTTTCTCTTTTCATTATTCCTGCAAATTAGTCTTATTGGTGCTGTTTGTGGGATCTTTCTCTGCACAAATTGACTGCTGCATCTGCCTTCAACACAGCAAGGACTATGTCTTATTAGTAATTCATTGGGTGGAATGTGCTGTGGGACATCCTGAGGATGCAAATGTGTTAAATGAATGCAAGTTCAGACCTTCACAGGTGGGGTTAGAAAGATTTCATTCACACAAAGGCAAATTTCCTGCCCCTTCACCCACTACTCCCAGCATCAATACAATTAGTTTACTATAAGACCTTGCACCATGGATGTTCCTTTTTACTCCTTGTTCAATATCTTAAAGTTTGAGATAAAACAGGAGTACCCATCTCTTGGTATTGTTCACCTTAAAGCTACAGTGCTTTGTTTTGGTTTATTTTACAATAAGGTAATTTTGGTCTGTAGTCAAATGAACTGAAATTCAATAATGTAATTATTTCTCAGTAAGCTTTTCTTCCATCTCAAAGAAAACTGATTTTACTCTGGTTCAAAAAAAAATTCCATTTTAATGTATGTACCTGTAGCAGGAATATACAGTATGGAATTCACAAATAATTATTTTCAACCTAAAAGCAGATTTTCAAGTAAAATTACTTTCTGAAATCTGTAACTTAATAAAGTCCCTGTTCTTGTTAGAATTGCAAGAGAGGCCCCATATCTCACTTGTTTTCCCAGAAGAGAGATGGAAGATATCTGCAGTCTGTCCCAGGGTTGCTCTGTGGAATTAAAACCCATTTCTTGAGTGAAAATTAATTCCATTTTGAATGAGGCACATATATCAGAGCAGAGAAGCCTTAATATTGATAACAATTGCACAGCAATTGACAGAATTGTTCATTGATAGAAGGTCTATTAGTACACCCCTGGAGCATTTTGAATGTTGTCATGCCATTCTTGTCAGACAAATCACAGGCCCTATAGACAAATGAGCAGAAAGACCTTAGAACGATATCCATAGTGTTGTATATCTTACTCTGGCAAATTCTATGGCTATATAATGTTATACAGTTGATAAACTATATCTACCCCATAAGCATACCAATATAATGATGGGTTAATGGCAGGATTTAGAGAAATGTAATAACGTTAATACTAAAGATACATGTCAAATATGAGAGCTAAGTATTTCTGTAGTCATAATTATATCTTCCAACCACAGCAGCACATCTCAATTCAAATGTTTGTGGAATTGAATTCTGTTTTAATTGCACAAGCCTCCTAGGAATTTAGGATGCAGACAGTCATTGCATTGCTGTGCAGTCATACTTCTTGAATCTTTTTAAAAGTGTTAGCAATAGATTTAATGAAGTGAGGAATGCATTCACAGCCCATTGCAAATCAGAGCACACTACCTTGAGCATTCAGGAGCAGCAGCATAATGACTACACTCTCCATGAGGTGCTATGTGGTGAGTTCCCATACTCTGAAAATTACCACCACTGTAATTTTGGCCCTCACATTGATTGCTGCAGGAGACTCTGAATACATTTACTCTCTGAAGCAATATATACTTGATGACACACATCATTTCTCTGAGAGGCTCTCCTATTGGCAGCTACAAAAGCCAAAGGAATCTCATGTTGATCAATTCCTGTGCTGAGCCTTCACATTTAAGCTTATGTTCAGACTCGGGTCCATTGATTGCTATTAATGCAATCCATTTTTAAAATTGGGATTCTATCTAAAGGGACTGATAGTGACATTTCATATTTACTCACACTGACTGATGGTTGCACAGGAAGAAACTAAGGTTTTTCTCAAATGATTCCTGCATCCCTTTTGTTCTCAGTCTGTGCCCTGTTGCTTCATGTTCCTTTTGCTCTTCATCTCTGACAGTGCACATTCTCTGCGATCTCTATTCATTTTCAGGATTTGTGAATTTATTATCCTGTTGTCTCTAGTAGATTAAGTTCTTCTACCTCGTGCTCGCTTTTATTTTGTCACTTATTCTTTGCTGTTGAACCCCATTTTAACTGTTTTTTATCTCTCTGCCAGTATTTTCATTGATTAACTCTTTCCAGTTTTCATATTTCAATCCTTTCATTTAATCCCCATGTCTTTTTCTAAGTCCCATTGAGAAAGGAAAAAGTATAAAATAAGGTAAGCACATAGAGAGATGAAAAAAATCAGAATTCAACAAAAAATGGCAAAAGGTTTAAAATTATGAAATTAAATAAATTGAAACAGATGTACCAATATTTTAGAGAAAGTACATTGAGAGGAACAAAGATGTATGAGGGGGAAAAGACACAAGATTTCAGATTCTCCTTCGATTGAGCATCAGGTGTAATAACGGCTGAGACTGGATGTTGGGGCAGACCTCTGCCAGTCTCCCCTGCTTGGGAGAATTGATGGCAGATAACATGTATAGATGCCATTTTAAGAAGCATGAGGGCCCATAATACTGAAATGGCAATCAGTCTCAAGGGAATCAATTGCCATTTGATACTGAGACCTATCATGTTGGGATTGATGGAGGATGAGTGAACAAAGCTTTTAAAATTTCTGCTTGACTGTGGCCTGTGATTGCGCCTTGGAGTGGTGCGGAGACATTCTGAGATTCAACCTAGAATTTTACTAATAGCATGGGTACCTGCCTTTTGGCCCCTGAGATTAAAGGTCATGATGGAAGGCTGGCTAGAAGCTATACCACACTGCAGGAATCCCTAGGCTCTCAAAGTTTCAGGAAATAGTAAGCTAATTGTTAGCTGCTACTTTTTGTGTTGGTCTGGGCCATAATGTTGACTATCTGAAATTTTTATACAATGCCCAGTTAAGCTGTGAAAAAATGCCAAAGTCACACAGGAATACAATTAATAATTTTGTCCTTAGATCATGCTTGAAGAGAGCATTTTGAGCTAACATGTCCATTATCCACACTCCTATAGTGTTTCCTCAATTATCCACCAGAATTTGCACAGGATATTTTCTTGCTAACACAGCCCACTACTGACAGCAATTTCCTCCCCTGATTGAAATCGCTGCCTAAGAGGTTAGTTTGTTTTGACCAACGTTTAGTATTGTTTTTAATAGGACTTTCCATTACAGTGAGTTTTGATAATTTGATATTGTATTTTTTCAGCACTTAACTTGAGCGAACAAAAAATACAAATAATGTAATTTCTGTTTTGAGTTATGAGCTTATCTTTGAGATATACACACATGTTTAATAAAGACATCAAGGCAGGAATGGTATGGTCTATTTGTGATGATTGTAACTTTATTTTGGAAGTGCCAGAGAGGCATTTATTGAAAGTGTTCTTTGCATTTGGGATCCTATTTGAAAGGAGGTAGGATTTGAAATTGTTGCCTAGAATTCTTTAATCATTCAGGAGTTCTGCTACAACCTTTCCTGCCAACTCTCCTCACCTATTTCCTTCCTAAGTGTATCCTCAGAACTGTCTCAGTTACATGTGAATAATCAGTTGAACAAGACAGCTGCCAGGGAAATTTTGCTGCTTTGGCCATAGTACGTGAGAAATGTGATTACTTTCAGAGCATATTTATTGTATTGGTAGTCAGAATGTTCAATAGCCATGGAATAGAAATTGGACCTAGCTGAGCCTGCATTATGAAATTGAAAAGTGACCTCAACTATGGCCAGTATCATAGTTTAAAAAGTTGTAAATTACACGTTTGTGAAACCAGGAGAAGCAGGCACACTACCTGATTCCACTCTATGCAAAAGCCCATTCACCCTTTTTTCAGATTAAGCTGTACACCTTGACCCCACCGCTGACCTATCTTCAAACCATTGCCAATGCAGCAAATGACCCAAAATCCCTTTCTATAAAATAATGAGTCTGCCTGTGGAGGTGCAA
This sequence comes from Carcharodon carcharias, assembly GCF_017639515.1. NCBI lineage: Eukaryota > Metazoa > Chordata > Chondrichthyes > Lamniformes > Lamnidae > Carcharodon > Carcharodon carcharias. Next base: position 24,535,206 of record NC_054494.1, on the reverse strand, counting down.
GAGGTGCTAGTAGGCCACCTCAGCAATATTACTAAGGCCCAATTCCCAGTTACAAGCTGGCTTGAACCTTCCTGGTTTTCGGCCCAAAATCTGTTTGGGAGGATTTGATAAGTAAGTTAAAATGAATAATGACCATTCTTTGTTCTGAAGACAATAGTCTTGTAACAAGCCTATCAGGCAAGCATGTCAGGAACTGCCTCGGATATAACTTCAATTAGATCAGCCAGCAGTGGCCCTGGATTGCACTGTTGATTTCTAAGAGTGGGTTACCTTTCACATTCAATCCATTGCCTGCTTTTTTATTCTTCTTGTGTCCTTCTGGAGGTAACAGACTGATTTCATTTTGGCATTCATCATGTACCTCATATTCTTCTCCACTCTGGGCATGACCTTATCTATGCCTTTTACCCAGTTAAACTCACTTGCGTTATCACTTTCTTCATCATCAAGCTAATTGGTGAGTAATTTTCCCCCAACCTATTGGATATGCAGCTCCAGTGCCAGTCCCTTCCCTCCCAGATATTACTGCCATTAGAGATGGGTGAAGATCTGACACATGCCAGCAGTCAATGAAGCCACAAAATAAAATCTCCAAAATTTGGCAGTAACTTTGTTGCTTATTTCTGAGTAAAATCCATCTTAAACTACCCTCACAGGAGCACCCAGACTGTCCAATTTTCATTTCTTATAGCAGCCATTCCTGGAACTACCCTGTGATACACTGTCCATTTAGTGCTAATTACTGCTTATAATTCATGTCATTTGGAATCACACCCAGCAGCAATTAGTTTCTAAATTGATCTCTTAAAGGCTACTCAGTTTCTCGCTGCACATCAATCCCATACTCCTGGTCTTTGGCCAACCCATTCAGGGGGAGTTGGGGGGGTGGTGGGATGCTGGTTACAGGGGAGCAAGTAGGAAAACCACCTTCTGGGCCTGGCCAAGATGGTCATTCACAGGTCCAGGTTGGACGCGAACATTGGGAGACTGTTGCTCTGGCTGCTTGCCTCTATTCTTCAACACCATTTACCTGCAATATATATCCCTTGATATCTTGAAGTTATAATTAAGACCTAGAAATTTGATTTTTATTTCATTGGAAATAATGTGGATCTTTTGAAACAGCCAGAATGTTGCATTGAGTACTTTTTAATGGGTTGTAAAAGCTGCAACATCAGTTTGATCAGTTGGGCCGAAGTTCGCATGGGCCCCTCAAAATCTTTGATGATTGGCAAGTTAAGGGCCTTAACGAGGCCTTTAATTAATGGCAGGCGCATGTCCCGCTCCATAGCGTGCTCGCTGACCAAAATATTGCGATGCCGCGCACTGACATTGGGATCCTCGCGTGACGTCAACGCGCTGGTGTGCGGGCTCCGGCACCAGCACGCCAGCCAGAAGATTCTGCCCAATGAGTTGAAGCCTCACTATTGCAGGTGAATTGGCTTTGCAGCTTCTTTTCATAAACCAGGGGGCTCCTTGAACAAATCTTAACACAGTAATAAGAAACATGGCTGCATTGTGTCAGCTATCATAATAAAGCAACTTTGTTTAACCTTTTTCTTAATGTTATCATCATGCAGTTGAATAATTCAATCTCCAAAAAGATAAATTAGCTTAAACTAACGAATTGGAGGCATAAGTGTTTGGAATTACAAAATAAAATCTTCATGCAGTCCTAAATCACATGCTTGTGAATTGGTGATATGTGTTAACTTCCAAACCCTGAAATCCTTAATGCTTTTTTTGTAATTACTTGACACAAAAGACAAAATAATCTTTTCAGAAGCTATTTTTGGATGAGAGAATTGAAGTTTTGGCATCATGGGACAATGGATTACCAGCAACGAGTGGCTATTTTTGTATCCTTTGCTGTAAATTTAGAAAGACATAGCCTACTTCAAGTAACTGCTAGGAGAACCAACCATCTCCCATTTCAATCTTCTTCCAGAATGTATCAGACATCAGTAAACAACATTTACACCACCAAATGCTAGACAATGTTCATTTGCAACAACAGAGTGTAATCACCTCCCCTTGACTTTGTGACATTACAGTCATCGAGTTCCCTACCAGCAACGTCTTGGAGGAGACTGTTGGCTAGAATCTCAACTAGCTCAGCCACTTGTATGTCATGGCTATTAGAGTTGGATCCAAGATTTGGTATTCTGCAGTGTGTGACCCACCTATGACTTCCCACAACCTCCCCACCACCCAGAATGCACATGTCGGGAGTATTTTCAATTTGTCTGAGTGGGTGCAGCTGCAACAACACTCAATGTTTGCCACCATCTAGGACATATCAGTCTGCTTGATTGGCAGGCTGTCCACCATGTTAAACTTCCTCCACCACTGGTTCACTGTGGCTGCAGTTTGTACTGCCTAAAGGATGCACTGCACCAAGTTGCCAAGGCATTTCCCAAATTGGAAGCACCAGGAAACAGGTGAATGGGATCACCACATCCAAGTTTCACTCCATGTCACACACCATTCCAACTTGGACATATATCGTGGTTTTTTTCATTGTCACTTGCTCTAAATCCTGTAAATCTTTGTATAAGCAGGACTCCCTCCACCACATGAACAGCAACAGTTTGAGAAGAAGGCTCATCACCTTCTTGAGTCAACTACTGATGGATAATGAACAATGGTTGTCCTTTTGTCTATGGCATCTTTTGGCAATCTCCACCTATCACTGGCTCTCTATCCAGTCTCTACCTGTCTGCACCACCCCCCCCAAAACCTGCTTATATTTCACTTCTTTTCTATTTTTCCTTAGTTCTGGTGAAGAGTCATACAGACTCGAAACATTAACTGTGTTCCTCTCCGCAGATGCTGTCAGACCTGCTAAGTTTTTCCAGGTATTTTTGTTTGTGTTTCAGCTTTCCTCATGATGTTCACATGTCAAATATGATTTTAAAAATGTATAATTCACCAAAACGTTATTACTAATTCAAAATAAGTATAAAAATCAGTAAAGAAAATAAATTAGAACACAACAGATCAGAGGCTGTTATACCATGAAGATGTCATACCCTATATTTTTTTAATATATTCTTTCATGGGATGTGGGTTTTTGTGGAAATGCCAGTATTTACTACCCTTCCCTAATTGCCCTTGAGAAGTTGGTGGTGAGCTGCCTTCTTGAACTGCTGCAGTCCATGTAGCAGTGCTGTGAGGAAGGGAGTTCCAGAGTTTTGACCTAATGACAGTGGAAGAATGCCAATATAGTTCCAAGTCAGGATGGTGCCAGGCTTGGGCTGACAAGTGGCAAGTAACATTTGTGCCACACAAGTGCCAGGCAATGACCATCCCCAACAAGAGAGAATGCAATCATCGCCCCTTAATGGGATTACCATCACTGAATCCCCCACTATCAACATCCTGGGGGTTACCATTGACTAGAAATTGAACTGGATTAACCATATATATACTGTGGCTACAAAAGTAGGTCAGAGGCTAGGAATCCTGCAATGAGTAACTCAACCCAAAGCCTGTCCACCATCTACAAGGCACAAATCAGGAGTGTGATGTAATATTCCCCACTTGCCTGGATGAGTGCAGCTCCCACAACACTCAAGAAGCTGGACACCGTCCAGGACAAAGCAGCCTGCTTGATTGGCACCACATCCACAAACATTCATTCCCTCCACCACTGACACACAGTAGCAGCAGTGTGTACCATCTACAAGATGCACTGCAGGAATTCAACAAGGCTTCTTCGATAGCACCTTCCAAACCCACAACGACTACCATCTAGAAGGACAAGGGCAGCAGATAGATGGGAACACCACCACCTGGAAGTTTCCCTCCAAGCCACTCACCATCCTGACTTGGAAATATATCACCGTTCCTTCACTGTCACTGGGTCAAAATCCTGGAACTCCCTTCCTAACAGCAGAGTGGGTGTACCTACATCACATGGACTGCAGTGGTTCAAGAAGGCAGCTCACTGCCAGCTTCTCAAGGGCAACTAGGGATGGGCAATAAATGCTGGCCCAGCCAGCGAATCCGACATACCATGAATGAATTTTTAAAAATGGCAGCATCTGGATTCACAGTTGTAGATCCTGTCAAAAAACCCTTGACCCCCCATAGAAAAAACATTTGGTGGAACATCACAGATTATGGATTTGTTTGTAGCTTGAAAATAATATGACAAAGAATCAGACATATCTAAATCTAAAAGGCTGTATTCAGACCATTTCAGTTTTGCTATGTAAGATTGCCATTTATTACAGCACCTCCCAGTGTGTTGGCAATACATTGGCTTGTTTTCATTTAACAGATGGAGCTTGAATCAAAGATAGGGAGGGATGTTTGAAAATATTGTAAAAACTTCAAGGCAGTTTTTCCTGTCACTCTGCACGGATGTATTGAAATGCCTCAGAGAAAACACAGAGGAGAATTGGGCATGAAGGATTGCACTTCACAAACAAGCTATTAATTAATTAATGGATGGAAAATCGGGCTGGCACCATTACAGCATGCGGCCCCCTTCACTCAATTTTTCTCAGTGCGCTTAGTACAAGCACAATAATGGGGAAACCTGCCCTTCTGCTGAGGATGTGGTCCATTGTGTCTGACACAGCGTTTGTTTGGCCAGGTTAAAATATAGGCAAACATGCCTGGAGGAATGTAGCTCCTGCAGCACTCAAGAAGGTTGCACCATCCAGGCCAAAGCGGGTTACTTGATGGGCACCACCTTAAACATTCACTCTCTGCACCACTGGTGCACAGTGGCAACAGTGTCTGTCATCTAAAAGATGCACTGCAGGAACTTGCTAATGCTTCTTCAATGGCAGCTTTCAAACCTGCAACCTCTGCCACCTAGAAGGGCAGCAGACGCATGGGAACACAGCTACCCCCATGTTCCTTTCCAGGTCAGGCATCATCCTGCTGTTCCTTCATTGTCACTGGGCCAAAAGCCTGGAGCTCCCTATTTAACAGCTTTGTGGGAGTATGTTCACCCCAAGGACTACAGTGGTAGAAGAAGACAGTTAATTACCACCTTGAGGATAATTAAGGATAGGCAATAAGTATTAACCTTGCCAGTGACGCCCACATCCCATGAACCAATACAAAAAAAAACTTGTGCAGCTCTCTTATAGCATCTAGTCCCATCATGAGAATTCTTCTGTGTGCAATATTGGTTTAGTGATTAATGAGGTTGCATTAAAATCTTTATTGTACTATTTTAACGCACGGTTAAACATCTTCAAAATAAATAAGTTGATGACTGTGTTGAAACAGCAAAGTCATGAAATAATATGAAACCATTGACCAGAGTACTAAAATAGCAAAAGGGAAATTAAAGCACCAATAGTCTAAAGCCTACTTTATTCACATTAATTATTTCTGTTGGTTTAGAAAAATGCTGACTGAAAATAAAGGGCCAACAAGAGAATATTGAGGTTTGTCTGCAGCTGGCTCATGGTATCCTTGTCTTTGAAGTATTGAGCGTTATGACACACAGCAGTTAAAAATACTAAATAACTAACGGATGTAACATTGTTCATGGTATATTGGAGGGTACAATTTATTGTAAGAACAACAGTGCTGCACCATGTGAACACAAGAATTAGGAGCAAAAGTAGGCAGTTCAGCCCCTAGAGCCGACTCCATCATTCAATAAGATCATGGCTGAACTGACTGTGCCCACAACTCCACTTTCCTGTCTGCCCCCCATAACCCTCGACTCCCTTGCTGATCAAAAATTATTTAACTCAGCCTTGAACATATTCAATGACCCAGCCTCTGTTGCTCTCAGGAAGAATTTCACAGTCTAATGATCCTTTGTGAGAAAAAAAATGCTCTTTTTCTCAGTCTTAAATGGGAGACCCCTAACCCCCTCAGCATTGACCCTGTCAAGTCCCCTCAGGATCTTATAGGTTTCAATAGGATCACCTCTCATTCTTCTAAACTCCAATGGGTAATAGGGCCAACCTGCTCAACCTTTCCTCATACTCCATCCCAGGAATCAGTCGAGTGAACCTTTTCTGAACTGCTTCCAATGCAATTACATCCTTTTTTAAATAAACAGACCAAAACTGTACATAGTACTCCAGATGTGGTCACAGCAACTCCCTGTAAAACTGTAGAGTAACTTCCCTACTTGTATACTCTATTCCCCTTGCAATAAATGTCCACATTCCATTTGCCTTCTTAATCACTTGCGGTACCTGCATACCAAATTTTTGTGATTCATGTACCAGAACATCCAGATCCCTCAATACTGTAGAGTTCTTCAGTCTCTTCCCATTTAAATAGTGTACTGCTTTTTTATTCTTTCTGCTCAAGTGGACAATTTCACTTTTTCCCACATCATATCCCATCGGCCAAATTTTTGTCCATCACTTAATTTATCCCAATCACTCTAGACGCTTTATGTCCTTTTGACAATTATTTTCCTACCTATCTTTGTGCCATCAGCAAATTTAGCTACTATACCTTCAGCCCCTTCATCCAAGTCATTGAAACAGATGTGATGCACAATGGAGATTTGCTTTGCAATTTGCAAAATTTTCTGCAAGAGGGAGATAGATAGGTATTTTCTTGCATTATCTTTTTAAGGACACAAAATATTACCAATGTCAGTAAACATATTCACAGTTACTAGGAGGCTAATTGCTCTCTGGGACATGTTGCGGCCAGAGGGTATGTTTTGCTGATGGGAAGCTCTGAAACTAACAATAAATTACTGTTCTTTTTGATACGTATTGTGTGACAGATGCAATTGAAAATCATGTGTGTGTGTGTGTATTCTAAAATCTACAACACATCTGACTCAAAAGTAATAAACACAGACAGCAACCAAGTTCTGAATATAAGTAATACAGAGAGCAGCATCCCAAAACTCCATCCCACCCATTCACGGCCCATTCCATCTGCAGACTCCAGCTCCCTGCCTATTCCTAATACTCACTGGACTCTAAACACAATTACATGACATTCACCCCATATTCTCACCAAGGAGAGAAATGTGTCAGCAGCGTTCGCCTAAGATCCCTGAATACACATCTAGGTTGAAGTCAGATGAAAGGAAAAGGAAAGAAAGACTATGAGACATATAAATGTGTGAGAGACATAGAGTATCAGACAAATAGCAAAAGGAAGAGAGTGAGAAACAGAAATTGTGTGAGGCATATATATATTAGCAGATATACAGAAGAATGGTTATAAAGCCGGGAGATAGTTATGCAAAAGGGGCAGGGAGATGACCGACTCTTATTTTAGAGTAAACTACATGTAAATGACCCAAAGTTGCTTGGCTTATTGACTACAGTTGTGTAGTGCATAGAATATTTTAGAATTATTTGTAACTGAGCTGATGGGAAAGTAATACGCCATCCCTCTCCATAGCCTTGGTGTTCATTTCAACATGCCTTAAAGGTTAATTTATCCGCTGGGAGTGATAGTTCTTGGAGATAGAATGTCACTTATCCGTATACAAATAGGGTTTGTCTCATTAGATTTTAGAAATAACTGGCCCATGCCTTTTATCATTTTTTCAAATGCAACCATCTTTGTACAATGTATTTTCTAGCACCTGCTCTATGCTATCAAACCTGTGAGGCCTTGAGCAAACCTGTACTTGCATCAGTCAGTGCTCTCTTTCTTGCATTTAGCTGGCTGGCTTCTCGCCTACAGTGAATGCTTACCATTGATGAAAGTGCATTATGATAAGATTGTTTCCATAGCAGTCAGCAAGACGAAATAGTTCTTTTAGGAAACCTGATCCAAACGTTGCCAGAATCCAATTGAGTGCTGTTGTCTACAGTCTCCTGTGACTAGCCAGCTATGTAAGTGATGTTAGGAACAGGCAATATTGCGCATATGTAAAAAGGTTTAATGTAATATTGCACAGAAAACAGTTGTTCAGAAAGCTGTAGTGAATCATACCTTGACTGCAGTATTCTCTTATGATACACAATTCAATCACAATAATACCTTTCAAGTTTAGGCGAACATTTATTGATTGTGCTCCAGGCCTATTTTGTCCCTAAGCTTAATCAGGAGACATATTTTTCTTCTGCATTGTTAAAAGTCTTATAGTGTGTGTTACTAAAGACCCATTAAATTTTATTTCGCTGCCATTTGGTTGCAAATCCAGCCTGAGTTATGCGCTGAAAGTTGCCTGTGTCTGTTAGCTGTTAAGATTCCTAAATGAAATGGATTTGCTTTGTCTCACTTGGGCCCTTGGGGGTACAGACCTGCTCATCGCAATTCACTATTAAACCAACAATCTTATTCAGAAAGGCCATAAGATTTACTGTTATGGGCAATGCCGACATTTATGGTACTGTACCATATGAGGAGATGGTACTCAGATTGGGCTAAGGGGCATTGTTGAGATGAACAGGAGAGGTCCTTGCATTCCATAGGCGAAATTTCATGTTGGCGATGGGGGTCTCACCCACCGTGCACCCTGCCACCTTTTTAATTCCCCCCCACCCCCCCTGCCTGCAGACTTGTTACTGGGGCGGGCGGGGGGTGGTGATGGCATGTACTTGATGTGCCAGATGTGTACCAAATATCTCAATGCTGGAATATGATGTTGGGCGCCAGAAGTGTTGCAGCTATTTGAAAATTTTTGAGGGTAATTTTTTTTATCATGTTAGAAGCACCCCAGAGCCAGCATTTTATTTTAATGCAAGAATTAATCTAATTCATTCACATGCAAATGTAAAAATTCTTCATCATCATGTGTGCTGTGCCCAAAGGCAGGGCTTTATTTTTCTCATCCTGTGCCAGTCTTTTTATTTGACAATAAATTTGTTCAATTTTCAAGCCATCCAGAATTGATGTTCTCTTTCTTTCTCTCCCTCTTTTTCCATGAAATCTTTCCTCCATAAAGCCTTTCATTAGTCTGTTCCCTCTTAAAATGTGCTCTGCCCAGTCTTCCTGTCTTTTACCAATTGCATTTAGCAAATTTCTGTTTGTTCACTTTCTCAGCACTTTATCATTTGTTACTTTTTCTGACCATGTATCTATTACTTGATAAAAAATGTCAACTTGGCCTATCCACGATATACTACTACCCTATTTTTACATATTGTTACCCAAACATGCAGTCTGACCAACATGCTCAATATAATGATCATTGATGTGAAACATTAACTCTTGCTTCTCAGTCTACAGATGCTGCCAGGCCTGTTGAGTATTTCCAACGTTTTCTATTTTTATTTCAGATTTCCAGCATCGAAAAGATTTTGCTTTAGCCTTGAGATTTCAATGTTTGAAGTACAATGTGCACACAGTGTACACCGATTTGAACTGAAAATTTAAATTTGTGTTCAAACTCAACATTATATCACATGATGTTCTTAGTTTTATATAAATTTTACTTCACTGCATTTCTGCCCTCCCATTAATATCCACATTGCTTTGTGAGACAACAGGTACCTTAAAAAAATGACAGACTGCAGTCTCCAGATGTTGTACTAATACGTGCCAGAATTGCTTAAAGTATGACAAACAATGCAAAATGACATGCAAACAGATCTCTGAAATGAATTATTTATCATCCAGTCTAGCTTCATTGTTTCTCATCACAATTTCTATGAATGCCTATTTATGCTGTACAGGTAATCACCTGCTGTCTGGTAGACATTAAGCATTGTATATGAAACTGCTGTGAATGATCTGAGTTACATTTGTCAAGGCAAGGCATTAAAAGCTCATGAAAGGATTGTGCACCGATGTTCTGTTCCATTTATTTCAATGATTTATCAGATCACAGTGGAATATAGAACATCCTGATTAATTCTGGTAACAAGAGGCCAATTGAAATGTTGTCCAACCTTTAGCTCTGTGCTTAAACAGTGTGAGAGTGCCAACTTTCTTAACACTGAAGGAGAAGATGACAGGGATAAAAACAAAAAACTGCGGATGCTGGAAATCCAAAACAAAAACAGAATTACCTGGAAAAACTCAGCAGGTCTGGTAGCATCGGCGGAGAAGAGCAAAGTTGACATTTCGAGTCCTCATGACCCTTCACCAGAATTGTTGAAGGGTCATGAGGACTCAAAACGTCAACTTTGCTCTTCTCTGGCGATGCTGCCAGACCTGCTGAGTTTTTCCAGGTATTTCTGTTTTTGTTGAGAAAATGACAGGGTTAGTTTGAATTTTTAATGAGTGTGTTGTTGCCAATGGTAAATACCAGGAAACTCTGACCTGTCTTTCTGGCCAGTTATAACTGTGCTGTAGGAGGGAGTTACTGCCTCTGGAAAATCTTGTTGCACCATTTCACTTCTTTGACCTGACTCCAGCTGCCAGTTGGTAGTTTTTTTCCATCAATGCCTAAGTTACTAGGTGGGTTTCTGACAAAAAAATGTAAAGTGGCTTGTATGGCCACTTCCATTGCTTTTCTATTGTATGTTGCCCAGTACATACCTTCAATTTGCTGGTCAAAAAAAGTTGATAGTAAGCAAAAAAAAATTGGGAAATATATGACCAACCAGGTCAAACACCAGATGATTATAATACTGTGTTTATAAGTATGCATTGAAATTGAAGTGCAGCGAGCCTGTGTGAGTGTGATGCAGATTATTGCAATAATGCATCATTCAATGGACGCAACATGGTTTTGTACAGTTTTCTCATTATTCATGACAGGTTAGCAATTTTGAGCTGTGCTATCTGGAAAAGGAAAGAAAACAGAGGGTATGGAAAGGGAATCTGATGCTTCATTCAGGCCTGAAAATTATATTGGAGAGCATGACAAACCAGTGTACCCAATGCTAAGTTAGTGCTATGAATACATAACCCTTTCACAACTAGAATTTGGTTTCAAATTCACTCCACACTCAATGAGTAGGAGTTTCAGCTCTCCCCTGCCTACAAGCTTAAGTGTGACAGATTTTGACAGTAGCTTCTGGTGGAGGTGTGGGCTAGACATTCAACTTGATACAGATATTAACTTGGGCACCTCACCTGGAAACCATAAGAATGGCAACTGTGTATCCTAGCATGAAGTTTTCCAGTTTAGTAGGGATGGCTTTCTGAGGCTGAGGCTGAGACACACTGGTGTTGGTTTTTCTCTTTGCTTAGCCTGAAGAAAGCTGAATTCCCAGGTACAGTGAAGAAGAAACTGGGATGGAGACTACTTTTGTGAGTGAGAGATCTGAAATAAAAAGAGAAACAAATATCACATGCCCAGATCCACAAACTTGTTCAGATATATAATTTATTTACATTTTTTTAAAATCAATATTTGTTGTAAATCGATTCTAAGATTTTAGCATTTACAAAACAGTAAAACTGAAGAAATTTATAGAACATCAAGTACCTGATGAAAGCAGTGTTGGTGTTTGAGCAGAATATGAAAGTGCATTTTGTAGCATTATATTCAACATGGCATTCAGGGTGATGATGAAGCAGCCTCACTCCCTGTCATAATAGCCACTTTGATTTCTTATTCCCAGCTCTATGGAATATATGTCAAAGTGCTGACCTCAGTACACTGTGACTGTTGCACATTAGAATGTTTTAATGTAGACATCAGATCACAACACATGAGAGTAACGTATACCCTTTGCTGCTGGATCCATGTGATAATAACCCTGGAGGTTTACAAGAATATTAATAGAATTCTACGAATGCAACAAGAAGCAAGTTTCACTCATGGGCTTGGCTACTGATTCTGTTACATCTAATGCTTCCTCCTGCTTTAAAAGCTTAGGGCAAGAGTTCAAAACAGTATCAGATTGCGCATTAAATGGCTAGCTCCAAATCAGTCAGGGTGACAGTGATGATTTTGCACTTTCCTCACATCATCTGTACTTGTTTTATGAGACTTGATTTATAATGGAGATGCAGGGTATTTCATTATAGCAATGTTCAAGAATAAGCATTTTGTTGTTTCAATGAGTATGCCACACACAAAATCAGCTTTGAAAAATATATGGTCTTGGGTGGCAAATCTGAGCTGCTGTTGGGCTGGCTTGTCAAGGACCCACTTCATTGTATCTCTTTTGCTTCTAAACTCTGAACAAAAGCCTAATTAAAAACATAAAAATAGGAGTTTATCATTAACATCAATTTCTCTTCCCTGTCTGAAACTTGTATCCATTGACTCCCCTAAAGTCCAAATATCTAACTATCTCAGCTTTGAGTATACTCAATTACTGAGCATCCACAGCCATCTGGTTAGAGAATTCCAAAGATTTGCAACCCTTTCGGCGAAGAATTTCCTCCTTATCTTGGTCTTAAACAATCAGCCCCTTATCCAGAGATTATACCCCCTGGTTTTGGACTCTCCAGCCAAGGGAGAACACCTCTCAGCATCTACTCTGTTGGGCCTCTTCAGAATCTTATACCAAATTGGTAAATAGCTAAGACCCCAGCACTGATCTTGGCTGGTCGCACTAAATTAGAGCGTGCCAATTTGAAAATGCCCCATTTATCCCTGCTCCCTTTTTTGCCTGTTTACCCATCCTTTATCCATGCTAATCCATGGCTATGATCTCTTCCCTTGTGTGTAATAACCTTTTATGTGGTACCTTGGCAAATGACTTTTGGAAATCCATATATATCAAATCCCCTGATTTAGTTACCTTCACAAAAAGCTCCAATAAATTTGTCAGTTCCAATTTCTCTTCCATAACACCATGTTGATCAAACTATGATTTTCTTGGTGCCTTGTTAAACCTCCTTATATCAGGCTCACTGGCCTATGGTTTCCTGTTTTCTATCTGCCTCCTTTCATGAATAGCAGTGTGGCATTTGCTACCTTCCAGTCCACTGGGAGTGTTCCAAATCTAGGGAATTTTAAAAGGTCACAACTAAGGCAGCCACTATCTCTACAGCCAACAGTTTTAGAACCCTAGGATGTAGGCCATCAGGGCCAGGGCATTTGTAAGCTTTTAGTCCCATTAATTTCTTCAGTACTTTTCCTCTATTGATATTAATTACTTTAAGTTCCTCACTCTCATAGCCCCTCAGACCGCCACTGGTTTTGGTATTTTTTTGAGTTTTTTACTCTGAAGACAGATACAAAATATTTGTTTAATGTTGAGCAGTTGTTGTATGCTATCTTGCGAGGTCATATCTCGATGTTGACATGCCTACATTGGACTTCTAATGCTGCTGTAATTCACCTGTACTCATTGGAGTTTAGAAGAATGAGGGGCGACCTTATTGAAACATAAGATTCTAAGGGGGCTTGACAGGATAGATGCAGAGAGGTTGTCTGCCCTTGTCGGCGAGTCTAGGATCAGAGCACATAATCTCAGAATAAGGGGTCACCCATTTAAGACAGAGATGAGGAATTTCTTCTCTCAGAGGGCAGTGAATCTGTGGAATTCTTTACTGCAGAAGGCTGTAAAGGTTGGGTTGTTAAGTATATTCAAGGCTGAGATAGATTTTTAATCAGTAAGGGAATGAAGGGTTATGGGGAAAAGGCAGGAAAGTGGAGTTGAGGACTATGAGATCAGCCATGTTCTCATTGAATGGTGGAGCAGACACGATGGGCTACATGGCCTACTTCTGCTCCTACGTCTTATGGTCTGTGGGAGACCATTCCAAAACAGTCTTTTAATTTTCTTTTGACTGATGGCCTGCTGAGATAACCACTGCAAGCCTTGGCTTGAGCAGCCTGTTTGTATTGTGCAGCTCAGTGTATAATCAGGTGTGAATCTGAGATACTTTGAATAATTATGTATTCCGAAACCATGCATGGTACAATAGCTTGGGCTGCAGATATGTTTCATTACCCAGTCTGAGACCAGTTTCAGCTAGTTGTATTTTGGGCTGCAAGCTATATTCTACGTGCCAGGGGTAATGTTCTATATGTTAATGACAAGGCTAGATTTGGCCAACTGAGAGGGGTTCGGGCAAAGGGGTTGAACTCGAGATTTGGATGTTGGCAATAGGGGGATGATCTTGGAATGGAGGAATACCAAAATACCTAAAATGAAAACCAAGTCAGGAAGTACACAGACCTGTAGGCCAAAGGTGGGTAACAGAGGGTCTTGGGAGCCAAATAACGGAGATTCCCTGACACATGTTAAAATACGTGGGAGGGGGTCATGACCGCCACCCCCATTGGCTTGGCCTCTGCTGCATCTGTGTACCTCCACTCACATGTAGAGCTGTGTTTAAAAGTTTTGAATGGAGCTGAGGGTGTCTAGTTGCTTAACATTTTAAAAAAAAGTTAGAGTTGGGATAGATTCTGAAGTTATGGTACCACTTTTGCACCAGTTCCCATCAACACAAAAGTGGCAGTATAATTGCATTCCTGAGATTTTTAAAGCAGGATTTTCACTCTGCCTCTTCACTGGCTGCCTCATTGCATTACCTCAGTAGATCCTAAAGCAAGTGAATTATCAGACACTGCCTGCAGGCAAGACAGGAATTATTGAAAGGTTAGATCCTGCTCATAGCTATTTTGTCCTCTGACTTCAAGTGTACAAATAGCCCATTATAAATGCAGTTAATGAGTTCCATCATGTCACCTAAAGCAGTTATCTCATCTTATAGCTCCCATTGTATAGCTTGCTATCTGTAACAGAATGTTTTTTTGTGGTTTGAGCTGTTCCAATAACAATGTAAATTGGACAAACTGCCCGTAGCTACATCATCAAGGAAACTCGTGATCTGGCTAACTGGCATGTGACACATTGGTGATTCAGATCCATAATTCCAGATGACATCATGAAATATTTGTAGGCGGGAATAAAATGATGAATAAAGATATATGAAGGAAGGAAATTAAATGATTATTTATATGAATATTTATAATATTACTTAAGTTTGATATATTTGGAATTATTCAATAACTTTCAAAACTTATCACCCAATTATCCTGAGATTCACTAGACCATTCAGTGATAGTCTATTTCCTTCTGGTATAGTGCACAAATCCATGTCCTTTCTGTACTTGTTTCTGTCCCAACAAATCTGCTACCGTTTTGCCTCGCTGAAACTTCCTGTTGTTTGCCATTCCTTTTACTTATGCATGGGAGTGTATCTTCTTAACCAATGTGCTTTGGGGTTCCATAATCTCATCTTCTGCAGGTCCATGTTATATTGCCATATTTCTTCCCCTGCTTTGCTAATCACTGGTCTAGCAATCTAGGACTTGAACTATACCCCAGTTTCCACTATGATATGAATGTTTCTATTTTTAAGGCTCGAACATGGATGGTTTGTGGTACATGAAGGGTTGGAAAGCATTGTTAAAAAAGTCTATTTGTTTCATCCTACCTAGTGGAACACCACTAATTTGAACTCTGTTTTATTAAGCTATTAAAAGCTCTTACAATCTGTTTTATATTTCTGGCTAGTTTACTCTCATTCTATTTTTTGCCCTTTTTATCAAATTTTTAGTGGCCCTTTGCTGGTTTCTAAAACACCCCCAGTCCGCAGACTTGCTTTGTTTTTGCAAAATTGTAAGCCTTTCAATCTAATACTATCCTTAGCTTCTTGAGTAAGCCGTGGATGAGTCTTTTTTGCTGAGTTTTATTTTTCAATGAAATGCATTTTTGTTGAACGTTTTGAATTGTTTCTTTAAATGTCTCCCACTGTTCATTTACCATCATACCTTTTAGTCTACTTACCAAATTAATCTTAGTCAGCTCTCTCCTCACACCTATGTAATTGGCTTTGTTTAAGATTCTTGTTTGTGATTGGAGAATGTTGCTTTCAAATTTAACATGGAATTCAATGATATTATGATCATTATTTTCCAGTAGATGTTTTACTACATTACTAATTAACCCTGCTTCATTGTATAATATTAGCTCTAAGATAACATTATCCCAAGTCAGTTCCACAACATATTGTCCCAATAAACTGTCACAAAAACATTCTAAATGAAGATTGAAATCCTCCACAACTGTCACATTGTCTTTGTTACAAGCTCAAATAATTTCATGTTTAGTGTTCTTGAAGTTTAATCCTTACAAGAGCCTGGTGTTCATCGGATTTCATGCTAATGCTGTTTATATTTTTGAACACGAAGCCCTCATGATTTACTTGGAATGCAATATCAGGGCTACTTTGAGCACCAGCCACAGGGCATTTGCACTGTTAGAAAATTAAGTCTAGAGCAGATGCACACCAAACAAAGAATCTGAGAGGATGAGGGACTTCTAGGTTGAGCTTTTCTGAATGTTATCATCCAAGAGATAATTCTGGACATATCAGGGTAATATGGAGGGTCTGTAGAGAGTAATGTAGAGAGAATGTAGAGAGTAATGTAGAGAGAATGTAGAAAACAGGAAACTATAGGCCAGTTAGTTTGACGTCTGTTGTGGAGAAGTTAGTAGAATCTATCATTAAGGAGTTTATAGCTGGGCACTTAGAAGAACTCAAGGCAATTGGGAAGAGTCAGCATGGTCTTGTGAGAAGAAAATCATGTTTATCCAATTTTTTGAAGTTCTTTGAAGGAGTAACATGTGCAGTGGATAAAGGGGACCCTGCAGACATACTGTACTTGGATTTCCAGAAGGCATTTGGTAAGGTGACTTAAAACTAGAAAGCGAACTGAAAGTAAGCTTGTGGAGTTGAGGCCATTGCAGAAGAGAAAAACAGTAAAACTTGGAAATGACTGGTCAAACTGGTCTTGCATACCTGAACTAGAACTCCAGTAGTACTTGGGGCAGCAGTACTGGTTTTTGACAATTTTGAACTGTTTCTTCCTTCTGTCTGTCACAGTTAAAGACTTGTTTTTGTGTTATCCATTTTAATCTATTATTCTGCTGTTTAAGAAAGGGTGATTCTGTTGGGGGACTACTTGTTTGGCCTTTGGGAATCACTGCACCTATTCTCTAGCACCCATGTATTTTACAGTGATTTATCATGAATGTAGTGAAAAGATGAAGAAACACAGTAGCCCTGTATTGTCAATATTAATGCAGATTTTCTCGAGCTACAAAGAATATACAGCACTGAACCTGGCCATTTGGCCCAAGTAATCTGTGCTGGTGTTTGGACTCCACACAAGTCTCCTCCCATTCTACCTATCTCATCTCAGCCTTTGAGCATCTCTTTCTAGTCATTTTTCTCTCATGCACTCGTCTAGTTTCCTTTTGAAAGCATCTAAACTGTAGCATAAATGCAATTTCCCAAGCTGTCATAGAGATGAAGAATACTGAGAAAGCAAGTAGCTCTCTTTACACCACACTTAGTCAGAAGTAAACTTGGTAATGCAAATACAGATATTGGAATACAGAGGCAGAGCATATAAATCATCTCTTGCCTGCGTATTTGTCAACTCAATCTAGATTCTCACCAGCTGGTGTTCATTCAGGGCTGCCAGGCATTGTGCTTTTAAAATAACTAAAAGTGAGAGTTGGGACAGGAGCTGGCAACTTCTATTTTGATAAAAACAAAGTGCTAGAAAAACTCAGCAAGTCTGATAGCATCTGTGGAGAGAGAAACAAAGTTAACGTTCTGAGCCCAATATGACCTCTTTGGAACCAAGTAAGAGTCATATTGGACTCAAAATATTAACTCTGTTTCTCTCTCCACACATGCTGCCAGACTTGCTGAGTTTTTCCAGCACTTACTGTTTTAATTTCAGATCTCCAGCATCTGCAGTATTTTGCTGATATTTTAATACATTCCCTGACTTGGAAGAGACAAGGGCATTAAATAGTGTGGTTTCTATTCCTTTATATTATTTGGCGCCTGCTTTCATGATGTAATATATCATCAACTACCCTTGGCTACTTGGGTTACAAAAAAATCAAGTTCTTCCTTCAGATTTCATGGAGTTCTTTAAGATGGATTCAAAGGAAAAAGTTGTAGGGCTAATGGGAAAGAGCTTTACCAACGAGCTGACACAAGCCTGATATGCTGAATGGCCTCCTTCTGAGCTGTAAGATTTTATGGAGTGCCACCTTGTTGTAATATTGCCTTTTATATCTTTACCTAAGAGATCACAGAGGGCAGACATGGGCATGTCTTAAACACAGTGCTGGAAATGTGCAATGTGTCAATTATCATCTGAAAGAGTGGTTTATGGTTTGGTCTCAGTTCAGGAAGTATATTTTCAATGTTCAGAGTTTTCTGTTTCAGGCAGAGGCAGTAGGACACCTTTGTATCTATCTAAGCATCTTGTTCCCAAATCAGCCTAAAGAAATATATGAAGCTGTCCTGGTGTTCTGATCCTCAAGAAGAACTTGTATTTATTCTAGTGCCTTTTTGGTCCATGAAATATCCCAGTGTACTTCATAAAAGGGAGTTTTGGACAGTAAACACGAATTAAACCGTAATTAAGGGTGATAGCTCTCGGTCTGTCTGGAGAAATAGGTGGCGTTAGCGTGGATAAGGATGTCAATGATGGATGAGAGTTGCTGCAGTGGTGGACAAGAGGCAGTGACAGAGGCAGCCAATCTTTTGTAAGTGCAAATAGGTCAACTTGGTGGACTGGATGTGAGGTTTGAAGCTCAGGTCAAGATTGGGCAGGTTGTATATGTTGTTGGGGTAATGCGATATATCAGTAGAAATGGAACTAACAGTGGCTCAGGTTCAATAAGTAAACTGATGGGTTTGACAATGAGAGGTTAGGTTTTCAGAGGATTGAAGTCGTTGGGGTGCCAATTGTCTTATTTCTGAGAATTGGATTGGTTTCCAGTTTATTTTAAAGCCAAGCTGAAACAGGTTCTGCTGCTGCCCTGTAGAGAGCTCAGTATGCAGTTTGTGTTTTTTCTTACAATATTATTATCGTGATGCGTAACTGATCGGAAGTGGCTACTGTTGAATTTGGATTGCTTCACAGCTCTGTAACTGTCACATTTCATGGTTCAGCTCACTTTTTGCATCATTACATGTAATCGAAGTGAGCTTTGTTAATTTAAGCACATCATTTCTTATGTAACCCCAAAAGTTCCTCTTTTCAATGGTTTATAAATAGTGTGTCATGAACTACAGAAAATTGACTGGCTCATTTCAAATATGTTCATTCCCTGATTCGAAATGAATTTTCAGAGGAATAATTTAATCTCTTTGCAGAGTAAACATTTAATTAAAGATGCTATCTCAAACAATCCTATCTATGATTGGAAAAGGCTAAGGTAACAATTGCTTCTAAAATAAATGTCGTAAATATTCAGTAGGAACAAATTTCACCAAAGCACAGATATTGGACAAATAAATCTGTTGAAAGTACCGACATTTTGTACTTGCATTTATGCAGCACCTTTAAGGTTAAAAGATCCACACACAAATTGACAGGGAAGGTGGATATAGAGCTAGAGATGGGAGGAATTGGAGGGGTGAAAGTTTGGTCAGAAAGATAGGTTTTGGGTAGCATTTTTAAGGAGAAAAATAGAAGGCTTTAAGGCGTAAGTTCCACAGAGTAGGGCTGAGGATGCTGCCGATTCTGCTAATGGTGGAGTGAAGAGAAGGGTATGGCGTGCAAAAGCCAGAATCAGAAGGCCAAAGGATGTGAGAGAGAAGGATATAAGACTGAAGGGGCTTGGAGGAGCTTCCAGAGATAAGATGGGGCAAGGCTACGTAGGGATTTTAAGCTGAGGAAGTGCAGTTTAGGAGGACAGGGAGCTAGGACGAGGTAGCTGCATTTTGACATTTTTGTTTGTGGAGGCTGGAGGTCAGAGTCAAGAGATGAAATAGGTAGTTGGGGCTGAGTAGGATATAAGGGTTAAAACTCAACTTGGGGTTGGATGGAACAGTAAGGTTTTACACAACAAAAACAGAATTACCTGGAAAAACTCAGCAGGTCTGGCAGCATTGACGGAGAAGAGCAAAGTTGACGTTTCGAGTCCTCATGACCCTTCAAAAGAACTAAGTAAAATTAAGAGAGGGATGAAATATAAGCTGGTTTAAGGTGGAGGGTGGGGCGCGGTGTGTGGGGGAGAGAAGTAGGGGGGGTGGTTGTAGGGACAAGCAAGCAGTGATAGGAGCAGATAATCAAAAGATGTCACAGACAAAAGAACAAAGAGGTGTTGAAGGTGATGATATTATCTAAGAGAATGTGCTAATTAAGAATGGATGGCAGGACACACAAGGTACAGCTCTAGTGGGGGTGGGGTGAAATGAAACTAACAGGGCATAAGAGGTATAGATTTAAAAATAATGGAAATGGCTGGGAAAAGAAAAATCTATAAAAATTATTGGAAAACACAAAAGGGAGGGGGAAGAAACGGAAAGGGGGTGGGGATGGAGGAGGGAGTTCAAGATCTAAAGTTGTTGAATTCAATATTCAGTCCGGAAGGCTGTAAATTGCCTGGTCGGAAGATGAGGTGCTGTTCCTCCAGTTTGCGTTGGAACAATGCAGCAAGCCAAGGACAGGCATATGGGCAAGAGAGCACGTTGGAGTGTTAAAATGGCAAGCGACAGGGAGGTTTGGGTCATTCTTACAGACAGACCGCAGGTGTTCTGCAAAGTGGTTGCCCAGTTTGCGTTTGGTCTCTCCAATGTAGAGGAGACCGCATTGGGAGCAACGAATGCAGTAGACTAAGTTGGGGGAAATGCAAGTGAAATGCTGCTTCACTTGAAAGGAGTGTTTGGGCCCTTGGACGGTGAGGAGAGCGGAAGTGAAGGGGCAGGTGTTGCATCTTTTGCGTGGGCATGGGGAGGTGCCGTAGATGGGGGTTGAGGAGTAGGGGGTGATGGAGGAGTGGACCAGGGTGTCCCGGAGGGAATGATCCCTACGGAATGCCACCGGGGGGGTGAAGGGAAGATGTGTTTGGTGGTGGCATCATGCTGGAGTTGGCGGAAATGGTGGAGGACGATCCTTTGAATGCGGAGGCTGGTGGGGTGATAAGTGAGGACAAGGGGGACCCTATCATGTTTCTGGGAGAGAGTAGAAGGCGTGAGGGTGGATGCACGGGAGATGGGCCGGACACGGTTGAGGGCCCTGTCAGCGACCGGGGGTGGAAAACCTCGGTTAAGGAAGAAGGAAGACATGTCAAAGGAACTGTTTTGAAAGTAGTATCATCGGAACAGATGCGACGGAGGCGAAGGAACTGAGAGAATGGGATGGAGTCCTTACAGGAAGCGGGGCGTGAGGAACCGTAGTCAAGGTAGCTGTGGGAGTCGGTAGGCTTGTAATGGATATTGGTGGACAGTCTATCACCAGAAATTGAGACAGAGATGTCAGGGAAGGGAAGTGTCAGAGATGGACCATGTGAAAATGATGGAGGGGTGGAGATTGGAAGCAAAATTAATAAATTTTTCCAAGTCCCAACGAGAGCATGAAGCAGCACCGAAGTAATCATCGATGTACCAGAGAAAGAGTTGTGGAAGGGGGCCGGAGTAGGACTGGAACAAAGAATGTCCCACATACCCCATAAAGAGACAGGCATAGCTGGGGCTGATGTGGGTACCCATGGCCGCACCTTTTATTTGGAGGAAGTGAGAGGAGTTAAAGGAGAAATTGTTCAGAAATTGTGAGAACAAGTTCAGCCAAACGGAGATGAGTAGTGGTGAATGGGGATTGTTCGGGCCTCTGTTCGAGGAAGCAGCTAAGGGTCCTCAGACCATCCTGGTGGGGGATGGAGGTGTAGAGGGATTGGACGTCCATGGTGAAGAGGAGGCGGTTGGGGCCAGGGAACTGGAAATTGTTGATGTGACGTAAGGTGTCAGAGGAATCAAGGATGTAGGTGGGAAGGGACTGGACAAGGGGAGAAAGAAGGGAGTCAAGATAACGAGAAATGAGTTCCATGAGGCAGGAACAGGCTGACATGATCAGTCTGCTGGGACAGTCCTGTTTGTGGATTTTGAGTAGGAGGTAGAAGCAGGCCGTCCGAGGTTGGGCGATTATCAGGTTGGGAGCTGTGGTAGGAAGATCTCCAGAGGAGATGAGGTCATTAACAGTCCTGGAAATAATGACTTGATGTTCAGTGGTAGGGTCATGGTCCAGAGAGAGGTAGGAGGAAGTGTCTGCGAGTTGATGCTCAGCCTCAGCGAGGTAGAGGTAAGTGCACCAGACAACAACAGCACCACCCTTGTCGGCGGGTTTGATGACAATGTTAGGGTTGGACCTGAGAGAATGGAGTGCAGTAAGTTCAGAGAGAGACAGATTAGAATGGGTGAGAGGAGCAGAGAAATTGAGACGACTAATGTCACGCCGACAGTTCTCAATGAAAAGATCAAGAGACGGTAAGAATCCAGAGGGAGGGGTCCAGGTGGAGGGAGAATATTGTAGGTGGGTAAAAGGATCCGTTGAACGGGGAGAGGACTCCTGCCCAAAGAAGTGAGCACAGAGACGAAGACGGCGGAAGAAGAGTTCAGCATCGTGCCGAGCCCGAAATTCATTGAGATGAGGGTATGAAACAAAGTCCTTTGCTAAGCACTGAACGTTCAGCGTCGGAGAGGGGAATGTCAGGGGGTATAGTGAATATACGGTCGGGGCTGGGATTGGAAGATGGGGTGGGGACGGAGGGACAGGCAGGGGTGGAGGGTCCTAGGTGGGTGTTGGTGTCGATGAGTTGTTGGAGCTTGCGTTCCTTAGCACTTGAGAGAAAAAGTTTCTTGTTGAGGCGTCGAATGAGACAAAGAATAAAATGAAACTGGGGACACGTGCAGCTTTGAAAAAGGGTGCGGCAGTGCTGCTGGAGGGAGAGGTCGAGTGTGTTCATATGGCGGCGCTTGGCGCTGAGTGTGGATCTCAGAATGCAACGGGAACAGCAGTCCGAGAAACGTTTTATGTCCCGGAGATAACTGTAATCCTGGGTGGGTTCAAAACATGAGGGATGGAATTTCAGTTGAAATCCACGTGGGGTAAGTCGGAGACGGAGACAGTCACTGAGAAAGGAAATATGACTGTGAAAGTGGGTTTTAGTAAACACCTTGTCAAACACCAGGAGAGAAATGGAAAGCAATGAAGGTGAACAAGGCAAAAGAGAGATATGGAAATCCTGTCAGAGAGAAGAGCAGTACTTTTCAAGGTAGGCATTTCTTGAAGAGAAATGGCAGTCAATTAAACACAGAGATAAAAACAAAAAACTGCGCATGCTGGAAATCCAAAACAAAAACAGAATTACCTGGAAAAACTCAGCAGGTCTGGCAGCATTGGCGGAGAAGAGCAAAGTCGACATTTTGAGTCCTCATGACCCTTCAACAAAACTGAGTAAAATTAGGAGTGGGGTGAAATATAAACTGGTTTAAGGTGGGAGGGGGGGTGGTTGTAGGGACAAGTAAGCAGTGATAGGAGCAGACAATCAAAAGATGTCACAGACAAAAGAACAAAGAGGTGTTGAAGGTGGTGATATTATCTAAGAGAATGTGCCAATTAAGAACGGATGGCAGGACATACAAGGTACAGCTCTAGTGGGGGTGGGGTGAAATGAGACTAACAGGCATAAGAGGTATAGATTTAAAAATAATGGAAATAGGTGGGAAAAGAAAAATCTATATAAATTATTGGAAAAAGCAAAAGGGAGGGGAAGCAACAGAAAGGGGGTGGGGCTGGAGGAGGGAGTTCAAGATCTAAAGTTGTTGAATTTAGTATTCAGTACGGAAGGCTGTAAAGTCCCTAGTTGGAAGATGAGGTGCTGTTCCTCCAGTTTGTGTTGAGCTTCATTGGAACAATGCAGCAAGCCAAGGACAGACATGTGAGCAAGAGAGCAGGGTGGAGTGTTAAAATGGCAAGCGACAGGGAGGTTTGGGTCATTCTTGGGGACAGACCGCAGGTGTTCTGCAAAGCAGTTGCCCAGTTTATGTTTGGTTTTACACAGGTTTTACACAGTCTGGTATAGTTTGAGAAAGTTGCTGGAGGTCATGGAATCAACAAAATGTATTTAACTAAATTAGCAACTCAGCTGCATTTACTCTGGTGCAGGAAATGGAACTAATGTAAAGTACTGACAGGAAAGTAAGAAGTGGCAGCTTCAGTTAGGACCTAAAACATCACATACCTGCATTTGATTAGACGAGTTTCACCCTTGAGATTGCATTGATGCTGTGTTCTATAATGGACCTGTAAATTTGTGTTAACAGATTATATATGTCTCTAATACCAGAATATGCATTGGACTTGTTGACCCTGAGAATGCTATGTGTGAAATAACAGACTTATCTCACCAAATTCAGGAGATTAGTGGCTTTGATTGATCAGGTCAGTAATTGTGTGTTGGCCTGAATAGCTGTACAGCCATGTCATAAAATGGATGGATATTAATAATTTAACAAGGCAATTTGTGTTTCCCAAAAAGAACAGAGACTGAAAAAATGTTGGTGGCTGGGGTACTTAAAGGGCATAGTACTGAAATACAATATGATTTATGTGAATCATGTACTTACCTGTGACATTAATCCTAACAAATGACACAGTACTTTCCTCCCACTCAAACAAAAATGGTTTGCTGTTATTTTATTCATGACGCTGGTACCCCTTTAATAGCAAAATTATTTGAGTAAAATATATGAAGCTCCTCATTTAATTAGAAGTGGGAAGTGAATCACTTTGGTAAAAAGAACGAGGAGAGATAATACAAATTAAAGGTTGCAATTCAATGAGTTCTCGGTTTTAAAAGTAGGGACATAAGAATACATAAGGAAGCTATGATAAACCTGTACAAAACATTGGTTTGGCCTCATCTGGAGCATTGCTTCCAGTTCTGAGCAGCACGCCTTCAGTAGGATGTGAGAGCATAAAAATGGTACCGAAGAGATTCGCAAGAATAGTTCTAAGGATGAGCAGCTTCAGTTACTTGGATAGGTTGGAGAAGCTGGGGATGTGCTCCTTGGAGAAGAAAAGGTGAAGGAAACGGTTGATGGAGGTGTTCAAAATCATGAGGGATCTGGATAGTGTAGATAGACACTTTCTTTGACTCTGTGTTTATTCTTGTTCATGATTAGAGTTTTGTGTGTGTGAGCGTAGTGTGTGTTCTTACCCTCAGAATAGTTTGTCCCAATTTAAATAACTTCCAGCAGCAAGCTTTGTGAATTTAAAAATAAAGATGATTATTTACTATCACACTCTTTCCTCGGAGGATTTTAATGCAATACTTCACACATACTGTCACGCACACAAAGAGCAGATACAGATTAGGAAAAAAACAATACAATTACAAATTGAAATTATTTCAGCCTCTTTCATAGCAAGCCTGTAATTTCTTAGCTGAATTAATTCTGTAGCTGGAGTGGATGTCGGATAAAAGCAGAGGATTCTCAGTAAGCCATGAGGTTTTTTGTAGTTGAAATGCCAGGAAGGGTTGGGTGGGGGTGGGGGGCACGGTGGTGGGCTGAGATTCCTCCTCCCTCTTTCAAGGTATAGCTGTTTTACCTTGGCTGTGTTGCCTTGCAGCTGATTCAATGGCTTTTCAGGTTGTCTCTCAGCTGGAACCTCTCATGGCGTTTCTCTGATCAGCATAGCTTCTGCTGTAACTTTTAAAAGCAGGTACAAACATGGCTGCTTTAACCATGTGACCTATACAAGTCCAAAAATCTTTCCCAAATAAGGTAGTGGGTTGGGCCAATACCCATCCTGTGTTGTGGCCTTTCACACTTTGAGTGTTTTGAGATGAGAGGCCATCACAATACAATGAAAGGTCAATGGAACTCATCTCATATTTGTCTAACACCCATGGTGAGGCCGGAAGGCCAATTGGCTGGTATCATAATCCTGGTTGTTTACAGTTCGCAAGTGGAATGTTCATATTTTAATGAGTTATCTGCTTGAGTTTAAGTTCTTGACAGGAACTGATATTGCCCAAGTTACATGATGTGTTGTCAGCCATCTTAAAAACTGTTGTGTCCATTTTAAAGGGATACATCTTTAACATTTCTAATATCTTCACTGTACTGGATAGGGAGAAACTGTTTCTATTGGCGGTGTGATCGAGATCAGGGGACACCAATTCAAGGTGATTGGCAAAAAAAAAGCATCAGTCACACTAAGAAAAACCTTTTTGCACAGAGAGTGGTTAGGATCTGGAATGCATTGCCTGGAAGTTTGGTGGAGGCAGATTCAGTCATAACTTTCAAAATATGATTTGATCATTATCTGAACAAAAAGAATTGCAGAGCTATAGGAAAAGTGGGTGGGTAGTGGACATCCGTAAGAATATATGAACATATGATTTTGAAGCAGGAGTAGGTCATTTGGCCCCTTGAGCCTGCTCCTAAGATCATGACTGATTTGATAATGGTCCCAACTCCACATTCCCGCCTACCCGTGATAACCTTTGACTCTCTTGTTAGTCAACGATCTATCTACCTGTGCTTTAAAAATATTCAATGACCCTGCCTCCACTGCTCTCTGGAAAAGAGAGTTCCAAAGACTCTCAACCATCTGAGAGAAAAAAATTCTCATCTCCATCTTAAATGGGCGACCTCTTATTTTTAAACTCCTAGTGCTAGTCTCTCTCACATGGGGAAACATCCTTTCAGCATCCAGCCTATCAGGACCCCTCAAGGTCTTATATGTTTCAATAAGATCACCTCTCATTATAAACTCCAATGGATAGAGGCCCAACCTGTCCAACCTTTCCTCCTAAGATAACCCCCATCCCTGGTATAAGTTGTCTGAGTCTTCTCTGCATTGCTTCTAATGCATTTATACCCTTCCTTAAATAAGGAGACCAAAACTGTACGTAGTACTCCAGATGTGGTTTCACCAATGCCCTGTATAACTGAGCAAAACATCCCTACCTTTATATTCAATTCTCCTTGCAATAAACAATAGCATCCCATTTACCTTCCTAATCACTTGCTGTACCTGCATACTAACATTTTGTGATTCATGTACCAGGACACCCAGGCTCTCTCTACCTCAGAGTTCTGCAATCTCTCTCCATTTAAATAACATGCTACTTTTCTATTCTAGCTAGTATTCTCTCATACCCTAATTTCTCCATCCTTATTAATCTTTTAGTCATTCTTTGCCCCTCTTTATATTCTGTCCAATCTTCTGACCTGCCACTCATCTTTGGGGAATTATACACTTTTTTTTAAAGAATATGATACTTTCTTTAACTTAGTTAGTTAGCCACGAGTGGTGCTTCCTTCCCAGTGTCTGTCTTTCTCAGTAGAATGTATCTTTTCTGAGTATTCTGAAATATCCCCTTAAATGTCTGCCACTGCATCTCTACTCATCTATTATCCCTTGACTTAATTTCCTAGTTTACTTCAGCCAGCTCTGTCTTCATGCCTTCATCATAGTTCTTAATTAAGTTTAAAACAGCAATCTTAATTCCAGCCTTCTCTCCCTCAAACTGACTGTAAAATTCAATCATATTAGCCTCGCTGCTACCTAGGGACACCTTCAGTATGAGGTCATTAATCAATTTTGTCTCATTGCACATTACCAGATCCAGAATAGCCTGGTTTCTGGTTGGCTCTAGAATGTGCTACTGTAGGAAACTGTCCTGAAAACACTGTATGAAGTCATCATCCAGGCTAACTTTGCCAATCTGATTCATCAAATCTATATGTAGATTAAAATCAGCCAAGATTATCGCCATATCTTTCTCACAAGCCCCCATTATTTCTACCCGTATACCCCATCTTACAGTGTGCTTACTGTTAGGCAGTTTATAAACCACTCCGACAAGTGACTTCTTACTTTTTATTATTTCTCATCTCTACCCAAACTGATTCTACATCTTGATCTTCAGAACTAAGGCCATCTCTTTCTCATGTACCAATGTCACCCTTAATTAACAGAGTTACCACTCCACATTTTCCTAGCTTGCTGTCTTTCCTAAATGTTATGTACCCTTGAATATTCAGGTCCCAGTCTTTGTCATCCTGCATATGTTTCTGTAAAGGGACTAGGTGAGTAGCTGTTGACATGACAGCCTGTGTTACTGGTCCAGTAATGTAACCACTAGGCTAACTGCACCCTGGTATGCAGAAGTCCAGATTTTCCTGATAGGAATAGAAAGACCATTCCTCATGACCATGGCCTGTTTTCATTTCTTTGAATGGTCTCACCAACTTCCAAACAGATTTACACAGCAGGTTCACTACTATAGGAACAAGTTAAAATGCCATTGTAGTTTTATGCACATCATAGGACCCTGATTGAGGGGAGCTGAAGATCCTCCTTACTCTCTTAACAAATTATTTGATTTTATGCCAATGATGAATGACTTATTGTGAAGAAGTATGTAAATAGAGTGCTGTTGACCATACTTGTGACTGCATCTTGCAATATAACACTGATGAAGTCACAAAATCATCTTTCATTGTTTAAAGCATCCGATCTGAATAGGATAAAACTTTGTTCCTACTCAGAATTCTCATTCATTTTCGACACATACTAAATTTATAATGAACATTATAATGGGAACCAGCGAATTTTGTATTGAATTATGACTTGAGAAGAAGGTAAATTTACTTCTAATATAATGTGTGTCAGGTAGAGCTGGGTTAAATAAATCTCTAATCTGTTACCTGTTCCACAAAAAGCATTAGGAACTGTGGAGATGCTCAGATTGGTGTGGCTCATGAGATTAAATAAAGGTTCTAAAAATTTGAAATGAAACAAAAGCAGCTGCTGGAAAAATGTCATTAGGATGTGACAGAATGTGAGAGCACCATTTGAGGACAAGTTCATCCGTTATTGCAGATTGCAGACCGACAGTAGAAGAGAAGGGAGTGTTGTCTGGTAGGAAATTTGCCAGTGTAAATTCAAGGGTATGGTTAACTTCTGTTGGCTAATGTTTTACCCCCTCCCTGCCAACTCCTTACCTCAATTTTCTCCTTTTTAGTCCTGAAGGTGCTAGCCCATGCCAGAGTCTGGTTCTGTGAATGTCAGTAGCCCTCCAGTGCCCTCGCCAAGTGGGCCATTCTTTGAATATGAACCCAAACAATGGAATACATTTACCCATTGTGTAATTTTCAAGAGACAGGGGTCTTTGGTTCATTTTGAGGGCCAGCCCTCAGTAACACAGGGCTGGTGAGCTGTGGGCGTAAAGCCAAGTGCTCCCAAGGTAGCCTGAGTCCAGTCCTGGTGAAAAGGTGACCCTTGAATTGGTGGGGGAGGGGGATCCATTCTTATGTGGCAGTGGACCAGGTATTTTTTGCAGAGTCTTGAGGAAGGTTCCTGCTCCTCCAGGCCTCACAGAAATATATTAATAGTTAACTACCAAGCTTGGCTGTCAGCGGGATAGAGTTTTCATGGTGCCCAGTTGAGTCCTAAAATCACAGTCAAAGTGTTCATCATAGGGTTCTGATTTGCATACTAAATGGACCTACTCTCTGACTAGGGCAAGACCTTCGCCTGCCTAACCTGAGAAGGTAACATCAACTACACTGTTGACGGAGCCAGGTGGTATGTCATGCTCCATTTTAGGGCACTACTGTCCTATGACGGACTGAAAATCTCCCCATGATCAGCATTGATAAACTAATCAACATTCACTGGTATCACTTCAGTTGCATCTAATTCTGGCATTATCCCAAGTCCATCTGCGCACTTCTAGCTAGAGCCAATGGCTAGAAATTAATTTTACTGTTTCCTGTAAATGGGCACCAGGATTCATAGTAATGCTCCTACCATCATATCAAGTAAGATGCCACTAATATAGCAGAGGCCAGGGATGTAAC
This sequence comes from Carcharodon carcharias, assembly GCF_017639515.1. Taxonomy (NCBI): domain Eukaryota; kingdom Metazoa; phylum Chordata; class Chondrichthyes; order Lamniformes; family Lamnidae; genus Carcharodon; species Carcharodon carcharias. Next base: position 24,505,743 of record NC_054494.1, on the reverse strand, counting down.
TCTAGGCCTTTTCTGCCTTGTGCAAGCTTTTCATGTTCTTCACTTTGTATAATTCTTTCACTTTGCATGACCTTCTTGCTGTATTGCAAGTCAATTCCTATACTTCTCGAATGGTGTTGAAATGGCTACAGGCCTGTGATGTAGAAGTAGACCGATGAGTCATAGAACACTCAATGTTAAACATATCCAACCAATGTGGAGCAGCAAGCAACAAAAACAACAGGATGTTGAACTAAAGAGTCACAAGTATAGAATAAAAGTCGAGGACGTGGTGATGAAACTTTATGGTGTTCTAGTCATATTGCACTTTGAATTCTGCATCCATTCCCAGTTTCCAGGCAACGAGAGAGGCAGTAAGGAGCTGAAGGCCATGCAGACAAGACCACATGGTTGATCCATATGTTCAGAGATTTCAGTGATGGGGAAAGACTGTAGAAACCTGGGCTTTTTAGCCTGGAAAGGAGGTGATATAGCAGTCATCCTATAGAGGTATGTAAGATCGATAAAGCTATAGAAATGAACCCAGGATATTATTTAAAATTAAATTGAAGTAGAACTAGAGACCCAGATTCATTCTAGAGAAGGCAAACAAAATTCAACACTGAGATTTGATTTGAAATGTATTGGTGGAAGGAGGAATCACTGGAACCATTTAGAAAATGTTTGGATGTTACAATGGGTTTTTTATCGATAGATTAGTTAAAATTAGCCACATTTTCTTCCTTTATCTTGGAATGTTGCAACAGCATTTCTATCCCTCAATGGATTCTACCTCAATTATGTGGACCTATTTATAATCTCATGTTGGATTCAGAGGACTTCGACATGCTGCAATATCAAATTGGGGGTGTATTTTTTAACATTTTACTTCCACACTGCATCATTTAAGTGGCAACTTGACTCAGTTGCAGCACTTCTGTCTGAGTCAGAGTATAGTAGGATCTTGAGGCCCCATATGCTCGTTGTAACAGATCCCATGAAACTTCAAAGAAGAGCTGTCTACTGGCCAACATTGCTGTCTCAACCAATACCACCATTAACCTGTTATTTGTTTCATTTGCTGCTGCATGCAAATTGGCTGACACATTTGATGACATGACATGGCATTTTTGACTGCTCTCCTGAAAGTTAGTTGATCATAAAGCATTTTGTGGCATCATAAGTATATGATAAGATGCCATATAAATTATGATCTCTGTAAAGACCGATAACTTTCAAAAGGTAGTTGAATTCCAGTGACTGACTAAAAAGAGCATATGACAAGAATTCAAGTCATAAGTCTTTTACTGTAATAAACAGGCTAAAAGCAACTTTGTCTAGCCACTATTCCGCAGGCAACTTATACTCTAAACTATAAAAGATCCACCATTCAGCTTTTAAAATGGCCAAAAATCCCCCTCCAAGATTATACTTTACTCTCCCTTTAGTGAACACTTCATTCTCCAGTTCAAAGCTATTCCCACCTCCTGACGGCTTGCTTCTTTTTTCCTCTTCCAGGTGGATAGCATCTAATCCCTGAACTGACTTTCACGAGTGAGGGTTACCCTAGAGATCATTCCCTCTAGCCAGAGCTAGGTGAATCTTCGAGCATCATTTACTTCTTCATGAATTTGGTCTCTTCATTTTGAGCGTGAGCTCCCACCTGCATTCTGCATGGTAAAAAATATCGACTGGCTGTCTCTATCTTTTTGATCTATCTCTCGCTCTCTCCCTATCTCTCTCTGTCTCTCTCTCCCTCGCCCTGTCTCTCTCACTCTCTCCCTGTCTCTCTCGCTCTCTCGCTGTCTCTCTCGCTCTCTCGCTGTCTCTCTCGCTCTCTCGCTGTCTCTCTCGCTCTCTCCATGTCTCTCTCTTTCTCTCCATGTCTCTCTCTCTCTCTCTCCATGTCTCTCTCTCTCTCTCTCTCTCTCTCCATGTCTCTCCAATTCTGCAGACTAAGCTGTCTGAGAGGTTCAAGGATATTAAGAAAAGCAGATGTAATGGCTTTTCATGGGTAGTTCCCCTCTCAAAACCCATCTCCAGGGCACCGTGAATCACATGGGCCTTGTATCCAGGTAGAAATGCTAATTAACTATCTTTTAAACCCCCAACTCCATTCTGTCTTTAAATTAAATAGACAGTTTAAAGTATAACTGTTTGCAAAATCTGATATTCCGAACACCTCCCTGTGACTAGGAGACTAACAGTCTATCCACCATCAGCACAGCTGCCCTGGTGATTGTTACAGGTGTGAATATTTTGCGCCTTCTTCCCAGTAAGACAACCTGGGCCCCCTTTGACCTTTAACAACAAAGCCACCCACGCTTATTAGGAAAAATTCAAAACAAGCCACATGATTCCCTTCATCCCTCTATTTTATCCTAAATCAAAGAGACAGTACTAAGCATAACAATCTTACAAACTTCACATTTGTAACAAAATGCAAGTGCTTTCTTTAAGTTTGAGATTATTAGCATTTTGTAATATTTTCCCAAGGCAAATTTCTATCTGAAGCATTGATATTTAGGTTCCTAAGTTTCCTGTGAGTAGCAGTATGAATATTCAAACTTTCTCTCTCAATCCCAGCAGATTTAGTCTGATTGCTTGACTGACCTGTTTATTTCAGCAGATTCTTTACAGTTTTCTGCCATTATATGTTAGACACCTGGCCTAGGGAAAATGAATGAATCCAAAATCACGGGGTTAATGTGGAATTTCCCAACCTGCGCTTCCAGCGTGCCTAAGGAGGGGCACAGTGGAATTTTTACTCCTAAGTGTCATTAAAAACTGAAAAAAACGTGAGCTTCTTTGAGTCTGCTTAATACATTCATCATTTAATTCACCCTAAACTTCCTATTGCCACCCCTTTACAATGAATCTTCAACACTCTGTAGTGAAACAATGAATTGAAAAAATAAAAATGATTCCTAGTTCAGCAGACTTCCACTCCCTGTAAATCCTGAGGTGTTCCTTCATTGTAATTGGTAAAACAATACTAGAGCGCAGACTCATGTGGAGCATAAACATGGTATGAAGGGCTAAATGGCTGTAGGTTCTGTGCTGTACGCTTTATGTAATTCTACGTAATAACGTGTTGAACTCGGGCTAACTGCACAATGAGAAATCAGCCTCTGTTTGCTTAAAGCATTTTTGGTTGTTTTGCAGTCGTGAACGGTGCTTTATAAGTGCAAACCTGTTCTTTTTTTCATTCAAGGCCACTTGATTAACTTGGGATGATTTTAACTGGCTTATCTAAATCGTGCATATGCTGGTAACCCACGTCCTAAAGAGATCCATCCATGTGCAATCTAGACACCATCAAATTCAAGAGAAGAAGGCAGAAGTAAATACTAAGCTCTTTTTTGATACAAAGGCAAAATATGGCAGATTCTGAAAATCTGAAATATAAGTAAAAAAATACTGTGAATATGCAGCATGTCTGGCAGCATCTGTGGTGAGAGAAACAGTTAATGTTTCAGGCCGGTGACCTTTCACCAAAACTGGAACATCACTGTCCTGAAGGAACAACTCTGTTTCCCTCTCCACGGATTACTGCCTGACCTGCTGACTATTCACAGCATTTTCTGTTTAAATTTAAGTTCTTTTATAAGTTTGATGCCCCAACATTTATTGATGGTGCTGAAGATGAAAACCATTAACGAGTGCAACAAGCTAATTCCATTAAACTTCAAGAACTTGAAAGTACACTTTGTTTTATTCATGAATCCTATATATTAATTACTAATTTCCATTTTAGGTTGGCAAATGAGACATGGCTTAATTATTATGGAATTTCTTCTCAACATTATCATTTGCTACTTTTCCTCGCCTTACTTTATGTGGCTGTTAACTTGCAACATTCTCTGATGGTGAAACAGTAGGCATTGGGTGACAACACCTTGTTGAACATGAGAAATAGGAGCAGGAGTAGGCCATACACCCAAACAGTCATGAATGCCACTATTTCAAAAGTGCCCATCTGAAGTCCTGGGCCATCTTGTTATCCAATTTTCTTTTCCCCTTCCTACCCTAAAGATATTCCTCTTCTTGAAGAAAGAATTAAGTAAGGTAAGGGACAGAACTAATGATGGATGGCTCTTTCCGAGAGTCAGCAGAAGCACGATGGGCCATGTAGGGGTCCTTTTGTCTTATAAAATTGTATGATGCTGTGGGGGTGATTTTCAGCTGCCTGCTGCCTTGTTTTCAGTGTGCATTTGAAAAACAATGCACACTAGGCCATATTTCTCAAGGTCTGCTCAATTCGATTTTCAAACAGACCTTGAAATGGCCAGTGTGCTCTCAAAATCAGATGAAAACCTCAGTGAAAAGCATTTAAATCAGGGTCCTAAGTTGTATGTAGAACCTCTAGTACAATTTTGCTCTTCTACTGAACGGAGTGGAACTAAGTATTAACCCGTCATCCTTATAGGGATTGCTGAAGGCTGCTTCAAAAGTGCGTAAGTGCTTTTATCTAACATTTTTTGTTGGACCCGGAGGATCATGAAAGCTCAGGTCCAATCCATGAAGGAGCTGCCAGATATCCTACCCCACTCCCATCTCCCACTTTCCCACAGCAAATTGCCCATCAGTGCTAGCTCAGCACTGGTACCTTACCAATTTTAATCTCGTGGGGACCTTACCCTTAAAGTAATTGAGCAAGCTTCTGTGGACATGTAGTGCGATTGCTCTGTCCAACCACCCATTAGAGGAACAGTAAAAATGTATTTTTATGGTTCTATAACTTGCTAAGACTTAAAGTTTACTGGTTGTGGACCATGTACTGGCAACCTGTGCCCCATCACTCTGAGGCATGTTGGTATACCAATGACAACTGGTGCACTGCATATGTGAATGAAGTATAGAACTGGAATACCAACACTCTGTGCCATAGAGAGTAGGGACAAAGGTTTGACTCCCCATTCTGCACAGTTCACTATCTAAGCAGCACCAAGCTTGCATGCAAATTATGATGCTCCCCTCAAAAGGGCAGAGAAAATGAGATGCCCTGGTTGGATGTCGAGGGTTCCTGTTGTTCTCAGTTGCTGCCAAAGGTGACATTGTCAGAAGTCTCAGAATGCTGAGTGTCTCAATAACAAAGATAGCAGTTGGAAATTGTTTAAGGCACACAAATATATCACAGTGAATTTAACATGTATATAGTTTTATAAAAACACTCAGACAGAAATAATAATTTAAGTTTAAATAATTTGCAGGGAACTCTAATCATTTGAAAGCCTTAAACCTTGCCTCGGAAGTTTTAAGCATCTCGCACACAATTCTAGGCTGACTGTCCAATGCGGCACTGCAATAATGGTCCAGAAGTTGCTGAAAAAAACAGTGCATTCATGGTATCCCACCATTTTTAGTGTGTATACTGTTATTATTAGTTCATAAAATGCCCAGCAATTTGGTGAGAGTTACAATTTGCTGCAAATTGCTGAACAATTTGCTCTACCCCTCGGTTAGCCAAAAAAAAATGGGCTCAACATCAACCTCCTCATGAGTTTTATGAAATTCCTCCCTTTGCGCCATAAATAGGAATGAATCTTACACCGCCATTTAAAGCTGTAATTCAAAAACCCTGTTAATGATGTAATTTACGTTCCTGACATGAAGCTTAATTCTTGAAGGCCTAGAAAGGAATCACTGAAACTGTCTCTTTCCCACAGGTAGTAAATTGTTCCTGAGAGATTTTATGAATTTGGTATTAATTTGTATTAAAATATTCTGACTTTTCCTTCCTTCTCTTTCTTAATCCAATCATTCTTTCTCTCCTGTTTCTCTTTGTTTCTAATTTGATTAATTCAAGCACATTCCTCATCTGTTTCTTCCTTCGCTCTGTTTTTCTTTATCTTTAAATCTTATTGGTTAATGAGATAGACTGTTAATCTCATTATTTACTAATCTAGATGACCCATTGACCTCGCCATGTTATTATCAGTTCACATATCTAGCAAATTGCATCACAAAAATATAACCTGATAGCTATGGTTAAAAAAAATCCAATAAACAGTATTCATCATGACCTGCAGCACTCCAAGTTTTGGGCCTTTAATACCCTATGTTAAAAGATGCTAACCTGTGCATGAGGCATTAAGCTGAAACGTCTCTCCGTTCCAGTAGTTTAGGAACACATTGGAACATATTAAAAATTCCATTGAAGGTTGAAAGGACAGCAGGGTGTTCTTCCATTGTCTTGGCAACACTACCCCCTCGATCAACAGAGCAAAGCCAGATTGTTGTCCTTGCTGCAATTTGTAGTGTAAAATGGCTGCCATGTTTGCCCACATAACAACAGTCACTGTATTTCAAAGTCAGCCATTCTTTGTGAAGAAGTGTTGTATGAATGCAAGTCTTTTCTCCTTGGTGAAACGCTGAAACAACTTGCATTAAATAAATCCCCACTTTATTAAATGGAGCCACCACATACGCTGCTGTGCTGTTCAGTTCTAGCACATCACCGTGACAGATGAATATTTGTGCCGATGCATTTTCTGCAGTATATTATTTATGTCTCACTTGATGAATATTGCTGACAAATCAGAGCATGTTTGCTATATATTACACTTAAGGTGTGTGATTAAATATTTAAATAGTATGAGTATGTGGCACACTCTTGATGCTTCGTGTATCTGGCTTATTGTGAGTTTGAACTCCCTTAACTGATTAATTGAATGGTAAAGAAAATCTAAGAGAGTGCGAGTTTTTACAGAGATTTTCATTTTCTTCTTAGTCATTTTCTTTGTCTTTTGTCATTCTTCAGTGTAAAGATGGTCGGCCCTGCTCTTAGCACTTAGCTAAGGTTGCTGTGAAATTAGCACATGGGAGATGCGCCAGAGACTGTAGAGTCTGATTCTATTGAGAATAGTCTGGTCTTTGCTCGGCACCTCCCTTAACAACCCATCTGTGCTTGGCTATTTGATCCATGCTACCATGTGCAGTGTTCCATTGAGCATAGTGCTGTCATTCTTAATTGCAAAGTATGCTGCTGCAAGGGTTTTGCTTTACTTTTTCTCCTCCAATTTTTCTAATCTTGGCATATCACTTAGATTTCAAAGTAAAAAAAAATGCCAGCATAATGCTTGCATCATCAAAATTAGTGACCTCACTGTCATAGGGTCACTGTGGCGCTGCAGCCCACCATTGAGTGGTTGCAATGGGGTGAGGATCGGGAGGGGCTGCATTGGGGTGAGGATCGGGAGTGGCTGCAATGGGGTGAGGACCAGGAGGGGCTGCAATGGCGTGAGGATCGGGAGTGGCTGCAGTGGTGTGAGGATCGGGAGTGGCTACAATGGCGAGAGGATCGGGAGTGGCTGCAATGGGGTGAGGACCAGGAGGGGCTGCAATGGGGTGAGGATCGGGAGTGGCTGCAATGGGGTGAGGATCGGGAGTGGCTGCAATGGGGTGAGGATCAGGAGTGGCTGCAATGGGGTGAGGATCGGGAGTGGCTGCAATGGTGAGAGGATCGGGAGTGGCTGCAATGGGGTGAGGATCGGGAGGGGCTGCAATGGGGTGAGGATCGGGAGTGGCTGCAATGGCGTGAGGATCGGAAGGGGCTACAATGGGTTGAGGATCAGAGCGGCTGCAATGGGGTGAGGAACAGAGGGGCTACAATGGGGTGAGGATCAGAGTGGCTACAATGGCGAGAGGATCGGGAGTGGCTGCAATGGGGTGAGGATCGGGAGGGGTTGCAATGGTGAGAGGATCAGAGGGGCTGCAATGGGGTGAGGATCGGGAGGGGTTGCAATGGTGAGAGGATCAGAGGGGCTGCAATGGCAAGAGGATCGGGAGTGGCTGCAATGGGGTGAGGATCGGGAGGGGCTGCAATGGGGTGAGGATCGGGAGGGGCTGCAATGGTGAGAGGATCGGGAGGGGTTGCAATGGCGAGAGGATCAGAGGGGCTGCAATGGGCTGAAGATCGGGAGGGGTTGCAATGGCGAGAGGACTGGGAGGGGTTGCAATGGCGAGAGGACCGGGAGGGGTTGCAGTGGGGTGAGGATCGGGAGGGGCTGCAATGGGGTGAGGATCGGGAGGGGTTGCAATGGTGAGAGGATCGGGAGGGGTTGCAATGGCGAGAGGATCAGAGGGGCTGCAATGGCGTGAGGATCGGGAGGGGCTGCAATGGGGTGAGGATCGGGAGGGGTTGCAATGGCGAGAGGATCAGAGGGGCTGCAATGGCAAGAGGATCGGGAGTGGCTGCAATGGCGAGAGGATCAGAGGGGCTGCAATGGGGTGAGGATCGGGAGAGGCTGCAATGGTGAGAGGATCGGGAGGGGTTGCAATGGCGAGAGGATCAGAGGGGCTGCAATGGGGTGAGGATCGGGAGGGGCTACAATGGGGTGAGGATCGGGAAGGGCTGCAATGGTGAGAGGATCGGGAGGGGTTGCAATGGCGAGAGGATCAGAGGGGCTGCAATGGGGTGAAGATCGGGAGGGGTTGCAATGGCGAGAGGACTGGGAGGGGTTGCAATGGCGAGAGGACAGGGAGGGGTTGCAATGGGGTGAGGATCGGGAGGGGCTGCAATGGGGTGAGGATCGGGAGGGGTTGCAATGGTGAGAGGATCGGGAGGGGTTGCAATGGCGAGAGGATCAGAGGGGCTGCAATGGGGTGAGGATCGGGAGGGGCTACAATGGGGTGAGGATCGGGAAGGGCTGCAATGGTGAGAGGATCGGGAGGGGTTGCAATGGCGAGAGGATCAGAGGGGCTGCAATGGGGTGAAGATCGGGAGGGGTTGCAATGGCGAGAGGACTGGGAGGGGTTGCAATGGCGAGAGGACCGGGAGGGGTTGCAATGGGGTGAGGATCGGGAGGGGCTGCAATGGGGTGAGGATCGAGAGGGGTTGCAATGGTGAGAGGATCGGGAGGGGTTGCAATGGCGAGAGGATCAGAGGGGCTGCAATGGGGTGAGGATCGGGAGGGGTTGCAATGGCGAGAGGATCAGAGGGGCTGCAATGGGATGAGGATCGGGAGGGATTGCAATGGCGAGAAGACCGGGAGGGGTTGCAATGGAGTGAGGACTGGGAGGGGCTGCAATGGCGAGAGGACCGGGAGGGGCTGCAATGGCGAGAGGACCGGGAGGGGCTGCAATGGCGTGAGGGTTAGGAGTATGAGGAGGGTCAAAAGTGGTAAGTGATAGTTAGGAGGTGGCAGCAATCTAACCCTTCGATGTGGATTGGGAGAAGCATTTCTGTTCCTCCCAGCTTCACATTCAAATAAATTATTTAACACCTTTGTTGCAGGCGATTGCTGAAGCTGGTTTTGCCTTGTGCATTTGGTGTTGCTGGTTGCTTCAGGGCAAACCAACATTGGAGCGAGTTAACCTCATGCAAACATTAGCCCCTTTACTTATATATACACAATGCCTAATTTCTTCTTCTGGCATGATTAAAGTCCTTACCTTAAACTGGCATTATCCAGGCCAGAAGTGCACATACACTTCCTGTCTGCCATTTAGTAGGCTGAGTAGCATTTGAAAATAGATACCAGGTGGTCCAATTTTTATGCCTGTTTGTCCATACACCTTATGATAAGGGTTTAAAACATGAACTGTGCAGCTTATCCATTGGCAACAATAGTTCAAAACAGACGCATAACTCAGTCTGTAAATCTTTCAATTATTGGGAATGCACCAACATAGTATTGTTGTGTAGTATAGATAACCCTAGCGAGGCTGTGACTCATGCACTGTTATAGAGGTAATACAGAACTAAGAATTGTGAGCTTAAATAGCCTCTGACTTACTTACAAAATGTACAGACTGAGCCAACAAGGGCGAAGGAAAGTAGAAGAGCCCCTCTTAAACACGATAAAACATACTGCCTCGACTCTGGCTTTGTTCCAATGACTTAAACAAAAATATAATATTCGTTTGAGGTAAACTTTTATTACTGCCTCCCCCTCCTCCATCATAACTGAATTCTGCCCTTGTATATACAGGTCCAAAAAGTCTGAGGTTTGATTTAACAGGATTAAGTAGAACATAAAAATGGCCTTTGGCATGGGTTCAAGAAATCACACATTGCTTTCCTCTACTTCATTTGTAATATCACATGAATAGAAGATAAAGAATGACAGTGTAATAATTTCATGGGTCGGGTAACTCATAAGTGGCAAAGTTGCTTTCTGAAATATTTTTTCCAATAATTAGTTTTAATTTTATTGTGGCCAATGATAATCTCCATGAGTGTGAGCTATTTCTCATCTATTCCATGCCTCAATATCCCAATCAATCTTATGCGTAGGTAAAACTTTCTTCATTCAAGTTTATATTTCTCTTTGTTTTATCTAATTATCACTTAGTTTACCCTCATGAAGCTTCTCTCTTGGTTTGTGCTTCTCTTGATTTTTTTTAAACTCCTCTCACCTGTTTCTTCCTCTTGTGGTGTTTCTGTGCTTCACCTGCTGCCCTTTTATTATGTTTGCATTGCCTTGGCTGTTTTCTTTTGATTTCTATCATTCTCTGCTCTCTCTCTCTCTCTCAACATTTTTACCTTTCTTTTCTTCATTTCCCATTACCCAGGACTGCCTCTCCCCTGCTCCTTAGTCCTATGCAATTGATGGGCTCTGCAATAAAGCTTCAAGACTTCCCACACCTTTTGATCACTGAACTTCTCCAAATGTACAAGCAGCTCGCTGACGGAGAGCTAACAAGTTACTAGGGGGGAGACGCTATGGGTATTAGACAGCTTCCACTGCCCACCCTCTGCCTGATGGAAGGGGTCACATAAAAATTTACTCCATGGGCCTGAGGTCTACCAGATCTAATTTTTTTCCTCCACTCTCGTCAAAGTGCCAGTGGAGACTGATGCATAGATTGGTGCATTATTCCAGCCTTTGCCACTGTTAAGACCAATTACTCTCACTTTAGATCATAAACTCAGGTTAACACTGTAACATTGTTGGAATAGCACTAACATTCCAGTAGTAGTGTTTGTTGATTATTTCTGTGACAGTGGGAACTAATTAAAAAAAATAGCAGGAGCTAAGCTAAATGTTTGCCAACCAATTCGGATTTGAACCCATGCATCAGCTTGGAAGTGTTTCACAGGAAAAATGAACTGCTTCATTGGGATTTGAGGTTGTTGGTATTAACTATGGAAACACACAAAGCAAGAAAGGAAATGCAAGAATAATGAAAAAAGAATAATTACGCACGAAGGAGAAAAAAAGAGGGAAATTGTTAGATTAATTGAGTAGATTAATGCAAATTATATAGGTTCAGAAGCCAGAGATTAGTTAACTTTTTGCTTTAGTTAATATCAATAGAACCAAGCAAGGCTGTACAGCTATAGCTATATACTCGCAATTAGGACAGTTATTTGGGTCTGGAAGTTACTTCAGCCTCATGAACTGTTACATAAGTATGGATTTTGTATTGTTGATTGTGTGTGCAATAGTTCAGCTGAGTAGCAATACACGACAGGCTAGTAATTTATGACATGCTTATACTCAGGACACTATGACATAAATAACAAATGCAGTCTAAATCGATTAATGGGCAATAATATTTTTGTCAGATATAATTTCTTCAACCTTGTTTCCAATGCTTTAATGAAACAAGATTTTTATTTCGGTATTATAAAAGTGTTGTTCTTCCACATACATGATGAAGGATTCCTTCACATTTGCGAAGGCCATAAAAGACTTGTATATTGAAAGCAATGCTGTGCTCATATGCTCATTCGACATTACTAGCTTGTTCACCAATGTTCCACTGAAGGAAGTCATAGATATTTGCATTGTAGCACTATATCATGGCGATCTAGACCGGTCACCATTGCATGAATCAGTATTTGTTGAACTTATGAACTCGGCAACTCGCGCAGTTGAGTTCAATTTTAATGATACCATGTTTGCCCAAATAAATGATGTTGCCATGGGAGCCCCTCTAGGTCCAGCTCTTGTAAACATCTTTGTTGGGTTCCATGAGAAACATGTCTTCGATGGAATTTTAAAAAAATATTAATTCACGGGATGTGGGCTTCGCTGGCTGTGCCAGCATTTATTGCCCATCCCTAGTTGCCCTTGAGAAGGTGGTGATGAGCTGCCTTCTTGAACTGCTGCAGTCCATGTGGTGTAGGCACACCCACAGTGCTGTTAGGAAGGAAGTTCCAGGATTTTGACCCAGCGGCAGTGAAGGAATAGCGATATATTTCCAAGCCAGGATGATGAGTGACTTGGAGGGGAACTTCCAGGTTGGTGGTGTTCCCAGCTATCTGCTGCCCTTGCCCTTCTATTTGATAGTGGTTGTGGGCTTGAAAGGTGCTGTCTAAGGAGTCTTGGTGAATTCCTGCAGTGCAATTTGTAGATGGTACCCTCTGCTGCTACTGTGCATGGGTGGTGGAGGAAGCAAATGTTTGTTGATGTGGTGCCAATCAAGCAGGCTGCTTTGTCCTGGATGTTGTCAAGCTTCTTGAGTGTTGTGGGAGCTGCACTCATCCAGGCAAGTGGGGAGTATTCCGTCACACTCCTGACTTGTGCCTTGTAACTGGTAGACATGCTTTGGGGAGTCAGGAGATGAGTTACTCATCGCAGTATTCCTAGCCTCTGACCTGCTCTTGTAGCCACATCATTTATATGGCTAGTCCAGTTCAGTTTTTGATCAATGGTAATCCCAGGATGTTGATGGTGGGGGATCCATAGTAATGTCATTGAACATCAAGGGGCAATGGTTAGATTCTCTCTTATTGGAGATGGTGTGTGGTGTGAATGTTACTTGCCACTTGTCAGCCCAAGCCTAGATATTGACCAGACCTTGCTGCATTTGAACATGGGCTGCTTCAGTATCTAAGGAGTCACAAATAGTGCTGAATATTGTGCAATCATCAGCGAACATCCCCACTTCTGACCTTATGATGGAAGGAAGGTCACTGATGAAGCAGCTGAAGATGGTTGGGCCAAGGACACTACCTTGAAAAACTCCTGCAGTGATGTACTGGAGCTGAGGTGACTGACATCCAACAACCACAACCATCTCCCTCTGTGCTAGGAATGAATCCAACCTGTGGAAGTTTTCCCCAATTCCCATTGACTCCAGTTTTGCTAGACCTCCTTGATGCCACACCGGGTCAAATGCTACCTTGATGTCAAGGGCAGCCACTCTCACCTCACCTCTGGAGTTCAGCTTTTTTGTCCATGTTTGAACCAAGGCTGTATTGAGGTCAGGAGTTGAGTGGCATTGGAGGCACCCAAACTGGGCATCAGTGAGCAGGTTATTGCTAAGCAAGTGCCACTTGATAGCACTGTTGATGACGGCTTCCATTACTTTACTGATAATCGAGAGTGGACTGATGGGGCGATAATTGGCCAGGTTGGATTTATCTTGCTTTTTTTGTATAGGACATACCTGGGCAATTTTCCACATAGCCAGGTAGATTCTAGAGTTGTAGCTGTACTGGAACAGCTTGGCTAGGGGGCAAGTTATGGAGCATGCCTTCAGTACTATTGCTAGAATATTGTCAGGGCTCATAACCTTTGCAGTATCCAGTGCCTTCAGCCATTTCTTGCTATCACATCAAATGAATCGAATTGGCTGAAGACTGGCATCTGTGATGCTGGGGACCTCCGGAGGAGGCTAAGATGGATCATCCACTCGGCACTTCTGGCTGAAGATTGTAGCAAATGCTTCAGCCTTATCTTTTGCACTGATGTGCTGGGTTCCCCCATCATTGAGGATGGGGATATTTGTGGAGCTACCACCTCCAGTGAGCTGTTTAATTGTCGACCACCATTCATGACTGGATGTGGCAGGACTGCAGAGCTTAGATCTGATCCGTCGGTTGTGGGATTGCTTAGACCTGTCTATCACTTGCTGCTTATGCTGTTTGGCACACAAGTAGCCCTGTGTTATAGCTTCACCAGGTTGATACTTCATTTTAAGGTATGCCTGGTGCTGCTCCTGGCATGCCCTCCTGCACTCTTCATTGAACCAGGATTGATCCCCTGGCTTAATGGTAATGGTAGAGTGGGGGATATGCTGGGCCATGAGGTTACAATTCTGCTGCCCACAGTGCCTCATGGATGTCCAGTCTTGAGTTGCTAGATCTGTTCGAAATCCATGTCATTTCACACGGTGGTAATGCCACACAACATGATGGAGGGTATCCTCAATGTGAGCGCAGGACTTCATGTCTACAGTGACTGTGCATTGGTCACTCCTACTGATACTGTCATAGAGAGATGCATCTGCGGCAGGCAGATTGGTGAGGATGAGGTCAAGTATGTTTTTCCATCTTCTTGGTTCCCTCACCACCTCCCACAGACCCAGTATTGCAGCTATGACCTGTAGGACTTGGCCAGCCCATTCAATAGTGGTGTTACCGAACCACTCTTGGTGATGGACATTGAAGTTCCCCTCCCAGAGTACATTCTGCACCCTTACCATCCTCGGTGCTTCCTCCAAGTGATGTTCAATGTGGAGGAGCACCAATTCATCAGCTGAGGGAACACAGTATGTGGTAATCAGCAGGAGGCTTCCTTGCCCATGTTTGTCCTGATGCCATGAGACTTCATGTGATCCGGATTCAATGTTGAGGACTCCCAGGGCAACTCCCTCCTGACTATATACCACTGTGCCACCACCTCTGCTGAGTCTGCCCTTTTGGTGGGACAGAACATACCCAGGGATGGTGATTGTGGTGTCTGGGACATGAGCTGTAAGGTATGATTCAGTGAAGATGACTATGTCAGGCTGTTGCTTGACTAATCTGTAAGACAGCTCTCCCAATTTTGGCACTAGCCCCCAGGTGTTAGCAAGGAGGATTTTGCAGTGTCAACAGGGCTGACTTTGTTGTCATTTCAGGATGGTCTGTTTGGTTTCATTTCTTTTTGAGACTTTGTAGCAGTTTTATACAGCTGAGTGGCTTGCTAAGCCATTTCAGAGGGTATTTAAGAGTCAACCACATTGTTGTGGGTCTGGGGTCACATGTAGGCCAGGACATTTGTGAACCAGATGGGCCTTTACAACAATCGACGATGGTTTCATGGTTATCATTAGACTATTAATTCCAGATTTTTATTGAATTGAAATTCCACCATCTGTCGTGGTGTGATTCAAACCTGGGTTCCCAGAGCATTACTCTGGATCTCTGGATTACTAGTCCAATGACAATATCACTTTAATGACACCTAACTCCCTACCCCTCACATATTTCTGATATGTGGATGATATGTTCTCTATATTTAAATCCGCAGGAACATGTAATGACTTCCTTACATGACTTAATGGGCTCCATCCTGTGCTCAAATTCACCTTTGAAATGGTGCAGTCAAATGAACCCCCTTCCTTGATGGACTAGTTGAGAAACCTACCGAGGGTTCTCCACCATGGTCCACGACAAGCCTATCTTCAATATATACGTTGGGATTTTTACAGTTCCACACACTATAAGATTGGTGTTATTGGCAACCTTGTAAATTGGGCCCAATCCATTTCCTCACTATGCAAGCTTGATTCTGAAGTAGGGCGCATCAAAGGCATCCTGCAGGATAATGGCTCCCCTGATTAGCTCATTTCATTCTGTATATCACGCAAACTCATGAATGGGCCTAAGGCTATCACTTTTAGCCCTGAAAAGTGCCCAGTCTACCTCAGATTATCCTCGAAGGGCAAATTATCTCAAAAATATGTTTCGTGCTGCTACTATACAGCAGCAGCATGAGTGGTATTTGCCACTAACAGAATGCTACCATCAAGCCAAAAAGACATTCTGCCTATCATATAAATGTAATGTGGTATATGAATTTCAGTGCCAGTGTGATGCTAGGTATGTAGGCCATACATTCCAAAGACTGGTGGATCCTATCAAAGAGCTTGTCCCAGCCTCTGTTAGCAATGGGCAAGGTACAGACCATACCCAACCAGCCCCTGCTTGCAAAACTCAAAACAGTGTCCAACATTAGATGTGATTCTGCGATTAGACAACGTTTGCTAAATAATCCTCTGTGCTAAGAATTTTGCAGACAACCACTTTACGATTGTCAGTTGGGCTCACAATTGTGGCACGTTTGCATGTATTGGAAGCTACATATAATAATATACAGGGCCCTGTTCTTTGTAGACAGAAAGAACATGTACACATATTGCACTTATTTCAGCTAAACAAAATAAGTGACAGCCATTCACTGACCCATTCTTCATGGCAATGCCTTGACTAATTAGGTCAATCTGCCTGCTTTAAATTTCAACAATGCTTTACAGTTAACTGTTAGTCACCATCACTAGTGCTTTCTCCATGGCAACACCTCTAGCAATCAGAATCCATTTGCCAACCAATCAGTGTGCTTTTCTCATACAATATAAATTGTTGTTTTCTCTTTATATTGGTATTCTTGCAAAGTATCCTGATGAGCGCTAGACAAAAAGCTTTGACATTTTTTTTCGACATTACTCAAGTTCTGTACTACCAAAGGCTATTAAAGAATGAATGCAGTTTTGTCACACTTCTTTGTCATTTCTCCCTGCATGCATGTTTCTAAAATTTTAATTGTTCAAATTTATGAAGTGAATTTGACTGATATTCAGATTTTTCTAGTTCAATTTTTCCAGCTAATTTCAAACTCCTTCCAGCTGATTGGTTGATATGCAAATGTAACAATCATAAGTCAGTCAAATGCAAACTTCATAGAAAGCGGAAAATAAACCTAGTGAACTATTCACATCGCTCAATGACTACCCTCTCCCCAGTCAACTGCCTGCAATTGGAAATTGGAGTTTATACAAAGTGTTTACAGCATACAAACAAACCATTCAGCCTAACAGGCCCATACCAATATTTACTCTCCACACAAGCCTCCTCCCACCCTTCTTCATCTAATTCCATCAGGACATCCTTCTATTCCTTTCTCCCTTGTGTGATTATCTAACTTCCCCATGAATGCACCTATGCTATTCACTGCAGCTTACAACTCACATGGTAGTGCGTTCCACGTTCTAACCATTCTAGGTAAAAAAAAAAGTTTCTCCTGCAGTAGAATTTTTCCTATGGTGGGTGAAGGGTGGGCTGGGCATGAACGGGTAGGAGTGGGCGGCGATCGGCTGCCCGCTGCCATTTTACGCAGAAGGGCCAATTAAGGCCCGCCTGGCATAACACACGGCCAGTAGTGCTCAGCGCTACCTGTGCGGGCGGGGGGGAGGAGGGAGAGTCGGGGCCTGCGCTCTTTCATGCATGTGCGCAAAAGAACGCAGCAATCTCCCCGGGAGATTGAATGGATTAGAAAACTTTTAATTAATAAAGTAAAAATTTATTTAAACATGTCCCCTCATGTGACAGTGTCACATGAGCTGGGACATGTTTGTGAAGTTAGCAAAGTGTATTTGTTTATTTTATAAAAGCTTCAGGAAACCTCATCCCGTCCATGGATGAGTTTTCCTGAAAAATATGAAGGCCGCTTGGGCTCATTGCCTGCCCACCAACCTTAAGGTTGGACAGGCAGCGTGCTTAACAAATTTAATTACTTTTTTAATGGCCTTAATAGGCCATTGACAGTTCGGCGGGCACACAGCCGCCTCCAGCGCCTGCCCGCTGAACTAAATGTCAAGATGATGTGTGATGACGTTGGGACACACGACCGACATCATCGCGCATCATTTTACGCGTTGGCGTGTCAAGCCTGCCCCTGCATGCCAACCGGAAGATTCAGCCCCTGAATTCTCTATTGGCTTTATTAGAGAAGATTTGTATGGGCCCTAGTTTTGGTCTTATCCGCAAGTGGAAAGATGTCCTCTGTCTATTGTTTCAAACCTTCCCATAATCTTGAAGATCTCTATCATGTCACCCCTTAGTCTCCTCTTTTCTAGAGCAAAGAGCCCCAAGCTTTTCAATCTCCTGTAAAACGATACAAAATACACAAGCAAAATGCTGTGGATGCTGAAAATCTGAAATAAAAAAGAAAATGGTGAAAATATTCAGCAGGTCAGATAGCATCTGTGGAGAGAGAAACCGAGTTAACATTTCAGGTCTGTGACCTTTCATCTTAAGTATATGTTTTTCCAATAATATATATTATATTTTTGCATATTTAAGCATTAAAAAAAGCCAGATTGGCTTCTAATTGACTTGATGCTCTACTAAGATCAGCCAGCCTCAAATTGGCTTAAAGCAAGCACAGCAGTTACATCTTGTGACTGCGAAAGGAGGTACTACATGACACACACAGCAGCAACAGGTTGTCCATTATACCTCATAGTGCTCCTGACCTTACAGAGCAACGTGTCATCTGATCTACCACCAGCAACACCACAGGAGATAAATTGGTGCAAGAATAACATTGGATTGATTTGAAGGTTGCTCTGCACTTTGCGCTATAGATTCAAATGTTATCACCTGCTTCTCAGAGCCCCATGCAGCAAACATTCCACAACATAACCTTAAACAACAAAATCTTATGCAATGTAGGAGACTAGCTGAAGGAAATTTTAAAAATAAAATGAATTTGAGAAGAACCCATGACACACGACTGGGCTTGTACACACTGACATAGAAATCTTTGTATTTCTGAGTACTATATTTATTTATATATGTGTGTATATATATATATATATATATATATATTATATAGAACTATATATATTCAGCTTCAGTTTTCTTCAGTTGTTCTTCAACTGATGTTGGGTTAGCTATGAGCAATGCTGTGAGTATGCAGGTGAGAGTATGACTAAATGAAACCCTGGACTCCTTACCTGCTACTCTTAAAATGCTCACATTTGTACTATTGGAGTTTTTAGGGCTAGTAGATACAAGAAAATTGAATTTAAAATAAAGTCCCATACTCCTTTTAATATTAAATGCAGCTTTGAACTGCTTGTAGTTTGATGTAACATAAAACCTCTCAATTAATTACAGTTCCAACTTACAGCAAGTTATTCATTTATCTATGTGTATTCACAGTATAATTACGCACACCAATCTCTGTAAATCTCTGTACTAGGCTTGTGACATGTTCCTTGCTGAGTTTTTTCTTCATCAGCTGTTAAACTATGTTGTGCCTATATTCTTGCAACATGACCATTTTCTCATACCCCCCCAGACCCAGTGGAATGCCCACTGGCTTCTTAAATGAGGTAGCATGGATAATGGTTTGTAAGTGAAAATATATTTATGTGATGATGGATACCACTAGTTAGTCTGAATCAAAGTATAAAATAGGTTAAAATACTTGTGCCTAAGTAAGTCAGTCGGTCAGGGCAGATAAGTGAGCGAATGAACCTATATTTGTTATTTTGCAAAAAGCAAAACTCATGAACCCATTTGGTTTTCCCCAGGGCTTATAAAATTAATCAGGCTGCAAAATCTATCTTATTATCTCTATCTCTAAGGTTTGTTGTAGAAACTTATAAGGCTCTTCCACGTGGCTTGAATAAGGTATAGCCCTAAATTAAGTAAGGATTCCGGTGAAAATGAAGGGGTGAGTGAATATTGCACCAGTCATTCGCAGAGGAAGACCCAAAATATATTGCTAGAATTATGGAATATTAAATGGGCAGAAAGCCTCAATGAAAAGTGAGTTAAAAGCTTGCGCTTTTTCAGGATGGGCTCACAAATGATTAGAATACTCATGTATTTTGGAATCAATCCCAGGTCTAATCTCTCCTGCGTCATTGTGCTGAAATGAAGTCTTGATTTTGCATCTGTGCCGGATGTGAGAAGTCACTGGAGCACCAGGAAACTTTGTTAACTTCACTTTGAGCTTGTTATTGTTGACCCATCTACTCCATTCCTTTGATATTGTACTGGCATCTGCAAGCCTGCATTTTCAGTGCAGTAATGATAATATTGTATAATATTAATCTTCCGGCTGCTCATTGCTTTAAGCAGATAGCAGACTTGAGTCACTACTTGTAGCATTATGGCACTCTTGACTGATAAATTTGGGGCTTTTTGACTGAATTAATGGTTTATAAAAATAGCTCAATGAAAAAGAAATACTTCAGACCCATCTAATTTTGTAGCTATAGGGGTTGGAAGATGCATGTTGTTTGTGACTAAGACAAATAGCAAAGAGACTTTGGTTTTCTTATATCTTTGTGACATGGGAATTGATTCCGGTATCCATTCAATACAAGAACCTCTTGAGGAATCCTCGTGGCACACAGTTCAATTCCATTTGAATGCATTAAGTACCTTGGCGTGCGAGTTATCTTGTAAGCTCAAACTCTCCAATATATTCTGCATGGTTTTAGATAATTATTCTGTTGGGTAGTCATAGGAAGTGTTGTACTTTTGAGTAATTGCTGGGTTTTGTCTTTCATCAGTTCCGTTGCCTTTCTGCTGAAGGCCACACAGCATTCATATGGATGCATAAAAATCATGGTAGCAGTTTATTGGTGCAAGTACAGTGATTCATTTTGTTGCCTGCCAACAATGAAGCGTCATTATTACATTTTTTAAAAAGGAACTATTCGGTGGTTCTTCAGTATGGAAACATGTGGCTTTCCACCTTCCACTGTCACCCCGGACTTATGAGACTAGGATCAATTAATGTATCTGTATAAATATAGGAATGAGTGACATTTGTATTTAAAAAAAAGTTGCATCTTTATCTATGTGAAGCTTATTCTGAAATAGCAGAAATTGAGAATCAAATGTGATCAGTCGTCTATAAAAAAAAATTCTGAGTTCTGTGAAAACCGTGAGGGCACTATCACTGCCAACCCCAAGGTTTGTATGTGCATATTTTAGCAAGAGTCACCATGATGCTCAGGAGTGAAAACCCTGCCGATTATCACTTTGTTTCCTTTCCCAAGGGGCCTAAGGCAAATTGCAGTACCTTAGGCATCAGTCCCCTGGTTGCAAGCCGCTAACAAACTCAGATCTTGCTGGTATGTGTGGCTCAGTTGCACATTGAGTGTTGGATGTACCGTGGGAGCCATCAGAGTGCTGTTAATTCCTTTTTCAGTGGAACGAGTTCATTAAATCCTGGCTACTCCCCTGTTTAATTTACTCATTAGAATGTCATCTTTCATTCGCAGCCGATAATGCCGACACAGACTCAATTTAAATGGACAATTGGATTACTTGTTTAATTCAAAGGAATTTTGAAAATGTGTTGTTGAACTAAAATGTAATTCTTCTCCATTTTGCATTTATTAGAACAATAATAGATTATTTAACAGTTGTAAAAGTGTTTAATTTACATTTTTACTAATCAACGTCTGATTTGGGTTTTGATAACCTGATACTGATGATTTTTTTCTTAGTTGATAATAGTAATGCTCAGTTGTGGTAAATGTTTCACTACTTTCCAATCTTGATCCATTCCAGTTTGCAAGTCCATTACCACATATTTCCTACTTGGTGAAACAGAGGCGAACTTGTGCATTGACTATAATGGTTGCCACTAATTGATGCCATCTCAGAAACAGACAGGTTTTCCTCAGGAATTTAAATACATTTACTTAAATAAATTTGGAATTGTAAAAAGCTGGTACCATTAATGGTGGCCATGAAACTACCGGATAGTCATTAAAAACTTATTTGGTTCACTAATGTCTTTTGGGAATGAAGTCTTTTAGCTTTACCCAGTCTGGCCCATGTGTGACTTCAGAACCACCACAATGAAGTTTACTACCCTCTGAAATGGCCAAGAAAGCCACTCAATGCTTGTCTTCCCGGTTATGCTCATATTCCATGAATGAATTAAAAATAACTTGGCATGTGACACCTTACTCATTTATTGTATCATAAAGTGTTGCTTCCTGAAAGATATTCACTTAAATGAATCAATACTAATAGCTTCTGCTGTCTCACTAGGGAGCCTGTTCCATAGACCAACCTACTTGCTCACTAAAATGTTTCTGGAGATTAGTTTTGAATTTGCGCCCCTTCAAGCCCAGGTCATATCCTCTGGTTCTGTTGTTCCGGCCAGCGAAGCCAACATCCCATGAATGAATAAAAAAAGCCCTCCTCCTCCTGTACATCCCCGAACCTCAATCCCTTGACACCTTTGCCCCCTCCTCCCCTCCCCCACTCACTTCCCACCTCTCCGTCCGGTACACCACCCTCTCCTACTCACAACTAGACCTTCCTCTTGCTGATTATCCACAGCTGTCCATGGCCAAGACTGTGATTTCCAAAGGAGACCTGAGACATCAATGGAGAACCCCCCCACCTTTTGAAAACTGCTTTGCAGTGGTGCCATGACCATTAGAATCCACCCAGCATGCAATGCACATGTTCTTCCAGGTTCCAGTAGCTGTAGGACTATAGACACCCGACGCCAACGGGACCAGAAAATTCCGGCCCATGATGTGTATGCAAATTAATTTAAAATCCCCAGCTACTGTGGTAGGATTTGAAGTCAAGACTCTGAGCCGTTATTCTGGGCCTCTGGATTGCTAGTTCGTTAACATGGCCACTACGCTACTGTACCCCTAAAATGTAACATGTTTGCAAGGAGGACAGTAACTTTGGGTCTCTGGTTCCCACAGCTCCCCACCACTGGGGCTTTTCTCTTGTCATTTCTTGGACTGTTGTAGAGCAATTAGTGGAGATTGATTGGCGTGGTTACTCCATTATTATTGTATAAGCGACTACTAGGATGGCAGAAGGTGAACTAGGTGGACCATGGAAATTTTTCATCTGACAATTCCTATGTTCCCATTGGTATAAAACTGGCAGTGGCCTTTGTGCTCACTCTTTAGAGTTACAAAGAAAGCACACAGTTGAGAACAGACTAAAGCATATAAGTTGTAATTTTAAAATGGAAGTGACAGAATTACAGTAAGCCACCCCCCACAATGTTGATGAGAC
Source organism: Carcharodon carcharias (assembly GCF_017639515.1). Classification (NCBI taxonomy): domain Eukaryota; kingdom Metazoa; phylum Chordata; class Chondrichthyes; order Lamniformes; family Lamnidae; genus Carcharodon; species Carcharodon carcharias. Next base: position 24,483,017 of record NC_054494.1, on the reverse strand, counting down.
ATCACAATTTGTAAATCAAATTGTAAATAGCCCTAAGATTTAGTTTTGGACATTAAGAGAATCAAGAGATATTGGGATAAAGCAGGATAACGGAGCTGAAGTAGAAGATCACCATGACCTTATTGAATGGTGGAGCAGGCTCAAAGGGCTGTGTGGTCTACTCCTCCCATTTCTTATGTTTTTAGCTGTATGAGTGACTATTTTCTCTAACTCTTTTGCTTATCAATAACTTAATTTCATTACTTAATGCTGCTGGTGTTTCACAGTGTAAATGTGAAGTACAGCCTGTCCTTGGGGGTGCATGTCGTACTCCTAGCGAATTGATCAGTGGAGTCTTTAGATGAAAAGAATACAAGGAAAGTTGAAGGTAATGTTCCAGCCTGTTAAGTTACCCCTTGCTGAGGTTGGAAATTGATCTGGCCAGTGAGAGGAAGAAATGTGCATCATTTGAAGTGACTGGGGAAAGCAGCAAGTGTGATTCTTTTCTGTTGGAGATATTATTGTAAAGTGACCAGATCGTCCATCAAACCGAAGCTCAGTTGACAGCCAGTTACAGTATTAATGTATTTAAAAGAAATAACTTGCCATTAAAACTACTGAGCAAGTTCTATTCCTACCAACCAGTGCTGATCCTAAACCCTGATGCCAGTCTTGTGTTTAAAACTAAAGAACCTTTGGAATGTTAATATGCTGTAGACATTTGAAAAGGCCACTGCCACTTTGTAACATACTGTGCAAAACATGTTACTGATCTAAGAACAAATGTGTGTGACTGCCTTGCCTGCTTCCATTTGCTTTTAATGGGCAAGGTTTAAGTCTGCGGTGAGTACGTTTTAACAGAAGTACCTTGCCCCATTGTTAATGTAACAAATTTCAGTAAAGCTAATATATGTTGACGAGGAAAAGTCAAAGAAGCCTCCACCTGTCAACTTGCTTGTGGTGTATCTGCCATTGGAGTCCTTGATACTGACCATGGTAGTATAGAGTACAGTAACAGTAAGACAGAACTAGCAGATCCCCTGTGACATTGCTCATGCCAAGTTGAAGAATGTGCTCTTTTACAGGAACAGGGGTGTTATACCGTGTAAAATGACAGTATATACAGTGAATTTTCAGGTCACAATATTTTATTGGTGCAAGCCTGAGGGCAATGAGGGGGCATTTCTGTTGCTGAAGAAGATTTTCTAAAACAAACACAAATCATTAGCTTTGTCCCTTTTTTTTTAAAAGAAATCTTCTGAAACAGAAATTTGCCTGATTGATGCCTGGAGTTCAATGGTGAGATGAGACCTTTCAACTTTCCTATTTTTTAAGCAGTCCCAGCATCCAGTCCTCATTTTAAAGCAATTCATTTGCTTCTTGTTTACATTGAGAATTTTCAAGTCCTCGTTGATCATGACACACTGACGACCTCGTTGGAACAACTTTATTGTCTGTATTGAGCAATGTGAATCTAGAGCAAGGTGATCTGCAGCGACCTGGGGAATGTTAATGATTGGCTATTCTGCATTTTCGGTGGCATGAAGATCGCTCAGGCTCAGCTTCTAAGCCAGTCACCACAGGAACTGCTGAAGGCTCCACACAACCACTCTCCGCCAATGACACCAGGTTTGCTATAGAGTAAAAAAAACACCTAACATGGCAGAAAACTGCTGGTGTAACGTTTTTTTTAATATCAATTATTTTCCTAAGTATATACATATTATAATTTCTAAAGTACAAGCAGGAGGGTACTTTGAACAAAATGCATGCCTCCTTGATTTTCTTCAGCTTTATACTAATAATATTAAATTTGCTGCAAAGCCTGCAGTACAGCAGGTACAGTAAACTGCACCAAGAACTGATCAGTTTGCCCTGCAATTTTAGACTGAGGCAGCTGCGGTCCTTATAGAAATCCCATTGGCCCAATATAATACTCTGGTCTTTTGTGTGAATAATTCATGAATTCACCCTTTGAAAGTTTAGCAGTCCTGTCCATTACTGGTAGAAGAAGGAAAGTGATGAATATTTGAGATGTTTATTGAACTATATCCCCAGTAATCTGACCAGAAAACAGAACCTAAGGCCCCGACAATGGATTGATATTTTAATTAGGACTGTCAGAATTTACATATAGGCTCAAGGGAGATATTGCAGCAGAATTTGTATGGGCTTGCAGAGCTTGGTTATGGATTTACATCAACTGGAATGTCAGATGCATAGAACTAATGAGAAAATATTTTCTAAAATAGCTTGTCTAAAAGTTGCTTCCTTTCAGAGTGGCAGGTTATGGTTTCTGGTATGATATAGAGATTAACAGGTGTCCCTACCTTCTAAAGTCCATCAGAGCAAGCCATTACATTTAACTGAGTCAACAGTTGAAGTTTTCAAGGTTATGAAGGTGATTGGCAAGATCTGAGCAATTTGCTCATTGTGACAAAGGGTGAGATTTTCCGGTCCCATCGAAATTAAGTGGATTTTTGGCTGGGCCACTGCATCCCCCCACTGTGGGTCCCGCCACGATGGGACCGAAAAATCTGGGCCAAAGGGTTTGAGTACTTGGCAGCACAAGTTAAAGAAAATTGAAATTAAGAAGTTGGATAGAACATTTCTGTAAAGCTTAATGATCTGTGAAATAACTAATCTTAGAAGGTCCTTGGAGTAACAGTACAAATGGTTTTAAGTGACAATTAAATGCTTTCCTTATTGATTGAAAGAGATGAAAAAGGAGCTTTTGCTTGTTGAACCAAATTACCTCTCTACCTAAAAACTCATGCCTTCATTATCTGGATGGATATCACTCTAATCCAGGAGGCAAGTGCCTGATTAGATCAATTCCAGCAGCTTTTGTGCACATTCGGGTCAACAGGCTTGGGGTATTTTTAAAGATTTATGCATGGGATGTGGGTGTTACTGGCAGGCATTTATTGTCCATCCCTGATTCCCTTGAGAAGGTGGTGCTGATGCACCTTATTGAACCACTGCAGTCTATGTGGCGTAGGTACAGCCACAGCGCTCTTAGGTCAGGAGTTCGAGGATTTTGACCCAATGACAATGAAGGAATAGCGATGTATTTCCAAGAGAGAATGCATCAGAAATATTATTATACTCATTGTCAGTGCTGTATGTTTGAGATTGCTTGCAAACAATTATCAAAATTCGCTTCTTGTTACTGCAAATTGGGAATTGTTAAAGCCTTATAAAATTAACCGGAATATAAATTGTGATGAAATATATCTGACATGAGTGATGAATTAGTCTACAAAACCAAATCCACAGCCAAATAAGATGACTGCCAAACAATCTTAAACTGAGAATTTAAAGTTCTATCAGCAGTTTGCTCAGGACATTGTTAGGTGCATTAGTCAGGAGAAAAACCAATGGCCTAATGAGCAATTGTGCAAAAGGTGAGGCTGGATAACAGTGTGGAGGAGCTGGAGAACAGACAGATGAACTTTAATAATAGAATTTTTTTTTTCTCTTCCTTATTAACCTGCTCACAGTAACAGTGATGATCATAAACTGGCAACAGTTCTTGTAACACCACTGTTGCAACACATGGAGCAGAATTTTCTGCCTGTCAGGCCGGCTGTGCTGAAGCGGGCGTGGACCTGATCGCCGCCCGTGATCGGGTCTGCGTTGCCATTTTACGTGGGCAGGCCAATTAAGGCCCACCCAGCGTGAAATGCAGCTCCCGAGGACGGCGGGAGCAGGTGGGTGGCAGCGAGTCTGCTATGACTGCCGGGCCCACTGGCGACCCGGCGGCCTGTTTAAAAGAGCTCCTGCAACCTTGCAAAGGCTGTCAAACATGGCCAGCAGAGTGGCTCCCCAGAGCCTGCTGAGCAGGCCAGGCAGGAGGGTAGGGCAGGGGGGGGCACTCTGCCCCTCGTTTCTCAGACGATTGCCTTGCTGCCCTTCTCGAGGAGGTGGCAGCATGGCAGGAGGTGCTCGTACCCCAGGACGGGAGGAGGAGGAGGCCCCTCCCCCACCCCACAGGACCAAACGTGCCTGGGAGGAGGTGGTGGAGATAGTGAGCTCCTGTGACGTGGTGCGATGCACCTGGATCCAGTGCCGCAAGCGTTTCAACGGCCTTTTGCGCTCAGGAAGGGTGAGTACCATGTTGGCATTTATCACTTAACCCAGCAGGTAGGCTTTCCCCCTGGCTGCTCCCCCCACCCACACCCACCCACACCCACCCACACACACACACACCCCGCCCAACCTTGAGTGCAGTTCCTGCATTGAAACACTGACGGCATGTGACCTGCGCTGGGTGGGCCAGCAGATATTGCCCATGCTGAGGTCACCCTGAGAGGGTGGTGATGGGATGGGTTCTGCACCCACAGCATGTGGTACAGTGACACTCACATTACTGTTTTGAGGGCAACCTGGAGGATCTGCACCTGGGCGCAGTGCTGGAACTGCAAAACATGTCAAAGTCATGGTGCTGACGTGCTGGGAGGCAAGCTTCCAGGTGGTAGGGCACTAATCCATCTGCTGCCCTTTGCATTCCACGTGCTTGCGCCTCCTTACCTAGCAAGGTTGGACTGTGTGGTGCCAAATGTGATGTAGGCAGCATTTAGCCCGGGGGGGAGCAGGCCTGGCATCTTTGTGTGAGTGTGCGCTAGCTCCGGGGTGAGGAGGCACTGGAGCCCCGCAGTGTTCCACTCTGGCAGCAGGATAGTGGCACCTTCTGCGGCCCCTTCCGCCTTGGACTTGCTGTTGGCCCTGCGCCCCTTGTGCCTGTGCCTCTTCTCCCAAAGTTGGCTCCCCTGGAGGCTGAATGTGCACCCCTGGCTTCCTCCCCCTTCTGGCCCTCCCTTCCTCCTCAGAGGAGGTGCCTCCAATGGAGAGCACAACTCCCATTCCCAGGCTAAAGGAAGGCTTCCTGAAACCTGCAGGCCTGAAAAAGGATCTTCACTGTAGAGTGCTGACCTGAAGGTTGTGAGTCCTGTCCAAGCAGCTGGTATGTGTTTAGAAGTATTTCTGCTCATACAGGCAAGTATCGGTAAGCGTCCAAATTAAATATCTGACTGAGCACATTCGCAACCCCACTGATCCCTCCTATCCCGCCCGTGGATGAGGTTTATACAAATGTGTCCTGCCCATTGCGCCCGTGTGATGACCTGAAGATTGCACGGGCCCCGAAAAATCACCGTCAGTTGGTACCTCAATGGCCTTAAGTGGCCCGTTAATTAATGGCGGGCACACATCAGAGATCATCGTGTGCCCGCGCGCCAAAATATCGCAACGGCGTGCGGTGACGTTGGGACGCTCGCCTGATGTCACCGGGCGTCATTTTACATGTCGGCATGTGGGGCCCGCCCCTGCACACCAACGGGAAAATTCTGCCCATGGAGGCTCAGCTGACAGAAACACAAAGCAGTGTGAAATTGAGTGAAGACCCAAGACAAGATATTCAAGTCTTGTTCGGTATTGTTAGCTGATCAGATAGATAGTCGTCCTCAGCACATTGTGAGGAACAGCCAGCTGGGGTCCCCGTTCCTCATTGTTACCCAGCAACTGTTTTATGGTGTGAATGTGTGTATGGATATCAGTGAGGATGTAATCAGACTCAGTTGTGATAGGAATTGACCTGTCAACACTTACCATCACAGCCCACATAGAAAGAATAGGTGAGATATTGGAATGTGGCCAGTGCCCATGGAACCAATCTCCACAAAGTTTGCTGCTTTGTCAGCACTGCTAGGTGCTGTAATTCTGGGTTAAGTTGCCAATAAATAATGGACTGTTATATTAATAGAATGTGCGTGTTGACCTACATTTTCGAGTACAATTACGTTGCCCTTCTGAATTACACAGACACAACTGTTGGCCAAATGGTTGACAGGACTGGGGATGACTCTGAGGCCTCTGCAATATAACAAGGGACGCTGGCAGCTTTAAAGGGATACCGAGTTCCCAAAATAAAATTGTCACTGAATGCAATCCAAAAATAAATGTTTCCAATAATGAAAAATTCCATTGGGAATATCGCCTACAGGCGGGCAACACAGACCAGCCAGCTCTAAAAGGAATTATTAATGGAACTTGTGAAATTACTGTTTATTTTTATATACACTTGGGCAAATCCTGGCAAGGAGCTTTGACTCGGAATGATTTTCTTTAAGCCACTTTCTGCTGGTAGGAAACCAGTTATTCTTCTGAATGCAATAATTAAGAGTCATTGAAAAATTGAAATGTAAATGTAGGGCCTACTTACAGCTGTTTTTAGTTGCAAAGTTTAACATTCAGATTAAAACATACAAAGCACATTTTCAAATGTAATTATTTGTGGAGATTTTAGCAAGTTAATTGTATTTACAAATGGCCCTAATCTCTGCTGTTCATTCTTACTGCCTGGCTGTCTAATTGGCAGCAGCCAGGGGCAACAGACAAGTAAAACGTCTAGTGCAAATAAATTGTCTAAAAAGGATTTTTTTATATAGATAGTATTTGGTTAATAAAGGTGCAGGAATCTTGGGTGCGCCTCTGTTTATCAACTTTTCCAGTGCTCTTTCCACTCATGTATGTGGCCAGTTCCAACACCTCCCCTGAATATCAATTCATCCCTTGATGCAGTCAAGGGGAAGTTATATAAGTATGTGATGGGGGAAGTAGTATCCTGATATAGTTAGATGAAGTCAGTGGGAAGAAGACTAAAATGGAGCATAAACACTGGCATAGATCAGTTGGCCTGGCATGACCTTGCTTCTATAATGTATATATAATCCTATTAATAATAACTTAAAACCATCATATAGTCACTACTATATTTAAAAACAGCTACTTTTGTACTTAAGTAATTCCTTAATGTAGCAAAATGCCCCAAACAATTTGGTAGATTTCATGCGGGGATGGGGGAATGACAAGGTCTTTAATGAGGGAATGAGTTTGATGGCCTCTCTCATCTCTGTCTATTTTGTGACTTTTTGGTCCGAATGCAGAGCTCATTTTTAAGTGTGAGACACAGCTTTAAGCCCAGTGCTACTTTTGATATCACTGTGTGCTGACATTAACTTCCCTTCTTTTCTTCATGAATTTGGGATATTTTAGTTTTTTGACAAAGAAGGCTTCAAGATATAACTTTCAGTGTTATATCATTAGTATGTAAACAGAGTGTTATCTGTAAACTTTGTTAGGTGTTCACTAGTGATCTTCTGCCCCAGAAATTGCTGCAGCCTTCATGTTCAAAGCCCATTCTTGAACTGAAAAACTTTCATCTTTTGTGGTGAATTTCAGCAATTCTTAGACAATTATAATTTTAGATAGGGTCAACTGATGAAATGTCATCTAACTGAAGCGTTAATTCTGTTTCTATTTTCATAAATGCTGCCAGACCTGCTGAGTATTTCCAGCATTGTCTGTTTTTATTTCAGATTTCCAGCATCCACAGTATTTTGCTTTTGTTGTCGCTCAGTGTATAGAAAACTCACATTTGCAGATCATGGGAAGGAGCCTTGCGAATATCCTATTAAAACGGAAGGTAACAGCCTGCAGTAGGACATAAAAACATATAATAAAAGCCCAGCTGTGCTAGCTGTGGTTATGGACTCCAGCAGTTTTATTCAAGTAGGTCTGTACAGTGGTCATTATCGTTGTAAATGACCTTTCAATTATAATTAGGGTGGAACTGTCTTATAAGCCGACTTGGATAGCAGATAATTAGTCCACAACACAGCAGAAAACATGGGGTATCTCTGAGTGACAGTCTTTCTTTTATCAGATCTCTCGAAGTTGTTGAAGACTCACCAATTTGCCAAAGAACAGAGTCGATAAATAATGCATAGCGTTAAACTGAAATTCCGTTCAGTGCTTTTTCATGAAAATTAGATTGGTTGCATGCAGTGAAGATAATTCCATTTTCTTTCCACTTTAAAATAACACATCGGAAAGAAGATTGAAGATAATTGGTAACTAATGGATATGTAAATGATAGTGTATATTGTGCTTACAGAACCTGGAACTAGTGGCTCTAGAGAAAATCCTGTCTTCTTTTTCCAACATTTAAAAAAAAACTTCAGCTTCCCTGATCTATGTTAAACACTAGCAGCCTAATTTTCATGGAAAAAATCTTTTTAACTCACTCCATTTCCTTTTATTTTCTGTACTCTACTAGTGTGTATGTATTTATGCCCTGCAACACTGAGTTTCAAATCTTGTAATTACCTTTTTCCTTTTCCTTGTACATTCTGCCTCTGAGCTTCCACTTTGAAGGTAAAGCCACTTGTTTAAAAAGGAGATTTGCTTTGTTTGAGAACTGTGTTCCAAGCCCGATGAAAACCCCTCAGACTCTGGGAAAAAATGATCACTGGGCTAGATTTAGGAGGCTCCTAGTGTTACTAGCTTGCTGAAAGCTGAAGATATGAAGATTGATGTGGCTGCAGTTACCAAATTTGATGATTTTTCTTGTACATTTGTCAGTGTTTCTTCTTTTTCTTCTCCAAGGTCATCGTTTTAAATGTCTGTGGCTTTAGATGACCAGCAGAGAGGAAGGGAAATATCTGAATAACATAGTTTAGTCCTTAGGGCTTTTGTTTTGGGTGTTTTGCATTAACGATGAGGAAGGCTGATGTATTCATTATAGTTTGGCCAGAGGTTAGGGCTTCCAACTCTCAAGGATTGGCTTGGAGTCTCCAGGAATTGAAGACTAATCTCCTGAATACTACTGCAAGAAACCCAAGAGGAAAAATAATAAGGCATTAATTTTTTTCCCATTTCCTTTGAACACTTTTATTAGTTATAGAAATATTGCAAATAGCTATTAGAGTTAGGAAGTTTTGGAGAATAGAAACTGACAGGAAAGAAGGAGGCCGTTCAGCTCATTGTGCCGGTGCGTGCTCTTTGAAAGAGCAATCTTGTATAGTTCCGCATCCCTGCTTTTTGATGATGACCCTGTAAGTTTCCCATCTTAAAGTGCCTGTCCAGCCGGTTTACAATTATTTTTAAAATTATTTATGGAATCAACTTCCACCACCTTTTAGGTAGAATATTGCAAGTCCTGCCAACGTTGTCCTCGTCACACTGCTAGATCTTTTCCCTCATCATCTTAAAAACCTTTCCTGTTCCAAGGATCACAGAATCACAGAATTGTTACAGTGTAGAAGGGGGCCATTCGGCCCATTGTGTCTGCACCAGCTCTCTGAGCATTTTAACTTAGTACCAATCTCCTGCCTTTTCCCCGTAACCCTGTACATTGTTTCTATTTAGATAATCATCCAATGCCCTCTTGAATGCCTCAATTGAACCTACCTCCACCACACTTCCAGTCAGTGCATTCCAAACCCTAACTACTCGCTGTTTTTTTCTTACCTCGCATTTGCTTCTTTTGCAAAACACTTAAAACTGCCTTCTGGTTTTTGATCCTTTTACGAGTGGGAACAGTTTCTCCCTATCTACTCTGTCCAGGCCCCTCATTATTTTGAAAACTTCTATCAAGTCCCCTCTTAGCCTTATCCTCTCCAAGGAAAACAGTCCCAACTTCTCCAATCTTTCCTCATAACTGAAGTGTCTCATCCCTGGAACTATTCTTGTAAACCTCTGCTGCACTCTCTCCGAAGTGTTCACATCCTTCCTATAGTGTGGCGCCCAGAACTGTGCACAATACTCCAGCTGAGGTCTAACCAGTGTCTTAGATAAGTTGTTCATAACCTTCCTGCTTTTGTATTCTATGCCCCTATTAATGAAGCCTTGAATACTGTATGCTTTAGGAGCAGCTCTCTCTACCTGTCCTGCCACATCTAATGACTTGTGTATATATACACCAAGGTCTCTCTGTTCCTGCCCACCCTTTAGAATAGTATCCTTTATTTTATACTGTCTCCCCATGTTCTTTGTGCCAAAGTGTATCACCCCACACTTCTCCGCATTGAACTTTATCTGCTGCCTATCTGCCCATTCCACCAATGTGTCAATGTCCTTTTGAAGTTCTACACTGTCATCCTCACAGTTTACAATTCTCCCAAGTTTTGTCGTCTGCAAACTTTGAAATTGTCCCCTGCACACCAAAATCTAGATTTATATATATATATATATATATATATCAGGTAGAGCAAGGGTCCTAATACCAACCCTTGGGGAATTCCACTACAAACCTTCTTCCAGCCCGAAAAATACCCATTAACCATTACTCTCTGTTTCCTATCCCTCAGCTAATTTTGTATCCACGTTGCTACTGTCCCTTTTATTCCATTACCTATAACTTTCCTCACAAGTCTGTTGTGTGGCACTATATCGAATGCCTTTTGGAAGTCCATATACACTATATCAATGGCCTTGCCCTCATCAGCCATGTCTGTTACCTCTTCAAAAAACTCCAGCAAATTAGTCAGACATGGTTTCCCTTTAACAAATCCCTGCTGCCTCTTCTGAATCAATCCAAATTTTTCCATGTGACTATTAATTCTATCCCAAATAATTATTTCTAGAAGTTTCCCCATCACCGAAGTTAAACTGACTGGTCTGTAATTCCCTGGAGTACAGTACATGGCCCCTCAAGTCTGCTGTACCATTCAGTATGATCATAGTTGCTCTTCTGTCTCAAATCCACTTTGCCACCCATTCCCCATTTCTCTTGATTCCCTGAATTTCTAAATTTTCCCTCTCTGCAGCTCTGATTTTATGATTTGCTAAGCAGCTGAGTTTAAGTGGAGCCCACCCCTAGCACTGCTCTCAGCATCCCATGAATTGAAACCCCTTTTCCCTACAATCCTCTGATTAATTCTCTAATCTGCTTGACCCTATGCCAATTTGCGTGTGGATCAGGTAGTAATCCAGTGATTATTGGCCTTGAGGCTCTGCTTATTAATTGAGAACACAATTTCTCAAACTCCTGCAGAACCTTGTTCTCAGTTCCACTTATGTTGTTAGACCATGACAACCAGATCTTTTCTCTCCCATTCCAAGTTCTTCTCCGGCTACGAGGTGTCCCAAACTCCTGACACCAGCAGGAAAATCAACATTTGGAACTCCCAGTCTTGGCTGCAGAGAACAGTATCTAGTCCCCTGACTATGTAACCCTCTATAACTGCCACATTCCTTTTCACTCTCCTAATTTTATTTTCCAACATTCAAAGCCAATCACCATTTTTGGGATAATAAAAACAGAAAATGCTGGAAATACAGTACTTCGCAGGTCAGGCAGTATCTGTGGAGAGAGAAATAGTTAGTTAATATTTCAGGTCATTGAACTTTCATTCACCTGAAATGTTAACTCTGTTTTTCTTTGCACAGATGCTGCCTGACCTGCAGAGTATTACAGCATTTCCTGTTGTTATTTCAGATTTCCAACATTACAGTAGTTTGCATTTGTAACATTTTAGCAAATTGCTTGGGCAGTGTGCAATTAAAAAGAAATGTAGATCACAAAATAGGAGAGAGAAAGTATCCCAGAGAGTCGCAACAGATTCTGTTACGTGTTACTTGTAAAGATTTGATAACTCAATACTGTAATTTATGCATTTAGAATAACTTATTATAGCTGCAATTACTTGCCTTTGTTCAGTGAAGGAATTGAGTTTTTTCAGCTATATACATTGCCTAAGCATGTACTACCTTTTGTCTAGTCAGGACTTATTTTTACAAGTTGAACAAATGTTGCAGGTCCTCACATTAAAATTGCAAATAGTTTTCGTGAGGCTATTAACAGGAAGTAACACTAGAAAACTTAAAACTTCTTGATCATTAATGAAATTACAAAATCAACTGTTTAGGCAATACAGTTTAGCATATTGTGATTTTGTACAGTTGTTAACGGGGGAACATAAATTAATAAATTGTGAAAGCTGACCAATAGAACTATTAGCCTTTTAATGTTCACCTATTGTCATTTATATTTGTGTGGATGTGCTTATGTAATTAAAATTAGTACACAAGCAAAGGAAGGCTAAAAGCCTAGATTTCTACCATGAGAAAGAAAAGAAAAACAAAAAAAAAAATCAGCAAAGAAGTCTGGTAGGTTTTTTTAACTCTAGCTCTGGTGCTCAAGGCACTACACAGGATTGTACCATAAAGAGGATTAGAAAGCCACTGCTACTCTAAACTGGACAGACAGGACATGCTCCTGGGTTGATCAGTACACATTTCTGAGGGCGCTACACATATAGTTGGTGTTTGATCTTTTGAACCTACCTTCTCTGCAGTTGATATTGGTTTTATTGGTCTTGCCTGGACATGTTGGAGCCCAACATAGATGCACATGCAGCATCTAAGACGAGCTGCTTCCTCTGCCCTTGTATCAATATGTTGCTCATATCAATTCCGAAGGAAATCAGAAGCCTTTTGCTTTGGGAATCTCCTTACTACCCAAGAGAGCTGTGGATATTCAGCCATTGAGTATATTCAAGATTAGAGGTTGACAAGACTTTTGGGTACCGAGGGGTTTAAGGGTTGTGGTGATAGTGTGGGAAGGTGGATTTGAGCTGGAAGATCAGCCATGATCTTTTTGAATGGTGGAGAAGGCACAAAGGGCCAAATGGCCTGGTCCAGCTCCTATTTTTAATGTTCTTTTGATCTGCTGGCACATGTTACCATTATAGTTTATGGTGTGCTCTAATGTTGACATTGTGTAATCCACCGAAAATCAAAATAGCAATTAACTGCTTAAAATTTTAAGTATGCTCTTGTTTTGCATTTTGATCTCTATCCAATATCTTATCCTACTTCTGCTTGTTCAGTGCTGGCAGGTGCATTGATTCTATAAAAGTTAGAACTCATAAATACTGCTATCCAGCTGTGAAATCCTGACTTTGCAAAGAGTTATAATATAGTTAAATGGAGGAAGGAAGAGTTTGGTCCCAGTTTGTTTGACATCTTGAATCAAGTTTGGCTTCATTGCAAAAGAAATACCTAAAAATGAAATGGGATCATTTTTTTCTGTTTTAAATTACCTTCCCAAAAGCACTAATTAGTCAGTGCTCTAATTGTCTGATTTATAACATTGAAATTGCTCAAGTACAGTTTCTGCTGAAGGTGTCTGTGACAATGGCACTTTTGATTTATCTTTGTAACACATTTCTATGTACCACAAAAGTAAATTGACTTTTAGTCTGCAGTTCCTATATGTGAAAGTTTGCGGAGGCCTCTAGTGAAAGCATTTTCTAGCGCTGAATTGGTTCACGACCCTGGGGTTCTTGTACGTTTGCTGGCTGACTGAAGGTACATATTGTTTGGTGTAAGAAGCCCTGAGTGACTGAATAGTTCTAGGTCAACTTCCTAATTGAAGCAATTGTATTTACACAGAACCGTGGAAGTTCAGAGTACAGATGTAGACCGTTCAGTCCATTATGTAAAAAGAAAGGGAAAAAGACTTGACTTTTCCCAACTTTTGGACTTCCCAAAGCACTTTATAACCAATGAAGCACTTTTGAAATGTAGCCACTGTTGTAGGATATGGCAACCAATATACATGCAACAAACTCCCACAAACAGCTGGCAATGATCAGATAATGTGGATTTCTGAAGTTGATTGAGGGATAAATATTGGCCATGGAATCTTTTATACCCACCCAAGTGGGCAGAAAAGGCCTCAGTTTAATGTTTCATCCAAAAGGCGACACCTCTGACTATGAAGCACTCCCTCAGCACTGCATTGGAGCGTCAGCCTTCAATTTTGTGCTCAAGCCTGGAATGGGACTTGAACCCAGAACTTTGTGATTCAGACGCAAAAGTGCTACCAACTGTGCCACAGATAACACAACTATGTCTGTTCTCATTCTTTGTCAACATTTACACTTGTGCTGTAACAATTCTGGAACATGATGGATGCTATATTTTGTAAAGTAGCCCTATTTTTGGCCTTCTTCCTATTCTAAAGGTGTGCAATGCATCTGATCCTTACATACAGAGGGCAGTACACCATTCATATTCTGCCGTTCAACCCAGTTTCACCAAATCACTTTGCAGCCAACCTTTTAACACTCACTTAACAGCACCTTGATAATGAGCCTCCGTCTGCCAGGTCTAAGCCGTGTTAAAGAAGGAAAGAGAGTTAGAAAAGTGAAGAGGTTTATGGAAGGAATTCCAGAGTTTAGAACCTTGGCAGTGTGGGCATTGACACCAATGGTGGAGTGATTATAAATTGGAGATGCTCAAGAGACCAGAATTGGAGGAGTGCAGATTTCTCAGAGGGTTATAGAGCTGGAGGAGATTACAGAGATTAGGAAGGGATGAAGGGAGGGTTTGAAAACGAGAAGTTTATAATCAAGGGATCGCTTAACCGGGAGCTACTATATTTCAGTGAGCACAGACATGAGTAAATGGAATGATGCGAATTGAGATACGGCAGCAGAGTTTTGAATGTCCTCAGATTAAAGGAGGGTAGAATGTGGGAGGCTGTCAAGGAACAGTCAAGTCTGAAGGTAATAAAGGCATGGATGAGCTGAAGCAGACTCTGGTGATATTACAGAAGTGGAAATGATGGTCTTAGTGATGACGTCACTATGTTGTTGGAAGCACATCTCAGAATTTGTGGTTGGAAGCTCATCTCATCTCATCTCAAACAAAAACAAAAATACCTGGAAAAACTCAGCAGGTCTGGCAGCATCTGCGGAGAGGGACAAAGTTAACGTTTCGAGTCCTTATGACCCAAGGACTTGAAACTGCCAAACCTGCTGAGTTTTTCCAGGTATTTTTGTTTTTGTTTTGGATTTCCAACATCCACAGTTTTTTGCTTTCATCTCCTCTCAAATCTGATACCAAGTTTGTGAACAATCTCCTTCAGCTACAGACAGTTGCCAGGCAGAAGGTTAGAGTCAGTGGTTAGGGAACTGATTTTGTGGTGAGGATTGAAGATATTGGCTCCTGTCTTCCCAATATTTCATGAGGAACTGAAAAACTGGACAGGATTCTCTCCGAGAATTATTTTCGCGCAATGCATGTCATTCATGCTACTAACGTATGTCACTTGTGTGGAGAGTGCCAACAACTTTGGATTCAATGATTGTTGCTCTATCGCTATCCATCAGAGATGCTTTTATTGGATGAGCTTATTACTCAATCTCTGAAATGATCCATCACTATGAAGCATTTTTTTCGAAGGATTCCCTGTGAAACACCAGTGTTTCAGTGCTTGAATGTCAGTTACGATGTGATTCAAAGCCTACGTTCATGAGCTATAGGCCAGCACTGTGTTATACACAGGTGTAAGGGCAATGTTGCAAAATAACTCATCCCCCTTGGTGCTTTTATTTCAGAACGAAGTCTCCCTGGACCTAAGATTTGTCTTTACTGCATTAAGAAATTCATTATATGAAATGCTTTGGGACATTTTGACAGCTTAATAAGATGTTCCATAAGTGCTAATATTTCTTTCTTGTCTTCAGTGAAATGTTAAGAGTTTATTTTTAGAGGGAGATTTCTTTGCTGGTAGGATTTGCCGAAGGGCACTGTAGTGGGGTTTGGTTTGCTGGGGTGGGAATGGACCTGTTACTGGGGCTGAGATATCCCCTGACAGCAGGGCTGCTACTCAAGGTAGGAAAGTCAATGCTTTGCCACTCGAATCAGCTCAGCACTGTGATTACAGATATTTCACTCGTGTGAAGAATAGCTTGTACCACTCTTGCTGTGTCTTATTGTAGCCTTGGAGGCTTTGCTTGGTATTATTTATATTCTTAGCATGCTCTTTCAGTTTGCCGACACGTTGCTGTGTCTGAGAAGTGCAACAGCCCCTGTTTTGCATTTCTCTGTTAGATGAGAAACTGAATAATGTACTTGTGAAGCTCCTTTTACATCATCAGTTGTCACCTTCCAGAATAGCACTTAAGCATTAAATGATATTAACTCTGCAGTGTCCTTACTGCTGTTCTTTCTGCACAGTTTTAGACCTTATTCTAAGTAGAGCAATTCCAGTTGGCCATGAAAGCTCTTCGCTTGCCTATTGGCAAATGTCAAGACATTCAAAACATTATCATCAGTGACCTGGAATGTTTGATGTTCATGATGTAGTGTTAGAAGTGCCTGTTGATGTATTAAACTGATTGAGCTACACAACGTTGGCAGCAATCCCAACCATTCTGGGATTAACTTGCTTTTGATTCAGCTGTTTTGGATTCTGCAGTGATTTCTTTTTGGAGGTTTCTGTCAGTTTGCTCCCTGCTCTCCTCTTCTCTCCTCTTTTGAAAGTGCCAGCTTGTGACGTGATATTCTTTTATATGCACCAGTTGATCAACATGTACTTTGTCCAAATAGTATTTCTTCATTTACGAATCTTAATACTGAACTCTGGCAGGCTTTCAGCTGTGAGGAGGTGAATCCAAACCTGACCTCTTCCAATATACACATTCCTGTTGTCCAGCAGGGGTCAGTGGACAGTGCTCAGAAGGAGAAATATTGAATGATTTACCCCTTCACCCCCAAACCAATCCGTGGTAACTAAAGCCACCACATCAACTGGTAAATTTGAGCATAAACTGGTAGATTGGAATGCAGCCTGAAACTCTCAATACGTGGCAGACATTAATGGGAGGATCTCAGCCCAAGCTACCTCCTTTGTTATTAACTGTCATTAATAAGCAAGTATTTATTATTTATATTAAAGTTTTATCTATAATGTCTGATTTGGCTCACTTTGAATTGTCTTAAGTAAATTGATTTGATTAACCCATGCCTAAGTTACTGTTCTGTTATCAGCAGAACTGCAGTGCAATACTGGCTAATGTATGATATAACTTTTACTTTTGGAGACTGAGCAGGTCACAGCTTTACTATTAGCGACTCCTTTATTTAACCACCTCTATATGGTTAAAAATCAGGATATGGTATCACAGTGGTATGTTTCTGGACTAATCTGGAGACCTGAGTTCAAATCACACCATGGTAGTTGGGGAATTTAACTTCAATTGTTTAAATCTGGAATAAAATGCTAGTAGAAGAAATGATGCCTATGAAACTATTGGATTGTCATAAAAACCTAACTGGTTCACTAATGTTTTTAGGGAGCGAAATCTGTCCTTACCTGGTCTGCTCTATCTGTGACTCCAGATCTATAGACATGTGCTTCACTCTTAGCTGTCCTCCGAAATGGCTTAGCAAGTCTTCGTTTTAGCAAAACCACTACAACTGATTGCAGCAGTTCAATAAGGTGGCTCGCCACATCCTCATGGGTAATTAGGGATGGGCATTAAAAGTTGACTTTGCTAGGTTGTAAAATTATGGTTGTGCAATGTTTGTCAATGGATGGAGCAAAGGGAAGACTGATAAGTGGCTGAGAGCACAAGGAAATTTGAGGCAAGGCTTGCAGTTTTTACAGAAGACAAAGACTTTCCTTTGTTTGATCTAGAGCAGCTGCTTGCCTCTGGCACGATCTGTTATTCAATTCAGCAACTCATGTCGTATAACAAATTAACCCTACATTCCAGTTCACCACAGTTCTTGTGTGCAAGAAATTTGAACCCACTATCTGAGGGCCTACGTGGCTTGGTTGTACAATAATTTACCAAACAGGTCATCAGGTCAGGCTTGTTTGCTGCTTTGCAGGTACAGTGTACCTGGTATACAGTTTACACATTGTGCCATTTTGGATAGAGACAGAGCACAATATTGTGCAACACAATATCTAACAGGGATGATTGAACACGCTAGGAGTTTTTACTCCAAAGAGAAGACTGAGGGGTGTTCTGATAGAGGTCTTCAAGATTATGAAAAGGCTTATTGGTTAGATATCAAGAAGATGTTTCCACTTGTGGGCAAGGCATTAGCTAGGGGCCATAAATGTACAATGGTCTCTAATAAATCCAATGGGGAATTCAGGAAAAAACTTATTTGTCCAGGAAGTGATTATCATGTTGAAATTGCTACCACATGGAGTAGTTGAGGCAAACAGTAAGATGCGTTCAAGAGGAAGCTGGATAAACTCATGAGGGAGGAAGGAGTAGAAAAATTGTTGTTGGAGTTCATTGAAGAGGATTTAAAGGTTTGTGTGGAACATAAACATGAACCTGTTGGGCCAAATAAATTATTCCTGTGTTTTAAATACTTTGTAATACCTTTTGTAAGGTGGTCTATGGATCAGCTATCATTTTGTTGTGTTGTCCAATGTGTCATGGGGTGAAGGGTAGGTAAAAACACTTCAGGATCCTATTGCTGCACATCTAGTGTACTGAGGATATGGAGTGGTTGTGGGAAACTTGCAAGGTTAAGCTTTGTTCATGGTTGGGCTGAACCACACAATGATTGTTGATTGTTGGTTTTTGTTTGGCACCTTATCAAACTGCCTTTGCAAATTTGAGGTGATGTCATTTGGCCATGTGCAGTTACTGTTGACTATAGGTTAAGAATGGAAATCAGAAGGAACACTTTTTAATTCAGCCTGAACAATAAGATTCATTTGATCATATCGCTGACCATTTCTGGCCTGAAATGGTCAGTAGCACTTGTTTTCTCACTTAATGATTGGCTCTCAGTCCAGCACTGCCATGATTTTAACATTCTCAACCCTTGTGTTCCAATTTCTCCATGGCCTCACTTTCTCTATTACTGTCTTCTCCAGTCCTACAATCTTTCGGGATCTTGACGCTCCTCAACTTCTGTCTTTTTGCACACCCCCAATTTTCTTTGCTTCACCATTGGAAGCCATGCCTTTAGTTGCTGCAGCTCTGGAATTCTTTCCTTGAAGTTGGTCTTTAAAACTACCCCTTTGACCAAGCTTTTTGGTTGCCTGTCCTAATATCTCTGTGTGGCTTGGTGTCAAACTTTGTCTGATAATGTTCCTGTGAAGCACATGGGGATCTTTTACTACATTAAAGGTTTTATATGAATGCAAATTGTTGTTATTGATGCTTAAGAAGCTAAATCTGCCTTTCTATGGGTGGAATTTGTTCAGCAGTGTCTCAGCAATATGCCAGAACTCTTAAAACACATGCTGGCGTTTAGTAATTTCACATTTGTAGATGAAACTTATTTAGGAGCCAATTGACTCCTTTCTGTCTCCAGTCTTAAGGAATCCCAAGTGCAATGTAATCCTGTGGGGAAAGGCATCAAGTCTCATTAAATAATTTCCAATTATCTGCATGCACAGAGGGCTTGTGGTGACTGTGAAGAGCTCTTTAATACACATTTGGCATGTCTCTCACTTCTTTCTACAAATTATTCTGTCTCTTCAAGGATTTTGTGCTCATTGGGATTTCCACCCACAGAATGGAGATGGGCAGAATATCCAGCTCACCCAGAGATCTCATCAAATTACTGCAGAGAACAGGGGGAGAAGTGGAAAAACATGAAGAACAAAAGCAGTGGTTAACAAATCTCAAAGAATGAAGAAAAATGCAACATGAGAAAACCTAAGTTTCTATTGATAGGAAAATGTAATATGGTTAGTTTACCAACATCTACAGGAACAAGTTTTTCACTAGTTTCTTTTTATAATTCATATATAATGAAGCAAGAAAGAATTTGAATTGATATGATAACCAACCACAAATCAACCACAGCCACAAATGTGGATGTCCTAAAACATTTTACAGCCATTCGATGGCTTTTGAAGTGTAGTCATGTTTTATAGGCAAGTGTGGCAATGAGTTTGCAAGCTGCAAAAAAGGTGTTAAACCGAAAATGAAGGAATGACCAGATTACCTGTTCTTTATGCTGTTGGTTGAGGTAAGAATTCTGGCTAGGGCACTGCGAGAACACTCTGCTCTTATTTTTAACTTCCTGAAAGCAGGCAGAGGTAATGTTAGTCTGTTGGTCTGTCTGTCTGTCTGTCTGTAAACAACATATTCAAAATGTAAAGGATGGATTTCAACAAAACTTGGTGTACAGGGTATGGCTTAAGGAAGAACTAATCCGTTCCTGGCGAGGATGTGGATCTGGATCCTGGAATTTTTTAAGGGACCCGTTAACATTGGGAGATGGGGCAAATTGACTTTTTTTAAAGAATGTTGTGGGTTGTTTTTCAATGTTGTGGATTATTTCGACTGCTGTGGTAGAATTTACCACAACTGTCAAAATGTGAGCAAAGTTTTCAGAGCAGGTTGTTGGATGTGGATTGGCCTGAAGCTGCCTCAGTGAGAGGTAAGCTCTTAGTAAAAGGATTTTTTTTTTAGATTTGTAGTTACACAGCATCTACCATGCAAAGAAAAGCCTCAAGCAAGAGCTGTGTTGTTGTAATAACATTGAGTTAACACAGCACGGCAGAGGTGCGTCCTCTATCGAGTGTCCTCTTCATTTGTTTTGAATGGAATCATAGAAAGCCATGAAGGAGGTCATTCAGCCCTTCATGTCATGAATAGTACCAAGGAATCTTTTGTGTTTCATCTGATAAGGCAAGCACGTGATAACTAGGCGTAAATTACAGGGGAAGCAACTTGAAAACTAGGAATGGGACATTGTGATGTATGTGACTATAGTCTGGGAGCACTGAACTTGCTTGTGTTGTCTTTCCTGATGTTTTTGCCTCAGTTTGGGGTTGTAGTACTCTTGAAGAGAACCACCCCATATCATTGCTGATCTTCACAGAATGGATTTCAAAATGTGTCCAAATTTAATCAACACAACGTCTTACATCTTAAGACATGCTGATAAGCACTGCTTTAAAGATTGCAACCTCCTTTTGTTGGAACCCAACAACCTGTTTCAATGGTTGGCAGCTATGAAATGTGATCACATCAGTATTCTTTGAAAGTAGTACCTCAGCATGAATCTTGATTAGTTGTCTAATCTAATCCCTTGTAGGTATTGCTTGTGACTGCAGGTCAAATTAAAGTTGACTCCTTTATAGGTGAGTGTTTATTTGGCTTGTGCTTCAGATATAAAGCGCAAGGTGTATTTAAAAGTAAGCTGGGAAGATATTCTACGAGCTGACTATATTGCAAGATGCATAGGTTCAGGTTTGTAAATCATTTAAAAGTTGTGACATACTTATGAAGGGATCTAGAGAGATGCCATCCTCTTCTTCCATCCTCTCCTGAAGCTAGCGATTCACACTTGGTTGTGGCTCTACAGGCCATGGTTGTGCTTGTTATTTCATCCAAGAGACCATTCCTCACATGTAAGCCTAGATACCAAATATGAGCAGGTCAAATGACTGTTAGAGAGCCATCAGTACTGAGCCTGACCCTATCTTCTGATAAGTGCACAGGTATTTATTCCAGCAGTAGATCAAGAATGCAACCTTCCCAAAGCTGAGACACTAAGTTCAATGTAGCATGAGGAATGGGCTAACTTCGCATAGTCCTGGGATCAAAGATGGGATTTCCATTGTCTTTGTGGCTCAGTACTTTGTATATGGGGTAATGTGCTTTTACAATGCAGTGGGTCAGTGAGGCTTATTGCTAGTAACTAAAAATCTTAAAAGCTGATTTATGGTGTGTTAGGACAGAGTTAACAGTAACATTTTCAACCTATGAGTAAATGTGACAACTAAGAATTTCCTGAGACTTATTCCTCAAGATATCTTTATCTTCATATTACTCCGCTGTCAGTGTCTACGTGAAAACACAATAAAGTCTTGATTGCCTGCCTGCCAGCCAACCGGGTTCAAAACTATAAAGCATTCCATGTATCTGCCTTCCCTCCCTCCCACAATCTGCAGGCTTTTAATATCCCAAACATGGTGTTACCTAACCATCACTACTTGCTCTTATTTGGTCTTGACTCCTGCTCTTTTCAAATTTGCTGGTCCAATACTATGAGCTTTGCCACAATCTTCCGGGTTTCCCTCATACACAGCCACAAACCTAGTCAAACACACTAAATCTTTCTTGTGAGTATTGCTGCTACCGAGCTCTGTTTGTTGTCATAGATGCACATTGGATATTAAGGTGCACACCGAGTTTGTGATACGCACACACAACTCTGCTCTGGGAATACCAAATTTGATCATTTCCTCCAGATTAATAAGCTGGTTAGAATCTGAAATCTATTTTCGTTCTCGGCTGCTTTATGCTATATCTTACTTATCAAACTTTTTGGTATGGTTTTAACCTCCTAATTCTGTAGATTTACTGAGCTAACAATACAATGTGCAAAGGCCTGTTTTTAAAAATCCATTTCACCCATGCAGCAAGGCAGAACAGCTTCTTAAAAGCAGAGACATAGGGAAGAGTTAGTGGTTCCTCATCCCACCTTTGAGCTAGCCAAAAAAAGTCTGTAGGGAATTCTGCAAAGAAGGGAGTTATTTTTTTGTTATTTCGTCCTCTAGTGGCATCTAATCTCAAAGAGTCCTAACCATCTCTTCAGAACAATTAGTCGTCGCTGTCAGGCGAATGGAAAATGCCTCCTTGCTACAGATGCAATGATTGGAAGTGAGTGCCAGGAACTCGATTCTTGGTGGATGTCCTGCCTTGTAAAGATGATGCTGTGAGCCAGAAGATTAGCTTTACAAGTTTTATAGAATCATTGCCCCCTCTGGTGGCTATAGATAATACACCAGCTGTCTTCACATCGTGAGTTTCACAATACTAAAGATGATTATAGATGTGTTCACCTTGGTGGTTGTTAATTAAGTATATGCACTAGTTCTGTAGCTCTGACAAACTACATCCAGTACCCAATTGAATGCAAAATTCTGAGAGTAATACCACATCATACACCCAATTGCTTCCCTCCTCTCAAAGCCCCAACAGTTTCTCCCTGCCCATGTGTGTCACTTTCAAAATTCTTATCCCTATTTTCAAATCTCTGCATTGCCTTACTCCACCCTACATTTGTGACCCTCCTCACGCCCCTAGATACAGTGCACACTCTTCTAATGGTGGGTGTCTTGATCCTCGATTCCTCTTCTCCACCATTGGTGGTCAGTCATTGGAGTCATTAGGATATTCAGAATTCTCTATCCAATTCTCTCCACCTTCCTATCTTCCTCAGTGTATTCAAAAAACCGTTGCAAAACATTTCCTTTTACCGTATCCTTGGTGACCAATTCTATTCTCTCCATTATAATAAAATAAAAGCAAAATACTGCAGATGCTAGAAATCTGGAACAAAAACAGAACCGCTGGAAAAGTCAGTCTGATAGCATCTGTGGAGAGAGAAACAGAGTTAATGTTTTGAGCCTGTATGACTCTTCTTCAGAGCTAAAGGTTTCTAGACGTCTGTCTGTCTTTCTGTCTTTTTTGCTTTCTTGCTGTCTTTCTTGCTTTCTTATTCTTTCTTTTTCCTGCTTTCTTTCTTTCATGCTTTCTTTTTCTGAGCCACAGTGAAAATTTCCAAGCCCTTTATTTAAGGAGGAACAACTGGCCGGTAGTTCTTGTTCCTCATTACTATCCAGTGATCCTTGCAGTGTGTACGCATTTACATGGTGCAATGATTGTCTTTGACCCAACTGTGATGCCTTCATGAACAATAGCCTGCTGATAGTTAAGATCAGCATCATGGGTGCATTGCCAATGATGCTCGTTAAAATGTACTCCAACACAGAGTTGTTGCCTTTAGAAAGGCAGGGGAGAAAATTGGAAGAAACAAATGAATTAATCAGTTCTAACAGGTTTATAACAATATAGTGATATCTAATGGAGGAAGTTAACTTGCATGTCATTTCCAATGGCAATAGGGCTGGTTACATAACCACCATGATAACATCCAACTGTATTCATTGATAGAATCAAACAATCCGAAGTGAACTTTGCCTAATTTGCACAAGGTTAGTGTTATAAGTGCAATTTTTTAAAAAAAAGCACTGTTGCACACATTGCCCAGATACATGCAAACTCTATAACTCTTTTATCTTAGAACATAAGATGTAGGAGCAGAAGTTGGCCATTCAGCCCATCAAGTCTGCAATGCAATTCAATAAGATCATGGCTGATCTGATAATCCTTAATTCCACTTTCCTGCCTTTTCCCCATAATCCTTGATTCCCTTACTGATTAAAAACCTGTTTATCTCAGCCTTTAATGTACTTAACGCCCCAGCCTCTACAACGCCCTGTGGTAAAGAGTTCCACAGTTTCACTACTCTCTGGGAGAAGAAATTCTTCCTCATCTCTGTTTTAAATGGGTGGCACTTTACTCTGAGATTATGCCCCTTGGTCCTAGACTCTCCCACAAGGGGAAACAACCTCTCAGCATCTACCCTGTCAAGCTCTCTAAGAATCTTATATGTTTCAATAAGGTCACCCCTCACTCTTCTAAACTCCAATAAGTACAGGCCCAACCCACTCAACCTCTCCTCATAAGAAAATCCCTCCATACCCAGGATCAACCCAGTGAACCTTCTCTCGACTGCCTCCAATGCCAGTATATCTTTCCAAAACTGTTCACAGTATTCTAGGTGTGGTCTAACTAGTGCCTTGTATAGTTTTAGCAAGACTTCCCTATTCTTGTACTCCATTCCCTTTGAAATATAGACCAATCATCCATTTGCCTTCCCTATTACCAGTTGAACTTGTATGCTAGCTTTTTGTGATTCATGCACGAGGACCCCCAAATCCCTCTGTGCTGCAGCTTTCTGCAGTCTTTCTCCATTTAAATAATATTCAGCTCCTCTATTCTTCCTACCAAAGTGCATAACCTCACATTTTCCTACATTATATTCCATCTGCCAAGTTTTTGACCATTCACTTAACCTGTCTCTATGTCTCTGTAGACCCTGTGCCATCCTCACCACTTGCCTTCCCACCTATTTTTGTGTCATCTGCAAGCTTGGTGATAGTACATTCAGTTCCCTCATCCACATCATTAATAAAAGTATTGTATATAACTGTGGCCCCAGCACTGATCCATGTGGTACTCCACTAGTTACAGCTTGCATGCCTGAAAATATCCCCCTTATCCCAACTCTCTGTCTTCTATTAGTTAGCCAATCCTCTATCCATGCTAATATACTACCCCCAACACCTTGGGCTCTTATTTTATTAGCCTTATGTGCCATACCTTATCAAACGTCTTTTCAAAATCCAAATATATTACATCTACTGGTTCCCCTTTATCTATCCTTCTTGTTACTTCCTCAAAGAATTCTAATAAATTTGTTTGGCGTGATTTCTCCTTCATGAAGCTATGCCTACTCTGCTTGATTATATTATGTATTTCTAAATGCTCTGCTATTACATCCTTTATAATGGACTCTAACATTTTCCCAATGACACATATTAAGCTAACTGGCCTATAGTTACCTGTTTTTTGTCTCCCTCCCTTTTTGAATAATTTTGGCAAGTTTTGAATCCTCTGGGACTTTTCCAGAATCTAAGGATTCTTGGAAGAATACTACTAGTGCATCCACTATCTCTGTAGCTACTTCTTTTAATATGCTAGGATGCAACCCATCAGGTCCAGGGGACTTATCAGCATTTAGCCCCATTAGTTTTCCTAGTACTTTTTCTCTAGTGATAGTTATTGTATTTATTTCCTCTCTCTACCCACCCCCCTCAAGTTTTTCCCCTTGTTACTTAGTATTTTTAGAATGCTATTAGAGTCTTCTACTGTGAAGACTGATGCAAAGTCTTTATTTAACTCCTCTGCCATTTCCTGATTCCCCATTATTATTTCCCCAGCCTCATTCTCTAAGCGGCCTATGTTCACTTTGGCCTCTCTTTTTCTTTTTAGATATTGAAAGAAGCTCTTTTTGTCCGTTTTTATATTACTTGCTAGGTTATCACCAAAAGTTTATTCTCTTCCTCTCTATTTTTTTTTTTTGCTCATCTTTTGTTGATTTCTAAAACGTTACCAATCCTCTGGCTTACTGTTGATCTTTGCCATATTGTTTGTTTTTAATTTAAATTTGATATTATCCCTAACTTCCTTGGTTAGCCATGGTTGGTTTATCCCCTTCCTAGAATCCTTCTTCCTCACTGGGACACATCTTTGTTGTGAGTCATGTATTATTTTCTTAAATGTCTGCCATTGTTCATCAACTGTCTTTTTTGCTAAACTCCTTTCCCAGTCCACTCCAGCCAGCTCTGCCCTCATTCCTTTGTAATTACCCTTATTTAAGTTTAGCACAGTTGTTTCCCACCCAGGTTTCTCACACTCAAACTGAATATCAAATTCTACCATGTTATGGTCACTGTTTCCTATGGGAGTTTTTACTCTGAGGTTGTTAATTAAACCTGCCTCATTACACTTTACCAGATCCAAAATAGCCTGATCCCTGGTTGGATCCACAACATGTTGTTCTAGGAAACTGCCCCGAATGCACTCTTGAATTGTTACTCGAGGCTACCTCTGCCAATTTGATTTCTCTATCTACAAGAAGTTTAAAGTCACCCATGATTGATGTACTGCCTTTTTTAAATGCCGTCATTATCTCCTGATTTATTCTGTGTCCTACAGTATAGCTACTGTTAGGGGGCCCATAGACTACTCTCACCAGTGTCTTCTTCCCTTTGTTATTTCTTACCTCCACCGATATGAATTCTAAACTTTCCGATCCAAGATCATTTCTTGCTATCATATTTATTCCATCTCGTACTAGCAAAGCTACCCCACTACCCTTTCCTTCCTGCCTGTGCTTTCGAAAAGTCACATACCCTGGAATATTTAGATCCCAGCTTTGATCCCCTTGTAACCATGTCTCCATAATGGCTGTAGGGTCATATCCATTAACCTCTATTTGTGTCGTTAATTCATTTATTTTATTCTGAATACTATGTGCATTTAAGTAAAGAGCCATTAATTTTGACTCTTTACCATTTTTTCCCCCCTTTGACCCTATTTGCTGCTTTTTTTTTAATGTTTGTACACTCTGTCCCTTTCTGTCACACTCTGGGTATCATTACCTAAATAGCTGCCCTGTAATGCTGCCATATCCTTTTGCTTTGTAAGCCTACGTATCCCCTCTCCAGAAACCACCCCCCCCCCCCCCCCCCCCCCCCCCCCCCCCCCCCCCCCCCTCCTCCATCCTCCGAAGCTCTATTTAGTTTAAAGCCCCCTCTATAGCCCTAGTTATTTAATTCACCAGGACACCGGCCCCAGCATGGTTCAAGTGAAGCCCGTCCCATCGGAACAGCTCTCTTCTACCCCAATACTGGTGCCAGTACCCCATGAACCTAAACCCATTCCTCCCACACCAATCTCTGAGCCACACATTTAACTCCTTGACTTTATTTACCTTATGCCAGTTTGCCCCTAGCTCAGGTAGTAATCCCAAGATTACCACCTTGGAGGTTCTGCTTTTTAATTTAGCTCCTAACTGTTCAAATTCTTTCAGCAGAACCTCCTTTCTAGTCCTATCAATATTGTTGGTGCCAATGTAGATGATGACAACTGGATCCCTCCCCTCCCACTCCAAGTCCCTCTCCAACCCTGAGGAGACACCCTTAATTCTGGCACCAACCAGGTAGGCAACACAGCCTTCGGAACTCGTGCTCATGGCTGCAGAGAACAACATTTAAAACCCTAATTATACAGTCCCCTACCACAAGAACATTCCTGTTTCCTCCCCACTCTTGAATGGTTCCCTGTACCAAGGTGCTGTGGTCCATTTGCTCATCCTTCCTGCAGTCCCTGCTCTCACTCGCACAGCTTGCAAGAACCTTGTAACGGTTGGACAATTACAGGGGCCGAGGCTCCTCAAACGCTACCCCCTGTGTCCCCACACCTGCCTCATCTGCAGTCACACCTTCCTGTCCCTGATCACAGACCAGATTTGAATGACCTAATCTGACGGGTGTGACCGCCTCCTGGAGCAAAGTGCCCAGGTAACTTTCCCCCTCCCCGATGTGGTGCAATGTCTGCAGCTCAGACCCCAGCTCCTCAACTCAGAGCCGAAGTTCCTCGAGCTGCAAACATTTAAAACAGATGTGTTCGCTCTGGATCACCTTGGTGCCCAGCAGGTCCCACATGCTGCCGCAGCAACACATCACCTGTCCTGCCGTCACTATCTTATTTTATTTAATTTATTAATTAATTACTCTAGTACCCCTGCTCTTCATACTTGAAGAATCCCATGCTCTTTACACTTTATTGTAATTAATTTTTTTTATGGCACTATCGATCTTATACTCAATGAGCTATTTTTAAGAAAAAGAGAAAAAAAGGCTAGAGACCTAAACACAAACTAAAGACCTTACTTTTACTTTAAAGACTAGAAATAGTCACCAATCCTACTCGCCAATCAGCTGCTCTCCCTGCACTCGTGGTTCGTGATGTCACTCCACCTCTTGTCTCACTGCAGGTAGTCCCCTCGACTTGTGCCTTTTACCCTCTCCCATTCACCTCTCACTCAAAATATACTATTTTGAGCCTTAGGAATAGAATAAACTTTCATCACTTACCAGATCCTCACCAATTAACTAACTTCTTCTCTTGTAGCAGAGCAAGAATCAATCCCTGGAGGCTGAAAAAGTTTAGGCAAAAGCAACCAAACATCTCTGTCCCTTCCTCGGTTTAACTCCCTGAAGCGCTCAACTCTGACACTTTATTTATAATTGCTATTTCATCAACTGGTAGATTTAAAGTTGACTGAAAGACATTAAATAAAGTTTTGATGCAAATATTCCTTCAAGATTAGATCAGGAATTTCCTTTAACCTGACTGGGCTCCTTTGAGAAGCTTGAAATGCTGTAAACCTGCTGCAAGGGGCTTCACTGAATGTTTAGTTTGTGAGCATGCTTTGTTCATTCTAGTCAAGCACTGAAGTATAGTGCATTGCTTCCCAGGCATTCACTGTTGTCCTAGAGACACAAAT
Organism: Carcharodon carcharias; assembly: GCF_017639515.1. Lineage (NCBI taxonomy): Eukaryota > Metazoa > Chordata > Chondrichthyes > Lamniformes > Lamnidae > Carcharodon > Carcharodon carcharias. The sequence goes on along the minus strand of NC_054494.1, from coordinate 24,454,481 downwards.
TAGAAAATAGGTGCAACTTGATTTATGAAGCAAAGAGCTCCTGCCAAAGTATCCTCAAGAGTATATTGCATAATACTCTGCTACATAGCTACTTAGCATATGTTTTCAGAGCACACAAAAACCTCACTGAACAGCAGGTGAAATATTCTGGAAATGGAACATTCTGGTACACTCCTCTTTCCTCTTGACATGTTCACGTAAATATACAGTCACATTCACTCAGGGGATGTTGCAATAAATGAGAACCATTGAATTGGTGTTGCAAAAATATTCGATACCATGAAAAATTTAACACAACATAGTTGACATATGACACTCAACAAAACTGAACAGATTGTGGAAAAAGTAATCCCACTTGTGACCATTCATAATACATGAAGTGATTCTGGTTTGTATACTAAAACCTCAGAGAGCTGCTGCAACCTCCTTCATCACCAGTTATTCATTCTTGCAACAGTATTCATTGACTCATTCTGGAAAACAAGCCATCCCTATCTCTTGGAGATATTAATATCTTATATTGAAGATTTAATATTAATATGCAGGGCTTTCATTTTGTTTTAAGGTGATTTTTAGATTCCACATTATAAATCATGGGGGAAGCTCTGCATTTCATAGTTTTTCATTGTGGTGAGAACTTGCTATCCCAAGGGGTAGTTGAGATTAATGGCATAGCCTAAATACACTTCAGGGGAATCTAGACAAATACATGAGAAGGGAAAGAAATAGACAGATATGTTGATAGGATTAGATGAAGAAGAAAGGAAAGAGGCTCAGACCGGTATGGACCTGTTGGGCCGAATGACCTTTTTCTGTGCTGTAAATACTGTTTAATATTATATAATAGTTAGAATACCACAAGAATAGCAAACCCAGACTGGGTAAAGAATGGAAAAACAAATCGTTGAAACCATTTAGCTATCACTGTGTAAATCCAGTCCATTGGATTATTGGCACTGGGCTCTTTCTTAAATATGAGAAGTTGTAATGCTTTTGTATGAGGGACTAGCCATCAGTAACAAATACTTAATGCAGTGACTTTAATACACAGAAACATCTAAAGGTGTTTCCTAGAGGCTTAAAGGAGAAATGGATGGTGGGTCAATGGAAAGATTGGGAGCAGTGACCAAACACTCAATTAAAGAGGTAGATTTTAAGAATGGTCTTAAAGGTGAAGAAATGAACAGATTTAAGAGGGATTTTCAGAGAGGAGGACCTAGATAGTTGAAGGAACGACTGACGACTTATCAGCATAGATGGTAGTGGTATACATTGTTTGCCTTTAATGTCATAATGTGAAGCTTCCTGTACTGTATTTAATTATAGATTAAAAATTCAGAAGGTGTAACGCATGTATGTAAACCAGATTAATAATTAAGAAGGTGTGATGCATGTCTGTAAACCAGTCAAGATCAGATATCATTGTACAGTTAGAATAATATTCTGGTGGTTTATAATGTAACCTAAACCCTGACACTGGGCTATAGATTATTTTTCTGCTACTTGTAATTTATGATGCAAGATCATTAAAGAAAAAAAATCTTCAGCTGGTGTGGACTTGTGTAAGCCAGGGTCACAACACCCCAGCATGATTTAAAAATTAGTAAACAGATTGGCCCTGTCACAATTCAAAATGTATTTGACCTAAAATAAACTCTTCACAACACCTCAGGGCTCGGGCAGCCCCTCCCCCCGACTTGCTGTCCTGCTGTAAGTACCCCCTCCTTCAACTCATTGGCTAACTGGCATCAGTAGACACTTTGCAATTGTAAGATGAAAGGTTATTAAGGATTGTTGTTCACGTTAGTGGGAAAGCATTTTGTGACTCTGCTGTTTTTATAAGGGTGTTGGCCTTATTCATTTTTAACAGGTTAATGCCAATGATAATATAACAAGAAATGTCTTACAAATTAGTTAAGCTTCTATTAATAGCGCCAACAATCATTCAAACCTGACACTTTATTTTGAGCAAAAGCTAGCTTTTTGCATTTATAAATAATGTGTACTACAATTTGCAAATGTTCTAAATTGGAGTGGTCAAATAATGTTCAGCGCATATTGAAGAATATGACAAAATTAACATGCCAGGCAAACCTTGCAACTGAGAGGAATAAGTATCTTCCAGGAAACACAGCCCACAAGATGCCACAGTCTCCAACTGGAGCCGTTCAGACTAGAAACTTAATGAGGGATAGGATTGAACCTGTAGATTCCCAAGGAGCCATGCTGAATGTTAACGTTTTAGTGCACAAAGCTACAAAATAATTCTCTCAAAAACTTCAATACAGCAACAATACAGTAACAACAAGAAATTTGAAAAAAATCAGATGTGTAATGGAATTGCCTATTATGGTGTTTATTGCATGATTGAAACAGGTCTGCATGACTCATGAGTTTTAGAGCAGAGTATCTTGATTCTTGTTATTAGCTGATTCCATTTCTTCATGCGTAGATTCTTCTACTAGATACACTAAAGCATCATGTAACATTTAAAATGGTATAGTACTGGATCACTGTAAATGTATACATTTTTTATTATCTCATAAATCCTAGTGCAAAGGATTTAATTTAACTTGCTGAGCAATGTTGCTGGACTAGGTAGTGGCAAGTAATTAGTACAAGAAGCTGGAGATTGCGTACCATCTGACAAAGTAAGGAGAGTCTATTGCTTTCTGTCAGCTGTGGTCAAAAGGTTCAAGCCCCACTCCAAAGACTTGAGCACAAAATCTAGGCTGACACTTAAATGTGACACTGAGGGAGTACAACATTCTCAGAGGTACTGTCATAGATGTGATGTTAAACTGATCTCATAAACATGAAATATCTCATTCACGTTCTCTTCTTTCAGATATTGTGGCTCTCCCTGGTGTCCTGATCAATATTTACCCCTCAATGAACATCACAAAACAAAAAAAAAAACATGTTATCTCATTTGCTGTTTGTGGGAGCTTACTGTACACAATTTGACTGCCTTGGTTCCAACACTGCAACACTTCAAAAGTACTTCACTGGGATGCCCTGAGGTCATGAAGGCACTGTATATATCCAAATCTGCCTTTCCTGGTACCACAATTACCTTCTACTCTCTTTGTGCTGTTGGTTGGAGCTTGGAATCTGTAGATCTGATACCACAGGTGACAGATGTGTTAGCAAGGATATTTGTCTAACAGTGTAGCAACAAGATAGCAAGTGTTTACTAGAAAGTAGGAACATATGGAGGTCATAACTGTGTTTTATGGTGAAGGGATTTTGAGCAGGTCTTGTTTAGTACTTATTTTGAATTTACAATGTAATGATCCCTGCAGCACATAATACTCTTGGATGCATTTTAATCTAATTTATTATGTCTAAGTGTATGCCATTGTGCACATTAAGCTAGATAATGACACAGTGCCAGCCAGTTGAACATTACTTTTGTTTTTCATGCACTCAGGTTGAACAATACTGAATCAGGAGTAAGATGCCTTAGATTCAATGCTCCAGCTCCGTTCCCTTGATCCTGATGATCTGTTTGAACCCCAGCTTCCAAAGTATGCTCCCTACTGCACTAATCTGATATTATTCCTGTACTTTCTATCTTTTTGTTCTTGCTCAGTGAGGTTTCTGGATTCATGCCAGCTTGGTTCACTCAGTACCTAAAACAAAGAACCAACATCTGCCTGAGCTGGTTTTGGGTGCAAGGTTACAATCATACTCATTACATTGTCTCACGTCTGGAACATAGATATTTGTCAGGATAGTAATTCTAATTTTAGTTGAACTCATCTTTTCCTTGATCAAAACTGGTCAATAGAATGAGGGGAGATGCTCATTTGTAGATTTCTTATCACTTCCTCCTGACACACTGTTAGGAAGTGCCTGACCTTCACTCCCTGTCTCTTCAAACTACAGTTGATAGATGTGGGAGCTCAGTCACTGGGAGAGAGAGTGGAGACACTTCCTGCTGCCATACTTTATTGCTCAATAATATCGAACATCACAGATGCAGCCAACAATGACTTGCAAAAGGAATACCTTAGTAAGCTACCACAGGTATGATGCGCTAATGGCCTCCTCTGTGCTGCATCATTCAATGATTCTGTGATCAGGGATAAAAATTGGGAATGCGTTTTTGCCCGTGATGTGGGTTAATGATGAACAGTACAGCTGTTCTAACTACAAGGGTGGACTCAGAGGGCTTGATATGACAATGAGCTTTCTGTTTCTATCTGTTTGGACAGCAAATAATATAATATGTTTGGCATTTATTACACACTTGTGAAATCATCTTCATTTCAAGTTAAATATTTGGCCCATTTCCAAGCGCTAATAATACTTTAAAAAACTTTGTTCCTTCTGGCTGCTGTCAAGCTCAATTCCTTTATGTACTTAACGTGGTCTGTGGTTAAAGGTGCCCTCCATGGTTCAGTGAGTTCTTGGTAATAGGTTTAGAGTGCTTGTTATCAGACATTGGCTCAGGTCCACCAATGCCTCAATTTAAAAAAAATCACATCCTTGTTTCAACTCCTCCCAAGACCTTGTCTCTCTCTATCTCTGTAACCGCTTCCAGTTCTACAGCTTTCCGATGTCTGTGCTCCTCCAATTCTAGCCCCTGGCAAATCCCTGATTTTCATCACTGTTAACAGTGCCTTCAGCTGCCTATGCCCCAAATTCTGGAATTCCTGCTCTACTCCTTCACCTCTCTCTCCTCCTTTAAGATGCTCTTTAAAACCTACCTCTTTAATTATTTATCCTAATATTTTCTTATGTAGCTTGGTGTCACATTTTGTTACATAATGTGCCTTGAGACCTTTAACCCTCTTAAAGGTGCTATATGAATACAAGCTGTAGCTCTAATTGTCAATGTCATTAGCATTAAATCATATGACCAGGCACCATTTGAAATTTCAGGATGGATGTTATGCTACACCTCGTTCTCCAGCACAAACCTCCATAAAACACCTCTTGCTGATATCTTGCTGCATCTGACACCTCATGAATCTGTAGAAATCAGTTTAAAACAAAAGGATCTAAATAAATCCTTTTAGCTGGTGACACACTTGATTTTTTTTTTATTAATTTATGAGATGTGGCTATTGCTGGCAAGACCATCGTTTTTGTTTTCCACTTCTAATTGTCCTTGAGCAGGTGGTACTAAACCATCTTCTTGAACTGCTTTCCTTATATGGCGAAGTTACTTCCACAATGTTGTTAGGCAGCAAATTCCAGGATTTTAAACCAGCAATGATTAAGAAGGAATCATGACAAATTTCCAAGTCAGGATGTGGTGACTTGGAGGGGAACCTGCAAATTGTGATGTTCCCAGGTACTTACTGCCCTTATCTTGGTAGAGGTCATGGGTTTGGGAGGCATTATCAAAGAAGCCTTGGCAAATTCCTGCAGTGCATAGTGTAGATAGTACACACTGCTGCCTTGTAGAAGGTGGAAAGACTTTGCGGAGTCAGGAGGTGAGTTACTCAGCAGAGAATACCAAACCTCTGATTTTGTAGCAACAGAATATTAGGCAAGCATACCTAACCTGGAATGTGTATAGCATGAATGAATGGTTCGTTATATTTTCATTTAATGACAGAGGAGACTTCCAATATGCTGTGATGTTTATGTCTCAAATGAGCAGTATTTCTGCTCAGGCTAAAGACTTTGTTGTTTCCATAGTGATTCATTTTAGCTTTGCATACAAGTTACATCGTCTCTACACACAGAAACATGTCAGTCAGTCTAACTGGTCTATGTCAGCATTTATGCTCCCCATGAGCCTCCTTCAACTCTTCCTTCATCTAACCCTAACAATGAATCCTCCTATTCTTTTCTGTCTCGTGTTTAGCAAACTTCCCCTTCTCAAGGGCAGTTAGGGATGGGCAATAAACGCTGCCCAAGCCAGCAACGCCCACATCCTCTGAACGCATGAAAAAATAGCAACAATGCTATTTGCCTCAACAACTCCTTGTGGGATGTATTAGTGACTATTTCTATGATGTCTAGTTTAGGACTCCTCTACAAGTGCCAATGTTTCTCAACTTCTACCTTATCAAACTCTTTCCTTACCTTAAAGACTTAGATCATAAGTTTGTATTCCAGCTATGAATCTGAGTGACTTTTATTTAAAAAAAAAATAAAAACACCTTGCTTCAAGTGCACATTTGTCTCCTTTTAGAAATTGCATTTTATTACTGATGCAATGTAAATAACACAAGAAGAGAGAACCATGACCAGACATATTATTCTGGAGCCTGAAATTAGCACGTAACTTACAGCCCTGTAATTGGCCTTTGGAATATAAAAGCAAATACAATTACTTGGATTTGCGCCGGTTGTATTTCAGCAGTAGCTGTAATCTGATAGACTTTGCTTTAGATTCCAGACTACCCACGCACAATGCCATGGGACATCCACAACTACTGGAAAACTGCAAGATTGCCATTGCCACAAAGTGATTCCTTGCATGCTCAGGCTTGAAATATATCATTGCCATTTCAGTACCATGGACAAGTACTGTGCTGTTGTTTCAGCACAGGGTTGATAGCCACGTTTGAAATAATTCACTTCCATCTCCACCCTGGAATATGTTGAGCATTTCCCATATCTTGGCAGTCAGCTGCCTCAAAATGTCCCTACAAGGAGATCCAGCACCCGATCAGCTGCGCCAGCTCAGCCTTCTACAAACTACGGCAGTAAGTGTTTGATAACTCCGCAAGTTAACAAAAACGCCAGTGTACAGAGCAGTCGTCGTTACCATGCTCCTGTACTGCAGTGAGACCTGGACTGTGTATCAGCGATACATAAGAGCATACGAGAAATTCCACCAGTAATGCCTCCGTGCATCCTTCAGCTTCAATGGGAGGACCATAAACAAATGCTAATGTTGTTCTTGAAGCCAACTCCACCTTCAATCAGGCAATTCTCCTTCAAAATCAACTACAATGGACTGCACATTGTGTCCAGACCCAGTCTAGCATCTGTGTCCTTTAGGACTGTGCTAGCTCAGTCAGTAGTGGTGCTACTACTGAGCCATTCTTGGTGGTAGATATTAAAGTCATTCACCTAGAGTACATTCTGTCCCCTTGCCACCCTCACTGCTTCCTCCAATGGTGTTTAACATGGAAGAGTACTGATTCATCAGCTGAGGGTGGTTGGCAGTAGGTGGTATTCTGCAGGTTGTTTTCTCTGTCTTTGACCTGATGCCATGAGACTTCATGGGATCCAGAGTTAATGTTTAACACTCCCAGGAAACTCCCTCCTGATTTTGTACCACTGTGCCACTACCTCTGGTGGGTTTGTCCTGTTGGTGGGACAGGACATACCCAGAGATGGTGATGGTGGCATCTGGGACTTTGTAAGGTAGGATTCGGCGAGTATGACCATGTCAGGCTGTTCCTTGACTAGTCTTTGAGACAGCTCTCTAAATTTTGGCACAAGACCTCAGATGTTAGTCAGAAGGACTACGTTTTTTTCTTTCACAGGATGTAAGCATCGCTGGCTAGGCCAGAATTTATTGTCCATCCCAAATTGCCCTTAAGAAGTTGGTAGTGAGTTGCCTTCTTGAACTGCTACAGTCCATCTTTTGTAAGTACACCCATGGTGCAGTTAGGAAGGGTTTTGACCCAGCAACAGTGAAGGAACGATGATATAGTTCCAAGTCAGGATGGTGTGTGGATTGGAGGGGAACTTGCAGGTGATGGTGTTCCCATTCATCTGCTACCCTTGTCCTTCTTGGTGGTATGGGTCGCGGGTTTGGAAGATGCTGTCGAAGGAGGTTTGGTGAGTTGCTGCTGTGCATCTTGTATGTTGTACATACTGCTGCCACTATGCATCGGTGTTGGAGGATGTGAATATTGAATGTGGTGGATGGGATGCCTTTCAAGCAGTTGGTTTGTCCTGGATGGTGTTGACCTTCTGGAGTGTTGTTGGAGCTGCACTCATCCAGGCAAGTGGGAAGTATTCCATCACACCCCTGACTTGTGCCTTATAGATGATGGACAGGCTTTGGGGAGTCAGAAGGTGCGTTACTTGCCGCAGAATTTCCAGTCTCTGAATTACTCTTGTAGCCATAACATATATATGGCTGGTCCGGTTCAGTTTCTGGTCAATGGTAACCCCAGGATGTTGATTGTGGGAGATCCAGTGATGGTAATACCATTGAATGCCAATGGGTGTATTCTCTCTTATTGGAGATGCCTGGAACTTGTGTGGCGTGAATGTAACTTGCCACTTATCAGCTTAAGCCTGAATGTTGTCCAGGTCTTGCTGCATATGGATGCGGATATCTTTAGTACCTGAGGAGTCGTGAATGTTGCTGAATATTATGCAATCGTCAGCAAACATCCCCATTTCTGAACTTATGATGGAGGGAAGGTCTTTGATGAAGCAGCTGAAGATGGTTGGGCCTAGGATACTATCCTGAGGAACTTTGCAAGGTTGACAGGATTGGGTGTACCGTTGTTATTTCCAGTGCCTACGTGATTGCCAGGTGATCCATCCAGTTTCATTCCTTTTTGGCTTTGTAACAGTTTGCTCGGCCATTCCAGAGGGCATTTAAGTGTCAACCACATTGCTGTGGGTCTGGAGTCACATATAGGCCAGACCAGGTAAGGACAGTAAATTTCCTTCCCTAAGATGCCAAGTGAACCAGGTTGGTAGTGAGTTGCCTTCTTGAACTGCTACCAGGTTGGTTTTTATGACAGTCATCACTGAGAGCAGCTTTTAATTTTGAATTTTATTTATTGAATAAAATGGTGGGATTTGAACCTGTGTCCTCAGGGCATTAGCCTGGCCCCTGGATTACTAGCACTCACCACCACCTCCCCTCATGTTGCATTCATGCTGTCCATGAGACATTAGTCTACAATCCTATTGTTTTGGTGATTTAGGTCGATGTTAAGGATCCAATGGCAACAGTTGAAGACTGGCTAGAAGTTCTTCTGATGCCCTGGCCAACAAACTTGCTAATCATCTCATTACAATACCAACTGAGCTCTGAAGAATCAGCTCCTTCAACCATCTCCAGGTCCTGTAGGCCAGTGCTCTCTCTCTAAACAACCTTTATAAAACAACATTCTGTCTGTTGGCCTCATTGATCATGGCAGTTCATTAAAAGGGCCACTTCAAAGACTAATCTGCTGGAAACTAGCTAATGAAGTTACTGATGTCAAAGAGCTGGTGCAGGAATGATGGAGTGAATGGCAGCCTCCTGTGCTGTACACACAGCATAGATTCTATATGTGATTCTATATGTTACAGTGCACATCAGGAATATGTGACTTTGTTGTTTGTAGCATACAAATAGTATTAACATCTTCATACAACTTAACACAGTGTCATGGTGTCCTGTAGCCTGTACTGTTAGCCATACGTTGGAAGAAAGTAAAATTGGAATATCTAAGCCTAATGACAAATATAACAAAGCACAATAAAAAGTAGTCTGCTGTTATGCTGCTTACCTTTGTTGCAATCTTTGTGTCAGCCTCAAGCCTCATCAGAAAGTTCAAAAAGCCAGAGGGAGAAATAAAAATAATGTGAATGGAAAATTTCTTTGTCAGGGGAGATTTTAATGGAAATGGGGGAATACAGTAGTAGTGGAAGAGATTAGAACCTGAATGGGCAACTATGGTGGGAGTGAGATGGGGTAGTTATGCATTAAGTATGCTCATGGCTATACTACAGTTTCTTGGTTTTGATAAACTTCACACTGATGATTATTTATGGTACCATCAGACCACTCCGTCCTCCCAAATTTGTTGCAACTTCTTAGCTAATACATTCCCCAGTGTTACAAACGGGATGGGAAAAGTACGCAAATTATCAAGCCCCACTACACCGCAGGTCGTACCATTAATGTAAATTTTTAATTTGCTCACCAAAATGGCCAATTGTGTACCTTATACCTCTAGTACCCAGAAGAAAAGAGACTCTGATCAGACTTCTTTCAAAAATCCAGAATGATTAATTTATTTAAAACAAAACTTTTACTAACACACAGTTGTAATCTGGAAGTATAAACTATCTATCTTTTCCTAAAGAATTCCCCAGTGTGCGCACAGACAAACAAAGGTCAAACAGATAGAGTCTGTCTGCAGAGATGGGCTTTGGAGGATGGGCATTATAAATTAAAGGATAAAGCCCACAGGGTCTCGACACTGTCGACCTGGAGTTCTCGCATGTGAAGAAGGGCCGCTGGTCCCAGTAGATTCTCACCAACTCTCAGCTTTACAGGTCCAAATGTCGACCATTAAACTCAGATGAGCGTTCTCTGGCTGCAGGTTGATAGCCGCACACAATTTTAGGCAAGTTAGACAGAAGGAGCCAGCCAAGCTAGCCTTCCTTCCTCATCCTGCTCTTCAACAAAACTGCCTTCCAAAACAAACAGGTTCGCAACTTAAGTTTTTATCCTCTGCCATGTGATCGACTTTCTGTCTCAGCTTTTCATTAATTAAAGTGTTTTGCAGTTCAACACAATCAACTCCTTTTCAAGTATCATATAGGTCAGGTCATTTCTTCAAAGAGGTCTGTTTGTTGACAGTTCCAAGATGAATTTATAACCTTTAAAAAAAAAAATCCCAGGTTAGCATCCAGATCATGCAGGTCCTAATATTTTGTAAAAGAAAACTTAAATCTTGAGCGATCTGATTCTAACACCCAGCACTATAATTTCAGCACTAGAATTCAATGGCATATGACAAGAGATAGCTAAATGTGACAGACACACACTGGATTTTGGGCACTTTGTCTCCACCAGTTGCTGGTAAAGTCACCAAATGAAAGCTGCTGTTTTTCTTGTCATTTTTTTGCTGATTTACTTGAAGTTACATTCTTCATGGAAGTGAATATGATTAGCCCACAGTGCCAAATTATGGGGCAGCAGTCAAAATGGCCATAGTTTATGGCAGAAAAATAATTTTACCCTAAGAGTCAAATAGGGAACGTATCTTTCAGTCTATCTGAATGCACCACACTAGTACATTCACATTACCATCTAGATCCATCACACAATATGATACCCTTGTTTCTGTTGTGCACAGGCATGAAAAATGCAAAAAAAAGGGTATTGGGTGTGGACAGGAAAGTAGAGTTGAGGCCACAATTGGATCAGTCATGATCTTATCAAATGGCGGAGCAGGCTTGAGTGGCCGAATAACCTATTTCCTCCAAATTCACATATTCATATGGCCGTACATTCGGAAATTTGTTCCATAAGTCCTGATTTGTACATTTTGCCATGACTATTTTCCCACGTAAAGATTAACTTCCCTTGCTAAGTCAAACACCTCTGACAAACCTGTTTCTGCAGGAGTACATATTTGCAATTGGAGGTCGATATTAACCACCTGAGTGAGTTCCTGGTATCAATCATGCTTTCAGAAAAGGTTGTTCCATATTGGGTACAGATAAAAGAGGATAGGCCAACAGATTTCAAGCATCAGAGTGCCAGGCTGAGAAACAGCAACAGTTCAGAGACCAATTATCTTTCCACCTTTTTGGAAGCTGAGTGTGATGCAGCTGGATTGACAGAGTCAAAGAAACAAACCTCTTTACCTTTCAGATTTTCTGACATAGAACCCTCATTCTATCATTGTATGACACACCCCAGGAACATTAAGCACAGCTTTTTGAGTTGTGATGGGATATAATTTTTTTTACTTTCAGTAACATTTTATTCTCCAGCTTCACTCATTTCTCTCGGTACACAGATAAATGTTTACACTTATGAGGCTGTGTCACTGTATGCGTTCCAGTCATTTTTTTTAAAGGAATGAAAGTATACTGTCTACCTTCTCTGGAGGCAGATCAATCACTGGCCACCTCATTGCTATCCGAGGATAAGAAAATACACAGAAAAAAATTAAATCCTGTTTCAAACTAGGGCACACTTATGATTTTCTCTAAAGTAGACAGTTATAAACTTAATTTATCTACATTAATATTCCACATATTTTAATGGATACAGAAATGAAGTCTCTTCTGGCCTTTTCCCACAACGCAGGTGCAAGGTGGTAACTTTAAAAAAAAACTAATGACCAGACCCTGTGGACCCTTCCCAGTGTAGCCTGGGATTTCTGGGATTGGGCTGTCAGGACTTATTCCTGCTGAGATTCTCTCACAAAACCTTCCCAGGTGAGTTGAATGGCCTACCCCTGCCCCTTAAGTCTTACGTATCACGAGTGATTGAAATGCACCCAAAATGCAACAGGAATGTTGAAAGTAGAGAACCTCCCCCATTTCACAGTTTGGTAGGGTCAGCAGTGGAAGTTAGCAGCAGGCAGTTTCCTAGCAAAAACAGAATTACCTGGAAAAACTCAGCAGGTCTGGCAGCATCGACGGAGAAGAAAAGAGTTGACGTTTCGAGTCCTCATGACCCTTCGACAGAACTTGAGTGCAGATCATCAAAAGATGTCAACAACAATAGAACAAAAGAACACATAGGTGTTAAAGTTGGTGATATTATCTAAACGAATGTGCTAATTAAGAATGGATGGCAGGGCACAAGGTATAGCTCTAGTGGGGGTGGGGAGAGCATAAAAGATTTTAAGATATTTAAAAATAATGGAAATAGGTGGGAAAAGAAAAATCTATATAATTTATTGGGCAAAAAAGGAAGGGGGAAACAGAAAGGGGGTGGGGTTGGAGGAGGGAGCTCACGACCTAAAGTTGTTGAATTCAATATTCAGTCCGGAAGGCTGTAAAGTGCCTAGTCGGAAGATGAGGTGTTGTTCCTCCAGTTTGCGTTGGGCTTCACTGGAACAATGCAGCAAGCCAAGGACAGACATGTGGGCAAGAGAGCAGGGTGGAGTGTTAAAATGGCAAGCAACAGGGAGTTTCCTAGCACTTGGGTCAAGATTAACAGGCTATGGACATTCAGGTCACTAAACTATGCTTCTATCTGTAAGTTTCCAGTTCCTTTTATTGCTCCTATTAAAGGCTTTCCTTTGAATTTTACCCCACCTTTTTTTTTTATAGCAGTGGAACGGGGGGATGCAGCAAGTCCCACAATAGTGAATGTAAATGACCTATCTTGCTACCTATCAGTCATCTAAAAATCCTTGGCATTGCAGGCATAAATCCTTACTGAAAGCTGTGGTTTGCTAGCTTGTTGATTATATTCAGCTGAGAGTTATATCAATGAGAAGTTTAATGGGTTCTAGCTTAGGCTACTCAAAGAAAGGAGGCACAGGGCTCCAGAAGAAAATAGTAACATTTAACAAAATATTATTATATTAATAAGTTTATTAATTTTCTTATATATTTAATGTCTCTATTATGTTGAAACCTTATTTTGGGCACTCTGTTTTTCAGCTTAGTAAAAAAAGAATATTGATCAAAAGATTTTTTAAACTGTCCTTGGATTTTGTTATTGATTTTCCAGATTGCTACTTTCTTCTGGTAAATGTTGGCCTATTTTTAATGGTTATTTGAATTAAATTTATGGTTGATGTTTTTCCAAGTACAATGCTTTAGGTGTGATGGGTGGGCAAGATTAATATTAATTTAAGTATGTTAGGTAGACTCTACCCCCTTGTAAAATAAAAGTAGGTTTCATCAGTTGAAATTGTAAGATTTTTTTCCTGGAGAGTGAAATACATTGGCATCATGAAATCTGAATGCATTGTACAAAGCGGCATGGGTTGGATTATGTTGCAAGGACACGACATCTCCAAGTTCTGGAAACATTAGTAAACTGCTGAAGTTTGGTAGTCATGACTTATTATGCCATTTGAGCCATGTAATCTGTCGCAGTCTGACAACACCCTCTGGTTTATACACTATATGGGACAATGAGTTTGTGCAAATTGGGAAACTGCACAAGCACTTGGACTTAAAGTTACCTTTGCTGAGAAACATTTTAGGGAAATGAAAATTCAGTGTTTTGAAATTTGTGGTTAATTCAACTACAAGAATGTAGCAATATTTATTTGACAGTGGAAAATGTTCTGACTTACTGAATACCTTTCCTGATTTTAATTAGGAATTCCTTTTAAAGAGCAATTGCCATTTAAATCTACTTGTCATTACAGTAGAAGTGGTTCTTGGGATCAGCTCATTCTCAATGAAGATAACGGTTGGAATTTTATGTTCCCACTGGCATCGGCCGTATTTGGCGGTGTGAGCAGGGACTATGACGAGAAGGCCAAAAATTGGTTGTGAAACCAGTTTGCAATTGTCCGCTCTTCCTATCGGTGGTGGGCCGTGTTTCATGCTGTCCAACGTTGGGAACCTCATTGTAATACATCCGCATATCATTGTAAGCCCAGCTCACTAGAATCATTCTCAGACGCTGGATCATCCGAGCACATTGGCAAGAAAACACATCAGTGCAGAACAAGTCTTGACGAGTGTGATGTGCAGAAGTCGCCACTTACCGTCAGGGCCTTGCTGACATTGCAAACATCTGAGGAGCAGAATATGCTGGAGTCCGACAGCAATGTCCATCGTGTGCTGGGTGGATTCTCATGGATGTGGCTCTGCCGTGAAGCAGCTCATGGAAGATGGAAAGTCATCATTGAGAGTCTGCTCACAATGGATGATCATCGAGGGAGTGGAGAGGAAGGTCCAGCTGTGTTTAGGAGAGGAAAGTGTATCTGGGGCTGGGAGAGAAAGGTCTAGGTTCCACTGAGAGAGGAAAGTATGTTGGGGTGAGGCGAAGTTGGAAGGGGAGAACGAAGATGTCGGGGGGTGAGGTTGGGGGCAGAGGGGATAGCGGTGCAGAAAACAGCAACCGAGGAGGTAGGTGTAAGGGGAGAAGAAGGTGTAGGAAAGGAGCCCAGAGGGAGGGAGGAGTCCAGGGGTGGCAAGGATTTCGGAGAGCGGGTGGAGGAAGGGGGAAGTGGAGGTGGGGGAGGAGTTCCAGGAGGGGCAAGAGTTCCAAGAGGCGGGGAATGTCCAGGTGAATGTGCAAGGGAGGGCTCTGTGGAGTTCATGACTGCCTACTGGGGAGCGAATTGACGGGAGGAGGGAATGGTGAGAATGACCAAGGGCAGAATGAGGCAGTAGGATGGGAGGGTGAGGGTATGATGGTATCAGTACAAGGAACAGCGAGGATGGTCGGTGGTTACTCAGAGGCGGACACGGACCCTGGGGGTGGGAAGGAGGAGGTCGGGGAGATTAATGTGGTTGGGGGGTGGATTTTCAGGAAGGAAGGGAATGTGCATGTTCACTTGGACAATCCTGAAGGAAAAAGGCTGTGGCTGGTAGGTGACTGTGAGGAGCTGAAAGGTGATGTCATGGGGGTTGACAGTGATGGGGGAAAGGAAATTGGTGACTGGGGGAAGGGAAGGGATGGGGAGTGGGTGGCGCAGGAAAAACTGTAGCACTACCGTGCTTGCTAAATCAAAAGTGAAACAAGAGGCATGGTGTGCTAGATCAGCTGCTGCATGGGAATGTGATCAGCAGGTGGTTGGAGATATAGGTCAGCTTAGATGGTCAACTGAAAGTGAACCCCAACAGGCAGCATTTTCATCAGCAAATTCAAAAGCAGGAGAGAGCGGACTCACATTTGCATTGAGAGAGGGATGACGTGGTGCAAGATCCTCAGATGGGTGTTCATCGCCAACCTCACTGTCACCACAGGCACGGTCCACGTCCTCCCCAGTCAGCAAGATGGCACGCTCCTCAACGTGAGCGAGGGACCTAATGTGGGCCTCTCCCTGCTGTTGTGAGCCAGCTTCTCCTTACATGAAAACAGATAGAGAGACTGTGAGCTAGACCCATGGCACTGTGAGGGGAGCAGAGCCATGGACAGGATGAGGACACGAGCTCGAGAGGATATGAGCCTAATGGAGATGTGAGGATGTGTGTGAGAGTTAGTGGTATTGGCCCTTGAGGTGTGAGGTCTCTGTGAATGTGTCTTGGTGGTTTGTGAGTGCATGAGTTCAGAGTGATGAGAAGAGTGACTTACCCTGGTGGAATGGAGGAGATCATTCATCCTCTTGCGGCGCTGAGTGGCTGTCTTCTTTTGCAGAGCACTGGCACTGACCATCGCTGCCACTGTCTCCCAAGCTGGATTGGTGATGTTGCTGTTCAGCTGTTCATCCACGTTGCTTCCAAAAGGTGCTCAAAGGACACATCATTAAACCGGGGTGGGGGTGCTGCAGCTGCCTTGCCTTTCAGGACCATGCTTTCTTTGCAGCAGTCCTTTTCTGGAAGCACTGAGAGGTGTTCGTGTGGCTGCACTTTAAATATGGCACCTTGTGTGCTGAAGAGGTGAGGTGATGGCATGGCAGGCGAATGAGACGGCACGTTTCCTGGGAATGCATTATTAATGAGGCAGAATTGGGATGATACGGCATGAAAAAGCCACCATTGTAAAATGTCCTTTTTCCCGTCGGCTACCACAGTGCAAATCCGGCACAATTCCGCCCAACGCGTTGATTGTCTATCTGAGAATAAACATATGCTTTTAGAATTGCAAATTTTGAATGAAGAAGCCTTTTATATTATGGTCACCTCCAAACAGGGACTCCCAATATGCCAGACTGGCTCCTAGTAAATTCTTTAGCTGAGCACAGCACTTGATTACCAAGTTAGTCTAAGCAGTTTTTAAATTATTCACTTTTAAATTCTAAACTTAATTGATCTGCAGTGCAATTTCAGCCTGAGAGACAGCAGCATATTTAAGATTCTGATCAGTTATGTGGGGGACATGGATAGATTATGGCATGTTTTCTGCTTTTGTTTTGATTGCATTGTGACTTGATTTACTTGGGCCCTGGTACAAAGATGTGAACAGGAATTCTGATCAAAGCACAGTCCTGACTGGAGTATAACACTTCTTGGCAAAACTGTTGCTTGCTTAACAGGATTTGACACCAAGTAAAATTGGCCTGCTCTAAAGCCCAAACACTTAGTGCAAGTTCAGTCAGTGCACTGTCTCTCTCTCTCTCTCTCTCTCTCTCAAAGAAATGCTGAGCTTGTACCAATACACATTAAAAAGTGCACAGAGTAGAGTCACCAAAATAATTCCAGCAATGAGAAACTGAAGTTGTGAGGAAAGATTGGATGGCTACTGAAGCAGAGGAGGCAACGAGGAAACTTAATACAGACTTTAAAAATTATGAAGGGTGCTGATAGTGAACAACTATTCCCTTTGGCTGGGAAATCAGTGACAAAAGATTGCCAATTTAAAATTGGCACAACACAAGGAGGGATATTTGAAGGCATTTCTTCGCCCACAATGTTGGAACATGGAGTACTTTGTCATGGGAAGTGTTGGAGGCAGAAATCATTGCATCTTTTGAAGGAACATTGAATAAATATTTGAAGAGAGTGAAATGCAAGGCCATGGGGATGGATGGGGAGAGTGGCATAATGGAATTAAAGGGATTTAACAGAGGTTAATAGTAAAACAACATCTGGCAAGAAGGTTCAGCCACTTTCCTGATGCAGAATATTTTCTTAAGTGTTGAATCATAGGTCTATTATTCCAGCCTCTGCAATGCTGCTTCTATTTGCCATTTTAATTGAACTCCTCTTTCCTTCAAAGGTATTATTTTCTTGGATTCAGATTAGTAATGGGGCTCATTTGGATGTAGATTTGCTTCACCTGTGGTCTTAAAGGACACAGAGTATGATTACCAGTCAAAGCATATTCCTTAAATTGCTACCAGTAAATAAATTTAAATCCTCAAGATGCTATACAAGGTTATTTTTAAAAAGTAATTTTTCATTTTCTTTTTCTCCAAATTAAACAGTGAAAAATTTTATACCAAAAAAAAAAGCAAAATTAACATTTAGAAGAGAAACAATGAGTGTCACTCATCAGTGATAGCCTCCTGAAACTTGATCCTCCTCCAAACTGTCGACCTCCCCTTTAAACCTCACTGTTGTATGAGATGAAGTTTGGCTTCCTGTAAGGACAATTCAATTTGAATCATGTTTTGGTTTCTACTTAAAGGGGAGAGAAATATATTTTGCCTCCATCACAGATGGTAGTGCTGAGAAATACATGCCTTTGTATTTTTACACCCAAGGTTCAGATGAAGCATGTAAAGACCCTTCTACCCTGGCCTAGTGCTAAGCCTCAAACCTCAGTCTTTTTTCCAAATCAGTGAATATATTTCATATCATAAATAAAAATAGCTAAACTTAGCAGAAACAAACCTGAGTGTCAATTGCCACTCCTTAGCATCTATTTGGTCTACAACTCACCATAAATGAATTTTGCAAAGCCACCCCCAAATCCTCATCCTTTTTTGACTTTAATTAAGGGCCTACCAATTACTTTGGAACACAAGTTAATCTTTTTCAAGCTGGGTGTTTTAAATAGAGAGCAGCTAATACCAGAGAATGACTACAAGGCAGTAATCTCACCAAGGGGTTCTGAGGCCATTATGAATGGCTCAAGCAAAGTTTGCGCAGTTTATAAACCGCCACTTCAATCCCAGCATGATATTACTATGTGACCTTTCCAGTTTCCTCATCACTTATTCCCTACAACATGTGTTTGTGAAACTGCCAGTTTTAAGCCAGTTGATGCTAAAGACTTGCAGCTGCTAGATGCTGGATTAAAACCGACCAAGTGCATTACACTGAGGGCCATGGTTTGACTTATCTAATCATTAGTTTAAAAAAAATCTGTGGTTTTGATGTTGCACTAGAGTGTCACATTCTTGCATTCAGATTCCACATTTCTGCAGCTGGTCATGTGATTACAACTTCACATCCCATTGTACAGGATCTATTAATTTCTATGTCATAATAACCTAACTAGAGGGTTTTTGCTCTCTGTATTCATTCTAATAAACCACTGTTATTTTGCAGGAATAATGGAGACCAGAACTATTTAGGTATTCTGTTATACAGAATTATTCCCACACCCTTGGTCTCCGTACTTGTGGCACCACTCCTTAACATTCTACTTGATAATTCATATGTGGTTTGAGATGTAGATCAGAACTCACCCCACATCATCTTCCTTTTCTACTTGTAATTAACGTTCAAACATTTATCTTGTAACAAAGGATGACCTTATGCCACATGTTCTCAATGGAGAAAAGCTAACTCTGGTAACTGCGAGGCAGTAATCTCATCTGAAGTTCTGGTGCCATTATGGGTGGTTAAAGTTTATGCAGTTAACAAACTGCCAGCTGAATCCCAGGATGATGACATTGTAGGCTTCACTGTAATCTCAATACTCAAGTCAGTTACAATTGTCAGAATGAGTTGGGAAAGTTATCTAAAAGGAACCTGTGGTTCCTGACGAGTTACAGACCACTCCAGGTACAATAATGTTATAAAACAAAAACAGAATTACCTGGAAAAATTCAGCAGGTCTGGCAGCATCGGCGGAGAAGAAAAGAGTTGACGTTTCGAATCCTCATGACCCTTCAGGGTCCTGTTGTTCCCAAAGCCTAATCTCTATAGCATTTCCTTTCACAATTAAACTACAAGAGATTTCACATCCTCTAATCAAGCCATAAAATGTAACAGTGATTCTCTTCAATATTTGTCCTGTGGTAAAACCATAAACTGTAACCCTAAGTTTGCCTTAAGGCAATATGGCACACATTACTTGTCAAGTAGGAATGCACCTAAAGAGAGAGACCGTATTGAGTTAATTGATTAATACACTTTGACCCCTTGATAATTGAACGTAACTAAACCAGAGCTATTAAAATTATTAAATATGGACTTCCCTACAATACACTCCTAAAACTACTTGCATTTATCTATTATTTTACTCCACCTGCACAAACATATTCTATCTCCAATCTTTGCTACTACTCTTTGGACTGACAGTAGGAGTTACAAAAATATCAATCATTAAGTTAATCCTAGTAATTGATGTGTATTAACATCCACGTTAATGGATTCATGAATATGATGTGTATCAAGTAATGAATATGTTGATGATTTGAAGGTCATTACCATGATTTGAAGGTCATTACCATTAAAGGAATGTTGGCTAATACAAGAAGAAAGCTATTTGCTCCTTGTCAAATAGTACCATGGAATTTTAGCTACCATCTGAATAATACATGTGCCTTGTTTTAATCTCTCAAATAAAGGACAGCACCTCTTTCAATCCAGTAGTTCCTCATTATTACATTGGAGTGTGAGTCTAGCTTAAATGCTAAGTGCTAGAGCGGGATTTACATCCACAACCTTCTGACTAGGAGGCAAGAGTACTACTAACTCGAGTTAAGCTGATCATCTTCAACAAAAAAACCTGTGTTCTATTAGTTATGTTATTCTTGGTTAACAAAGTTTGGATGGATTTGTAACTGTGGAAAAGTGGATAACTATTTTGGATAAACAGCTTTGGATAAACAGCAAACACTTTGTGCACCTTGCACAAGTGTGACTGTATTTAATTGTTGGTTCTGATGAGATGCATACTACTACACTGTAAACTATTGCTAAAGGCTTGTCTTTAACTGCATCTCTGGCCTCTGTTATTAAATTGTGTACAGAGTACATATATATTGAATTAATATTGAATATTAAAGGGGAGCATGGTGGTATTGTTAACTGGGCTAGTAATCCAGAGGCCTGGACTAATGCTCTGGAAACATGAGTTTAAATCCTACCTTGGCAGCTGGGGGAATTTAAATTCAATTTATATATTTGAAATTAAAATGCTCGCCTCATTAATGAGAATGATAATCATTAATAATAATGCCGGATTGTCATAAAAATTCATTTGGTTCACTAATGTCTTTCAGGGGAGGAAATCTGTCATTCTTACCTGTCTGGTCTACATATAACTCTAGAACCACAGCAATGTGGTTGACTCTTGACTGTCTTCAGAAGTGGCCTAACAAGCCACTCAGTTGTATCAAACTGCTACAGAAAAAAGCACTGTGGCTCTACAATGGTTCAAGAAGGTGGCTTGCTACCACCTTCTTGCATCTCAAGAATGAATAAAAAAGATACGCATAGGAGGCCATTCAGCCCACCATGCCTCTGCTGCCCCTTGGAAAGAGCTATTCAATTAGTCCCATGCTCTTTCTCAGTAGCCTGCATTTTATTTTTTCCTTTTTAAGTATTTATCCAATTCCCTTTTGAAAATGACTATTGAATCTATTTCCACCATCTTTTTGGGCCGTCCATTCCCAATTTGCTGTGTAAGAGAAAAAAAATTCTGCTCATCTCCTGACTGGATATTTTGCCAATTATGCTAAATCAGCTTCCTTGGGTTACTGATCCTCCTGCCAATGGAAACAACTTCTTCCTATCCTACTTTATCAAAACCCCTCATAATGTTAGAGAATTTACTCTAATTGAATTTTTTTGACATGAATTCATCGAAGGAAAATGGCACCTTGTAGATTGAACATCCTAGTGCTTTATTTTAAATACTGTACATTGTCCGTTCTCAATAACAAATGATCTTATGCTGATCATTCTTGTACTAATCCCTTATATACATAAAAGCAAGTGTAATAAAAGGTTAATAACATGTCTTAACTCTTTAAATGTACATCTGATTGAGGCTAATTACATCTTGATATTCTCATCTCATTGCATGCTACCTGGATGAATATCCAAGTACAATATGCACAGGTGTAAGAGATCTATTTTCTCATGAGAATTTGTTCTTTTAAGGGGAACCACATAAGTGCCTCTCCAACTAATGGAGCCATGTTTAAGTATTAGACTTGCCACTTAACAGCATTTCTAAGAGCCCCATTCTTGGCCCCCCCCCTGCAGTTGTTAGTGCAATACTTTCATGTTTACATATTTACTCAGACCAAGCCTGCTGAATTCAGAGCTAACTTTTGTGGTTTTTACTGTAGCTTTTGATCATCAAGAGCAGGTGAAAACTGTGAACAAGTCACTCAGGAGAACGCTGACCCTCGTCTCACCCCACTCGACCTGTGCAGCCTGCGCTATCATTGTGTCCCAGTTCACACCACCCCTTCCAACTCTGGTCTGTTCTGTACCCACGCCCACCTCCCTCACCACTCTGCTCTGCCATGGGTCTACACTCTGGAATCACCCTTTGGCTCACTGCATCTATTCTTAGGATCACCAGACTTCTCAAAACCTATGGCTTTGATCACCTCCCCCAACTCTTCTTTCTCTTAAATTTCTGTTCAGTCGTGACCCTGTCCCTTTTTGTCAAAGTCCTTAGGATGTTTTACTCCATCAAAGATGATACAAACGTGCAAGTTGTTGTGGCTATTTGTGACCTTGAACATAGTCTTTTACACTTCCTATTAAAATCTGTCAAACTGCATTTGTAAGTTTCCATTTCTGTCTTCCTGTCCTCCTGTTCAGAGTACTCGAGTGTGGGAGGACATGACCGTGCTCTTGCTAAATCTGGACTGTTCTCCACTTTTCCTGTCCCTCTCACTTTCTGATGTTGATTATGGAAAGCAGATGTTTTATTGTTATGGTGCAGATGTTATTTTATGCATATTTTCATGGAGACTAATGGTGGAGAGTTTTTAAATGTTATTGTGTATATAATTTGAAAATGGGCTTGCCAAGATCACACAATGGGAGAGATGTTTTTAACTGCATTCTGACAGACCTTGACTGAAAAAAGCTGCTATATATCTCTCTGAAATTTTGTACATGGTAAACTTTGAAAAGATAGTACAGAAATCTTTAACCTGCTTTGCAATAAAACCAGTTCCTTAGACAAGTCATTAGTGAGCACTTACAGCCATGACCTAATTATGTCCATATTGAGGCCATGGAATTTGCTGATCTAATTGTGATCATTCAATTACTCTTTCTGAAATTAAATCAAGTGGTATATTGGTGGTAAATGACACAGGAGATCAGTCACTTCATTGCACAAACAGCTTCAAAATAGTTAGCTCCTGCATTGTTGGTGCTTGAACTTTTAATACATGTAAGATCCAGTTTGCAAAATGTTCTCAGTGTTTGTTGTGAACAAAAACAAGTTTCATTTTATAGTGATGTTTCCTGGCAGGTTCAGTCATGTCAAATGACTTTACAAACTGCTAACAAAATCACCCCTTTTAGCAGGGGCAGGGTTCAGACAGTGGGCATTATCCTGAATGCTCTAGTTTTTGCTGTTTGATCTTTACCTGTGCACTAAGGGCATTTTCTGTTACACTTGCCATTCCAGTTAGTGCCCTTGGATTGTAAAGCATCCTGAGACTGTTCTTTCATGTGAATAGTGATAGTTAAGTTGTTGTTCAGTCAGTTACACAAAAAATGTTTTATCATTGTACCAGTGAGCATTAGATAGTAGCCTCTAGATACTGAAGTTTGGATCTGCAAGTGACAGCATATTGCCTTGAGTGTACTTTCATATGCAATGATTTTGTATCCTTTGACATTTGCTTCATGCTATTATCTATTTATGGTTCCACTTGCATGCATAACTTCTTATTCTGCGTTTCATTGCACGCTGTATTTTTTCTACGGGGTACATATTGTCGTTCTTCTGAAGGATGAGTAACCATTTGACACGTTAAAAAATACTTTTATGCAAATCTGTAAGATATAACATTCAGCTAAACTGGTAACTTTTGCTCTCTTTACTTACATCTTTACTTTAAATGGGGCAGGGGCAGGCATGTTATTTTGCTCAAAGTGTAGTTTGTATCCTCAATATTGTTTGAAAAACTGAGATTTCCATTTGTTGCAAAACATTGATATTTCAGATTTCAGTGTTTCTTTCTGAGTACATTTTGGTTTATGTTTCAATGTTCATTGCGATTATATGTATAATGATAACATCATTTAAATATTTACCAAAAACTGTTTGTGTGGAAAAAGTAATTTGCATCACACCACAATTTATCGCTTGCCCATGACAGTCGCTTGGCCCTCTAATATGTTTAAGATTTCTGTTATTATTTAGCAGCCTTAAAGTGAATTTTAATTTTAGCATATGTTCTTTTACTGTTGAAAATAAGTCAATTAGACTTCTAGAATGTACTGGTTATTTGTTATAAAGGGGAGCAGTAAGACTGATGACCTCTTTATTACACCTTTTCATGGTTGTGCTCAAATCCCCTGACTACATTAATAGAAACCATGCCAGTATCTGTGGAATCCGAGTTTGTGGTTAGCCGATAAAATAACCTCATACATAGATGGAGCCCTTATTTTCTCAGACACAAGCTCCATGTAGTCCCTGTAGTGCTGTGCTGAAATCTTGAACCATTTTGAAGCTTTTTGTTTGGTTTTGACAGTGTGTGTTCTGTCAGAAATTGCAGGCACACACACTTGTCATATATATTATGTATATATATTCATTTTATGTACTTACCAGCCATTTAAGAACCCAACAAATCAGAGTGGAAGCAAGTCAACCTTGATCCTGAGGGACTGCCTAAGAAGAAGAGATGTGTGTGTATATATATTTACGAAAGATCAATGTTCTGCAACAAATGGAAATCTGTCTTTTTTCAAACAATATTGAGGATGCAAGCTACATTTTGAACAAAATAACATGTCCGCCTCTGCCCCATTGTCAGTAAGAGTATAAGTAAAGAGAGCAAAAGTTACCAGTTCTGCTGAATGTTATACCTTATATATCCCCTATAAGTCTATTTTTTAATGTGTCAGATAGTTACTAATCCTTTAGATTAGAATGACAACAATATGTACCCAGCAGACAAATACAGGTTCCAATAGAATACAGAATAAGAAGTCACACTTTTGTATGTATATGTGTACAAAGATGTACACACACATATATAATATGTATATATTTATAGTACGTATATGCATACATGTGTATGTATACACCTGTGCATATATAAAATGAGTGACTACATATTGTTGCAATCATACTTCCAAATTTAGGTTCAGTTGAAAAAACAAAGCCTCAGAATTCTAATTGTACTCTCTTTGAAGTGTTTGATGTTGAGTTACAACAGCTGATATTTTTACCTAGCTATACACGGCATGTCTGCTTTTCCTTGGAGTTGAGTGGCTATTGATCTAAGTGCGTAAAGTACTATCTGCCCCTAGCATCTATTGGTGTCCGCAGATACAATGACAAAACGTTCAAATGCTAAGACTCACTTCAGGCTTATAATTTTAGAACAATCACCATCACTAGACTGATCGTTTTAATTTACCTGTAGGTTGAGAGTTTGCTCCTATTCTTGCTCTTACAGTGACGAGCTCAAGACCGTCATTGCTCGAGGCTGCTAGGCAGCCAACCAGCCATCTTCTAGCTGGGGGAAAGGGATATGAAAATGAATTCAAAAGTGAGGTAATAAATAATGGAGTGATTTAAATATTAATTCATTTGGGCAAGGAATTATCTTTTACTATTGTGGGTGGCAGTGAAAGAGTGGAAGAAGTGGAGATGCTAGTCATTGTGAAACAGACTGCACATCGTTTTTTTTGTCTTTGTGAAGATGAATGAGATTTTTTAATGATGCAGACAGCCCTAAATAACCATAAGCTCAGATCTAAATGCAGTGCCTGAATTTTGGGCTAATTTAAGTGATGAAAATCCAGCTTGATTCCCTTGGATTGAGACTCCTTTTGCGAAAATGATGCAGGATATATGCATCAAAAATGTGTCATTTCTGATCATGATAATCACCATTTTGTTCATGCAGCAAAAACACACACAATTTTTCACGGACTTCTGTTGTTAACAGCTGAAATAGAATGACTGATAAGTAGCTGATAAATTATTTTGTTTTTAATTGTAATTGTACTCTTTGAAGTGTTTGATGTTGAGTTACAATAGCTGATATTTTTACCTAGCTATACATGGCACGTCTGCTTTTCCTTGGAGTTGAGTAGCTGTTGATCTAAGTGTCTAAGGAACTATCTGCCCCTAGCATCTATTGGTGTCTGCAGATACAATGACAAAACATTCAAATGCCGAGACTCATTTCAGGCTTATAATTTTAGAACAATCACCATCACTAGAGAAAAAGTACTGAGCAGACTATTGGGATTAAAGGGTGACAAGTCCCCAGGACCTGATGGCCCACATCCCAGGGTCTTAAAGGAAGTGGCAACGGAGATAGTGGAAACATTGGCTGTAATATTCCAAAATTCCCTGGATTCTCAAAAGGTTCCAGTGGATTGGAAAAATGCGAATATAACGCCCTTATTCAAAAAGGGGGGAGGCAGAAAGTAGGAAACTATAGACCAATTAGTTTAACGCCTGTTGTTGGAAAATTGTTGGAATCCATTATTAATGAAGTAGTAATAGAGGGCATTTGGAAAGTCAAAATGCAATCCATCAGAGTCAGCATGGTTTTATGAAGAGGAAACTGTGTTTGACTAATTTGCTAGAGTTCTTTGAAAACATGACAAGCAAAGTGGATAATGGAGATCCTGTAGATGTAATATATCTGGACTTCCAGAAGGCCTTTGATAAGGTGCCACACATAAGATTAATACACCAGATAAGATCACACGGAGTTAGGGGCAATATATTAGCTTGGATAGAGGATTGGCTAACCAACAGAAAGCAGAGAATCGGGATAAATGGCTCTTTTTCTGGATGGCAAGTAACTAGTGGGGTGCCACAAGGTTCGGTCCTTGGGCCCCAACTATTTACAATCTATGTTAATGACTTGGATTCAGGGATAGAAGGTACATTAGCTAAATTTTCAGATGACACCAAAATAGGTGGGAAAGTAAGTTACAATGAAGAAATAAGAAATTTACAAATGGATATGGACAGGTTAAGGTGAATGGGCCAAAATTTGACACATAGAGTTTAACGTGGATAAATGTGAGGTTATCCATTTTGGCCGGAAGAATAAAAAGGCGATTTATTATTTAAATGGAGAGAAACTTCAGAATGCTTCAGTGCAGAGGGATCTCGGTGTCCTCGTGCATGAATCGCTAAAAGCTGGAATGCAGGTAATAAGGAAGGCAAATGGAATTTCGGCATTTATTGCTAAAGGAATAGAGTAAAAAAATAGGGAAGTGTTGTTGCAACTGTACAAGGCATTGGTGAGACCGCACCTGGAGTACTGTGCACAGTTCTGGTCCCTTTACTTGGGGAAGGATGAAGTTGCGTCGGAGGCAGTTCAGAGGAAGTTCACTAGATTGATTCCAGAGCTCCAGGGCTTGTCTTATGAGGAGAGATTGAGCAGTTTAGGCCTATACTCGCTTGAGTTTAGAAGGATGAGAGGAGACCTAATTGACGTATATAAGATGCTAAAGAGGATAGACAAAGTAGATGTGGAGCGGATGTTTCCCCTTCTGGAGCATTCTGGAGCAAGAGGCCATAGTTTTAGGCTATGGGGGTCGTAGATTTAAATCAGAGATGATGAGGAATTACTTTTCTTTAAGGGTCATGAATTTGTGGAATTCACTACCTCAGAGTGCAGTGGATGCCGGGATGCTGAATACATTTAAGGAGGAGATAGACAGATTTTTAATTAGTATGGGTTGGAAGGTTATGGGGAGAGGGCGGGAAATTGGAGTTGAGGCCAAAATGAGATCAGCCATGATTGTACTGAATAGCGGGACAGGCTCAAGGGGCTGAATTATCTACTCCTACTCCTAGTTCTTATGTTCCTATTTTAAACCTACATTCTTTAGCCTCGCATTCACATTCTGAGTTACATAGCCTGAATGCATTTACATAACTCTGCATGGTAAAGACCTGAATCATGCTACCTTCCCAAGTTTTTCTCCAGTGAAATGCCGAGTTGAGTAAATCTCTCCTCATACCATAAAGCCGTGAAACCAGAGTACATTAGTCATCAATTTGAGATGTAAAGACCTTTGAAAAGGTGGAGAGGAGATTTACAAGAATGGTTGATCGAGAGACTTGAGTGAATCACAGAATTGTGGTGAGGAGACTGGGGATTTTGGGCTTGTTCTCCTGTGAGCAGAGGGGGTTAAGGGCAGATTTAAGATTTAAAATTGAAATTCAAAATGATAAGGGGTTTATAGAGTAGGTAACGAGAAATTGTTTCCACTGGCAGGAGGATTGGTATCGAAAATACAAAGATTTAAGATAATTGGCAAAAAAAAATCCAGAGGTTGAAATTAGAGGTTCTTTACACATGGAGTTATATTCTGGAACGCACAGCTTTAAAGGATGGCGGAAGCAGAAAAGAGAATTTTGTATATACTAGAAAAGGGAAAATTTGCATGGCTATGAGAAAGAACAGGGAAATTGAACTAATTGGATAACTCTTTTAAAGCCCTGGACAGGCATGATGGCTTCCTTCTGTGTTGTATGATTGTATGATTAATAAAAATAATCACAACAAGTCCACAAATACACAGTCAGTGTTTGAAAAGAGAAGGTAGATTTACTTTTTGAGTATAAACTCTTCATCAGAACTGTTCAGTTGAATGGAAAGATAATATCCCTTGGCTTTAGTCTGATGACCATGTACTATTGAACTTGCATTGATTGTCATAGTACCAATAAGTTATAACATTGATTATTTAGGTTATTTCTCAAACTAAGTCAAGTAACAAATCTAACAACATGTTTTATAATTACTGTATAATTAATTTTACATCAAATTTGACAGTGTCATCAAATAATCAGCCTAAATACCTGACCACAAGTTAATTCGCGGGGGTGGGGTTATATTCCTGCAAATTCTCACAAATGACGAAGTTGTGACTGGCGAACCTACTTTATGATGGAAGTGAATTAGACAGGTTCCAGCTATCCAAAAATGTAATTTTTTCTAATGGAATAGAGGCAATAAAAACTATGTTTTTGAGTAAATTCAAGACAATTTTACTGGAGAAATTGTTTAACAAAGCAAGAAAACAAGAACAATGTAAAATTTGTCACGCTTGCAATGCAAATTACTTTATCTGAGAGTAGAGATGGAGGGAGTGGGTGAAATGGCTGATGTAGATGTTGATGTGGATGAAAAGAATGATGCTATTGTTGACTGCTTCGACTTTTGCTTTTCAATTTTGTAAAGTTCTTGGTAAGGAGCAATAGCTGTGTCAATCGCTCTACAAAAGGCAATGCTTCCTTCCATGTTTGCATCATGGTTTGTGGCCTGTTTTTTCAAATCTTCAGTTGACCTTATGAGATCTGCCATCATCTTGGTTGTAAAATGAGCCTTCTTAGACTCTTCTTCTTGTTCCTGTTTAATTCCATTTAACTTCATCAGTTCAACAAATTTTTCAGATAGTTCCCCTTGTTGAGACTGAAGCAACTCCTCTCCTTCATCTGTGGTCAATCCCTCCATTCCAACTTGTTTGGCCACTTCAGCATCTGCATTGGGGAAGGCTGTGAAATTACAGCCTCAGGCCGAACTCAGGCATTTGTGGCTGAAGCTCTGACCTCATCCCATGAGTCCTTAATTACGCCTACTGCTAGGAGGATGTTGAATTCCTTCCAGCAATAACTGACTGTGGTTGAAGGACCTTCTTCCAGAAGATGAAGGATGTGACTGAAACTTCATCGGGTGTAGTAAGCCTTGAATGAGGCAATGACTCCCTGGTCCATTGGCTGGATAAGTGAGGTCGTATCTGGGGGCAAAAACAAAATGTGAACATCTGGATGGCTCTGTGCAAGAGAGCGTGGATGTCCAGGTGCATTATTGAGGATAATTAGGACCTTGAAAGACAGGTTCTTTTCTTTCAGATAAGTCCTGACCTCTGGCAGAAAGCAATTCCCTAGCCAGTCTTCAAATGCTATTGCTGTGAGCCTTCCAAAAGACTGGCAGATGAGATTTATTTTTCCCTTTGAGTTCGACAGTTATCTGACCTATAAACCAGCATTGGTTTACATTTAAAACCAGCCACATTGGTACATAGTAAGACTGTTAGCCTGCCCTTTGCAGCTTTAAAACTAGGAGTTGTCCTTTCTTCTTTGGATATGTAAGTCCTATTTGGCATTTTCTTCCAGAACGGGCCAGTTTTGTCTACGTTAAAGACCTGCTCTGCTTGGTAGCCTCTCTCCTCAATGTATTCCTGCAGCACCTTGGGAAACTCTCCTGCAGCTACATGGTCAGATGAAGCAGCCTCCCTCACCAATTTCACATTATGCAACCCAAAACACTTTTTAAAGCGATCAAACCATCTTGCACTGGCTGAGAATCCTTTGGAAGGCAAAGGAGAGGCACCTTCTGTACCACGTTCATCATCACTATTTTCACTGATGACACCAACACTACCCTCTTTACTACGTTTTATGTACTGGTACAATTCAAATGCCTTATTTCTAATGATTGGACCATTAACTGACTATTACCCTTTGTTGGCAGTGCTCTATCCACACATTTACTAACTTCTCTATTTCCTCCAGCTGTGAATCTCTTCTACTTACAAAAGTTAGCCTGGCAGTATAGCTACCACAAACATGAACACTGACCCTTATTTTTTCTTCAGACTGCCTGATTGTGGATTCATTGACACTGTATTCCCAGGCCAACATGATAGCACTTGCACCACTTTTCAGTCTAAGATTGTGACCTTTTGTGCGTCATCACTTTCCTGGGACATTTTCTGCTTGGCTCTAACTCACTCATTTTTAGTAAAGTGCTGTACTGTACCTGTATTGTAAAATACTGGGCAGGAGTCACTGTATCCTGAAAATCCCAGCAACCAACATGCAGCTACAGACGACGCATGCACTTCCTACTGGGAGAAGTACACCGTGGAAACCTTGCTTTTTTTATCTTCTAAATGCCGGTTTTTCTTTATTTCAGGACCAGTATATGGTCAGGTCTGAACTTTTGCTGTTTAAATCACAGATAGGCAAAGATTTGGGGCTGCTATGGGCGATCATGTCTACAAGGACATTTGCGTGGGTTAACAAATTTGCAAAAGAAATAACCGCGAATTGCAGGACTTTACTGTGTTGCATAAGTGACCGTTACTGAGGTGGAACATTGAACTCAGAGCCCAGAACGTGAGGAATTTATTAATAGGTGAAGCATAAAGAGAAAAAATGTTATTTATAGCAAAGGCACACAGCATCTTGTCTCAGCAAAACACTGACACATTTAATTTGGCTGGCATCTTTGTGTAAATAAAGTTAATATTGATTAGAAGTCAACAGTAATAAATGTATTGTATGAAATGTATAAATTTCTTGCTGACTGTATTGTAGTTCACTTTACTTTTGTTAAAACCTCCTCTTTAGTCCTCTACCTTAATAGCTGTTTCTTACTCGCTTTTTCAGGTGGTCTTGGTCTTTGCTCTCAGCATTGGTGCACTTGTAATATACTTCATAGATTCTTCAGAGTAAGTACCACAATACTTTTTAACTTTGATTTTCCAATTGATTATAGGCAAAAATGCAGATTATTTCTACTTATAGTTTTGTATATACTTTTGGGGTAATTTGTGAACTAACACTCATGTTAATAAATGTTTCCAGCATATAAATCATTTTTCTGCTTTTCTATATTTTGCAATTTTTAAATGATTTATAAGCATGAAATCCATAATTGTGGGAGCTTTTTAATGTGTTCTTACCTTTCTCTTAACAGTCAGTTGATGGCTCCTTTCTCGAGGGTACCTTTGTTTTACATTGGGATTGCAGTCTAGAGGAAATTAGTTGTTTTCTCACATAATTTGTCAATTAGAGGATCACTTTTATTTATAATAAGCATATGCTTCTTAACATTGTCAGCATTACAAATTGAAGTATTCTTTGAACATCAATATATGCTTAATAACTAGAGGATTGGCAAAAGAGCCTGAGGGAAAATGAGAATTTTTTTCCCAGAGAGCTGTGCTGATCTGTAATGCACTGCCTGAACTGGTGGTGGAAGCAGATTCAATAGTGGGATATACACCTAAAAAGGAAAATTTTGCAAGGCTTTAGGTAAACAGCAGGGAGAGTTGGACTAATTGGATAGTTCTTTCCAAGAGCAGGCATGATTATATCTTAAGCAGGGCTGCCAAATTCTTGACAAAATGCTGGAAGCCTTCAGCAGGTCAAGCAGCATCTGTGACGAGAGATACCAAGGTAATATTTCAGGTTGATGATCTTTCATCAGAACTGAAAGAAATTATAGATTTAACAGTTTATAAGCAGGTCCACCAGGAAAAAAAGGCGAGGGGTCAGGGAAATTGAAAGAACAAAAGGGGAGGTCTTTGTAGGGCAGAGGCCAGAAATAATTAAATGACAAAAGGGGTGATGGTGCAAGGCAAAAG
This sequence comes from Carcharodon carcharias, assembly GCF_017639515.1. NCBI lineage: Eukaryota > Metazoa > Chordata > Chondrichthyes > Lamniformes > Lamnidae > Carcharodon > Carcharodon carcharias. The sequence goes on along the minus strand of NC_054494.1, from coordinate 24,422,483 downwards.
GAGGGTGTTAATGGACAATAAAGAAACAAAAGATACATCCAGAGGGGATGTAAATGGCAATCACAGGACCATTACCAGACCCTGCTGTCGGAGAAAATTTTCTACCAGATAAGAGAGAATTTTACAACTTTCTCAACACAGTGTAACGTTGATCAAATAAAACTGCAAATTGATGGTGCGACATAACTGACAACCTTAAATGCTCAGCTGGCATATGGCAAGTTGCCACCAGTGGTTCTAAACTTTTTTAGAAAATATTGCTATAAGAAATAGAATTCATTGACTCTTTAAATTTAATTTTCAACGGTTTGTTTTTTAAAAAAAACTCACCTATAACATTGGGCATCAGACAGGAACCTATATCTTTTATTAGCTCTGTCTCATGCTTCAGCAGTTCAGTGAAATAAGGAATGCAATGGAATCTTCAATGTGCATCAACCACCCAGCTCTTAATCTTGTCACTAACTTTCCAGTGAAATTAAAAGTATCAATGGTTTTACATTAATATACTAAAAGTTTGAAATAATGACATTTTTTGCAAGTTTTTTTTGTTGTAAGCCACCTACCCAACTTAATGAAATTGATGGCAGACGATCCATAGTCGGAACCAATGGGATCAGACGATCCATAGTCAGAACCAATGGGATCTGGGGAACATTTACACCATATTGTAGATGAAATGTTTCAGTCCTTTATTGGTCGATTGAATAGAACAAGGGAAAAGGGAAAAAAGTCTACTTTTTAAAATCTTAGGTGTTACCACTTTGGAAACAGAAAGTGCACTGGGTATTGTACTCAACTAAGGTGGCCTTGGGACTGATCATCTTATGAATCACATTGGTTACAGATGTTTGGGAAGAGGAGAGTGCACAAATCTCATTGGTGCTATTTCATTTGACTTTTTTGTTTCCGTGCAACACAAAACTCTGATATCATTCATCCCAGCCTGCTGAAGGGAAGACAAAACATCTGAAGTACTTTTCTCATTAGCTGCTTTGCACAGTTTTGGTGGCGGCAGCAAGTTTGTTAAAAGCTATCTGGTGCTTACTGGCTGGAAAGCTAGAGATTAGAAGTTTTTTTCCTGAGAAAAGCTACATACTAACATTTTACTAATGGAATCTGCCATCAAAATAACTTGATCTAATACCAGCTCTTTCTCCCATTCATTTCCTCTTAAAAATATCAAATTATTAGTTCATCAAGGTAAGATGTGCATGCTCTTGTTTTACTCTCTTAATTGTATTAGACACATTTGCATTGCTGAGGAATGTAGACACGTTAGAGACGTAGTATTGAGTAGAACTGCTGTTCAAATACAGAAGCATGCAGTCCCTCACCCACTTACTTTTGGACAGCCCTGTTGAACTTATTATCACTGCCTTTCTCTTCAGTTAGTCCTTTCTGTTGTACAACTATGTTAGTGTAGAGATTTGCTGATTTGGGAATGCTTTCTGTAGATAGCAAATAGCAATGCATGAACTAGAAATGGCCGCCATTATTCGCATTTATTTTAGTAGAACTATTTAATTTTTTTGAAAAAAATGTATCACAATGCTTTTGACACAACTTCAGCTGTTTTGGTATGATATTTTTGTTTGAATTATTTTGTAGGGCAAATGATCACAGGAAATGTAAACGTTGGGTATTATAGTTGTCTGCCTTGATTTTTAAAAAAATCTCTTCTGGCAAATAACCGGGGCACAAGGTTGAGAGATTTTCTACTTTATCAGTTGCCTATTATCAGCTGCTATGATGCTGAAGCAGACACGAGTCCATTCAGATGTGCAATGTTTCTGTTGCATTGACAATGATTCATTAATCATCTGATCAATATGGGGATCACAAATGCAAAACTTTTGCAACTTATTAATGAGAAGTTATGAGACTCCAGTGAGTTTCAGCTTGTATATTCTTATTCAGGAATTTTTACATTTGCTTTCCTTTTAAAATTTTTGATTGATAGAGACAAGAAACAAAGTTAATACTGCAGTACTATAAATATTAAAAGATATAGCTTAACATTCCTAAATATTGATTTTATATGGTTTTTGTTAAGTAACTTTGCTTCTGGTTGTAAAACAAACTGCAGCAGAATTTCCCCCTTTAACCAGTGTGATGGTTTCCTTTGCTTTTCAAATAGATTAATCACGATTTAAAAGGTGGAGTCCAGAGCCTCCAGAACTTGTATAACAGCATGCATTGTCCAGCACCCCACACAGTCAAGAGTAACCTGGTGCACATAGCAAGTCTCTTTATACAACATAACAAAAACAAAAATGAAGATTTCACCTTGCGTTTTGTCTTTATTAAGCATATATTGCAAACGTGTAATCATTCAGTGGGTAAATATTGAACTTGGAAATGGCCCAATCAGGCATCTGTTGATAAAGCAAATGCAAAGTTAATAGATCGCAGGTTTGGTTTTGACTTTGGGCAACACCATTCTGAGCCTCTGGTGTCATTTACATCAGCCAGCAAGCTGTGGATTGTTAAATGAGTGTCCAGATGCAGCTCACTGAATTGTAGCCTAAGGCCTGAATTTCACACTCCCCAGCTGGCAGGTTTTTAGGTGGAGGGAGCGTAAAATAGGACAATGGGCTTCTCGCTGGGATCCCGCCGCCCAGACCTCTCAGCAATTTTACACTGAGGTGGAAGAGGCTTCAGACAGGCTTACTGCCCTTGCCCCAATTGAGGCCCTTAAGTGTCCAATTATTGACCACTTAAGGGCTGTTTCCTATCCAGCCTCAATTCTTAGGCTGGTGGGAGGATTTCCGGGTGTGGGGAGAGCCGGAAAATGATTGGGTTTAGGCTTTGGGTAGGAAGTTGTGGGGGGTCCTCCATCAGAAACCCCCTTCTAACTTCAGGCATCTGCCCTTAAGGTCCGGTGACTGCTGTACTTCTCCCACCACCCCCCAAACACCAATCCTCCACTATCGATATCCCCAAGCCTTCCCTACCCTCCATGCCTTGAGACCCTGAAAACACCTTTCTGTGCATTCCTGGGACGTTGGCTTCATGAACTTACATTTCTGTCCGCTGCAGCTTCTGTTGGTGCAGAGACTTGAGAGCTGCTGTCAGTCATAAGAACATAAGAAATAGGAACAGGAGTAGACCATTCGGCCCCTCCAGCCTGCTCCGCCATTCAATAAGATCAGGGCTAATCTTCTTGTGTTTTGATTTCCACATTCCCATTTAACTTTGATAACCTTTGATTCCCTTGCCTAACAAGAATCTATCTGCTTCTGCTTTAAAAATGTTCAATGACCCCGCCTCCATCACCTTCTGAGGCAGAGAATTCTAAAGTTGCACAACCTTCAGAGAAGAAATTTCTCCTCATCTCTGCCCTAAAAGGGTGTCCCCTGATTTTAAAACAGTGCCCCCTAGTTCTGGACTCACCCACAAGAGGAAACATCTTTTCAACATCCCCCTTGTCAAGGCCGTAGAGAAGTTGTGGTAGAAAATCAGCTCATGCTTAGGGGAAGGTGAACTGCGCATTTTAAAATAATAATGAAGGTCCTTATTACAAAAGCCAAATACAAACTGAAGGTTGGAGGAGGCATCAGAAAAGAATGTGGCCATTAAAAAGTCTCATTCTTCCATACAAATGTCTAACTGATGTTTTTAGTTTTTGGTTGTTGAAGCAGAATGGACTGAAAAGCTGTGCATTTTCAAAGAGTATGTCATGTACAAGTGGCGACTATAAGTGGAATTTTCTTCGTTCTGCAGATGATAAATTAAATGGGCCCTTTTAAGGTATGTACTCCAACCTGTCCAATTTTGCAGTGTCTACTGTCCCCAGATGGCCCAATGCAGCTGGACTGAGACCCAAAATTATTGTCTCCTGGTAACCCATTTGTTCAACATGTACTTCTTCATGAAGAGAGTACCCCTTGGGTGTTATCTCAGTCCGAAAATATGCTGTGACAAAAGTTTATTCCCTCAAACATGAAAATTATTCATTTTATAAATGGTGCTATAAAGGAATTCCATTCTATTATGCATCTGGAAAAGATTATGATGCTCAACAAAGAGAAGAGAACCTACATTAGGTATCAAATAATAGCCTGTCAGTTTAAAGCAGCATCCCTGTGAATATTAAACATTTAGTATTGCTGAAAAAAAAGACACACTGTTGAAGTTTTTCAGCTTGCACTCATCAGGATATTTCACAAGAATGCCAGTAGTAAAGGGAACAACAATTTATACTGCATGAGATGAGAGTGCTGATGGGTTGTCAAGTGGATTCTGATTGGTAGAGGTGTTGTCATAGAGAATGTACCAGGGACCACTTGACTTCCAAGTTTTTGTTCAAATTCAAACCAGGCAGGTTGACTCTGATTGGTCAAGGCATTGCCATGGGTAATGAACTAGGGATTAGCTTTTCTCCAAGCTTTTGTTTAGTTGCCTATCACACAGATGAGTAATGTGTTATATGAACTTCAGCACCGGTGTGGTGCCAGGTATGTAGGCTGTACATCCCAATAACTGGCTGATTGTATCAAACAGCATGTCCCTTTGGCTGTTTGCAACAGGCAAAGTACTGACCGTACCCAGCTAGCCAGTGTTTGCAAAACTCAAATAATAACTTCCAACATTAGATGTGATTCTGCGATTGGACAACACTTGCTAAACAATCCTGATTGTGCTAAGAATTACACTGAAAACCAACTTAAGATTATCAGTTGGGCTCACTGTGTGGTTCACTTAAGCATGCTAGAAGTTACGTATATTTACACACGGGGCTCGGTCCTTTGCAGACAGAATGAGTATGCCCACGCCTTTGTCATCTTGAATTTGAACAAAAACTCGGTAGTTAACTGTTCCCTGGTGCATTTTGCATGGCAACACTTCTACCAATCGGAGTCCATGTGCCAACCAATTAGTACTCTCTTCTCGTGCAGTGTAAATGATTTTTTTCCTTTACTATTGGTATTCTTGCAAACTGTCCTGATGAGTGCAAGATGAAAAGCTTCGACAACTTGTTTCTTTTTTCAGCAATACTCAAGTTCTGCACTACCAAATGACTATTTATTAAACATTTTAAGATACTTACATTGTACCGTTGCAGGGTTAATTTAGGGGATAAACAAAAAGAATATGAATCTACTCTGGGACTTTAGAGCTTTATAAACTGCCCGCCTTTGCGGTGGAGCTTTCAATTCTCATGGTTCAGTGCATTAATTACAGCCTCAATACTACTGTCAACTTTCTCTATTTCCCTTCTAGGATGAGGATACTGGGCTGATTACAGCAGGTTGTATGTAATTACTGAAGAAACCTTCCAGCATTTAGTCCAATTGCAATCAATTGAGTATCACTTGCAGTCATAAACAATCATGCTGACAAGGGTTACTTCACAATTCACAAGGGAAAATTCGTTCCATCCCACAAACAATTAATTTTGTGAGTCATGTAAGTGTTTGAGTTGGGGGGGGGGAATGTTCTATCATATAACCAATTATATGTATGAGTCACATTGAATAAAAGCCTGGAATATAAATAGTTAGAATATTCTGTAACTGAAGTAAAAGACTAAACAATTTTTAACAAAAGTTATTTTTTACACCCGCCATAAACAGCAGCTTGTGACACATCATTTAGTAACAATTATTGAATAACAATTTTGAGGCACAAGGAATTTAATTGTGTGGAAAAGTGATTCTGGATCCTAGGGTTGGGGAGCGTGGATTTCATATCTGGGGGGTACTTAATTGATTAAACAAAATATAGCATTCAGTTATTGCAAAGGTAGAGTGGGTGAAATTTGTCTTTAGGGTGATAGCACAAATTTTGTCTCGCCATTCCTGCCCTGAAGGTAATGGCTTCACCTATTCTGCAAGTTCTCTTACATAGCAGAGCCTAAACTTGGAGGGATTGTCCGGCCCTGCCCACCATCGCGATCGTCCGGTCCTGCTGAAAGTCAATGGACTTTTGGCTGGGCCACTGAATCTCCTGTGGCTGGTCCCACCACAACAGGTCCAGAAAATCCTGCCTTCTGAGTTTAGACAAGCTGGTCCATTTTGGTGGAATCGGTGTATGTGTGTGTGTGGATCGGCCCTCGGTCCTACTGTTGCCTGATATCCACTATGGGATGAAAACCTTGGACACTTTTGCTCCTTCGCAACCTGTCACACGTGCACCATCTGTAAAACTATCATGGCTTTTGTGCATTGATGCTGAAGGTGTGGGCAGGGTTCTCAATGGGTACTTTGCCTTCACTAAGGAGAGGGATGATGTAGACATCCTAGTTAAAGAGGAGTGTGAAATATTAGATACAGTAAGCATAGTGAGAGAGGATGTACTGGAGGGACTGGCATCCTTGAAGGTAGATAAATCCAGATAGACTGTATCCCAACCTGATAAAGGAGGCCAGGGAGAAAATAGCGGATGTTCTGAGGATCATTTTCCAACCCTTACTAGATACAGGCAAGGTATCAGAGGTTTGGAGATCTGTGAACCTTGTACCATTATTTAAAAAGGGTACGAAGGATAGGACACAAAATTATAGACCTGTCAGTCTGACTTCGGTGGTGGGAAAATTATTGGAATCAATCCTGAGACACAGGATAAACTGTCACTTAGAAAGACATGGATTGATCAGGATAGTCAGCATGGTTTTATTAGGGAAAGATCATGTCTTACTAACTTAATCAAATTTTTTGAGGAAATAGGGAGGGATTGATGAGGGTAGTGCAGTGGATGTTGTCTACATGGATTTTAGTAAGGCATTTGACAAGGTCCCACATGGCAGACTGGTCAGAAAAGTGAGATCCTATGGGACACGGAGGAAGGTGGTGAGTTGGATCTAAATTTGGCCCAGCAACAGGAAACAAAGGGTAGTGATCAATGGATGTTTTTTGCGGGTGGAAAGCATTTTCCAGTGGTGTTCCACACGGCACAGTGCTGGGGCCCTAGCTGTTTGTTGTATATATTAATAATTTGGAATTAATGTGATCAGGAAATTTGCGGATGATAGGAAAATTGGCCGTGTAGTTTAAAGTGAAGAGGATAGCTGTTGTCTCCAGAATTATATCAATGGTTTGGTTGAGTTGGTGGAAAAGTGGCAAATGGAATTCACTCTGAAAATTATGAGGTAATGCATTTGGAAAGGGCAAACAAAGCAAGGGAATGCTCAAAAAACTGGAGGGTATTGAGAGGGGCTGAGGAAGTGAAAGACCTTGAAGTGCATCTTCATAGGTCCCTGAAGGGGGCAGGACAGGTGGATAAGGTGGTAAAGAAAGCAAATGCAATGCTTTCCTTTATTCGATGAGATATTGAATACAAAAGCAGGGATGTAATGCTGGAACCGTATAAAATGCTAGTTAGGTTGGAATTTTGTGTACATTTCTGGTCCTCACATTACAGGAAGGACATAATTGCTCTGGAGTGAGTGCAGAGGAGATTTACAAGAATGTTGCCTGTGCTTGAAAATTGCGGCTATGAGGAAAGATTGGACAGGGTAAGGTTGTTTTCCTTAGAACAGAGGATGTTGCAGGGTGACTTAATTAAGCTGTACAAAATTATGAGGGGCCTAGATAGGGTAGACAGGAAAGACCTGTTTCTTCTAGCTGAGGGGTCAATTACCAGGGGGCTTAGACTTAAGTTGATTGATAGAAGGATTAGAGGGAAACATGAGGAAAATCTTTTTCACCCAGAGGGTGGTGGACATCTAGAATTCACTGCCTGAATTGGTGGTTGAGGCTGAAACACTCAGCTCATTTAAAAGGTACCTGGATCTGCATCTGAAATGTCACCTGCAAGGCTACAGACCAGGTGCTGGAAAGTGGGATTAAAATGAGCAGCTAGTTTTTTTTTTCTCTTTTTTGGCTGGCGCAGACACGATTAGCTGAATGATCTCTTTCTGTGCTGTAACTTTTCTATGGTTTACCATTTGTTTCTGTAACTTATCTTTTATTTTGTCGCTTCAGTTTAGTCAACAGCCTCTTAAGCTATGATTCCAGAGCTGTTTCAAATGGGAGGGTTGCTGATCTGATTCACTGGGGGGAATTTTAACATTAGTGAGATGATGGGACTGGGTATTGGTGGAGGGTTAAATGGGCAAAAATTCTGAGAGCGTGGAAAAGCAGATTCCAATCCCCAACCCCAACCCCAGCTTCTGAGTTTTACTGAGTCAGAATGGCAGGGATAGGGGGGAGCTGCAGCCAATCTACTCCCAGGAGATTGTTGACATTTTAAATGCAATATTACGGCTAGAAGCCTCGGATTTAACCTGCTTTGCAGGTTTTACCCTGGATGGCCTGATTTCCTGGGCCCTCAGGATGCCTGGCAGTTAGCAGCCCTTGTAGGCCGGGAGTGTTTCCTCTTGCCCCACAAGGACTGTGAATGTCTCATCCGCAATGATTACAACTCCCATCTCAGTTCACATCGTCCTTTCTACTCTGAGATCACCGGCTGCCTGACCTTCCTTAATTTCTCCTGTCAATCTCCAAGCTGACTTCATTCTATTCAGAAGCCAGTTCATTCCACCATGGGACCTCATATTTGATTTTGAACTCTTAATGTCTCCTCCCTGTTCTCCCTTCCATAACCTGGACATATCTATCCTAATCTTGGCCATAACAAAAACAAAAATTGCTGGAAAAACCTCAGCAGGTCTGACAGCATCTGTGGAAAGGAAGACAGAGTTAACGTTTCGAGTCCTCATCAGAACTAATCTTTGCCATGCCTGTGCAACTTAAATTTTCTCTGTGTCCTTTCATATGCCCATTTTGGCTGTCATTCCAGACCCAAGCACATTATTTCTACTCCATTTTTCCTTCTCTGCTCATTTGGGCTTTTCTCCCCTGTCACGATCTCTTTGTGTTGCCACTCATGCCTCTTTTCATTTCTCCCCCTCTTAGGCACTTTGCTCCACCAAATTCCTGCCCAGCCTATCTATTCCATTATCTTCCTACTTTTCTACTGTTGTTCCAGACTTGACTCCATCATATAAACCCAGAGCCTCCATCTATGCCACTCTCTGCATTCTCCGAGGGATCATCAAAGCATTAGTCACTATTTCTAATGCAGTCAGCAATCCCAGATATTTCATTCTCCTCTCTTGCCATCATTCCCATCCAGAGTGCCCTCGGGAAGCTGATCTTGCTGACACATGCAACTCACCCCTCCAACTGCTAACCACAAGGATTTTATCAGCAGAAGAACATTCACAGCTCTTTTCCCATCTTCCTGTAGAGTGCCCATTTAACTATGAGCAAGGGCCTTCGCAATCATGACCTTATTGTGCACGATTGCATTGACATCATGGCTTTGACGCAAACTTTGTTCATGGGTGATGATATCTTGGACCTTACTAAAGCCCCCCTGCCTAACTTTCCCTTTCACCAACCACTACAGCTAAACTGTGTTGGTAGCAGTGTGGCCATTATCACCAAATCTCACCGATCTGTGCAACTACTCCCCCCTCTGAATGCCTCACCTTGATTCAACGGCTCTTGCCTCTCTTTTAAGCAACTTCTCATCTGCAGTGATTCCAACTTCCATCTCAACTCCTTTGTCCTCTCTCCTCTGACCTTCCTTAATTTCTTCTGATCACCAGGGCCACCCACTCAACTTGGATTGCTTTTCTTTGGATAGTGAAAGCTATTTTTAACTTTAGTTTAGCGCTAATAAATCTCTGAAAATGCATTAGCATGCCGCTCCATTAATCAACAAGAGCATGGCTGTCCACCTACAATTCCCAAATAATGAATTTAAGACCTGGCGCAAGATGCAGAGTAGAGGCGGAAGCTCTTCCTCACTATCAGTAGGTTGGGGACCATTTAAGAGGGATGTCAAGCTTAGTATTACATCCCTCCTGAAATAAGTAACAAATTGTGTGCCCACATGCTGAAGAGAAACAAAGCATGCAAATTTTAAAAAAACAAGTACATGCAAAGTATTGGGAGAAAGAATGAACAGTGTAATTGTTGAGTTACATAACAATGTTCTGGATGCCTCTTAAGTGTACCATCAACAGAAATATGAGGATAAATAGCCTAGAAAGGAATCTGATGTTTTTTTTTTGGTAAATTGATTTCTGGGAGGTTATTGCACCAGAACTGTTTCTGGCTTCAGAGACATCAAGGGCCTTTGATTACAGCATGGGAGAAAGCAAAAAAGGGGCAAATAGTTCAAAAACTCAAATTGAAACTATGTATAATTGGGTGCTAGGCTAGGAGTCTGGTCAGATGTATTGGCTTTGATTTATAAAATCTATCTATAAGAGTTTTAATTGTCCTCTTCTTTCAAAGTCTCAGTTATGGTGCATCAGTGGATGAAAAGTGTAAATAATTCTACAGCTCCTGTCATTAGACATCTGGTGTAAGAACTGGTGCCTCAGGCCCCTGGATCAGCAGGTCTGATTTCTTCACAACTATTGCCTATGAGGCTGCAGCCTCATAACGGGGAATACAGCTTCTAGGCTCCAAAGCTCAGTTCTGTTTAGTTTGATTAGGCCCATGATTTGGCAGCTTTCATGGGACCCTGTAGCCTGGTTCTGTAGTGACTCGTCACAGACTCATGCCTATATTGTTTTGCTCCAGAGCCGTGCTTCAGAAACTTTCAGTTGCTTCGGCCTAGATTTCCAAAACCTTTAGCCTCAGGTTCGTGGTTTTTTCAGCATGGTGCCTCAGGCAATTTCACAGCTTCCAGCCTTAGCCAAATACATCACCAGCTTCCAACAGAGCAAGGGAACAGAATGACAGAAGAATAACAATTCGAGGTAATGCACTCCCAGTATTGAATTCACTTTAATTATTTGATGTCCTTAGGATGAATTGTGCAAGTATAATATGCATTTTACTATTAATCATGCATTGTGAAATGCTAATGGCATTTGAAAATTTGAGGGTTAGCATTATCATGTCAACATGTATTGCAGGTCTAAGTGCCAGGCTGATATTAGAATTAATGACTAGGATGATTTTTTGTTTTCTTTATCTACCCTCGAAATCATGATGAGAAAGTGTTTTTGTTTTACTATGCCCCAGCATGTGTGCTGTTCTTCCATTTGTCCAACAAAAATACCCTTCTGCTTGGCTGTCTCTGAACAAGGCCTCAAAATAGTAGCAAATCACTAGGATTCAGATAAACCCAAAATTAGATTTTTGTGGATAAAGTGGTTTTATCTGCATAATACAAAGATCAGGGTTTTCAGACACAGGAAGCATTGAGATCCTGTCAGGGAAGAAACTTCCATTTGTTTGCAATCGATCCTTTTGTTTAAATAGAGTCCAGGCTGGATGCATTTCTGCTAATATTGCTTTGATATGGTTGATAGTATATTCATAAGTATAATACAGAAAGATGTGAAAATAGTTTGCTTTTATACTGACAGGAAATGCGATTCCAATTATTGCAAACTGCAAAATTGCCTCTTTTGCAAAGCTCTGTTTCGAACCATGTAATTTCTTTTTGACATGCTAGACTCATTGTATCAAAATGCCTTGCGATTACTTAAGCTTCTATTCCTCACTCAATGTCTGCCAGCAAGAGCTCGACAATTTGTAGTGAGTATAGGTGAATTATACCGAATCAGATGGTGGATCTGTATTGTTTGAAGATATTTATCACTGAGAAGATGCATGGATTTTAAAAAAGAAGGGAAAGTGTCTTTTTATTTTGTACTTTGGATTGGGTGAGTTGGTATGCTGTGGACGGTCAGTTTTTAGCTCAGCAAATCCTTGTTATTTATCATTAAAGTGAGGCAGACTTGAGTGGGGATTTAGGCAGGAAAGGACCGGCTTTTCTAGAGATATCACTTGGGTCTTTGAAGACAAATTACTGCAAGCTTCTTTCTTCCTGAAATATAGCTTAATTAAAGAATAAGGCTATTGATTGAGTAGTAATAATGTATGGTTCAGCGTTACAAGAGACATGCAGATTAAGACCATGCTGACTGAAGCAGAGTGGTAATAAAGTAAAAATTAATTAGCACATTTAAAGCCAAAAAATGGACAGTAAAGAGCATTCATTAGCTTTCTGGATGCTTATACACACCAGCATATCATTTACAACTGTATTGCACAGCCAATAAAATATATTCTAACAATAGTGCTCTCAAAATTAGAATTACTACTCGAGAGCTGTTTTTCACAGTATCACAAGCTGACTTGGAGCAATTATAAATTGCACCAGACATGGATACCATCAAGAGTGTCATCCTGTGCATTGGATCAGGCATAATAATGATCTTTGGAACTATAATTTCCAGAGTACCAGCGCCCAAACATATAGGCCAACTGGAACCCAAGTCATTGATCTATTTGGAAATGTCAATAGTTAAGAGTCATTAAAGGATTCAAATAATTTTAGGTTACAGTCGGCCACTTGTATCAGGAAGTAATTGTTGATAGAACAATTGTGATAAAAAAGATCTTACATAGTTGGCAGCATTTATCGTAACAAAAATGTATTGCATCAAAAAGTATATTATAAAAATTAAGATCAGCAATATTAGCTGATATAATTATTTTCTTTCAATTTGATTTAACCATATATTTATAAAGTGAGCAGTAAGGGCACCACTGGGAGAACTACTAGGGAATATGCTGTTATTATTTGGAAAAGTCCTACATTGACCTTTCATGAATTTAAGTGTTTCTAGTATGGAACTTTGTTCATCACCTCAAATTGCTCTGCGCATTGCCACTACAAGTGACGGATCTGTGGCTATCAGTGCTTCACCCTGTTTAACAATTTAAATCACAAGTTAAGTGAATGATCAGTATCTAAGTTTCAAAGGGCAAACCTTCATTTGTCCAATTTTTTTCATGGTCCAAGTGGGCTTATAATTCAAAAGAAAATCATAACACCCAATGTCCTTTACTGAAATTTATAAAGTGTGCACCCACTGTAATACTTTACTAAAATCCTAATGACAGCATTGGAGGAGTCTGGTGTGAGAGCTGAAGAGCTACTAGGTTAAATATTGTCTTTTTTGATTATAATCCAACTCTCTCATTCATGAGGTTCAGAAACTCATCCATTTTAATATCATCTATAGTGTCAACAGAAGATCAAAAGTAGCCAAAAACTGTTTTTCAGTCTTCGAGTTCTTTTATCCACAGTGCTATTAATGATGACAGTCACTCTTTGTGATTATCTGTCCAATATGTATGATGAGGTTTGACACTTTGCAGTAGCTTTGGCTTTGGAAGCAGTCTATTGTTCATAGACAATTAAAAGGAGCAATAGCGTTTCACAGAGGATAGACAAACCCCAGCCCATTAACCTGTAGGAAGTAGATATTACTTAATCACTAGATGCAGTACGAACAATTATAACAACCCATTGTTTACTCTACATAGGCTTACTTCAAGTTTGCCTTGCGATATCAAAATTGGAAAAATAGAAAAGCAATAAATTGTGCACAAGTACTTTCAAAAGATGCAGAGTCCATCTGATCAAATGCCTATGGTGTTCACCAGTTTGCAACATTCTCCTTCAGATCCCATGATTACTTCCTGCTCCTTCAGCTAGAGGATACAATCCAGCTTAAGTCATGGACCTCTCATAGCAGGTGTGTCCGTGCTTGGGTGCAAAAGTATAATAGATATTTTAGTGAATAAATGGCCAAAATGCTAAAATTCATCATTCTGTCAGGTTACTTAACAGCCCGGATTATTCTAATTTCTCTAGCATTTTCTAATTTTGTGGATCCCGAATGATACCCAGGGCTGCTAACGCTGCAATTATTTTGCAACTGGCAGTATCGTTTTTCGGACATGACTTCATTACACCTATGTCAGATCTTTTCTACTGCTATCTGAGTGAGGGTCACCTGGTGTCACCTCATCTCTGTAACTGGAGTCATATAGGTTGAGACAAATCTCATTTTTCCATAGGCCCCATGAGGTTACATTCAATTGAGAAATACTCATCCTTGTAGATGCAGATTGCAGTTATACAACCAATGTTACATCCTTTAACATAAACCATTACAATGATTCATGTTGACAAACCAAGCCATTCATGCTGATCAAATACATGATGTCTTCAAGAAATATAGGTATCCCCATGCTATAGATATGGTTAATAGATCAAGGCAATAGCAAACCTAAGTCTAATTCAAAGACATGATCCTTTTTAATAAATGTCAAGATAAAGAAGCCATGTTGAGTTCAAGCTGTTGAGTTCAAAACTTTTGCTCATTCCTTTAAAGCTGACAGAGAGGCCATAGGGAATGCTGTAACTTCTCAGGTTAGCAAACACCAAGCCCTTCTCACTATACTCATCTTGCAGGACTAGCAATTTGAGCTATTGCAACTTTAAGTCCTGCTGTTTAACTGTTCAATTTTCCCACTCAGCAGGCAGAAATTCAAACAAGACTATTTAAAAAGATGGCTAAGGCAAAATCCTCACATGTTAGTTCAAGTTGATATCCTCCTCCTTCTTCAGGTACCATGCCCAAAGAAGGTGTAGGCGACCATGGACTTGCATTGGACTGGTCCATGATTATGCAGTGGTTTGCCTTTGCCTTCTGCAGAATGGCTGACCAGCCAACACTCCCACTCTTATTGCCTGCCATCATGCATATTGGAAGGATCTACAGGCTGATAACTGACTCCTTTGGCCATGTTATAACCACACCTTCCATGGGCATCAAGTCTTGACGTGGTACTTTGGACATTCTGGCCGAGAGTTAGGGATGCTACCTCTCTTCAAGCTGATATAGAACCCCCAAACAAGTAGTATTATTAAAATCTTGCTTACACATTGAAATCCCAGACAATATTGCTGGATTTGGGAAGGGTGATTAATCTGTTTAAAGTCTGGCACACTATGCATCTTGCACGGCCAGACTGGTGTTCTCACCCACATCATCATAAGATTGTAGTTCAGTGCGCTGATTAGTTTATTCTCAAGTTTATTCTTTAATGCTGGAAAACAAACGCTAAAGGAATATTCCCTTATCCCCAGAACCTCCCAGTCGTTATTGATTTCATAATTAGACTATGAATAGCCAGATCTTCCACTCCTGTAGCAGTATTCCAGGTACCTAGATCCAAAGTTTCTGTTAGTTCTCTATTAGTAGAGCATATTTCCAGCAAAATTAGTAATTTTGTAATAAATCTTCAAAGTTTGCTTAAATGTGATAGAATTCATTTTCAAGGAATCGCCTTACTGGGGCAATCTCAGTCGACCAAGTGAGTAGACCTATAGTCATATAATATAAAAGCAAAATACTGCTGAAGCTGGAAATAAAAACATAAGAACTAGGAGCAGGAATAGGCAATTCAGCGCCCCCTGCCTGCCCCACCTTCAATATGATCATGGCTGATCTCATTTTGGCCTCAACTCCAATTTCCCGCCCTTTCCCCATAACCTTTCAACCCATTTCTAATTAAAAATCTGCCTATCTCCTCCTTAAATTTACTCAGCGTCCCGGCATCCACTGCACTCTGAGGTAATGAATGCTACAGATTCACTTTGAGAAAAGTAATTCCTCCTCGTCTCTGATTTAAATCTACCGCCCTGTAGCCTAAAACTACATTCTAGAATGCCCCGCAAGGAAAAACATCCACTCCACGTCTACTTTGTCTATCCCCTTTAGCATCTTGTATACCTCAATTAGATCTCCTCTCCTCCTTCTAAACTCTAGTGAGTATAGGCCTAAACTGTTCAATCTCTCCTCATAAGTCAAGCCCCGCATCTCTGGAATCAATCTAGTGAACCTCTTCTGAACTGCCTCCAATGCAACTACATCCTTCCTCAAGTAAAGGAACCAAAACTGTGCACAGTACTCCAGGTGCGGTCTCACCAATGCAACAACGCTTCCATATTTTTATACTCTATTCCTTTAGCAATAAATGCCAAAATTCCATTTGCCTTCCTTATTACCTGCTGTACCTGCATACTAGCTTTCAGCAATTCATGCATGAGGACACCGAGATCCCTCTGCACTGAAGCATTCTGAAGTTTCTCTCCATTTAAATAAGTCACCTTTTTATTCTTCCGACCAAAATGGATAACCTCACACTTACCCACGTTAAATTCCATCTTCCAAATTTTGGCCCATTCATCTAACCTGTCCATATCCATTTGTAAACTTCTTATTTCTTCATTGTAACTTAATTTCCCACCTATTTTGGTGTCATCTGCAAATTTAGCTATAGTACCTTCTATCCCTGAATCCAAGTCATTAATATAGATTGTAAATAGTTGAGGCCCAAGGACCGAACCCTGTGGCACCCCGCTAGTTACAGCTTGCCATCCAGAAAAAGAGCCATTTATCCCGATTCTCTGCTTTCTGTTGGTTAGCCAATCCTCTATCCAAGCTAATATATTGCCCCTAACTCCGTGTGATCTTACCTTGTTTATTAATCTTTTGTGCGGCACCTTATCAAAGGCCTTCTGGAAGTCCAGATATACTACATCTACAGGATCCCCATTATCCACTTTGCTTGTCACATCTTCAAATAACTTTAGCAAATTAGTCAAACATGATTTACTCTTCATAAAACCATGCTGACTCTGATGGATCGTATTTTGACTTTCCAAATGCCCTCTATCACTACTTCATTAATAATGGATTCCAACAATTTTCCAACAACAGACGTTAAACTAACTAGTCTATAGTTTTCTACCTTTTTGAATAAGGACGTTATATTCGCATTTTTCCAGTCCACTGGAACCTTTCCAGAAACCAGGAAATTTTGGAATATTACAGCCAATGCACCCACTATCTCCGCTGCCACTTCCTTTAAGACCCTGGGGTGTAGGCTATCAGATCCTGGGGACTTGTCACCCTTTAATCCCAATTGTTTGCTCAGTGCTTTTTCTCTAGTGATGGTGATTGTTCTAAGTTCCTCCTTCTCCATACCCTCTACTACCTGTTACTACTGGGTGGTACTAGTATCCTCCACTGTGAAAAGTCAGGCAAAATATTGATTAAGCGTTTCTGCGTTCCCCACTATTAACTCACTAGTCTCATCCTCCAAGGGACCAACATTCACTTTAGCTACTCTCTTTCCTTTTGTATATTTGTAGAAGCTTTTGCTATCAGTTTTTACATTTTGTGCTCGTTTTCTTACATAATTTACCTCTGTTCTTTTTATTTTTTTTAATAACCATTTGTTGATCTTTAAATGTTTCCCAATCTTCCAGCCTGCTACTGACCTTTGCAATTTGGTGTGCCTTGGTTTTCTTTAACTTTCTTGCTTAGCCAAGGATGCTTTTTCCCCCTCTTGCCATCTTTCTTCTTCTTTGGAATATGTTTTACTTGGGAAGAATTGAATATCTCCTTAAATATATCTGCCACTATTCATCAACTGTCCTACCTTATAGTCTTCCTGTCCAGTCCACTAGAGCCAAATCTGCCCTCATGCCTATGTAGTTAACTTTGTTTAACTCCAGAACACTAGTGTGGGACTCAAGTTTCTTGCTCTCAAACTGAACTTGAAATTCTAGCATGCTGTGATCACTCTTCCCTAGAGGATTCTTTACTATGAGATCATTAATTAATCTCATTTCATTACACAAAACCAAATCCAGAATAACCTGCTCCTTGGTTTGTTCCACAACATATTGCTCCAAGAAACAATATCTAATACACTCTATAAACTCTCCCTCGAGGCTATCCTTGCCAATTTGATTAATCCGGTCGAAATGCATATTAAAATCACCCATGATTATTGCCGTGCCTTTCTTACATGCTCCCAGTATTTCCTGGTTTATACTGTGTCCTACTGCTGAGCTACTGTTTGGGGACCTATAGATTACTCCCAGCAGGGACCTCTTTCCCTTGCTATTTCTTATTTCTACCCAGACTGACTCTACATCTTGCTCTCCAGTGCCTACATCATTCCTCACTATAGCACTTTATTAACAAAGCTACACCACCTTCTTTTCCTTCCTGCCTATCCTTCCAAAACACTGAGCACCCTTGGATATTCAACTCCCAAACCTGTTCTAAAACAAAAATAAAAATACCTGGAAAAACTCAGCAGGTCAGGCAGCATTTGCGGAGAGGAACACAGTTAACGTTTCGAGTCCGAATGACTCTTCAACAGATCTAAGTAAAAATAGAAGAGAGGTGAAATATAAGCTGGTTTAAGGGGCGGTGGGACAAGTAGACCTGGATAGAGGGCCAGTGATAGGTTGAGATAGCCAAAAGATGTTATACACAAAAGGACAAAGAGGTGTTGAAGGTGGTGATATTATCTAAGGAATGTGCTAATTAAGGGTAGAAAGCAGGTCAAGCAAGGTACAGAAAGCCCTAGTGGGGATGAGGTGGGGGGAAGGAATCAAAAAAAGCTAAAAGGTAGAGATAAAACAATGGATGGAAATACATTTAAAAATAATGGAAATAGGTGGGAAAAGAAAAATCTATATAAATTATTGGGAAAAAAGGGGGGATCGGAAAGGGGGTGAGGATGGAGGAGAGATTTCATGATCTAAAATTGTTGAACTCAATATTCTGTCCGGAAGGCTGTAAAGTGCCTAGTCGGAAGATGAGGTGCTGTTCCTCCAGTTTGCGTTGAGCTTCAGTGGAACAGTGCAGCAGGTCAAGGATGGACATGTGGTCATGAGAGCAGGGTGGAGTGTTGAAATGGCAAGTGACAGGGAGGTCTGGGTAATGCTTGCGGACAGACCGAAGGTGTTCTGCAAAGCGGTCACCCAGTTTACATTTGGTCTCTCCAATGTAGAAGAAACCGCATTGGGAGCAACAAATGCAGTAGACTAAATTGAGGGAAGTGCAAGTGAAATGCTGCTTCATTTGAAAGGAATGTTTGGGCCCTTGCTCGGTGAGGAGAGAGGAAGTAAAGGGGCAGGTGTTGCACCTTCTGCGGTTGCATGGAAAATTGCAGGGGGAGGGGGTTGAGTTGTATGGGGTGATGGAGGAGGGACCAGGATGTCCTGGAGGGAATGATCCCTACGGAATGCCGCCAGAGGGGTGAAGGGAAGATGTGTTTGGTGGTGGCATCATGCTGGAGTTGGCGGAAATGGCGGAGGATGATCCTTTGAATGCGGAGGCTGGTGGGGTGATAAGTGAGGACAAGGGGGACCCTATCATGTTTCTGGGAGGGAGAGGAAGGTGTGAGGGTGGATGTGCAGGAGATGGGCCAGACACGGTTGAGGGCCTTGTCAACCACCGTGAGTGGAAAACCTCGGTTAAGGAAGAAGGAAGACATGTCAGAGGAACTGTTTTTGAAAGTGGCATCATCAGAACGGATGCGACAGAGGCAAAGGAACTGAGAGAATGGGATGGAGTCCTTACAGAAAGTGGGGTGTAAGGAGCTGTAGTCGAGGTAGTTCTCCCTGTAACCACGCCTCAGTAATCGCCACCAAATCACACCTATTTATCTCTATTTGCGCTGTTAACTCATCAGTTTTATTCCGAATGCTATGCGCATTCCGATACAAAGCCTTTAAGTTTGCCCTATTGTTATTTTTCCCTACTCTTATATGATTCTTTGGTGCAATATGGTGTTCACACACTCTGTCCATTCCTTTCACTTTTTGGTAACAATCAGCCTCGTCACTAACCTGCAATCTTATCCTCTCCTTAAACTTTGATTTTTTATATTTCCATGCAACTGAACCATCCCCCCCCCCCCAACTATTTAGTTTAAAGCCCCATCTACAACCCTAGTTACGCAATTCGCCAGGACACTGGTCCCAGCATGATTCAAGTGGACCCCATCCAAATGGAATAGCTCCCTCTTTCCCCAGTACTGGTGCCAATGCCCCATGAATTCGAATCCATTTCTCCCACACCAATCTTTGAGCTACGCATTTACCTCTTTAATCTTATTGACCCTGTGCCAATTAGCTTGTGGCTCAGGTAGTAATCCGGAGATTATTACCTTGTTTGTTCTGCTTTTTAATTTAGCCCCTAGCTGCTCATATTCCAAAGAACAAGGAACAGGCCCTTCGGCCCTCCAAGCCTGCGCCGATCATATTGCCTGTAAGCTAAAACATTTTGCACTTCCGGGGTCCGTATCCCTCTATTTCCAACCTATTCATGTATTTGTCAAGCTGCCTCTTAAACACCACTATCTTACCTGCTTCCACCACCTCCTTTGGCAGCAAATTCCAGACACTCACTACCCTCTGCATAAAAAACTTGCCCCGCACATCTCCTCTATAGTTTTCTTCTCTCACCTTAAATCTATGTCCCCTAGTAATTGACTCTTCCACCCTGGGAAAAAACTTCTGACTATCTACTCTGTTCATCCCACTCATAATTTTGTAAACTTCTATCAAGTCGCCCCTCAATCTCCGTCGCTGTAGTGAGAACAATGATTCCCTCAGCAGAACCTCTTTCCTCGTTCTACCTATACTGTAAATCCTATACCTAAATCTGAAACAAAAATAGAAAATGCCCAACCTGATGTGAAAGTTGTGTATTCAAGCCCCATTCTGGAATTTGAGCAGGTAATCATGGTTGACACTCAAATACATCACTCAGATGTTAATCAGAGGTGGTGTCCTTTTGAGATTGCTCAAGATTCCATCACAGTATTCAATGCCTCAGGTAACATTCTTTGATGAATGCATCACTGAAAAGACAGATTAACTGTGTGTTCATCTCATTACAGCTCATAATATCTAGTCGCACAGAAATTGACTCTTGTAATACAGAATAACTGCAGCTGTCCTTTAGAATAACTCTTGAACTTTGTGTTGTTGCTGAAAATATAAGTCAAAAAGTGCCAGTTCAGGTCAATATTATGAGACTAGTGTTGGCTGCCTGATTTTTATTTCGATACTTGGCTCAATCAAAGAAAGTAAAGATGAGTTTAACGGCTGTATTTGGTTGTGAAATAGCAGTCAAAGAATATTTGAAGCAACTTTGAGTAATCCAATTGACAATAAACTTGATGAGTTTAAGGTGAAATTTGTAGGAAAGATCAAATTCACAAACACTTTGTATAAGCCAGTTTCCAACTTGTTTTATTCTTTTGGCCTTTGGGAATTTTACAAAATATGATATTTAGTAATTTAATACAATAGTTGTTCATATGGAGGATGGTCAGAAATGCTGGATGGCAAATTTGACGACATCTAATTTAATAATTTCATAAATGTATTAAACTTTAACGAGATAAACATGAATCTTCAACAAATGTTGGCAAAACAAAAAAGTGACAAGTACTTCTGTATATCCATATCTCATTCCCATGTTGTTTTTCATTAGTATTGGAAGGGGGATCTGAACACTTGAGTGGTGTACACATCAGAAGCTCAAAAACTCTCAGAAGGTTGTGTTCCTGCTCATAGCCATACAAAATGCTTAGCAAAAGCCAGTTATCTTCCCATAGCAAGGAAAGGCAATTAGAGGGATGCCATCCTTAGTTGCTAGGGTCTTTGAGTGAGTGGCTCAGAGTAGTACTAGCAGAAGCTTGAGAGCAATCATTTGCCTGCCTGCCTGTTCTAACTGGCAGTGCTTTGAGTTAATAGAGGATCCCCCCCTCCCAGAATTCTCCTTCATTGATGAAAAATGGAGATTATTACTGACTTTATGGACTGTGGCAAGAAAGTACTACTTAAACATGTGGTTTCTCTTTTGAAGAGGAATGATTGCTTGTACTTGTAGATGTAACAAAATAGTGTGATCTTTGAGACTTCTTTCAACAATAGTTTGAAGCCCATGGCTGAATTCTTGGAGAAACCGATCTCTTTTGCGTTAATAATTGGTATCCATGGTATTTATGCTACCACGTCACCTGGAATGCCACAATTATTGGAATTGGAAGCCTGATCTAAATTTAATAACTGGTAGTTAAAAGGAGACCAGCACTGTTGGTTCACGAAGATAAGTGCTTTTTTCAGCACTTTTAGTGGGCCACATGAAGTGGCAGTGTTCTCTCTTCGAGGAAGCCTTTGGCCTGTACTCTGCTGATGGCAGCCTCTGTCTCACCGCCCCCGCCCCCACTGATAAAGCAGACTTCCACCACCGCTCTTCCATGTTTCGATGGCTGTTTCTGCATGCACAATCATGGCTGACCACCTCCTGCACCCCCAAGAACTGACCTCACCAGCCCCCTACCACCCATTAGTTCAAAGGTCCCTACATTGAGAGATGAGCCACAGGAAGCTGAAAAAATATATAATAATGTTAAAACAAGGAGGAAGTTATGACTCTATGACCTCCATGTCCTTGGTCTTGCCGGGTATTCCCTATGCTACCCTGCACACTCCCCATAATTATCAGGGCCAATAGGTGTTGTATAGATATATCATTCATTTTTCTTCTTTCTTCAATGATCTGAAACAGAACCCAGTAATAGAGCAAAACAATATTGCAGTTTTCTGTCGTTAAGGAATATAAGCTGTAAGAAGAGAAATTTATTACTGATGCATGAAGTAAATTTGCCAGAGTGCTTATTTAAAATTGATTCTGTGGGTCTACTTGCTCTTAAAAATGTTGATAGCAGTCCAAAAATGGGATGTGTCTTCAATTTTTTTCTGCAAGTGGTAAGGTGTTTGAGGGGCACAACTAATCTGGAAAACGTTTGCAGTGACAGTGTTTGTATTCTTATCCACTTACATAGCACTCTTCAATTGCCAGAAGCAAGTGTTGTCTGCTGTCATAGTTACATTAAACTCCTCTGGCTTCCTGTGGAAAGTTGAGCTGCTTTGAACATTCAAACTGAATTGCACTGTGAAGAATTGACTCAAAATTGAGTAAATCCAAATCAATTATATGGGGTTAAGATTGTAATAGAAATATAGTGTATGTGTGACCTAGATTTATTAACCCAGTTGCCCATTTGTGCACATGTATAGCAATTTAGTTGGGAGCTCAGAAGTGCAAATGAAAAGCCAGAAATAATTTCCCCCAATAACTTTTGAAGTGTTAGTGTTGCGCAGATTAAAGCAAAAATACTTCAATGTAAACCACATGTTGGACTTAATATATGAAATGCATTATTAAATGTTAGACCTGATTGAATGTCCTTCTTTCTCCAGTAATCCAAAAATGCTATTAACCAACCATCATCCATTAATTTGTTATTTTTAACCTGGTACTGTCCTGCATTTATAGCCTTTGCCCCAAGCTTGTCAATAAACAGATAGTGTTACATTTTTAAAAATGCATTCATGGGGTATGGGCTTCGCTGGCTGGGCCAGCATTTATTGCCCACCCCAGATGTCCTTGAGAAGGTGGTGGTGAGCTTCTTTCTTAAACCGCTGCAGTCCATGTGGTGTAGGTACACCCACTGTTAAGGAGGGAGTTCCAGGATTTTGATCCAGTGACAGTGAAGGAACGGCAAGGATGGCGAGTGACTTGGAGGGAACTTTCAGGTGGTGTTCCCATCTATCTGCTGCCTTTGTCCTTCTAGATGGTAGTGGTCGTGGGTTTGGAAGGTGCTGTCGAAGGAGCCTTGGTGAATTCCCGCAGTGCATCTTGTGGATGGTACACACTGGTGCTCCTGTGGCTCAGTGGTGTAGGGACTGAATGTTTGTGGATGTGGTGCCAATCAAGCAGTCTGCTTTTCCCTGGACGGTGTCAAGCTTCTTGAGTGTTGTTGGAGCTGCACTCATCCAGGCAAGTGGGGAGCATTCCATCACACTCCTGACTTGTGCTCTGTTGATGGTGGGGAGTTGGGATTGGGTTACTCGTCGCACGATTCCTAGCCTCTGACCTGCTTTTGTCATCACAGTATTTATACTGGCTAGTCCAGTACACTTTCTGATCAATGGTAACCCCTAGGATGTTGATAGTGGGGGATTCAATGATTGTAATGCCATTGATCATCAAGGGGCGATTGTTGGATTCGCTCTTGTTGGAGATGGTCATTGCCTGGCACTTGTGTGGTGCAAATGTTACTTGCCACTTGTCAGCCCAAGCCTGTATATTGCATTTGGACATGGACTGCTTCAGTATCCAAGGAGTCACAAATGGTGCTGAACATCATGCAATCATCAGCGAACATCCCCTTATGATGGAAGGAAGGTCATTGATGAAGCAGCTGAAGATGGTTGGGCCTAGGACACTACCCTGAGGAACTCCTGCGGTGATGTCCTGGATCTGAGATGACTGATGTCCAACAACCACAACCATCTTCCTTTGTGCTAGCTATGACTTCAACCCGTGGAGAGTTTTTCCCCTGATTCCGATTGATTCCAGTTTTGCTAGGTCTCCTTGATGCCACACTCTGTCAAATACTGCCCTGATGTCAAGGGCAGTCACCCTCACCTCACCTCTGGAGTTCAGCTCTTTTGTCCATATTTGAACCAAGGCTGTAATGAGGTCAGGAGCTGAGTGGCCTTGGCAGAACCCAAACTGGGCATCAGTGAGCAGGTTATTGCCAAGCAAGTGCCACTTGATAGCACTGTTGATGACCTCTTCCATTACTTTACTGACAATGGAGAGTAGACTAATAGGGCGGTAATTGGCAGGGTTAGATTTGTCCTGCTTTTTGTATACAGGACATACTGGGCAATTTTCCACATAGCCAGGTAGACGCCAGTGTTTACCTGTACCGGAACAGTTTGGCCAGAGGTGTGGCAAGTTCTGGAGCACAAGTCTCAGTACTATTGCCGGAATATTGTCAGTGCCCCTAGCCTTTCTGGTATCCAGTCCCTTCAGCTGTTTCTTGATATCATGCGGAATAAATTGAATTGGCTGAAGACTGGCATCTATGATGCTGGGGATCTCCGGTGGAGGCCGAGATGGATCATCCACTCGGCACTTCTGGCTGAAGATTGTAGCATATGCTTCAGCCTTATCTTTTGCACTGATGTGCTGGGCTTCTCCCTCATTGAGAGTGGGGATATTTCTGGAGCCTCTTCCTCCAGCCAGTTGTTTAATTGTCCACCACCATTCATGACTGGATGTGGCAGGACTGCAGAGCTTAGAGCTGATCCATCGGTTGTGGGATTGCATTAGCCCTGTCTATCACTTGCTGCTTATGCTGTTTGGCATGCAAATAGTCCTGTGTTATAGCTTCATCAGGTTGACACCTCATTTTTAGTTGTGCCTGTTGCTGTTCCTGGCATGCCCTCCTGAACTCTTCATTGAACCAGGATTGATCCCCTGGCTTGATGGTAATGGTAGAGTGGGGGATATGCTGGGCCATGAGATTACAGATTGTGTTCGAGTTCAATTCTGCTGCTGCTGATGGCCCATGGCACCTCATGGAGGCCCAGTTTTGAGTTGCTAGATCTGTTTGAAATCTATCTCATTTAGCACGGTGGTAGTGCCACACAACACGATGGAGGGTATCCTCAATGTGAAGGCGGGACTTCGTCTCCACAATGACTGTGTGGTGGTCACTCCTACTGATACTGTCATGGACAGATGCATCTGCGGCAGGCAGGTTGATGTGGATGAAGTCAAGTATCTTTTTCCCTCTTTTTGGTTCTCAGTCTAGCAACTATGTCATCTAGGACTCGGCCAGCTCGGCCAGTACTGGTGCTACTGAGCCACTCTTGGTGATGGACATTGAAGTCCCCCACCCAGAGTACATTCTGTGCCCTTGCCACCCAGTACTTCTTCCAAGCAGTGTTCAACATGGAGGAGCACTGATTCATCAGCTGAGGGAGGGGTGTACTTCGCAATCATTAAGAGGTTTCCTTGTCCATGTTTGACCTGATGCCATGAGACTTAATGGGGTCCAGAGTCAATGTTGAGGACTCCCAGGGCAACTTCCTCCCGACTGTATATCATTGCTGCCACCTCTAGTGAATTGGCTGTTGCCTGACAAGTCTGTGAGACAGGTCTCCCAATTTTGGCACTTGTGAGGAGGTCTTTGCAGTGTTGACAGGGTTGCGATTGCCGTTGCCATTGCCGGTGCCTAGGTTGATGCCAGGTGGCCTAGTTTCATTCCTTTTTTATGACTATGTAGCAGTTTTTTTACAACTGAGTGGCTTGCTAGGCCATTTCAGAGGGCATTTAAGAGTCAACCACATTGTTCTGGGTCTGGGGTCACGTGTAGGATGACCCTAAAGAGCATTAGTGAACCAGATGGGTTTTTACAACAATTGACAATGGTTCCATGGTCATCGTTAGACTTTTAATTCCAGATTTTTATTGAAATCAAATTCCACCATTTGCTGTGGCAGGATTCAAACTCCATTCGAACCCGGATCCCCAGGGCATAACCCTGAGTCTCTGGATTACTCATCTAGTGATAATACCATTACGCCATTGCCTGCCATGACATCTCTTAAAGTAGGTTCCTTATAATTAATAGGCACAAAGTTCTGTGCTGCATCGCAAAGGGTACAGTGAGCACATGGACGTTGAGCAGGAAAAGCCATTATACCATAATAATTTGAAGCATAGGATCTATATAAATTAGCATTGCTGGAATTAAGTTAAATTCATTACTTTCCTTCACCTTTCCTTCCTCCCTGAGGGTGCTCGAGTACAAGTTCCATATCTTACAATAACCTCAGATATAAACACTTGTAGCCATGTGAGAGCTTTTCAGCCCTGTTATTGACTATTTATTAATGAGGCAGGATGATCTTGATCAGTTGAACCTAATGCAGCCCTCACCTTATATCTACTTCTGCAACATTCCAAGTAGGAATGCTCAGTGCAGAGCAAGCAATGTTTCCCTTCCCTATTGGAAGAACGTTGAAGTCAATTGTAATGCCCTCGTTGTACATACAGCTGAGGTCACTTAACTTGCGTAAGCTAGTAACTGAACCTCAGTCCTTCATCGACTATAAGACTCCATATCACTCAATGTGGCGCACTTAATCTTCGAGTCATTGGGACAGTCAGTCATTGTCACTATTAATTTCTCATTATGAATTTGATATTTAATTAAGAACATAGGAACAGTAGACCATTTAGTTCCTTGAGCCTGTTCCACCATTCAGTTAGATCGTGGCTGATCTGCACCTCAAATTTATTTATCCATCTTTGATCCCTATCCCTTGATACCCTTACATAACAAAAATCTCTGTCTTGAAAATTTCAATTCATCCAACATCTGCAGCCTTTTAGGGGAGAGGATTCCACATTTCACTATGCATCATGTGAAGAAATACATCCACAATTCAGCCCTGATGGCTTCACTCTAATTTTTATATTGTTCCCCCTTGTTTTGTATTTCCCCACCAGAAGCAATAGGTTCTCTCTATCTATTCTTATCGAATCCCTTTATCATTTTAAACACCCTGATTAGATCGCCCCTCAAACTTCTAAACTCAAAAGAACACACTTTTATGCAATCTGTCCTGATAATTTAACCCTTTAAACTCAGGTATAATTTTGGTAAACATACACTGTCTCCATCCAAGGCCAGTATTCTACTTCCTGAGGTACAGTGCCCAAAACTAAACCCAGAATCCCAGGTAGGAGTTTAAGGCTCTAAATGACTTGAGCATAATTTCCTCCCCCTTGTATTCCAACCCTCTTGAGTTAAATGCCAATGTTTAAGTAGTGTTTTTTGATGTATTTTGTACCAGTGCACAACCTTCTTAGTGAATTTATATCTGGACACTCAAATCTCTTCATTCCTCCCCAATTTCTAGTCCCTAATCGTGAAGAAAATATTCCACTTTGCCCTTCTTGGATTCTTGCATCACAATTCCCCATTGATCTCCAGCTGCCACAGTTTTGCCCATTCGCTTAACCTATTAATTGTAAATGTACTTGTACTCTGTGCAACAGAGCATTGAACTCATAAACACTGTCCCTGTCACACTGTGATATGTGGATAAGTGATGTGGAATAATTGTACTCATCAATGCTCTACAGGAACATACAATTTAAATTTAGGATAGGTACGATGAATTGGAATGTACCTAGCACTGACTTTAGACTGGAATAGGATGCCATTTGTGTGATGCAAAACAAACTTGATTGATGATAAAAATGACTAGCCCAATGAAGAGGTGATTACCTTTAAGTATAAAACACAGTAAGATGATATTGATTATGTCAGTCTCTCCATGCCTGAAAGGTGTCATGGTACAAATAAACCTTACATAAGAAATGCTAATCTGTATAATACATTCACGATTAGGCATCTGCCACATATTGATAATTAATAAAGACTGCAAAGTGCATTGTATTATAGTTGATGCAGTGTTTACAAAACTCTTCAGAGATCTGTCACAGAACTAATTAACAAGGTCTGGCTCATTGCTGTGCATAATCTTCCCTATGTTTTTCACAGAGATCTTTTGTTGCTGGGTAATGGCACTCTTTTTGCAAGGCCAAACAGAAATTTGGCTACTTAATGCTTTTGTATGTTTACAATCCACAATTGAATTTAGAATTCTGGAATCGTGATCCAGACCTGTTTCAGGGATTTTCTTCCATCTTTTCGTACTGAAAGTCACAGGTCAAATGAAAAACAGAATACTGTGTGCTGAAAATGCTCAGTGGATCAGGTTGTGGCAAGAGGGGCAAAATTAATATTTCAGGTCAGTAACCTTTCATCAAAACTAGTTGAACAGTTGAAAGATCATCAACCAGAAGGGTTAGCTCTGATTCTGCCTTCTCAGATGTGGCCTGACCTGCTGAGTATTTTCAACATTTTAATTTTTTATTGCAGATATCCAGCATCTCCAGTAGTTTTATTTTATTTTCATGTTTTCTACAACACTTTTTTTTTGGTTGGTGGAATATCCGAGGAGGTAATTAGGTATTCACTTCTTTACTCTTTCCTACTCGGACAGATAGTTCCTGGAAAATATGTTGATTTTCTCCAGTGGAAAATGGATGATGTTTGCCCCACAAACATTATGGTGGCAGTACAGAGCCAATGTAGTTGCAAGATTGTTCCAATTTGGGGATAAGAATTGTCTTTTTGTAAAATGCAAACTATTAAATTAAACTTGTGGAAAGGTGAGCTTAATACTATTAATACGCATATAAATTGTACTAAAATGTGACCTGCTTTAGAACACGCTGATTCGTTACCAGATATGCCCCTCCTGGTCACATTTCTATTTGGAATTAATATTGCATGAAAAATTAGATAATTGAATGATTCAGTATTTTTCCAATGTTGCTAAGATGCCAATTATTTTGCATCATTATGGTTAATGCAAATTAATTCCTGTGTTCTTGAGCCTTCTGTAAGGATTGGTTTTGGATAGAGCTAAATGTCAGAATAGTAGTACCCGATTGCAAATGTTTTAATCTATGAATTATACATTGAAAAAATATGATTAGTTATTCTTATGATGGAAATCCAATACACACAAGCTAAGGATTTAATCAAACATATGCTTTGAACTTTTAGAAATGTGAAGCATCCATGTGGACTGGCTCAAGAAAGTAGAAATTGACTTCATTTGCCCTAATGAAATACATTTTCATTGGATAATTCATGCTTTAGAGAGGCATTAGATCATGGCTCTTCAGAATAGAGAATTCTGTTGTTTGAGAACTGGTTTAATTATTTAACATTTTAAAATCAGTGTTTCCTACACATTGAACAAATAAAACATGAATGCTAAGAGTGCTAGAACTCTTAATCTAATGGCAAGGATGATTTTAAAATTAGTGTGTTTATAATGGGATGCTGTGTAGTTAGTAATGGACAGGGCTTCATCTAATGCCAAAGCTATCAATGATACACTATACCCTGCAATAAATACCATTCTCATTCCTAGTTACTTCTATCTACCTTCTGTTGGTCTCTAGGCTTTAATCTCTAAATTTCAAGATGGCACAAATGTATGCTGATTGACAAATATTATTCCGTTTAGTTGCTATTAATCATAGACTTTGTGGGCCAACAAAAGGGCTTCTGCTTTCTTTAACAATTTTACCCGAAAAAGAAACCTGAACATAGGAACCAAGTGCAGTCAATTGCAAGAGGAGGAGGATAAACAATATGTTGAAGGGGAAAACCTTTGGGTTATCACTTTAAAATAAATACATGTTCATTGTGGAACCACAACGCAGGTAGCCATTTTGGAGGCAAATGCTTCTGGCTTGTTTGAACATATCTGACTTTGAGAATAAAGACATTAGGCTGTGTATGGTGAGTATGTAATGAAACTAGATTCCATGGTTGACACTACATGATGGATATGATAAGGACTAATAACTTGCTGATAGTGAAGATAATTATAGGGCTGCTTAAAATGGCAAGCACTCTTCTAGAATAAAATTGGTCCAGTTTCATTTGCTATCAAAGAGAACAACAAAATATGTATTGTACGTTTGATGCGGAAATATTTATAAAATTAATATGGTGCTGCTAAAATAATTTTTTTAATAGCAACAGCATTTTGCCCTAGATCTGTCGCTGCTGTACTAACCAAGCCCTGTTTCATGTCATGTCTTACCCAGGAGACGCACTCCAGGCTCATTGATGTAGGTTTATTGCATGGCATTAAAGCCATGCACTAACTGCATGATGGTACTAACCATTGCTTCCCTGACAACCATAGCTAAAGCCTATGCTGCCTGTGCATGCAACATAACCAGCCTGGTGACTTGTTAACTGAATGTACAGAATTTTTATAATTAATCACACATATGATTCCTTTCTGAATGTGTCGATATATTGAGCAATTTCATACTTGCCAGGTAATTTTGAAACTTAACTGCTAATCCTCATAGCTAGAGATATAAAATTCTAAGACAAGCCAGTAGAAAAATAGAAAAAACGTATTCCATTGACGGCCCAGGTGCCATGATGCTGGATTCATTCTTGTCACTGATCAAATTCAAATTAGGATTACAAAATCACAGTGGCGAAGGACTGTAGTGAACCATAAACTAATGTTCTAGCTGCTGAGATACTTTGTTAATCTCAATATCATCAAAATACTGCCTAGATGTACTGTGGAATAGTAATTTTAACAATGTTGAAGTGTTGCTTCTTATTTGGCTTGTTAACATCTATTATTTTGTTGGCTGGTCTTGGAGTACATGTGCATGAATGATTTTGTATGTTAAGCCATGGTACTAGAATGTTGAATATAAATTCAAGTACAAGTTGTATGTAAGGAACTCACTTCAGTTCACAGCAATTTCTTGATCTAGGAATTTCTATTTAACTGTTGAATATATCATATCTTATTGAAATATATCAGTATATATAAAAAGCAAAATGGATAGAAGAGCGTTCATATACTGTACTGAAGAACTTGTCAAGCTGTTAAAAAGACTGAGTTATTTTCAACTTGTATGGAACACTAGTCGTAAAACAGCTGGTATCCCTGGAGTACAAGTTAATGTGATATGCATTCATCATTGTCTGATTGGTAAACACGGTGATCAGATTGATTTTAAAACCATTGACATGAAATATAGACAGTAAATATTGATTTTAAAAAGCTAAATGATCACAAACTTCAGTTTTGTATGTGGTAGAAAATAAAGGAAAAGAAAAGGAGGATTTAAGTAAAACATTAATTTGATTTGACACATTGTTGGGACTGGCAAAATAAATGATATGAATTTGTATTATTAATTGAAACTAGAAAAATGTTATTCACTTTTTAGCTTCAGAGAAACTCATGATGACTGTTAAATAACATTTTATACAATATGCAAACATAAGTGATATCAGAAGTGCAGGCACAATACCATGCATCACGAGGGGTTAGCCCATTGTCTTTTCTTTCTCTTCCATCCTAGTCCAAGGCTAGTTCAAAATGATGTATGAAAATCTCACTGCTTTTGTGGATAGAAGGAACATATTGGGAAATCATTTAAACAGTTACTGCCATAGCCCATATGCTATCTACAATTCAGGAAAAAAAATAGAAGAGAGGATGGGAAAATGAGAGGGTGACTCTTGAGGGCAGTGGGGAGGGAGCTTTGTTGTTCCAAGCTCAACCAGCTCTAGAAATGATCCAGAACTGATATGCTTCCCTTTGAATTCAAAATTAATGCAAAAAGTACGAAGTTTTGAACTGTTTCAGTCTAACGTTCTTGCTTTTCTTTATCACTTATATTCCACGTACTGTAGAACTGTTGATATTTTTAATTTTCATGGCCCGACCTGTAAAAACCATTTCACTGCAAATACCTCAGACCTGTTGCACATTTAAGTATTTTGCAAATATATGTATGCTCAGGCCTTGAGTTTCCTTGCATAAATATGAACAGTTCTATAATATTGTAGGTACAATCAAGTGAGATAAAAGTAAATCGCACAAAGGGAATCAAGAGCATGGGCATTCTCTTTGTAGGATTAATGTGTAACAACATGTTGATGACCTTAACTTCTTCCTCTTCTGTTATTTGTATAAGGAATATTAAGGAGAAGGAGGCATTTCTTTTAGACAAGCACTTAATAATTCAAAGCTTAAAAAAAATAATTTCAGGGAGCAGCTTTCAAGTTTAACTTGATGAAGTTTCTGAATATTTAATTATAGGCTACTGTTGGCTATAAACACTGCACCAGTGACACTGAAGTCATGTTTGATGCCTTCTAGTTCACCTTGCCTCAAATCATGCATATGTTTGTAAGAGCAGTTCAAGAAAAGTATCTTATCCAACAGGCATCGTCTTAAGTGGCCTCTTCCTTTATGACTCAGCATGAAGGCCATCAAATGTATCTTTTCCCATGCCCACTGTCATAAGAGAAAATAATCCAGAAACATCAGGATTATAAGGCATTTCTTTTGATGCACCCATCACAGGAATCTTCTCCCAGGCCTATACTGATGTTGGTATTGAAAGCAACACCTCATACTTAGCTATATTGAGATTCATTTGCCAATTAGATGTCTTCCTTTATTTTGTCATAGCCCTCCTCTGCATTAAATACACCACCCCTTCCGCCCCCACTATTTTCGGGTTCAGGTCACTCACAAATTTTGAAATTGAAGTTCTGAATCCTAGGTCCAAATCATTTATGCAAACAGTGACTAGCAGTTATCCCAGCGCCAATATTTGTGGAATGCCACTTCCCAACTTTTGGCAGGCTAAATAATTACCTTTAACCCCTCTCTGCTTTTTGTTTTACAGTCAGCTTGCTATCCATCCTGCTACTTTCTCTTGACTCCATATGTTCTAATCTCAGTCATGAATCTATTATGTGGCAACTTCTTAAAGACCTTTTGGAAATCTAAATATATTACATCTACTACATTACACTTATCTATCCTGTATGTTACTTCTTCAAAAATTCAGTAAGATTAGTCAAGCGTTTCCGTTTTGAAATCCAAACTGATGACTGTTATATTTTTAGTTTCTAGTGTCCAAATCACTTTCGTTTGTTATTTATGTGTCTATGGAATAATATTTCTTTTGATATTTCTTGATAATTCAACATTGTAGTTTCTCTTTGCCTTCTTTTAACTTTTCTCCTAATCTTTTCCAACTTCTTTTTGTCATCCTCTGCTTTTATATCTTATGTACTTGGTGCATGTCTTTTTCTTTAGCTTCAATTTTGCCATTATTTCTTGATTCAACCATGGTGTGCCATTGTTAGCCAGCTTGTTTTTTTTTGCTTTTTAGTGGGATATATATCTCCCAGACTCAACTGATCACCGTTTTAAATGTTTCTCACTTCTGTTCCATTTCTTTGTCAGTAAATATTTTGAGTCTCTTTTGCTAGTTCCATTCTTATCCCTTTAAAATCAGCTTTTAATCAATTTATTTTTTTTGGACTTTGTATTACTCGTACCCTTCTCAATCTTTATCCTAACCCGTAAGTTGTGATCTCTATTGCCTAGATGATCCCCTACTTCTCTTAACTAGATAAGGAAGGAGTCCTGCATAGATTATAAAATCTTTATTTCCTTTTGCTTCCTCTTATTGGTTTATTTGGGGTAGTTAAGATCTCTCCATTATTATTTTATGTCCTTTACTCATTTCACATATTTACTTACAAATTTCTTCCTCCACCTCCTTTCCGTTATCTGGTGGTCTGTACCATTGTCAGCATAAATGTGATCAATCCTTTATATTTTATTTCAATCCATATGGATTCTATTTCTAACCTTCTGTTAGTTACATCCTTTTTCCTACTCCTATTACATTACCTCTAATTAGTACAGCTATTACAATTACATCCCCTTTTCTTCACTCTCCTTTATGATTATGCTATAACCTGCAATATTTAGTTGGTGGCCCTGCTCTTAATGTAGCCATGTTTCAGTTATTCCTACTATATCTGCTTCTTTGCTATGGATTATTGCTTCCAGTTCCCCTGTTTTATTTTGAATGTTGTGTATATTGTTGTAGGCAGATTAATTCACCTTCAGTGGTTGTATCTTTTAACTTGTTCTTAATGTGCTTTTATACTCCCTTTTATGCTTATTTTATAACTAGATTTATTCCCTAACTATTTCTGTTACCCTTGAAACTTCCCGTGGTCTGACCTTTACTCTCGCCTCCGGTCTCTTTTATCTTCAGATTTATGTTATTTTCAACATTTTCCTCCACAGCAGCAAGCCCTCCCACCAACCCATCTGTCCCTGCTTACTAGGGTTAGGTCCTATAGTCCTGTCGACAGCCCTATTTATACCGCAAATACGTGGAAGAAAATTGTAAGGAATAGTCTTAACTTCCAATAGGTGAATTACTTGAAAACTACTTGGGAGTCACAGAACTAAGAGATGCCTATTTTCATATATGAAACTCTATTTATCCTTGCCGCTGGAATACTAGTGTCAGCCCGGTTCAGGCAGAGCTTGTCTCTGCGATACAGCTTGCCCTGTCCCACTTTTGATGTGATTGTTCTCTAACCATCCATTCATCTTCAAGTCCCTAGTTCTCTTCTGAGATTGTGCAAATAAGATGGTCTCATCCAGGTATTATACTTTGTTTCAGCATCCCTTGTTTTGGGAGGGAAAAATTGGGAGGTTTGCTGCTCCAGTCATGATCTAGTGACCCATACTGCAAGTGATTTAGTGTGTGGATATCGGGTGAGAACAGAATTAAGCTAAGCTGGGATGTCCTCCCATGGCAGAACAAATAACAGTCATACATGAATAATGTCCATTTGGCTAGTTATCCCAGAAACAAGACTTGTATTCAAAATAAAACTCCATAAAATGTAAGGGCAGTTAAATAGTACATTTAAAAGCACATTCTGTACAATTGCAATTGGCATTATCCTGGCTTGCCATGGTTACCATATTTGGTGAGTTTCATACTGCAAGTGTATGAGAGAAAATAGTAAGGAACAGTCTTAACTTCAAATAAGTGAATTACTTGAAAACTGCTTGGGAGTCACACACCTGAAAGATACATATTTTCGTTTAAAAAAAAAACCCACCAGGTGCCCAATTCCTTGGTAGAGCCTCTTAAGTCTAACTGCAGTATGTGTTGAGAACCTGTCATAGAACAATCGGATTCTTTCTTTGAGTCTGTGGCAACAATTGACATGAAGTTCTGGACATTGCAAATTGTCATTCAGATAGTACTAGTTTCAGCCCAGAGGGTGAGTATTATATAAGGTACTGATTTGGGAGAGCTACCACTCCCTCTAGTAACTCTCTATTGGCTTCATTTCACTCTTGGTCAGGTATGTTGCTGGCTGCTGAGCAGCAGTCCGTATTTACCGGAGTGTGTCTGAGTCCTGACTTTTTACCAGGTTGGCTTTTTCTTCTTTGCCATTGAGTTGTCGGTGTTTGGGAGTCATCATGGGCTGGAGGATAGCATTTGCTGATAGGGAAGACACTTTCTTAAATTAGGTTTATAGAGTTTTAAAAGTTGATCATGTTTAACACCACAATTCTAATGTTGCAAATTTAGGAGATTGATTAATCCAACTGATTGATGGCACAGCACAGGTTGTTTTTCTATTGTGTTACAAAGTTATTTATTCAGAAAAAAAGTCTGCACAAATGTTGCCACCAGCAGAATGCTCCAAAGAGAAAACTTACAAATAGAAGGCTTCATGATCACTAAGATGTTTTGCTCATAACCCAATCCAACCCATGGATTCCTGAAAATGTCCGAGGTCCAAAAAGGAAGTCAAGGGAAAAAACTGAATTTCAGCTTCTGTTAGGTGTTGTTGTTTAGCTGACTCGTTCTGTTCAAATTTAGTTGGAATTTGAAAATGGACTTCTTTGATACAAATCTCTTTGAAGATGTCTCCCAGATCTCGATTAGCCTTGGTGAAAATAATTTCATGTCAGCTAAATATTAAAATTGAATGGCAATAATCAAACCACAATCCTTTCCTTTCTCGGCTTAGCTATTGGACAGTTGTAATGTAAGGTTCATTCATCTGATTGCTGTTCAGAGGTGTATTACTTTAGATTTTCCTCTGGAAATGTATGCTGTTCCCCAAAACATCGTTTTTTTTTAAACGCTGTCATTGTCCCTTGCACCAGTTGCTTGGACAAGTAGTTATTTTGCAGAGCTTTACTCATTGTTGACCTTCAGATCAAGCTTTTTCATTTATCACCATTTTGTGCTATTTATCAATCCAGCTTTCATCCCATCTGTGATAAATTGCATTAATTCAATCAACCTTAATCTTCTTCAAAAGCTTTATAAATGTCAACGTTTTCTGAAAATTCAATGAAAACTCAAACCTCTGTTCATCTATTTCCAGGTTATTAATCATCTGTCTTGCTAAATTCATAGCTAAATACTAAATTGAATGTAGCATCTGCCTCATTCCCTGTTTACATGTCATGTTAAGTAATTTATTATTTGTGTGAAGTTCTTTCTACTTCCACTACAATATTTTGTTTATTCCTAACGTTCCACTTTACATCAGAGATGTTGAAATCTACCATGATAATGAAGTACAATACCTTGGATTCCTAAAGCTAAATTCTGCTCATACTGAAAATCTGAAGTACAGAAAGTGCTGGAAATGCTCAGCAGGTCTGGTAGCATCTTTGGAGAGATGCTTCACATTGAGCAAGTGATCAGCTGCTATCAGGTGCCCTTTATTACTTTGTTGTTACTACCATTCTTCTGTGCAAACTGCTCCCATCTGTTGGAACATCGATAGTTGTCATTTAGCTACCTGCCTCTGCATCATAGTATCATAGGTTTAGGTTAGCTATGGAAGAAGACAAGGTGCAATCCAAAGTAAAAATAATTAGTTAGCGAAGGGCCAATATCAGTGAGATGAGAATGGATCTGGCCCAGGTAAACTGTAATTAAAGATTAGCAGGCAAAACTGTAATGGAACAATTTTTCTTTACCAGTGGAAAAAAAGGATGCTGCCAAAGACATAATGAAAGAAGAGGCAGTTGAAACACTGGATGGGCTAACAATTTATAATGAGGAGGCTTTAGAAAATCTGGCTATATTTAAAGTTGTTAAGTCTCCAGGATCAGATGAGGTGCATCCAAGGACACTGAGGGAAGTTAGGGGAAAAGCAGAGGTATTGGTCAATCTTCCAGTCCACCTGCAATGCATGGTGATGTCAGAGAAGTGAAGAATTGCAAATGTTACATCTTTGTTCAAAAAAAGGGTGGAAGGTTAAGTCCAGTCAGTTTAGCCTCAGTGGTTAGAAATGATAATCTGCGACAAAACTAATGGCCACTTGGACAATTGTGGATTAATTAAGGAAAGACAGCACTGACTTGCTAAAAGGTATCTATGCACCAGTACACTCATAAATATATCTATGGATAGAGATGTATATACCTTCCTTTAGCAGAAGATTGGTGTGTACAGAAGCTCCAACTCTCATGGAATTGTAGAATGATCCAATCATTCGGTCCATTGTGCCTATGCTGACATTTTGAAAAAGATATCCAATTCGTCAAAGTATGGTTGTGGCAGCAGGTTCAGTGACACAGAGACAATTAGTGAAAGCCTGACTACCTATAATTCTGGATGGATTTGCATAAGCTCAATAACTGTGTGTTATCTTTTTCAACGGCACTGGACAAAAGAAGGCATGTCAGGGTGCTATCTGCCAGCAGAGCCATCAGGTAAGATGCTACCAGCCATAGTTGGAGTACGTTAGGCCAACTTGGAAATGACCTGGGGAAGTGGTTTCACAGGCTGAGGGTCAGCCAAGATCCCAGATGCTGGGTTGTGCCATCCTGTATGGACACCTGCAACTAATAGGCAGCATAGAATGGGCACAGCCAGTGACAGTAATGAGCAACTGCAGCTTTCAACTTGTCTCTACCTCCTTCTAGGCATATGGTAGTGTTGATCTGTAGGCATAGTGCTGTATATTGGCAAACAAGGCTTATCCTCTTCACAACCTTCTCATGCAATTTCATGTCTGCTGCAGCAGCCGTCCAACAGGGAGTATGGGGGAATGCTGAGCCTTTCTGTCACTTGCCTGTAGATTTGGCACTCTTGCCTGTCACTTCTTAGCCATACCCTCTCCAACCTTGTCAAAGGCTGTCAATACATTGTGGTACCTTTTGACTTTTGCAAAGGCAGTAGGGATTTTCCCCCTATACTGACATAAGCTTCAGTTATCCAGATCTCTTTTAATATTATCTACATGCAATTTTTTCTGGTCCAGCCACTTGAATGTTCTCTGCAGCTGGAGCTGTGAATAATTAGATAAATAGTTGACCCACAAAATTGTATTTTGGTGAGATTTCTACAGGATTTTATTTGAAAAGTGACATCATAGCATAAGGATTGACCCAAAAGTGACTGAACTCTTTATGCCAGTTCCCTCTATATTGTCTACTCAGATTCCTTTGTTGTGGAATTCCTTACATTGCAATGCCAGACAGCAACCTTCCTGATTAAATTTCCTGGGCTATCCCCAATGATATAGATAGATGTTTTGGCTATATTTCAAAGCTGGGAAAACCCTTAACTGTAAAATCTTATTACCAAAACATTTTGAAATTAGCTTTCCAATTAGCTAAACTATGTGCACACATTCCAAATAAAGCATTGAACATTAATTGCTGATTCACCCAATGCTTTTTTTCCCCTCAGTCAGAGCTTCTTTCAATAATAGCTGCACTAACCAACAAAGAAACTAAACCTGCAAAAGTTAAAGAAAAACTCAGACAAATTTATAACTGTACTAACTGAGTTGTTCTTCATGGGATGGGGAATGGGGCCAATTGATGTGGCACCGAAATCTCCACCTGTTATAAAATGATGCAATCCTCACTGACTCAACAACTGAGAATCCTCTACATTCTGAGATGCAGTTGTCAAAAGGCTTTCACTGGACCCTTTCAACTTCAGCCAGGGGTGGTCATTTGGGCAAGTGTGCAGATATTTCTGACTATGATGGTCTTTTTTGACCCTGATATTGTGGACCTATTCATAATAATTATAGGGCAGAATTTTCTGCCCACTGGGCGGGCGGGCCCGACCCAATCTCCGGCGGGCGGAGAGCCAATCCCCGCAAGAAGAGCGGGTCCCGCTATGCACTTCTTGTGCGGGCGGGGGTATTCCCCAAATGCGTGAGTGCGCTCTTTCGAGCATGCGCACAAAAAGAGCGCACATCTCCCTGAGGCTAAGTGCTGCCTCAGGGAGATGGCTTACACTTGTACAAACATTAAAAATAGAAAAATAAAAAAATCCTTAACATGTCCCCCTCATGTGACAATGTCACACGGGATTGGGACATGTTAATAAATTTCACTCAAACTTCACTCAAACCTGCCGGTGGATGAGGTTTC
This sequence comes from Carcharodon carcharias, assembly GCF_017639515.1. Lineage (NCBI taxonomy): Eukaryota > Metazoa > Chordata > Chondrichthyes > Lamniformes > Lamnidae > Carcharodon > Carcharodon carcharias. Next base: position 24,383,060 of record NC_054494.1, on the reverse strand, counting down.
ATGTTTTTTCAGAAGCCCGCCAGGGCTCCTGTCCTGCCCACCAACCTTAAGGTTGGACGGGCAGGTCCTTTAATTGTTTTAATTATCCTGTCAATAGCCTCAATTGGCCATTGACAGGTTGGCGGGCGCACAGCTGATTTGGCTGTGCCCCCGACTTCCTGAAAATTTACATGGGGCGGGATGATGTTGGGGGTTCCCCCAGACATCATCCCATGTCATTTTGCACGTTGGCGAACAGGCCCCGCCCCCTGCTCGCTGACAGCAAAATTCAGCCCATAATTTTGAAAATCCTCAATGCCTGTTTCATGAACATTTTTTGAGTTTAAAGAATTATAACTACCTTGAGTAATCCCGTTAAAATTATGGGTGACTTTAATTTGCATATAGATTGGGCAAATCAAATTAGTAACAATACCGTGGAGGAGGAATTCCTGGAGTGCATACGGGATGGTTTTCTGGATCAATACGTTGAGGAACCAATTAGAGAGCAGGTCATCCTAGACTGGGTATTGTGTAATGAGAGAGGAATAATTGGCAATCTAGTTGTGTGAGGTCCCTTGGGGATGAGCGACCATAATATGATAGAATTCTTCATCAAGATGGAGAGTGAAGTAGTTGATTCTGAGACTAGGGCCCTGAATCTTAAAAAAGGAAACTACGATGGTATGAGACGCGAGTTGGCTATGATGGATTGAGAAACGTTACTTAAAGGGATGACAGTGGAAAGGCAATGGCAAAAGTTCAAAGAGCACATGGGTGAACGGCAACAATTGTTTATTCCTGTCTGGCACAAAAGTAAAATAGGAAAGGTGGCCAAACCATGGCTTACAAAGGAACTTAGAGATAGTATTAGATCCTAGGAAGAGGCACACAAATTGGCCAGAAAAAAACAACAGACCTGAGGATTGGGAGCACTTTAGAATTCAGCAAAGGAGGACCAAAGGTTTGATTAAGAAGGGGATCATAGAGTACGAGAGTACATGTGCGGGCAACATAAAAACTGACTGTAAACGTTTCTATAGGTATGTGAAGAGAAAAAGATTGGTGAAGACAAATGCAGCTCCCTTACAGTCTGAAACAGGGGAATTTATAATGGGGAACAAAGAAATGGCTGACCAACTAAATACATACTTTGGTTCTGTCTTCACAAAGGAGGACACAAATAACATACCAGAAATGTTGAGGAACAGAGTGTTTAGTGAGAGGGAGGAACTGAAAGAAATCAGTATTAGTAGGGAAATGGTGTTGGAGAAATTGATGGGATTGAAGGCCATTAAATCTCCAGGGCCTGATAATCTACATCCCAGACTACTTAAGGAAGTGGCCCTAGAAATAGTGGATGCATAGGTGGTCATCTTCTGAGATTCTATAGACTCTGGAACAGTTCCTACCGATTGGAGGGTAGCTGATGTAACCCCATTATTTAAAAAGGGAGGTAGAGAGAAAACAGGGAATTATAGACCAGTCAGCCTGACGTCGGTAGTGGGGAAAATTCTAGAGTCCATTAGAAAAGATTTAATAGCTGAGCACTTGGAAACCAGTGGCAGAATCGGACAGAGTCAGCATGGATTTACGAAAGGGAATTCATGCTTGACAAATCTACTGGAATTTTTCAAGAATGTAACTAGTAGAGTTGATGAGGGGGAGCTAGTGGATGTGGTTTATTTGGACTTTCGGAAGGCTTTCGACAAAGTCCCACATAAGAGATTAGCGTGTAAAATTAAAGCACATGGGATTGGGGGTAGTGTATTGAAATGGATAGAAAACTGGTTGGCAGACAGGAAACAAAGAATAGGAATAAATGGGTCTTTTTCCGAATGGCCGGCAGTGACTAGTGGGGTACCGCAGGGGTTGGTGCTGGGACCCCAGCTATTCACAATATATATTAATGATTTAGATGAGGGAGCTAAATGTAAAATCTCCAAATTTGCAGATGATACAAAGCTGGGTGGGAGGGTGAGCTGTGAGGAGGGTGCAGAGATGCTTCAGGGTGATGTGGACAAGCTGAGTGAGTGGGCAAATGCATGGCAGATTCAATATAATGTGGATTAATGTGAGGTGATCCACTTTGGTAGCAAAAACAGGGAGGCAGATTATTATCTGAATGGCTATAAATTGAGTGAGGGGAATGTGCAATGAGACCTGGGGGTCCTCGTACACCAGTTGTTGAAGGCAAACATGCAGGTGCTGTAGGCGGTAAAGAATTCAAATGGTATGTTGGCCTTCATAGCCAGAGGATTCGAGTACAGGAACAGGGATGTCTTGTGGCACTTATACAGGGCCTTGGTGAGACCACACTTGGAATATTGTGTGCAGCTTTGGTCTCCTTATCTGAGGAAGGATGTTCTTGCTATAGAGGGAGTGCAGTGAAGGTTTATCAGACGATTCCTGGGATGGTGGGACTGACATATGAGGAGGGATTGAGTCGGTTAGGATTATATTCGCTGGAATTCAGAAGAATGAGGGGGGATCTCATAGAAACCTATAAAATTCTAATAGAACTAGACAGGGTAGATGCAGAAAGGCTGTTCCCGATGGTCGGGGGAGTCCAGTACCAGGGGTCACAGTCTGAGGATACCATGGGGTAGACCATTTAGGACTGAGATGAGGAGAAGTTTCTTCAACCAGAGAGAGGTGAGCCAGTGGAATTCGCTACCACAGAAAGTAGTTGAGGCCAAAACATTGCATGTTTCAAGAAGGAGTTAGATATAGCTCTTGGGGCGAAAGGGATCAAAGGATATGGGGAGAAAGTGGGAGCAGGCTTTTGAATTGGATGATCAGCCCTGATCATAATGAATGGCAGAGCAGGCTCAAAGGGCCAAATGGCCTACTCATGCTCCTATTTTCTATGTCTCTATGTTATATTCAGATTTTAAAATATGCACCCAATTGTTTATTAAAATTATAAATGTTTTGTTATAGATAAATAAATAGCCATGCTTCTGACCTCACAATGTTAAAACTGGTTTAAGAAGTTCCTTACTTAAAAAGTGCAGGCTTCTACTGCTTTAGTCGAGAGGACTTTGTAATGTTGTGGGAGTTTTGCACTTTTGTATTTTCAAGGAATATTATCACATGATGTAATCTCATCACCAAGACCATTTGACAGGTGTGCTGTGGTTTTACTTGCTTTATCTGAAGCATCAAGCACTGCTGTGCAGCTATGCCCTCATGTAGGATTGTAATTAACCTTGAGGCTCAGGGTTCTGATAACTCTGTCACAATGACGCTGCTCATTTTCCCATGGCACAGCAAAGCAGTGAACGAAGATGCTCAGCTTTCAGTTTGCATTCCTCTCTGCTACAGTTTAGCCTACATAAAGTTATTCTGTTACATAAGCAGTCAGCTTACTGCTAATTTTACTCCGTTGATATGTTCAGGGAGAAGAGGTTTAATCACACTGTGTTAGTCTGCCTCTACAATTACAACAAGAGTTTAAATGACTGCTCCTTTCTCTGAAGAATCCAATATTCTGAGAAGTGTTTACCATTGATATAGATATTACAAAGCATCCATTCTGCATTAAATAATACTCTTTAGGTACTTCATTAAATTCTTGAATAACCTACATGTTTCTTGTATCCCTGGTGCTCATTAGTGGCACTCATGGGTAATTGCCTTACAACACTGGTTTATACGTATGTATTGGGTGAAACTGCCCATCAGATTACTGACCTTTTGATCACGTGTTGCATAGTCAGCTGATTTCCTTTGGTTTTGGTTTATGTCCCAACTTGACTCACTCTCTCATCAAGAATTTGTTACCACGCGTTTAGGAACCAGTAACTTTTTTGTTTAAAGTAGACAAGGTTTTAAATCCCAGTTACCTACTAGGAGAACAAAGCCACAAGATTCCACAGTTTTAAACAAACAGAAATAAGCTTTACTATGCAAAGTCAAAAATGCAAAACAATCTACAATATCTATCTTATATTCTAACATTCAGAATTAACACGGGGTAAAGATGAATTGACAGGCAAACTATGGTTGAGCACACTACACTGCACATTAAATGGCAGGTTCAATCAAGACAGATCCCATGGATTTCTCAGCAACCCATCCAGATGTCAATGACCACTGTGAGTCACAGAATCTTATTAAAATACCCTCTCCCTCATGAGGAATTTCAACTCACTTTCGAAGATCTAGCCTAAGATCTCCCTCAAAAGTTGCTCAACTCGGACTGCCTCAACGACTGCTCACCAGATTGTGTTCCACAGGATTCACAAAGCTGCACTCCCGCCTCTAATTGCCAGCACAATTCTAACTCTTTCCCAAACCGCTAGCTTCATGAAGCTGGTACTCCCCTTCGGTTTCTTTGAGCCCTGACTGTCTCCAGCACGGAGCCAGCAACCTTCCGCTGCCTTCTTAGGACGTCATCTGAGCCCTAATTGCACTGATCGGTTCCCAGGTCTTCTCCTTGAGAAGCAAAACACACGAGGTCCAAACTGCAACTCTCAGCTGCACCAAACAGCTCCCAGGACTTTTCTGAGTCCTAACTGCCTAGAGCCTGCTTACAGCAGTTCTGGGTTAGAGTCTGTCGCAAATATCTAGTCCATGGTTCATAGTAATGTTTTAGATGTAATTTTTAGTTCTGGGAAGATTAAAGTTTAACTTTAGAAAATAGGATAAATGCAAGTAAATCAGTTTGGACTGGACTGCACTTCTTTGCAAGCAGTGTCGACATCGCATCTCCAGCTAAGGAAGCCCACCTGCTGTTTTAGGATCTTCCCTTTCTAGTTGTTAACTCCTGATGTCAACATGGCCCCAATCCTTTTAAGTGTAGTAGACTCCAAACTGATTTAATTGCATTTATCCCATTTGCTACAGTTAAACTTTAATCTTCCCAGAATTAAAAATTACATCTAAAACATTACTATGAACCATGAACTAGATATTCGCAACAGACTCTAACCTGAACTTCTGGCTCAGAAGTAGGGATACCACCACTGCGCCACTAAATCTCCCTCCCAACATCACCACCTTGTTGAAAAATACCAACTGCCATGTTATGTTTGTTTAAGCCAGCTTTGCTATCTTCCTTTTCAACATTCAGTTGATTTGAAGCATTTTGAACTTTTGAAAGCACCTATTCTTTATTTTGAGATCGGCATTAGACACTGTGAACTCACACTGAAGCTGCCTGTAATCCAAGTTGCATGGATGATGCATTTAAAAAAAAGTCATGGTGGTCTAAGTATAAATTCATCAATTTGTGGCAGATCTACCAGAGCTTTTAGCATCCTGTGGCTTATCTTTTGTCTTTGCCACTCCCTTTTATAAGAGCTCATTTCCCTTTAAAGTTAGCTGGTATCTCTCTTCTTGTGCTTTAGTTTCATATCTTTGTTATCTGCTCCCTGAGATGAAGGAGTTTGCTGATTTAAATATTGTCAACTAGGAGTTTCATGGAATGATACCAGGTACCACATGGATTCATCCAGACCAGCTGCATTCCCACAGGAATTGAGTGGGGGAAGATCATCCCAAGGACCCAAGAAAGATTCTGACACCAACCTTGGGAGCAAGTCCACCTTTCACCCTTACAGCCTCGTCGAAATAAAGGGAAAGTAAAGAAGTAACATAATATAATGTTCAACTTTTATCTCTCTAACCTGCAACATCATTGCTGCATCCCCTGTTAAGCGATGACCTAGATCTTTCACTGGTGTTTTTCCTACAGTTCAGCAAACTGGGATATTTTACATAGAATGTATAGCACATAAACAGGCCATTTGGCTCAACTCGTCTATGGCAATTTTTCTGCTCCACATGAACATTTTCCCACCTTACTTCATCTATCAGCAAATCTATCTATTTCTATTCTCCCTCATGTTCTCATCTCCTTAAAGGCATCTACATGTGCTGTTTACATGAATCTTGAGTAAGCATCCACTGTCTTTATTTGACAACACTTTTTCACACCTCCCCTTGGCAGTTTGTGGTAGTAGACTTTCCAGCAGGGATAGCTGATCTTGCAGCCATCCCCAATAATGACCTCACCCAATGACCACGTACACTGTTATCCAGCAGGGTTGCTGAATAAAAATCAGCAGTGGGAGCCCTGGCCAATTTCTTTCTCGCCCCAATCCTGGAACAATGAAGCTAATTGTAATACCTGTAAGAAGGCCCTCACCTGTCTCAGCTTGCGTGGAATTCTAGCCAGGCACCTTCCTGTTTTGTATGGCTCAGTTATTCTCAGGATAAACATGTGAATCCAGAGGGGGACCTGCACTTCCTATGTTTGTGACCTTGTGTTACTTATTTGGATTAAGGCTTGGGTATGTGCTATTGTGCCACCAGCCTTTTGAAGGTCAGGTACTGCAAAGAAGAGGAGGACAGTAACCAGCAGATAGAAGAAGTTTATACTTGCACATCCCCAAGGAGCTTAGAAAGGCTGCCTGATGGAAGGATGAGATTTTTAGAGTGATAGTTTATTTCAGGGTTAGTGATTGATTCAGTTTTATTATGAGGGAAGCAGGAGAGTGTAGATACAGTTTTCAACATCACCATATCATCCTCGATCACTTTTGAGTGTTTTTTCACTCTGAAAATCAGCTTCAGGTGAATATAAAGACCCTTTGGAATGGTTGCAGCACAGATTCAGCAGAAAAGTACTTGGGCTAAAAGGGTTAAATCGGGGTGGGGAACCTTTTTCTTATCACTGGCCATTCACACACAAAAATCAACATAGTTTTTTTAAAGAGAATACAGAAGTGTTTAACTCACCGGCTATTTTAATGTGATGGCTAAATTTGAATATTATATTGTTAAATATTACTATAGTAATTTGGCTGATGCTTTTATCCAAAGCTAATTCATAACTATGATGATAAATGCGATTTTGAAGGCATTACTGTCATAAGCCTGTATTTTTAGAAATTTTGCTGCAGGCCGGATGAAATTAAGCAATGAGCTGGTTCCAGCCCATAGGCTGCAAGATCCCCATCCTGGGGTAAATTATGAAGTGACAGGTTGCTTAAAATTAATTTGTATTCCCTTAAGTACAGAGGTTTAAGGGTGATAATAAGTGTTTAAATAATAAAGGAATTTGATAGGGTTGGTGAAAGTAGAAACTATTCCTTCCAGTGGCGGAATCCAGAAGCTGGGGCACATTATTAAAAATAGAGCCAGAGTGTTCTCAAGTGCAATTATGAAGCACTTCTTCATGCAAGGGTTGGTAGAAACCTGGAACTCTGTCTCCCGAAAGGCTGTGGATGCTGGTTGAATTGAAACTTTCAAGACTGTGATTTATAGATTCTATTCGGTCAGGGCAATAAGGGATATGAAGCAAATATGGTCACATGGGGCCGAGATACAGACCAGTCATGATCTAACTGAATGCCGGAATAGATATGAAAGGCTGAATGGTCTACTTCTGTTTCTTTATTCTTATGTTCCACATATGAGGCAAGTACTTGTAAGTAGCGAGTAAAATACGAAAGAGGTTGGTACTTTTAAACTTATTTTCTTACCAAGCAAACTGGGACACATTAGAATAAGCCTCTTGCAATTGGTTTTTCAAAGCTGCTTTGGCATTATTTTTGTTGGTTGCTCAGTCTACCTGAATGTCCGAACCATTTGGATAGCTTTTTTTTTGGAACCTATTTCACCTTTACTTTGAAGAAATTACAAATCTTTCACTGCCAGTCCCTAACTTTAGGTCTCAGCTGTTTACTTCCACCGTCATAACAATCTGCAGCTACATTTGATTACAGCGAAAGGCTTCCAGAGAAACTTCCTTGTGCTCAACCATGGTTACGTTAAAATCCTGTTGATTTTTATTATGTTGGTGCTTGGCTCTGGCTATGTACCTTTTGATATTATACATGAAGTTTTATCTAAAATGATTAAAAATGCACAGAAACATGTATCTTGGTTTAACTTTGACTTAGGTCTCATCAATCCTGTAACTAAACCAATAGAAGAACAAATCTTAGATACTTATAACAATAGAAATTATTAAAGGGAAATAAATGGATTCTAGATTGCCCTGTTACATCTGAGAAATAGACTGCAGGGTGGATTCACATGCAGTATGTTGGATATTCCTAATGCTTTTATCTTCACAATGCAGAAAGTTATTTCCTGATGAATCATGATATCAAGTTACTGATTTGATTATTCCCACTGGGCCGCCAGCTGTTTGCATTGATCTGACAGAGTCATATGGTACAGGCTCAGAAGAACAGTAATTGTATTTAACTTCCGTGCCCTTACTAAATTTACCAGTGCTGTGCTTCAACGTGTTCTCCTGTTGCATTGTATAATCTTAACACTAGTAATAGTAGACTCCTGTAAGTAAATTCACACAACTCAGTCTCTTTTACTATGGTTCTCAGGAATGCCATTGAACTTTTAGAACCCATAATGGAACACAACCACTTTTTAGAATTAAAAATATATGACTGATTTAACATTTTTTTATAAACAAAGCTTGCTTCAAAGAGACTTTAAAGGAGTTATTTTTCTAAAGTGCCTGTGCAGATGTGTTATTGATGGAATTAAAGGGCTCAGAAAAGTTAGTTATGCTATGTTTAGATTGAAATCATGTGAGAACCTGATAGTTACAGTTTGCAATAGACAGCTTTTGAGGTACTGTACTATTCCCTGGCCGTCTTATTAGCAGGGTTGAATATTGCAACATTTGTATGAACTTGGTATTCAGTTGTAAACAGTCATGCTTTGAAAATGACAATCATTTTTTAGTGATTTTAAATAATTGTATTTTGCACCTCAAAGCCACATAATTCAACATGTGAGACTTTGCAGCTTTATAAGTTGGCTTGTTGAAAATGGTCAATTGATGCAAGTGTTTGCACTCAGTTTATCCCTCTGCTGGATGGCAGCTTCTGTTCTTTATAAGGATAGGTTATTAGATTACATATTGCCACTCTAGCCCATGGATGTAATTTTTTTTATATCAGTACGTATGCTTTGGAAAAGGCTCACAATATTAGTGCCAGACTGTTATTGAACTTTTGAACACAGAATCCACAGCTCCAAAATCCCCTCCGAGGATTGTGTAGGCTGCCTCTCCTTTTCCTTTCCATTTTCCTTCTTACACGATGGACTCTGAAATGGTGGACATCATTAAATTATCAACAGTAACTGGAAGCAACTGAATAGAATGTTGGTGAAAAGAGAGACCTGTTACTGAAGCTTTTCATCTTGCACTCGAGGACAAATCCAAGAATGCCAAATTTTGAACACTGACAATTTATACAAGTTATAACAATTTAAAGCCAACGATTGACTGACTGAATCGAAGAGCAAGTTTCTTTGGTTGTTTGTAATAGGCACAATACAGACCATATTCAACCAACCCGCACTTGCAAAGCCCAAAACAAGACATCTGCTGTTAGATGTGATTCTGCAATTGGACAGCACTTGCTGAACCATCCTGAGCATGCTAATAGCTGCACGAACAACCAATTTAAGATAACCAGGGAGCTCATAATACAACTCACTCTCACTTGCAAGAAGCGGCACACATTTATACACAGGGACATGTTCTGTGCAAACAAAAAGAATATGTTTACACCTTGCGCCTTTTTTGAATTACTGTTGAGGAGCCAATTGTTCCCCGTTGCTTTCTCCATGGCAACACCTCAGCTAATTAGTCGTCTTGCCAACCAATTAGCAGCCTTTTCTCCTGTAGTATCAATTGTTGTGTTGTTTGAAATTTGGCATTCTTGTGTTTGTCCTGATGAGTGCAAGATAAAAAGCTTTGGCAACATGTCTCTCTTTTCAGCAATATTGAATAGAATGTATACTTTCTCTAGTTAAAACCAGGCTGTTTTGCACAACCAGTTTTTCTTCTTGCCATGCTTTTTTCTTTCTCTCCTTTTCCCCTCCATCTTGATAAAAGCTTCCTTCCACATAATTATCATAACTTCAGTGACTTTCTCATTCTTGTTCCTATATAGCGGCACCCTCCTCTGCCATTTACAGCCTTCCTTTCTTGATATCTTGCCCCAGATTAAAGCAGCTTCATGGAACTCTTATTATTCTGCGTAATTATTGAGCTCCACTCCACCCTCTGACACTTCACATGGTGTCATTATCTAGAAAACATTATTGGCAATGATATATGAAAATAGGACTTCAGTAGAGGTAGAAATTACCCTCTAGTCATCACACTATTACGGATGTAAAATAATCTTTAATTGTTGTGTGCTTCTGAACTGCAGCCAAAGCAATCTGCAAATTTCCATAACCAAATAACAACTAAGCTATGAACAATAATGATATTTTGTTATCTTAAAGGGATAATGCTCCATCATGGGTGAATACTAGTTTGACAATTATAGAGACTAATGTTTAAATTGTTTTCATGGGATGTGGGCATTGCTAGCAAAGCCAGCATTTGTTGTCCATCCCTAATTGCCCTTGAAATGAGTGTGCTAGGCCATTTCAGAGGGCAGTTTAAGTGTCACCCACATTGTTGGGGGTCTGGAGTCTGGATACTACAGGAGAAATCTGCCATCCTTACCCAGACCGGATAAGGATGGCAGATTTCCTTCCCTAAAGGATATTAGTGAACCAGATGGATTTTTACAACAATCGATGATTACTGAAACACAAACAAAAGTAGCTGGAAAAACTCACAGGTCTGAAAGCATCTGCGGGGAGAAATACAGTTAATGTTTTGAGTCCTTATGGCTCTTTTACTGAGACTAGCTTTATATTCCAGATCTTATTAATTGAATTTAAATTCAACCAGCTGCTGTGGTGGGGTTTGAACCCATGTCCCCAGAACATTAGCCTGGGTCTCTGGATTATTAGTCCAGTGACATTACTACTATGCCGTCATCTCCCCCTAATACTAATGTTTGCATTATCAGCTGACTTCAAGAGCAATAGTACGGGAGATTGCTCATAAAGTATTTTAAAAGTACATTAAGGATAAGGTGTTACAAATGTCACACTTTGTTACAGTTGAAAAGCAATCTTAAAATGCTGGGTGCTGCTCAGCCTCGATCAGAAATTGGTTAAAGCATTCCAGTGTGTCAAGGTCCCAAACCAAACATCAACTAATTTCTGAGTGACCTCAAATTATATATACTTTTAGAACAATTAGACTTAACTGGCCTTCAAATAAGATCAGGTTAAATACAGATCCACCTTAGTAATAGATTAACGTGAATTGTCTATTGATATAATCCATTCATTTTAAGACAGTCTCTGAACCGACTTATTAAGTGCAACATCATGGGAGTTCCAACAGTGTAGACAAAACTCTCAAATGAGGAGGAAGTGAGATGGGTTCAGGGGATAGATGGGAAAAAAAGAAGTGATTTAAATTGAAAATCTGAACTAAAAATTCAAAAATAAAGGAAATATAAAGCCGGTTGAGCAGCACTGAGAAAGAGAAAAGTCCAGGTAATGTTTTGGTTGAGTCCTTCATGACAGCTGTGCATTGCTAGGTATTTCCAACATTATCCATTTCTTATTATACCCAGCTTTGGTGTTTAACTCTTGTCTTCTTAGATAAATCTGTTATGTATTCCTAAAATAAGTATAACTTGAGCGTAATCCCAGAAAGCAAATGAAACACAGAAAATATCATATATTTTCAGAATTTGTTAAAATATTTTTATAATGGTGGAATTCTATTCAGTTAAAACAATATTTTTTGTTCTGACATCAACTTGGAAATGCATTTAAGTGACTTTGCAGGTTTGCATGTGCGCTTTGAGTTGTATACTTATAAACCTTTGCATTAGTTTGCAGAGCCTTTTAATATATAATTTTCTGGCTTGCAACTCATGTACAGATGGGCAGATGTAAATGTTTCTGGAGAGGAAGGTTTCAGAGTGTTGTCATTATAATTTGTTATATATAAATTGCATGTGTCAAAATACACATTTTGTCAATAATTGGTGCCTGATACTGATACACTTGAAGAGATTCGATATCTTAGCACTTGCTATGGCTGCTTCTCATATAGAGAAAAACAATCCTGCATGAATTTAGTAACCCTTAAAGCACTGCTATTGCACATACTATTTATGTAAAGGTATAGTATATTTGTGTTTTGAGGCACCACATGTTAAGGGTGCACTGCATATTTCATGTTTAAGGAATAGATTCAATGTATTTTGGTATTTTTTAAAATGAGTATTAAGTATTCAGTCCTTTAAGGGTTAATCAGGGACCAACAAAATTACGATTGATATCTGCTTTGTTTTTGCATGTTCTTTCTTTTACAGCAAATCCCATATATTCCTGATGCATTTTTGGTATTCCCTGATATCGGATGCTCTCTCCTCCTGAATGTGTAATATTAAAACAGTTTACCTGGAAAATTACAGGGATAAAGACTGTTGCTATTTAAGAGTATAATAAGGACTGAAAATGTTTCATTGTGGTTTATATTTTCTGTGTATTTTTTTGTTCTGATTCTTCATAAACGTTCCTTTCCTGTGTTTTACTAGCCCAATAGAATCCTGTCAGAATTTCTACGATGATTTCACGTTGCAGATTGACATGGCATTCAACGTATTCTTCCTACTCTACTTTGGACTCCGGGTGAGAACCAATTTAATTGACTTAAGTTGTATTTAGAATGTAATCGCATGAATGAAGTCTAGGCAGGTTCTTAGCTTTGAACGCAGCAATTAAGTGGCATTTTGTTTCCAACTTATCCAACTGGTTGTCAGTTTCATCCAGCCTTTTTACACAATGAGGTGTATAGTTGGATATTTATGTATAAAATATCAATATATATTCTACAGTAAATTCTACAGTAAAAAAATTCTTGAGGCTTTCTGTTTGTCATGCGTTTTTCCTGCCTCATGATTTGGTAAGACTTGTGACAATGAGTTATCACCTGAAGTATAACTAACACATGCTTTGTATTGTCTAACAGGTAATGTTGTTATTCAGCCTTCCAAGCATTGGGTTGGAGGGGTGGTTGACACGGTGTGAGTTGCCTAGATTTGCCCACCATTTTGATCTATGGCAAAAACACATCTAAGATACAAACTAGTTCCTCCATCTAACCATGGCCAAGGGCACAGGAAATTAACAATTTTTATTATATGTATATGCAAATCTCTGTAGCATGCTCTGTAAAGAATTATATCCTCTTTCATTTAGTAACACTCCTCCAATTACAGGAAGTACCTTCCAATTAGCTTCTAGCTGGTCTCAGGTTGTGCTTAAGTTCATTGTTATGATGTTATTGCCTTGAAGTGAAGGGCCAGGTTGGCCACAGATTCCCCTTAACAGAATATATTGTGTGTAGTATGGCATAACACTGGTGTTTGTAGAGCTAGTTCTCTGACCTGGTGTGTACAGGACCACGGAGGAATGGTTGTTTGTTGTAATCCTGGTCTGGACTGGCTATCAGTGGCCTTCATTCCTTGAGAAGGCATCATGTTAACAGCTGGTTCTGTGAGGGAGGGAAATTTGGCTCAGAGGTCCCTACTTATACATGTCACTGAATGGGGCATGGCATAAATGGTGACTGTCCTCCTATCCAAACCATGGAGCTCAAGGTGAGTATGAAGAGCAAAGGAGTCAGAGGCGGATTGTTTCAAACAGTTCAGTGTAACATTTTAACAGAATTATAGTCTGCGAACATTCAAACTTTTTTGTTTGTTATTGCAACAATGCCTGAATTCTCCCACACCACCAAGCCATCACTTTCTCACCTTGTCTCCCACTGGAATTGCTAGGAATAATACACTAGTTGTTTTGTGCCTGCTAGCTTTATCAAATTAGATAAACATTTGGAAGTGGGAAAGTATTTCAGGGTTATGGGGAAAAAACAGCATGAGTAGGGCTACTTGGTAATGTCTTCCAAAGCGCACAAGCACAATTGGCTGAAAGCATCTTTTTGGTGTTGTATGATGGCATATGTTAGTTTATTGTAAGAAGTGAGTATTTTGTTATACTGCCTTCTCTGTTGGGGAGATGTAAATAAAGCTGTTCAATTATGGCTGCCTGCAGCTGAACACGTGTTAGTCTTATGCCTTAGATCGCGATGAGGAGGGGATAGATTTTTTTTTACATTTTGTTTGAGAAATTAAGGAACTGCTTACCATTCATATACACAAAGGGTTGTATCAGTATGAAAGATTACTATTTGAGGTGTCTACTGCTCCTGCAATATTCCAGAGCATCGTGGATCAGGTACTAAGTGGGATGAAAGGATTGTGTTACTTCTTAAATGACATACTAATTAGCTGTAAGACAGAGAAAGAGCACATCGTAAAATTGAATGATGTCCTAGATCAGCTTCAAGAGCTTCAAAGCTAAAAAGCACAAGTCTCGCTTCATGGCGGTGAAGACTTGTTCATTTTTAGTTACTGAGTTACCTGCTAATTACTTTACATATATAAATGACATGCCAGTGTTTGCCAGGGAAGTTATTGAAGAAACTCATGAAGATGTGATACTCAGTATAGCACTTATTTATGTCATGAATGGCTGGCCTAAAGAATATGATGATGAGAAATTGGAGGAGTATTTCACATGTGGAACTCAGTGTAGATCAAGACTGTCTTCTATGGGGTTTAAGAGTCATTATTCCCCCAAGGTTTAGATAGAGCTTGTTAGCGGAATTTCATCTAGAGCACACAGGGTTAGTACATATTAAATCAGTAGTGAGAAGCTATGTTTGGTATCCAAGGTAGATAGAGATGTTGAAGAATTGGTGAAAAGTTGTGAAGTGTGCATTAGAATAAGAAATGATCCAACTAAGGTTCCTTTCATTCCATGGCCAAACACAAGAAAATGATGGGAATGGATACATCTTGATTTCTTTGAAATGGAAGGGGAAACGTACCTGGTTCTGGTCAATAGCTCTAGCAGATGGGTAAATGCTGATTGTATACCCAACACCACAAGTGCTAAAACTATTGAGATTTTGAGAAGTTGATTTGTAATTTATGGTTGCTAAAGGTGTTGGTGTTAGATAATGGTCCACAGTTTATGCAAGAAAAGTTTGAAATATGTTTGAGCAAGAATGGAGTCAAACACACTCAAGTACCACCTTATGACCCAGCATCAAATGTTGCTGCGGAAAGATGTGTACAGATGGTGAAGAGGTCTTTGCAGAGCTATTTTCTAGGTGACAAGCTAGGCAGTATAATTTCCATGTTTCTCTTCGACTAGGATAGGCAATTTTTGGTTCTCTTACAGAATAACCCTGCAGTCTACAACAGGTTGCTCACCTTACGAGTTAGTATTTAAACATGCTCCTCGGACAAGGTTTAATTTGCTTAAGCCTGAGGTCAATAGCAAAGTAAGATAAAAGCATGACAAAATGAAGATGAGCCATGATACATGAGGCATGAAACTTAGAGAGTTCAGGGCTGTTCAGAAGATCATGTTGCAAATCTACCAAGATGATAAGGAAAAGTATGTGATTGGAGTTGTTGTAAAGAGACTAGGGGCATTTGCATATCTAGTGAAGACTGGAGAGAGAGTCTGTCAGTGTCATGCAGATCATTTGCCTGAAAGAGGAAACCTGACAAAGGGAGGGCATGACCTCCTATAGTTCAAATTCCTCCTACAGCCCCAATTGAGAATCATAAAGATACTGAAAGTCTGCCAATATCACAGAATCTAATGGTAGAGCAAAGGGAATCAGGATCTTGATTAACAAAAATCAGTCAATGTCACAGTCCCAACCATTATGTGGAGTTGGTAGTCAAAGTTCAAGTTTGACACAGTCAGAGATGTTAAGAAAGCAGAGTCAACCTAATGGAACTGGAAGGAAATACTCAGACAGAAAGAGAAAGTAGTCAGTTAGTTTAATTGAAAGTGTGTAGGAAGGAAGAAGAAGTAAGTTGTTCATGTCATTGCGTATTGTCAAATCATGAAATTTTGGTTAAACACATACTGGAGTTAAGGAAAATAAAATCTTTAGATGTAAATTCCTCTGGTCATATTGGTCATGTATGTTTTGGCTGCGATACAGTAAAGCAATATGCAACCCAACCTGTTAAATTTTCAGATATTGAAGATGTTGACTTCGTCATATTGTGATAACATGTACCATTTTATATTTTAATGTATAAGTTTTTTTTTTACGTAGGGAGAGAGTGTAGTATGTTGTAAGACCTGAACATTTGTTATCCTGCCCTTTCTGCTGCCCTCTCTGTTGGGGAGTGTAAATAAAGTCGTTCAATAATGGCTGCTTGCAGTTGAGCATGTGTTCGCCTTAATGCACTACATGACAGTATGACTCAGTTTGAGCTAAACCTGCAGGATTTGCCCTCATTTTCCTTTGAGAGAAACCCCATTCTTTCCACCCAACCTGGGGTCGGGGGGGTGGGGTTGGGACTGGGATATTGTGGCTCCCTCTCCTCCATTGCCACCACCAGTGGGCACCTGATATTTGGATAATAGAAGCAGTGTGCTGGGATAATTTTCCAAGCCTATTGAGATGGGATATTTTGTTACTGCTGCATGCCCTAATTTAGGGCATTGTTCAGACCTTTTGAAGCCCAATGAGAGCAATCAACTTCAAAGTTAGTAAATATGACTGGGTGTTGAACCCTCTACAAGCAGAGCCAAAGAACCCAGCTAATCTGCAATATAAGTATTTGTCTTGCAACAGACCAAAATAGAAATGGAACCAAACCCACCGACTCCCACAGCTATCTCGACTACAGCTCCTCACACCCCACTTCCTGTAAGGACTCCATCCCATTCTCTCAGTTCCTTCGCCTCCGTCGCATCTGTTCCGATGATGCTACATTCAAAAACAGTTCCTCTGACATGTCCTCCTTCTTCCTTAACCGAGGTTTTCCACCCACGGTCGTTGACAGGGCCCTCAACCGTGTCCGGCCCATCTCCCGCGCATCTGCCCTCACTCCTTCTCCTCCCTCCCAGAAACATGATAGGGTCCCCCTTGTCCTCACTTATCACCCCACCAGCCTCCGCATTCAAAGGATCATCCTCCGCCATTTCCGCCAACTCCAGCATGATGCCACCACCAAACACATCTTCCCTTCACCCCCCTTATCGGCATTCCGTAGGGATCGCTCCCTCCAGGACACCCTGGTCCACTCCTCCATCACCCCCTACTCCTCAACCCCCTCCTATGGCACAACCCCATGCCCACGCAAAAGATGCAACACCTGCCCCTTCACTTCCTCTCTCCTCACCGTCCAAGGACCCAAACACTCCTTTCAAGTGAAGCAGCATTTCACTTGCATTTCCCCCAACTTAGTCTACTGCATTCGTTGCTCCCAATGTGGTCTCCTCTACATTGGAGAGACCAAACGTAAGCTGGGCGACCGCTTTGCAGAACACCTGCGGTCTGTCCGCAAGAATGACCCAAACCTCCCTGTCGCTTGCCATTTTAACACTCCACCCTGCTCTCTTGCCCACACGTCTGTCCTTGGCTTGCTGCATTGTTCCAGTGAAGCCCAACGCAAACTGGAGGAACAACACCTCATCTTCCGACTAGGGACTTTACAGCCTTCCGGACTGAATATTGAATTCAACAACTTTAGGTCGTGAGCTCCCTGCCCCATCCCCACCCCCTTTCTGTTTCCCCCTTCTTTTTTTTTCCAATAAATTATAAAGATTTTCCTTTTCCCACCTATTTCCATTATTAAAAAAAAACCCACTAGAGCTATACCTTGAGTGCCCTACCATCCATTCTTAATTAGCACATTCGTTTAGATAATATCACCAACTTTAACTTTAACACTTTTGTGTTATGATCTGCTTCTATCACTGCTTGTTTGTCCCTACAACCACACCAACCCCCTCCACCTCTCTGTCTCTCTATCTCTCCGCCCCCCACACACACACCTTAAACCAGCTTATATTTCAGCATGAGAGAGTTGAGACAGAAGGATGAAAGTATGCATCAGGTTCTTGTGGTATCTTGTATCAGAATCCCTGTTGATTTTACAGCATTGTGTTAGAATATTCAATTCATTCTTTTAATGTAATCTCTGTGGTGCAATCCCCACAATCTGTGCTATTAATGGAATCAAGTTATCTGTGGTCTGTCTCTGCTTCACTTTTGGTTTAAACTGGAAATGCATAATTACTTAGGATTTTATTTTATAAATGGATTCAAAAAATCCCAATTTAAAATTCAAAATTATGCCTTGTCACATATTTCTTTCCTAAATGAACTGTGTAATGTCCATGCCATGACATCAAACCCTTCCTGGCTTCATAACCCTTTCAGAATTTTAATATGGTTCGGTTCATAAATAAAGGATGACCTTGTACATTGTCTGCATGTGTAGAGAATCTTGTTACAAGCTTTGCACAGAAGAAACTTCAGATTTGATCTGAGCTGAATTTGCATGTTAACATTTGCTATCTTTAGGGCAGGCACAGTGTTATTCTCATGCCCCTTTTTGTTTTCTACTCAAAAATAACATTCTAATAAAAGATTATGCTTCACTCCAATTAAAACAATGGTTAGATGCTGTGGAGTGGGTGGAGTCAAGAGGCCTGCTAGGTGTTTGAGTCAACCTAGTGTGGATGAGTTCCATCCAGCCAGCTGCTCAGTGGATTAACTCTTTACAGCCAAGGAGTACCTGACAAGGTGCACCTTTCCCTTTGCTGGTTTTATTTTGTCAGTTGAACACAGAGTGGTCTGCAGCCATGTACTTGGAGGTTATGTGGTGGCTATAGCAGCAATTTCCCAAGCTACACATGATGTATGTGTGCATGCATTGGTGATAAACAGCTGTCTGGCATTTTTTAAAACTGATGTGTATAGATACAACTAGGATGACTCCTGAGAGATTATATCTATTTGATATAAAAAAAAGTTTTACTTTGACTGCTCAGCACTGAAGGAAAGAAAGGCAGAAACCTTATTTGGTAAATGCTCAACAGGAAATACCAACCTGTTTTTTAGTCAAGCTAAAGAAAATGTCAAGGCTGCTATTAAAAGAATGCAATAGCAATCTAATCAATAAGAGAATTTCTTTGGAGCTTCTTAGGAATGATTTTTGTAAAGTTACTCAGTTACAAAATTAAATTTAATATCAAAAACAAGCACACACAACCATTTGACCACAATTCTGGAAGTGCTCTGTCAAAGATTAGTTACCTCCTCCACCTCCCCTGCAATTACATGTGAAATGAGTGAAGAACTCTAAGAAATGCGCTAGGGAACATAGGAACAGGAATAGGCCATTCAGCCCTTGAGCTTGTTCTGCCATTCGGTTAGATCATGTCTAATCTGTTCCTTAACTCCTTCTATCAGCCTTGGCTCCATCGCCTTTAACCCTTCATATTCTTGCCTAATCATTTATCAATTGCTATTCTCAGGAATGGTAAGCATATTAGGAAAGAATACAAGGAAGCAGAAGAGTCTTACATTCCGTTGTGTACAGACAATGCATAATGTTGAAAAGATCATAGAATATAAAATGACAACGCCCTTAAATATATTTATTATGGAGAAAAGTATGATTGCAGAGTGAAGCATGTGCCTCCTATACTGGAGTATTGGGTGAGGCAAATCTGAGTACTAAACAGAGCTTTGTGAGAAATATTCTGATCCTGTATGGAGTCTATTGATGTTCACTGGAAAACCCTTCGGCACAGTTGTCACAGGACAGTACAATGTGGGAATTGTTTTGTGAAATTACTGCATAAACTTTCAGGCTGGCCTCCTTTCCTGGGACTGCATTGATTTTCCATACCTCTTTTTTGACTCATTCATGGGACGTGGACATTGCTGGCTAGGCCAGCATTTATTGCCCATCCCTAATTGCCCTTGAGAAGTTGGTAGTGAGTTGCCTTCTTGTACACCCACAATGCTGTTAGGGAGGGTGTTCCAGGATTTTGACCCAGCAACAGTGAAGGAACGGTGATACATTTCCAGGTCAGGATGATGAGTGGCTTGGAGAAGAACTTAGGGTAGTGGTGTTCCCATGTATCTGCTGCCCTTATCCTTCCAGTTAGTAATGGTCATGAGTTTGGAAGATGCGGTCTGAGCCGCCTCGGTGAGTTCTGGCAGTGCATCTTGTAGATGGTACGTACTGTTGCCACTGTGTGTCAGTGGTGGAGGGAGTGAATGTTTGTGGATGTGGTGCCAATCAAGTGGCTGCTTTGTCCTGGATGCTTAACCAGGCAAGTGGAGAATATTCCATTACACTCCTGACTTGTGCCTTGTAGATAGTGGACAGGCTTTGGGGAGCGAGGAGGTGAGTTACCCACTGCAGGATTCCTAGCTTCTTGATGACATGGTATTTATATGGCTGGTCCAATTCAGTTTCTGGTCAATGGTAACCTCCAGGGTGTTGATAATGGGGGATTCAGCGATGGTAATGCCATTGAATGTCACGGGGCGATGGTTAGGTTCTCTGTTATTGGAGATGGTCATCACCTGGTACTTGTGTGGCGCGGATATTATTTGCCACTTGTCAGCCCTTTTCATCCTTGTTGAGTGAAAGATCGCAGCTGGGATTTCTTTTGAAGTAAATGCAAAATCACAGATTAATATTTCTGTAGGCTAATGAGCTCAACAAGTTAAAATAAAGCTGGGTTACTCTTAAAGAAAATATTCTGTCTCAGTTAAATGACAGCAGCCTAGTACTGCCATGCACCGCCCATAGACTGTTGCACTAATGTTTCCACTTGATTGGAAGTTGCCGATTTTTGGCCAAAATACTCAATACAAAATGAGCGAAAGAAAAGTTTGTCAGACGGCATGGACGTAAATCCAGGGAGGATTCTGACATCCACCTTTTCAAAAGGCAGCTGGGGATCTGTTCTGGCTGTGTGTGAATTCCATCCTCAAGATCTCACATTGAGAAGTTCCATCTTCTGTGTTTAGGCAGTTAAGACCTTGAAGAATTTTCACATCTGCAATGCTATCCCCAGAGGCCTAGCAATTGGCAACTCATCATATTATATTGATCTAAATATTATGAAAATGTCTAACTGTTAAAACTTAATGTAAAGGGTCTTCATATTTTGACAAATCTCTGGTAAAACTGAATGAACCCTGTCACGAGAGGGGATATTGAAATGATGATACTCTCATTTCTTTTCCAGTTTATTGCGGCAAACGATAAACTGTGGTTCTGGCTGGAAGTGAATTCTGTGGTAGATTTCTTCACCGTTCCTCCTGTCTTTGTGTCTGTGTATTTGAGCAGAAGCTGGCTGGGTAAGTTGGACATTCTTTATCCATGTAAACTCGCAAACAGTAATTGTTATAAGACTAACTGTGTCAAAAATGTTTGTTTGTGCTAGTGATTCCATATAATTAATAATATATTCATACATTAAAATTTAGTCTGCATTGACACTAACCTTAGATCATAAATTTGGTCTCGAGCCTGACTTGAGAGTGAGCCCGTGTGCTCCAGAATCAGGTTACTTTTGCCTAACTGCAGCTTCACTGTTAACGCAAAACATTTTTACGTCCACATTGTCGATGAAGTGTGAATGCACCCATTGTCTCAATAATTGGTGTGTAGCTGACATTCTCATTCCTCTGGGAGGGTGTGAGGATCGGCTTTAATACCATGTATAAAAATTGGGTAGGTATGAGTTGCATATAGTGCGGGATTTGAGAAGTAGAGCCTGACCTTGTGTGCACCAAGCAATGACTGAAAAGCTGTGATAACAGAAATGTATTCAAGCAGAAAGGGTTCAAATATTATAGCTTTTGTCACCACCAGCAGAGCATGAAAATACTTCAAGCCAAACCTGTTGCTAAAATAATTGCTGCAAAAATGTTCACTTAAAGTGCATCTCTTCTATATTTCTCATTTGCAAGCTGGTATAATTAGGACTTTAATGAAAGATCATGATGAGCTGTGAATGATTTGTTTTATTGCTGGTCTGCTAATCAGCCTTAGCTGACCTTGGTAACTCCCTTTGAAGTTGTACTGTTTAGCCAGATGCTGCATGTTGCAATTGTTCATTTGCAGTTTTGCACGCTCCAATCTTTTAGTTGGCATCTGCAGTAAATGATAGGTAGAGGCATAGGCATAACCACCTGATGAGGGAATGTGAAGGGAGCCTGATACTCCTCTCCCCTCAACCCTCCTCATTGCTCTCTGGAATGTATAATGTTTCCGTCTTCCCCCATTTCCAGGTCCTGGAATTGCGCCTGAAATCCTAATCCTCATCTCTTTATGAGTTGTTGGTAGGAGGGAGTTCGAAGATGTTTAGTAGCCTTGTGAAATATCGCAGAGGGTGCAGGAACAGGCAGTGTGCCAGGAACTACTGCGAGTTATAAAGGGCTGATCCCTATTGTGCATCAACAATGTATTAAGTGTTAATAAATCTGATGCGAGTGTTATTGTGACAGATTTGAGAGTTCAGATGGCACTCAATAAGTTTAAGTTTCAGTTTATGGAACTCATCTGAATCTGAGATTCTTTAGTCTTTTAACACCCTCCTGCCTAATTTTCCTTTTGATGCAAACAAAGCATTGTGTTTGTGTTTGGAAGCTGCTAGTGATCTGTCACCGCAAAGCTATTAACAGGTCTTGGGCTTGTGGGAAAGGTAACCACTTTCAGGGCAAGTTTACAATCATCCAGATTAATGGAATACATTTATCACTTTGTGACCAGTAGAGGGATTCAACAAGATTTCCTTTTACTGGGAGGAATATCATATCCACTGTCTTGTATCTGTGGTAAGTAGATGAAGCACCTGGATAAGATAAACCATTGAATCCTGCTGTGGTTGCTGCAACTCAAATCTCAAAGTGAGACATCTATCCACTTGGTAATGTCAACAGGTATCCACCTCATGAGGAAGCTCAGCACTCAATACATAATACTTAACATTCTCGGATCTGCAGTCACATTTTCTGTTTTTTATTCTTAGAGTCTATGAAGCAGGGCCTGGGTGAAATCCTGGGACAATAAACAATCCTTTTAGGCTATGGGAGTACAAATATACCCAGTTTTCAGGATGATGGTCCTCTTTCTGTGCTGGCTTGAAGAATCCTATGCACCGTATCAGCTCTTAGTATGTGTATGCCCTCAGCACACAGCAAATCTAATTTGGTAATTGACATGGAGCCGTAGAGAGGCTGATTGATGGGAAATGAAAGTATCACATTGGTGCACCAGTTGTGGGGCTGAGGCATATTCTTAGTGTAGCATAGAGGGAGTTGGCTTTGGTGTCCATGACTTGGGAATACTTGATATTGATAGAGGGCAATTGAAATGGGAAAGGGTTCTATTCCCCAGCATTAACATCG
Source organism: Carcharodon carcharias (assembly GCF_017639515.1). Classification (NCBI taxonomy): domain Eukaryota; kingdom Metazoa; phylum Chordata; class Chondrichthyes; order Lamniformes; family Lamnidae; genus Carcharodon; species Carcharodon carcharias. The sequence goes on along the minus strand of NC_054494.1, from coordinate 24,359,893 downwards.
ATGAACAAGTGAAAATTTTCAGAGCAAAAGGTATATTGCCCAGTGTAATAGAAGAATCTAGGCTTGTGCTTCAGGGATTACAGCGCTGTCGTCTTTCAAATATTAAACCAAGGCAGTATCTACCCTCTCTGGTAGAGGTTAAAGATCTCATGGCACTACTTCAGAGCAGAACAGGTAAGTTTCACCCAGTGTCCTGCCCAAAATTTATCCCTCAATCAGCATCACTAAAAACAGATTATCTGATCGTTATCACACTGCTGTTTGTGGGATTTTGCTGTATGCAATTTGGCTGCTGAATTTCCTATAATATCAATGGTGACTACACTTCAAAAACACTTCAATGGCTGTAAAGTGCTTAATGTACAACAGAAATACAAATCTTGTATTTTATTGGGGATTGAAATGAATGCAGTGCTGAATTTTGACTTGGTGACTGGGCAGGAAGTACCTGCTAATTATGAATCAGATGTCCAATGCTTGCCTTATTGGTAAAGGTGGAAAAAATTCATTGTGCAATGCCCATGCCTGAAATAGCCTTTAGGTCCTTCATGTGCACAAACATGGGGACTGTACAGCCTATGTGAAGCCATCACTGCAAGATTGGATTGCTCCGAGGTAGCAGACTTCAAGCAAGAAATCCAGGCCAAAACCAACAAAGTAAGTTTTGAAAATATACCTTGTTGAATGTGGAGCCTGGAAGAGCAGATGTACTCCTTCCAAAGTTCTCAACTTCAAAGAATACAGACCCCACTCTGATTAACTCCCTGCTCCCCGCACCCCATAAGAGACAGGAGTGGCCCAATCGTCTTTCACTCCTGTCCCTGGAGCCTTATCGTCGAGGCACAGAGACCAATCCCTGTATGTGCCCCCTGCTCCTCCCACCACCCACAATCACAATTGCTAGGTCTTTGGATTGGAGTTGATCTGCTGCTTTAAAAAGTGTTGGCATTCCCCATCTCATTGTCATGATTGGTGAGGAGTGCTAATCTGTGATTCTCATATTAACGTTAGAATTGTTTTTTTTAAATCAGTTCTTTCCTGTGTGATTCCTTGCAACTCAGTGGGATGCCCAACAGCTCGAGGCTCTTGCAGAATTCGTATTCAGGAACAAAGAATCGTTTTTGTTTTGTTCCTCGGTATTGTAAGGGTGAGGAGCGTGTGGATGAATTTTGGAGGTGATGCCTGATTCCTTGTAATGTGATGAGAAGGGAACCGTAACCCTATAATAAACTGGACTGGTACAGACTGAGAGTCCTGCAGAGAGAGAGATTGTGGTTGACATGCAGCTCTGCGAAATGGCAAATTGACCATATCTCTGGTTCAGAAACTCCATTGCTGCATTCTCTCACCTTAATATCAGTGGGGTGTTAAATTGGTGAAGGTGGCTGTATGTCATCAAAGCTGCATTTGTACACAAAAGGGAGCAGGCATTTACTATAATGCCTTTCACAACTACAGGGAGTTCCCAAGCGTTTCACAGCCACTGAAGACATTTTTGAAATGTAGACACTGTTATAAGGTAAGAAACATGGCAACCAATTATTTAGGTTGAGTTGGCTGGGGGTAAGCATAGCTGCTGCTCCTAACCCACAGCCATCCTCAACTCCCTTTAGCTATTGGGTTTCCAGTGGCTCCCAAAATCTGGTTGGCCAGTTTTACATTTGGAGGTGAGAGAAAATCTAAGGCACGCAGGCTCATTAAAATATTCAAATAAGGGACCGTCCTCCTGGCAGGAGGTAGGTTGCCCCCTTCCATTCTGCCTCCATGAAAACTGGAAGTTGACAGGCTTGAAGTGTGTTGGGTTCGCATTTGACCCAATCCAAGCCTGCCCATTTTTGGGAGTTAAAATTACCCGCTGAGTGGGACTTGAACGCACGACTTTGTGGCTCAGAGGCAAGAGTGCTACCACTAAGTCAAGACTCCACCTTAAGCTGTGATTTGGATTCCCAATCAGCAGTAGTTCACAAAGATTATTAATACAAATGAAATCATTCTTTAATTGTGAACTTATAGAATGGAATTGATCAGTATAAGTTCATAAGGTGAGAACTATGCTGAGGGGTTGGTGGTGCAGTTACCCAGAAAGTCCAGCCATAATGTTGATAAGCTTGGCAGGATAGGTGGAGGGCAAGGTCAGGTTATTGAAGATAAATGTTCAGAATTATTGTGTTGATAATCAATGGATGAGACAGTCAGTTACAACAAAAGTACCATTAAACTTACTAATTGCATCATATTTGACTTTTCATCCTTGGCACGCAATTGAAACTTACTAGTTCGCCAAGATATTGTAGGATTGGATCATGATTCTGCTTGGGTTGTTATTTTATACAAACTTACCAATTTCAAGAACAATGCAGCTCATCAGAGCTATTTTGTTCATTCATTGCCAAAGTAACCCTAATATATGCTAACATGAAGCATATTACTTTTACAAAAACATTAATGAAATGTATTTTATAAGAACGTGCGAATTCAAAGCCGATCAGACTTCAGGTACAGTGTAGTCTTTTAAGAGTATTATGATGCATTTAAATTTAGCATCAGAAACAGGCTGTCTTTTTGAGTAGCTGTTGTGATGATTTTTTAGAAACAACAATATAAGAATTGAGCAAATGTCTTTCCAAATTGAAACAATGGAAATGTTAAATCTGGGACATTTCCAACATTGATTCTAGTTTCAGCATCATAAGTCATATGACTGCTGAGTGGCTTCTATGCAATGTTGGCACCATCTAGTGTTAATTTTGTGATATGGCTTTAAACAAAAGACAAAAATCTTTTATTAGAAATAGAAGTGCATGAGTATACTATATGGCCCCTTGAACCTTCTCTGCCATTCAGGAAAATCATGGCTGACCTTCTACTTAACTCGCTTTCCCCACATCCCTTCATTTCCCGTGTGCCCAAAAATATAGAGTTCTCAGTCTTGAATATACTTAACAAGTGAGCAACCACAGTCCTCTGGGTTAGGGAATTCCAAAGATAAAGATAATAGGCGCAGTGCTACTGTAATTTTACCAGTTCGTAAATGTGTACCGAGCTCGTATTGTTTAAACTGCAGTTGCGAATAACTTTTTTTCATTGTAAGTATTGATTTTTAACCTGACTGGATCCTGCCTGGTCTATCGACTGTTCCTGCTGATAGGTCATGCAACTGAACAGCATACAGGCCATTAGTGAATTATGTCAGAATGACTTGAGACAACTCAGCTCCCAGCTCTCCCTGCCATCCATCCCCAAGGGGAGGCTCAAGCTCATAGCTCAGTACCTCACCATGCTCGAGTTGCAGTGATCAATGTATCAGTGTACAGATTTGCCAGCAGGAGGTGCATTCTGCAGGAATTTGGGCAGTTGTACTGAGTCACTGCCCCACCTCTCCTTGACCACCTCTGTCCATTTAACCATTATACCCTAATTTTCCTTCCGCAGCTTAAATTATTGCTGAGCATGGAACATTTTGTCATTATGGGTTTGGAGAAACAATGGAAGAGTTTTCATCATATTAACGGAGAGAGATCTCCCAGGAGATATAAGGGCTGAGTTGGTGAGAATAGTGTGTGAGTGCCAGCCCAGCACTACATTAAAAAGAATAAAGAGCAATTGGGGACTTGTGACTGATTAAACTGCAGTATTGGAATAAAAGTTTGGGACAACAGACTTCGTAATATTCAGCAATAAAAATCGATATGAATCTTTGCACACAAGATATGAAAACTTCAGGAAAGAGTTATGGCCCAAAGAACTAATAAAGCTGTGAATTTTATTTTGCCTGTGTTTATTCAGCTGCTCCCACCCTCATTGTAACCTTTTTAACCATGCAATTTTTTTTTTGAGCCAGGAATGTTTAGGATTTGGAATGCAGTGCCGAATAGAGCATTGGATATAGATTCAATAGTAACCTTCAAAGGGGAATTGGATAAATACTTGATGGAGAAAATATTGCTGGGATAATGGGAAAAGAGTAGGGGATTGGAACTAACTGGATGGCTGTTTGTAACAGCCAGCACAGACTTGATGGCCCCCTTCTGTTCTGTACTATCCTAATCCTCTGATTCTATGTTTGTTTATTGTATTTTGTGATGAGAAGCCCCAGTAATAATTGTAGCAGTGAGTTGCTCCAGTATGGTAATTAACTTCTGTAACCCCAAAGATCCTTCCAGATCCACCATACCAGCCCAAATCCCACTCACTTTTTTGCAAGCTTGCCCAGTTTAAAATCCATTTTTCATTGGGCGTGAAAGTATCACAGACATAAACACACAAAAAGAAAGCTCATCGATCCTGTTCCACCTGTTTAGATCCCAAGCTGATGCTGAGTTCTGTGCATGAGCTGATGGAACTGGAGTGTGGACAACGAAACTTCTCTCGGGTTTTCTTGGAGGCAAAGACTTCTGCTAACAGTTGTGAGGTTTTGGGTGTCCTTGCACCCTGTTAAGGCAAGAATGGACTTGGCAGTAAAGTTTCGATGTGCACTGACTTTATTGAAACAAAGTCAGGACAAGTTTATTATGTCAACAAATTTGGGCGGTGATTTATAGTTTATATGTAGAATAGTTTAATGTAGAATATTCTACTTTGTCAAGATCTGGATGGCAGAGCACAAAATAGTTTCTTTCACAGCTTTGGTCTTTTGGCCTAGGAGCCTTCCTCTGTCCTTCCCTTGTCTCTTGTTTTGTTTTTGTCTCGGATGGCCTTTCTCTCCACCCTGAAGACGGCAAACTCAGGACATTCTTTTTTCTGGCTGTTAACCAAGGAAGCCCCCCCCACCCTTTACCCCAACCCCCTTCAGCCCTTTATGTGAGGACACTTTCCTTGACCAACCAGGAATAATTTATGTGACTGTTGCTAACCCTACATATTTACATGAGTAATGCCCTTTGAATGTAAAGTTTTTACATGCTGTGGTTTCTTATCTGGTTGAGAAAGAAACCTCAGACCTGCAGTATTTCACAGACATTGTTCAAGTTCTCCTCCCTTTGCTGCGAATCCGTTCTTTTAAAACTTGACACAAACTCCCAGAATCTCTCTACCTTGGCATCTTTTCTATACTCTACTTCTAAGTTTTTTCCACTTTACTATTCTACAAAGAAGAGTGTCTAATAAAGTCAAGTGTTAGTAAACTACAAGGTTAGATACTAATTTCTAATAATGTTAGATTTTAACAACTAGTACTCTTGTTAGTAACCTGATAATCTTCATCTTTCCAGATCTTTCAAACCTTTGTTACAGTTCCTCTCTACACAATGATTGTTGACATAGAAAATGTGATTTCGGCATAGAGATTTTCCATGCCCCTTTTTCACTGATTCCATTCCTCTTCGATTCCCTGCATCATTTCCTACCTGGTCTGTCAGCTGTTCCCTGCTGATAGGTCATGCAACTGAACAGCATATATGCCATTAGCGAGTTATGTCAGAATGACTTGAGACAACTCAGCTCCCAGCTCTCCCTGCCATCCATCCCCAAGGGGAGGCTCGAGCTCGTAGCTTAGTACCTCACCATGCTCGAGTAGCAGTGATCAATACATCAGTGTACAGATTTGCCAGAAGATTTTGCAGGACATTTGGGTAGTTGTACTGAGTTACTCTGCTCCCAGAGTTGCTGCTGTACCCACCAACTGTGAGGTGCCAGTTAAGTGGTGGGTTACCTTTCCATTGAAGTACTAGAGAGTAAAATTGATTGGATATAAAATGAGCAGCCAGTTTTCTATCCCTGACAAAAATAAAAATGATGCCATTGGGTTCTGGTTTTCCCCATCATCCATTTAATTTCTTCTCAGATGGTGTTCAGATTTGGGTCTATATTTCTGATTTAGATTCGTGACTGTGCCCCTGTCCTTTCATCACATGTGTTGAACTACATAAGTATCAGTGGTGTCCCTTGTGTGCAGCATTGAGCTAGGTACTACATTTGTATGTATTGATTTTGTCCTTTTTAAATCTTGACCTACATTGATTATTCTCTGAATTATTTCCATCCCAACTTCCTCCCAGATGCTAGCCAATTCTATTATCCTGCCCATTGTTCTTGTGTTATCCTAGGCACTGAGTTTTATCAGGTTATTGGGCCCAGAAATGCAATAAGGGTGTTGGGATGGGGGCTAATGTCGCAGTATTTCTAGAATTTAAAGCAGGGAAGAGGAAATAAAACCAATGCAAAATAGAAACTCATGTCCCTCCATTTCCCCTTCCTCAGGTTGAGCCAATGTCACATGTCTGCTTCAGGTTTTCTTCCCTCAATGTCTGTTCACAGTTCCTCAGAGTTAATGTTATGTACAGCATAAGTCCTGGCTTATATTCCATGGACTGAGGCCAATTCTACTGTTCCTATCATTGCCTCAACTAGTGCCCATTAACTCAGCACACACCCACAATTGAAACTGACAATTTGTACTGAGATGGCATCTTCTAAGCAGTGATTAAAATAATTTCTAAGTATGTTTTCTAAAACAAAATGTATTACCAATCCATTTCAGTTCTGACGAAAGGTCATTGACCTGGAATGTTAACTCGTGCTTTCTCTTGCTGCCTAACCTTTTAATATTTCCAGCATTTTGTTTTTATTTCTGATTTCTAGCATCTGCAGTATTTTGCTTTTGTAAGGGTCTGGCTACTTGTCCCTCAGATCATTTTTCTATAGTTTGAACAACGTTTCTCACTATTAACCCTCATCACTTTATTTTTCTCATTTCTTTTAAACACATTCTCCTGCTCCTTCCCCTCTTCCTTTTATTTCCATGGCACAATCATGCCCAGCCTGAAAATGCAGATGCCTTACCTGTCTTCAGACCATTCCTATTACCCACTGCTGCTCCATAACTGGTTGCGGAGAAGTAGCAATAACAGTACAGGATGATAACGTCCCTTATCTCAAAGCCATGGGCTTCCCTCATCCATTTCCCTTTGTGTTCTAGCTGCTTTCAGGAATTCAGCTGTAGTTGCAGGATAGTAACCCTAAGACTTAAGGCTGCAGCCAGAGTCATGAACCCACAGTAATTGTAATTTAATGCGCAGTGCCATCAAGGCACCACACTTTTGATTGTGGAGTGTTTAGAGGGGCTTTGGTAACCTTCTAACATTGAACTGATTGTTGTTTGGAAACTGGCCTTTTCCTGTTTTCAAGATATGTTGTTTAGTTTAGTCACATTGCTGATTGTCAATCACATTTCCTTCCCCACCCAAACTTGATCAGTCCAATGTATTCCTCTAGGCAGTGCCTGCCTCGTAGTGAAGTTGTTCTGTGCTTGTGGGTCTGGCACAATTTCACTTGCAAATGGGGCATGTACACTCTAATTGGGACAAGTGATTCTTTTCTTGTAACTGCCTGGGGATAAGTATAATTGTTCTTAACTCTTCTCTAATTGATGTGTGCAGTAGTTCCCCTATTTAAACTAATATTTACTTAGAGGTCTTTTCTCCATGTCTGGCATTAATCAAGACAATGGGTTTTGCAGGGAAATAATGCAGACCTTCATTGTCTCATCAGAGGTGCAATGTTGCTAATTGTATCTTAATATGGTTTATGATGAGATATTTATTGATAATTTCATGGGTGTGAATCTAATCCGAGTTCCGAACACATAAAGAACCCTGAACTGATGTATAACTTTGTCAAGACCTGTTGCTAGGAATTCATCTTGCGGTCACTTGCTACTAAATATCATACAATGTATGTCGCTGAACCAGCAGTGTGGAGTCCTTTTTCTCCATGTGGATGCTTATTGAATGAACTATTTGACCAGAACTACTTTTCTTCTATGCCAGTGACAATTTCAAAATAAATGTACTGACATGATAAAACAATGCAACTGTGTCAACTCCTTTGCCAACACTACTACAGACAATTATTGTTACAGGCCCAGCCCAAATAAAAACATGTATAAACACCACAAATTAAAATAAAAGAAAGAACTTCCATTGGTATAAGCACCTTTCATATCCTCAAAGTGCTTCCCAGCCAATAAATTACTTTTGGGCCAGGATTTTACATTCGGTGGTGGGGGTGGGCCCGAGATGCCGGCACATAAAATGACGCGCGATGAATTTGGGCGTGTGTCCTGACATCATCTCGCTGTCTCGCAATGTTTTGTTCGGTGGGCGTGTACCAGAGTTGGCTGCGCGCCCGCCAATAATTGATAGGCCTGTAAAGGCCATTAAACAGGTAATTAACATGAATTTTACACGAAAAGGCGAAGAGGCCAAACGGCCTTTACCTTTTTTAGGAAACCTCATCCATGAGTGGGATGGGGTTTCCTAAAGCTTTTACGAATTAAATAAAAACTTTTCCTGAAAAATAAAAACATGCCCCATCTCGTGTGACACAGTCACACAAGGGGGCGTTTCATTAAATGTTTATTGCATTTATTTTTTTTTAAAAAAGTGCTTCAAGCTCCCCGAGGCAGCTCTGTGCCTCTGGGAGATTGAAGCGCTCTTTCGCGCACATGTGCAAAAGAGCACTGGACCCGACCCTCCCCCTCCGCCCGCACAGGTAGTGAGCGCTACCACTTGCATATTACGCTGGGCGGGCTTTAATTGACCGGTCCGTGTAAAATAGCGGCGTGGAGCCGATGGTGGGCGGCAGTCGGCTCCATGACCGCTCCTACCCAGTCCTGCTGCGCCTGCCCGACGCGGGAAAATTCAGGCTCTGAAGTGTAAATTTCTTGTTACAGCCAATTCACATAAATAATGAGATTGGTGACCTGTTAACCTATTTTGGTGGTACTGTTTGGGGAATAATTGTTAGTCAGGACACCAAGAGAACATTCCTGCTTTTCTTGGGATCTTCTATATTCACCTAAATGGTCATGAAGGTCCTCGGTTTTACATCTCATTCGAAAGACAGCACCTTCAGCAATGCAACGCTCTCTTAGTACTCCAGACAATAGTCCAGATTATGCCTGGCACCCTGTACTGGAGTTTGAACTCATGATTTTCTGGCTCACGTGAGAATGCTACCAATGAACCAAGCTAACAATAAATTAAAATCACAACTCTCATCAAGGCTGTGTCCTGTTAATTAGCATGCAATGTCCCTTTGGTCAAAACCTAACCGATTAAGTCATACGCTATGAGATTTGATTATCCAAACCACACAGCAATGCCATTTCATATTACCATCCACTGAGTATCAAACCTAAACAAGAACAAAAACTTGCATTTATGTAGTGCCTTTAACATAATAAAGCATCCCAAAGCACTTCATAGAAGAGCTATCAAACAAAATTTGACACCAAACCACATAAAGAGATATTAGGGTAAGTGACCAAAAGCAAGTTGGTTTTAAGGAGTGTTTTGAGGGAGGTGGAGAAGTTAAGGGGTGGGGGGGGTGGAATTCCAGAGCTTAGGAACTCACAATAAGGCTCCATGTCCCTGCTTCTAATTGCTACCCAGTGACTCCTTTTCCAGAGTATATATGCATGGAGATCAGGTACCGACAGGGTCAGGTTGTGATGTTCTTTCTATTAGCCTGTTAAAATTCATTGCCTATGTTTGCATATGAAGAAGAATCATGTGCATAGGATACCAGAAGTTGATTGATGCCCATGGAACCAGACCTCAGCAAGAGTCGGTGTTTAGATATAATTTACAGCACAGAAACAGAACACTTAGCCCAAGTGGAATGCGCCAGTGTTTATGCTGCAAATGAGCCTCCTTCCACCTTATTTTATCTAACTCTACAAGCATATCCTTTCATTCATTTCTCTACCATGCACTTCCCCTTAAAGGCATCTATGCAATTAGCCTCAACTGCTCCATCTGGTAGCAAGCTCAACATTTGAAGAAAAGGAAAAAAAAAACGAAGAAAATCAACTCTTCTGAGGTAACATCTTTCCTTTATTTTTAGTCGGTACTGCTTCATTTTAATGTGAGACTATTTAAATCAGCCTTTGTGTTGACAGCAGCTGTCACCGTGAATGCCTACTGTCAGGACACTCTCTGCCCTTGCTGTGCGATGACTTTCACACAAGAGCATTAGTATCTCCGACGTCATTACTGCAGCTTCATTGATAAATAATCTGGAGTTGATGAGCAGGAGATTCGATGGAAAGCAATATACCTTTGAACAGTAATGGTTGCTTGGTCTGCAAATACTGTCAGTTCTAATGCTGTGCCCACAGTCTATTTCCTTTCTTTATTTTTGAAACAATTGCACTTGTGGAGGCCTGAGCACCTGTATTTGTTGCAGTGTCAGATGGAAAGGGTGAATGCATTTGGAAGTATTTGGGCCTTTTATAGCAAGAATACCCAGATTTTTACTTTTAAGGGTTACTTAGTTATGCACCTTAAAGCTTTACAGCCCAAGGATAAAGAATAACAGCACAAAGCATCAAATCCAGTAGCAGTGCCCCATAACTAGCAACAATCTTGAGAATTAATTAAAACAAAGACAGAAAATGCTGGAAATCCTCAGCAGGTCAGGCAGTATCTATTGAGGGAGAAATGGAATTAAAGTAATTGCTCTGCAACGTTAACTAAGTGTTTCCAGCATTTTCTGCTCTTATTTTAGCATCCCTACAGTATTATACTTTTTAAGAATTTATTAAGTGTAATTTGGCGCACATAAATAAAGTTCTCTTCACTTTCCCTCACAAGTTGTCATCAGCTAACTGTATGAATTTGATGCTATGTTACAGGAATGTATTATGACAATGGAAGTGATCTAGGCACATGGTCCCTGGCCCATTGTTTGAGCAACTGACTTTCCATCATATTTCAAAGACTGACCTAATCTTGACGGAAATGCTCTGCCATGTACTGAGCACACTTGTGCCTTTGAATTTGCCCCACTTCCATCACAAGGCAGGTTCACAGAACTGGCAACAGGACTGAGATAACTCTGTCTCTGCTGTTGCTCAAGTTTCGTGCCTAGGACTAGAGGGTTTATGATGCAATTTTCCTGATGTCAGGAGACCTTCTGTGCAGGTTTGCAATGTCAAATTTGCCCTATTCATTGACAGTACAGCCACAAATGCTCAGAAAAAATAACAGCAATTTATGATTTTCTCCAGAGGCAAAGTGCCTTGGGGATCCCAATCCCTGATGGTGGGTCTTAGTATATCTAGAGAAAAAGAATCACTGTTTATATTACAAAGCTTCTTTCATGGACAGCACTCTAAGACAAGTGAAATGTTAGCGAAGCCAACAATTATTTTGTGCTCCCACAGCTTAACCTTTATTTTAGCATAACAATTATCTTTGGAAACCATGGATTTTAACAGTGCCTGGTATATAAGTTTATACTTTTGGTCATGTATGGACTGATTGTTGCTGTTGGCACAAAGACTGACCAGAAAAATCATCCAACTCCTACACAGCACTTAAACAGTACAGATCACAAATAAATGCTGTGTGGAAAACCACTGGGGGTGAAAAAGGCTTTAGTAGTAGCGAGGAATAGCAAAGAAAATCAGATGGGATGTGAAACTGATTGTTGATCTGTTAGCATCTGTTTTGTGCTGCTGCCAAGGAACAATTTAAACCCTATTAACTTGAATGGTCTCACACTGCTTCAAGTGACCCCCACCTCTCACTCCCCCATGCGATTAGAAATCTATAAAGTTGTTTTTTAACAAATAACCACTTTTGGACTTGTTGCTGCTTCTCTCTTTTCAATGTCCCAATTATATTCCCCATTCACTTGTCACATATCAGTTGCTATTAATAAAAAGTGTTACTTTCATTGCTTTACTGGGAATTAGTAAATTGGCTCTTGACTGTCAAAATGTGGACTGTTTTCTGTATAAAATCCAGTTATAATGTTTGGCTGCTCTTTTGGGGACAGTTATTTGCTCATCTAGCTATTAAGTGCCTTATGCACAGATCCCATATAAAATAGTGCTGTTTATTTTAAACACTGGGCCTGAAGCCGAAGCTTATAGTAGTATTTATAAATAGCCTGGAGATATAATTAGATCTAAACTGTACGCTCACATTCTATGTGTATTGAAGCTATATTCTGAACAAATAACACCATGTGTCTATGAAGAGATGTTGTGAGTCCTTTGGGTCATTTGACCTTCTCTTTATATCTGTTGGTACCAATTTTGCACTGATGTGCATGACTGCTGCTTGTGTCTCCCTTAAATCAGGGGAAGCAGAGGCCCTGGATGGCATAATTCATTTTGCAGGGCCCTGCCAATGAAATTTTGAAGCTTACAATGATAACTAAGGCATTACTACCTTGCCAGATGAGCAGGTTAAAAAAAAGGATTTGCGTTTATAAAGCTCCTTATCATATTTCTCTGAAAAATCTCTGATATCTTTACATGTACTAAATTACTATGACTGTTATGTAGGCAAGTGTGACAGCTGCTTATACATCCAGCATATCCCAAATAGATAGAAATAAGATGAACCTTCAGTTAATCTTGTCAATGTTTAAGGGAGGGATGTTGACTTGGCCAAACTATGGAACTGAAGTGAGGTTAAGGTGATTAGAGCTGCTTTATTTAAAATATATAAAGAAAATGTTTACAAGAAGCTGTTGTTCTTTATGGAAAGATGTGCCTGTGATGGTCACAGTGAAATAAGCAAGTGACATGGAAGTGTGTGTTTTGGCATGCTTTCCATTATTGTTTGGAAGTAAATGAGAAGTTTGGCAAGCTTGTTTTGTAAGACAGTTATTCTGAGATTTGGAAGAAAATGGCCCTTTAGAATTAGACTGTTAACATGAGAAACAACTTGGTAGCGTGAGGTAAAGTAGGTCAAAACTGAATTGCAAATAAGGGGGAGATGAAAGATTGATGGATGCTTTCACATGTTATCAGTGTATTTGGAGAACTTTCAAAAGAGATTTGAAATGTTATTCTTAGGTTTTATGAGTTGAAATATTTGTACATGAACACAGGTATAAACCAGCAGATATACCACATTTGAAAATATATTTATTATTCATTTTTCTTTATTGTGAATTGGGTAAATTTTAATTCCCAATTGGAGGTTTTACAAAGGAATAATTCTGAAACAATCCAATAAAGTCAGTACTGAGCAGATAATTCCCAATACATTTTCACAACCAGATACATCCTGCACCAACGTGGCAATGTGCTTATCATATTTTATCACACTCACAGCAGCAAGTGCTGGGAGTCTCTATTGAGAGAAGTGTTAATAGACAAGGAGAGTCAGGGAACAGAAACGAATAAACAGGTGCCTTATCTTGAGTCGAGTCATACAGATGTGTCATGGTTAGGTCTTTTACATTGGTGTTACTTTTTAAAGCAATGAATGCAGTCATTTGTTATTAGTGATGTGTGCTGATGATGCTCATTGTTTACATTCTCCAACTCTCATTCTCTTATCCCTCACCATGAGGGATGTTACAATTGAGAACAAAGCAAAAATAATATGTGAGAAGCTTAAGAAAAGGAATAGGCACCAATACAGCAGATTCTGGAGTATAGAAAGCTCAGGTCCAGCACAGGCTTAGAAGGCTGGTGCAGAAAAAATAAACTTGCAAAGCTTACAATCTTTCAGCCTTTGCTTCTATTAAGCCTTGATCTTCAGATAACTTAGCCCTTCAACCCTTTTTTCAGCCCGTGGCCCATAATTTCACCCTCTCTTCATAGCTTGTTCTGCACCTACCCTTTTCTGTTCTGACGCATTATGGATGAAAATGATCATTGAAAACAAAGATGACATTTCCAGAAGTTCACAACATCCAGCGATTAATTTTCAGTTGGCTTTTTCTTGCATGAGCTCTCTTGAAATAATGTCCTTTCTAGACTGTAAGAATTAAGGTGCTCTGTATTGTGGTGGTTTTAAGAACTGGTAGAAACCGGTGTATTCTTCATATTGTGACTCATACAGAATTCAGCTGGATTCACAGCCTGTCGCTGAGATATCCGATAACTCAGTGACCTTTCATAAACAGGATCTTGGGAGCAAAATGATCCAGCATTCGACAGCAGTTTGAATCAAATGTTGGACTGGACAAGAAGAAATGGGCAGTTGGTGCATGTTTACAACAATGGAGAAATACTTAAAAAAAGAATCATTAACCCCAGCAAACCTGGGCCTTTTTGACAGACCTGTCATGAAGGATCAAACTAACCAGTTGCATAACAGATATGGAAAATCATTGGACATCTTAATTCATCCATCCAGGGCAACCCCACCTGCCACTGCCCCCCCCCGCCCCAGGCTGAACTGACACATAGGAGACAATATTGAATTTTGTTGTCTGTGTCAAGAGGAGGCCCCCAAGATACAGAAAATGCTCTGCATTTTCCAGGATCACTTCTTCACAATTTGGCACTTGTCTTCATTAAATTTCATTTGCCTCTATTTGGACCATGTAAATATTTTGGTTAATTCAATCTGTACTTTGAGTTCCCTCCTTTGATTCTACTACCCCACTTCCTAGTTTAGTTTCAGCTTCTAATTTAACCAGTATGCATTGAGTTTCTGAATCCAATTATTGATGTGACCTGAAAACATTAGTGGTTCTAACACAGAGCCTTAGTACAATTCACTTAGTGAAGCTGAGCCCTAAAAATAAATACTCACATCTATATAGTGCCTTTCACAATCTCTGGGCATCCTAAAGCAATTTCTGATCAATGGAGTACTTTTTGAATTGTAGTTACTATATATATATATATATATATATATATATATAGGGAATATGGCAGCCAAATTGGGCACAACAAGCTCCCACAAAGGCAATATGTTAATAACTAGATAATCTGTTTTTAGTGATGTTGTTTGGGACCAGGACACCAGAAATAACTCGCCTGCTCCTCTTCACAAGAGCACCATGGGACTTTGAGTCTGCCTGAGAGATCAGATGGGGTGTTGGCTTAATGGCTCATCCAAAACATGGCACCTCTAACGAAACAGCATTCCCTCATTACTGCACTGGAGCGTCAGCCTAGATTTTTGTGCTTAAGTCTCTGGAATGATATAGCTCCTTTATCAGAATCCATTGCTTTCTGCCATATAGACAGTTTCTTATCTATACTCAAGTTTTGTCACTAATTTCCAAAGCTTTGGAAAGGAATTTTATTAAATGTTGGCTTATGACTTGCTCAACAATATCAAAGAGGCAGAGGATGATTGATGATCTTATGAAAAGGTAGTAAGATATGAATTCACAGAATCTTAATGGCGCAGGAGGCCATTCAGCCCATCATGCTTGCACCGGCTCTCCAAATGAGCATTATGACCTAGTGCCATTGCCCTGCTTTTTCCCCATACCTTTGCACATTGTTTCTATTCAAATAATAATCATCTAATGTCCTCTTGAATGCCTCGATTGAACTTGCCTCCACCACACTTCCAGGCAGTGCATTCCAGACCTGAACCACTCATTGTGTGAAAACATTTTTTTCTCATGTCACATTTGCTTCTTTTGCAAATCACTTTAAATCTGTGCCCTCTCATTCTTGATCATTTTACAAGTGGGAACAGCTTTTCCCTATCTACTCTGTCCAGGTCCCTCATGATTTTGAACATCTCTATCAAATCTCCTTCTGGCTACCTTCTCTCCAAGGACACCAACCCCAACCTTTCCAATCTATTCTCATAGCTGAAGTTGCTCATCCCTGGAACCATTCTTGTAAACCTCTTCTGCACTCTCTCCAATGTGTTCACAACCCCCCTACAATATGGAGCCCAGAACGGTACACAGTATTCCAGCTGAGGTCTAGCAGGTGTCATATAGATTCAGCATAACCTCCTTGCTCTTGTACTCTATGCCCCTATTAATAAAGCCCAGGATACTATATGCTTTATTAACTGTTCTCTCTGCCTGTCCTGCCACCGTCAATGATCTATGCACGTATACACCCAGGTCTTTCTGCTCCTGCACCCACTTCAAAATTTCATTCCTTATTTTATATTGTTTGTCCTTTTTATTCCAACAAAATGCATCACCTCACACTTCTCCACATTGAACCTCATCTGCCACCTTTCTGCCCACTCCACCAACCTGTCTATGTCCTCTTGAAGTTCCACACCACCTAAACTTAACTAGTGCTTATTCACACTGGGATGTGGCAGTGAGTGATACCTGTTATTGAATGAAATACAAGAGGTAGGACTATCTAACAGCAGAAGCTATGATCTGACTAAACCACTATAAGTTATGACATAATACTGTTCAGAGTGTGAACGTGATGTGCGAGTTTAATCTAGATTTTATGATTTGTATTGATGTCTAGATGAAACATTAAGTAGGGTTGTAGGTGAGCCTGTAAGCATTCAAACATAGCCAAAACATAAAATGACTGAATTTATAGTGTTTTCTGATGCACTCAGGAAGGGCTTTCATCTGCATGTACAGGGCAGTAAGGCCCTGACAAAATACCCCCCTTAGGATTTATTTCATTAAGTCTTTACCTTGAAAGATACCTTTCTTAGTGTCTCACACTTATGGTAAATTCATTTTCAGCATTTGGCCAAACCTTACTCAAGCTTGTTTAAGCTTTCTCTAATGGATTTAAATTATAGGACAAGATTGCTCATGAGTCATTTTGACAGAAAAAATTAAAAATGCAGTTGTGATGTTGTGTGATGATACTTAGATTTTTAATACCCATAATTATAATGTGAGATGAATATCCCTGTGATAATTCACCCCCACATCTTTCCCCTTTCTGAAGGTGCTAAATATTGTTGTACAATGATTTCGTAGGTGCTAGAAATGCTCAGGTACCTTGCTAAACTGGCCTTTTATGTGTGTGAGCCTACGAGTTAGTATGTTGTCAGCAGGGCATTTGACCAGGCTTTGTAGCCATGCAGTCATGCCTGAACCTACGTTCACCCAATCCTGTCCTCACTTGCTCTGTGTACTCGATTGCTGTTCCATCCAGCATGTCTTGGAAAATATTTTTTCCTTTAACTCATGCCATCAAAACAATTTCCTACAGATAGTTCCCCTCCCTTTCTTGTGGAATTAAGGCTGGGTTATAGCATAATTGCTACTTCCATGGCTGAAATCAGCTAGGTCAGTCCAATCCAAGCAATGAACCTTCTTAGTCTGGAAAGCGAAGCACCCAACTTGGTTCGTTGGTAGCACTATCATCTTTAGTCAGGAGGTTGCGGGCTCAATCCTCATTATAGATGTTCACATCAGTGTAGTAATTAAGGTGTGCTAGACCAGAGGTCTTGTCTTTTGGATAAGACATTATACCCTGTCTGCCTGCTCAGGTGTTTCTAGAATCACATGGCACTATTTGAAGAGGAACAAGAATATTCTAATCGTACCCAAGCCAGTAGTTTTCCTTCAATTCATATCACAAAAACAAATTAACTGGCATTTATTTCAGAACTGTGCTGTGAGCAAATTGGCTTCCTTATTTTCCAAATAATAACAATAACTGCACTTCTAAAGTAAATCATTGGCTGTGAAATGCTTCGAGGCATATTGAAAGTTGCTATGTAAATGCAAGCTCTTTCTTTCTTGTATCAAGCATTGCTTTCAGATACAGAGCTGTGGGAAGACTAAGAAAATGAAAAATACTGGAAATACATAGCAGTATCTGAAGAAAAGGAGAGTTATAGACTCAGACCTATATCATTCTTCAGAACTCATCTGTTTGAAGGCAGATTAGTTCCTTTCTAGAGTTTGCTTCTTTTGAGCTCACTTTTTCCTTTGGGCCTCCCAGTGCCACAGAGCAATCCCTATATTGTGAAAGTGTGTAGGTGGCCCATCCACAGGCTTTTGCCAATAATGCTGTTGAGCTGCCTGCAGGAGTGTGAAAGCCAACTAGTATCTCAAACTTGCTCAGCTTCTTCTTGACAGGCCAGCTGAGATCCACTACATGGTTCAGCTCATTATACCAATGCAGAGTACCAACAAGGTCTTGACTCTAGTCCTGGGGTTATATTGGTTTTGATCTATTGGCTGGTATCACCCTATATAATAGACTGGGGATGTGCACATATTCAGTGCAGCTGTAATGTAGTCTAGATTAAGATACAAGAATAGTGCTGATGAACTACCCACAGGTGAGGATGGAGACTCAGAAGATGAGTTCCCCATATGTTGTACTTCTTTAACAGAACCCCTTCAAGTAGAAGCAGTTCTATAATCCACACTCCTGGTGCCATATGGAGTCCACCTTATTTACATTATGAAGGAGCTAGGATTGGCAGAGTTAGGTTTGACAGCATCAGTCGTCGCAGGCAAACATCTGTGTGAAACTGGTATATTTGCAGAAAAATTTGCAGCAATTGCATTACCATTAAGTCAGTGATCAGAAACTGTTGGAGCTGAGGGCTTTGCCCAAAGCAAAACTGTCCATTGCCATCAAAAGCTCTAGAGCCACTGGCCCCAATATTTAATTGGAGGCAGGGAGGGAGTCAGGGAGGCAGAAATCAGATGAGAACTTGGCTAAAGCGGCGACACAGAAATTCTGCTGAACTTAAAAGTGAAATCTCATTATAATTTTTTGCATCTGCTCCCCATCCAGCAGCTGGCCAAATTGACAGGCTGGGAGGAAAGACCAGCATCAGATGGTTGCAGCCAGGAATGCTTGGGGACAGTCCCAGGCAGTTGGGAAGGGGAAGATAAAACATTGTGGAGTTTGTGGTGGGGGTGGGGGTGAAGATGGGAAGCTTGGCACTTGGGAGATGGAAAGTTGGAGAGGAGGCTGAAGGCTTTGGTAAGGGGCTGGGGAAGCAGTCCTGTTCTTCCTGGCTCACGAGGAATGCTGAAATGGGGAGCCGGCAGCTCCCACCTCCCTTTCACAGCTGAGCTGCCCAACCCCTGAGAAAGCCACACTGCAGCTGTTTAAACCAGGGTCCTAAGTGCCCTTTGGGGGGCCCGATTTAAATATGTTGAAGAAGTGGTCCACCTCTCCACAGAGGGACAGTCAGATAACGTGTTACCTGCTCCTGTGAAAACAGCAACGGGCTTGTGCACGTAAGGTTAGTGTTTCATACGATTAATAGCAAACCCTCCAACAAGGGGCACTAGAAAGTCATGGTAGGAATGGGGCAATAGGATTAAACAATAAAATTTTGAGGCCACTGTCTCTGGAGTATAAAACAATCCATTTTAAATAACGGAAAGGTAATAATGCTAATCAACCCTGACTCTCTAACTGTTGGACCTTGCTTCGCTCTAATGGAAAGCAATGATCAGCTTGCTGCCCACAGCAGTGAGCAGTTTACACTGATTAAAATCTAAAATCATAACTTACACACATGAACTAACAACAGACAATAATATATCCTGTCCCAAAACCACAGAAAATTCCTAACACTGCCGAAAGTCAGAGGCCATGAAATAGGCACAGGATCCTCACACTGGTGCTGCTCTTGTGATGTTTGTGCGAAGTACCATCATAATTCACTTGTGTCTGAGAGTTATGGGTCTTTTTCCATCCTTTTAAAGAAGTGTCATAAGTCAGTGGCACTATGGAGAGATTCTCATTTGGCTGTCACTGACGTAGCTCATGTTGCTAAATGTGGATGAGTCATGTTAATAGTCCTTTCAGTGCTGAACTTTCCTGATGTTTCGATTGTTAAATGCCATGTGGCAAAGCTGATCTTCAGTAAATTGTTTTGGGCTTTATGAAAGAAAACATGAGAATTACCTCCCAACTGTTACTCTTCCCTGAGTTAATGAGAATATACCGTTTGTATGGCCTGAATCTTTGGCTCAGCGAGCGGAGGCGGGGTCCGCTTGCCGAGGTGTAAAATGACACGGGGTGATGTCTGGCGGGCGTCCCAACATCACTGCGCGTCATTTAGATTTTCAGTTCTGTGGGCGAGCAGCCGAGTTGGCTGCATACCCGCCGAACTGTCAAAGGCCTATTAAGGCCATTTAAATGTCAATTAAACTAATAAACTGAGCTGCCCGTCCAGCCTTAAGGTTGGCAGGGGGCAGGCAAAGAGCCCAGGCAGCCTTCACATTTTCCATGGAACCTCAACCACGGGCGGGATGAGGTTTCATGAAGGGTTTATTAATTCAATAAATTTTTTCATTAATGTTCATTGACATGTCCCAGCTCATGTGACACTGTCACATGAGGGGGCATGTCTTGAAATGTTTTCCTTTCTTTATTAAAATTTTGGGAACTTAAACTAATCTCTGTGCTCTTTCACGCACATGCACAAAAGAGTGCAGGCCCCGACTCAGAGAACCCCCCCCCCCCGCCCACACAGGGAGCGCTCAGCACTTCTGGGCACACGTCACACTGGGTGGGCCTTAATTGGCCCATCCACATAAAATGTGGGTGCCGATCGGGTCCGCACTTGCTCCCACACAACCCCCCTGACGGAGGGAAAATTCTCCTCTGTATGTTCAGTTAGTAATTGAACACATGCTGATCCCTGTAGACTAGAAAAATTTTGAATTCACTCACCATCTCTGATGCTCAGGTTAGTTTCAGCTCCTCTGGAATGGGGTGGAGTTAAAGAAAGGTGAAAACTGGGGGCTTTTGTTAAAAGCAAGAGGATTTTTTATTCGTTCATGGGATATGAGCATATATTACCCATTCCTAATTTCCCTTGTTGTGAGTTCATTTAAGAGTCAACTACATTGCTGTGGGCCTGGAGTCACATGTAGACCAGACCAAGTGAGGATGGCAGATTTCCTTCCCTAAAGGGCATTAGTGAACCAGATGGGTTTCTATGACAATTGGCAATGGTTTTGTGGTCTTCATTAGACTTTTAATTCCAGATTTTTTATTGAATTCAAATTTCACCATCTGACATGGTGGGATTTGAACACAGGTCCCCAGAGAATTACCCTGGATCTCTGGATTACTAGTCCAGTGACAGTTCCACTCTGCCACCACTTCCCCATTGTTACAGTCCTACAGGGTAGCCCAGTTAGTGTGGATGGCACAAAGCTGAAATTTCAGCTTCATGTGCCCTGCACATTTTACGACAAGATGGTGCAATGCCACACTAGATGACGATTCATGCAAAATCATTACCAAACCAAAGTCCCTTAAAACTATTGTCAGCAAGTAAAAGTGTTGGTCTATTCGACAGTCTGCTAAGGCACTTCTGTACAAATTAATGATTTAATGATCCATGATTTGAATCCTGCTGCATTGTACCTTCTGTGGATTGGCAATTCTTAATGATTTTATTACTCATTGATCTAAGTGCTTGGTAGCTCATGTAGTTTGCATTTTCCACAGGACATAGCAGCCGGTCTTTCTAATACAGCATAATTCAGATAAAGCCTTAGAGTGCATTGGTTTAATAATGCTGTAGGAGTTCCAACTCTTTCACACATACTTTGATGAACTCTTAGAATATCAAATCAGAATTTGATAGCCCAAACTGAGCAGCGTTCTTTCACTTTAGATCTTCAATAGAACAAGAGTGCCGTGATAGGAGCTGTGCTTTTTGAGGACATTAGTGAAAATTGTTTTCTTCTGCAATTAGAAGTTGAGTCACTTGTCTCTGTCCATGTCTGCTGGGCCTTTGCTTAATTGGATTGGAATTTTATGCCAGGACTATAACTACATAGGGAAGAGAGTGGAGACTGGACATGGTTTGTAACTCTTTCTGAGTTAAAACAATCAAACTAAATTAACAAAATTAGGATAAATCAGGCACAGCCCCTAATTCAGGTGAGCTTTGAAACCAAGAACAAAGTTTAAAGGAACCTTACAAACTTTAAACCAAAATGTGATAAAAGGGGTCAATAAAACACCCCAGTCCCCACGGTGCCCACCGAGCACGGAAGGCCTCGAGTGTGCCGGCAGACACCGCGTGCTCCCTATCCAGGGACATCGGACATGGTTTGTATTTACTGCTGATGAAAATCCATTGAAATTGTTAAGGTCATGTGGAGTAAATTAGGACTATAGGAGGAATGTTAAGTGTCATCATCAGAATTTGTGTTTCATTTTACTGCCCATAATCAGTATGTTTGTATGTAAGAGGTGAGTGTTTTCTTACCCTCAGAGTGAGTGTCCCAATTAAATAATTTCAGCAGCAAACTTTTGGTGAGTTTTAAAAATAAAGGAGGTTATTTATTATCTCACACTTGCCCCAGAATGATGCAGCATTTCACTCACTCAACTCACACACCCAAAGATTAGATACACATGAAGGTAATATATTGTTACAGCTCATAATTATCTCAGTCTCTCTTGTGGCTGGCCGAAAGTTTCTTAGATGCAGTTGATGTTTTATAGTTGAAGTAAAGGTCTTGTAAAACAAAGAATTATCAGCAGGCTGTGAGGTCTCTTGTCGTCAAATTTCTTAGCAGTTAGTTCTCAGGTGAACTTTAACCAGAACAAGTTGGGAATCTTTCTCTCAGGTAGGATCTTCTACTTTCAAGGCATTGCTGTTTATTGCCTTGGCTGCTTGCAGCTAATTTGATGATTTCTAGTTGAACCCTCTGTCTGCAAAAAAGCTTCTTGCTGATTTATAAGCAGATAACAAAATGGTTCCCTTATCATGGGACTTCCATGAGTTTAAAGTCCTTTTTTCCAAACAATGATGGTGTGTATGTTGTTTTCAATTATCCTATGTTGTTGTTTGGCACCTTGAGAGTTGAGATAGCCAAATGTGTTTGAATAACCCTTTCAATTGATAATGCCCTTTTGAATTCAGGAAAAGGAATTGATTCAATGTCAGCCTGAAATATTCCTTTTGAGTCCTCTTGAGACAGGGGAGTGGTTTCACTCCATAAAAGAAGTCAGGTAACCCTCAGGCAGCCATCTTTTTCAGCCTTTTGTGTTATTTTAAAATAAAAAATAATTTGAAATTCAGAATATATTGGAGCATGACAGCAAGATTATTTACTAATCCATAGTAGACCCTTACTCTCAGCACGAAGGTCTCCACTTCCTAGTGAGCTCTCATCTCTCACAGCCATGACTTTAATGATTTCACCTTGATAATCGCCTTCACATTATGAGCCCCAGAAGTAAATTAGAAAAGTGGACATTTTTATCTAGAAAAGTATCAGACACACTACTCAGAAACGTGATTGTCCAGGACAAAATTCAGTACATGAAATAGAATGAAGAAGAGAAGAATTTTAATTTATACTATAATGTTCACATCCTCAGGAAGTCCTAAAGTGCCTCACAGGCTATGAGCTGCCTTCATGAAATGCATTCAATCTTCTCATGTAAGTACAGTAGCTAATCTGTGTACAACAAACCGATGACCAATAAATGTGTTTCTCATGGTGACATTTGAGGGTTAAATATTAGTCGATCATCTTCAAATAGTACCATGGAATCTTTGTCATCCACCTGATCAGGCAGATGCCAGGGGCTTCTGTTTACGTATCAATGCAAAGACTTCCAAAAATGTGGCACTGCCTCAGAACCATGTTCAAAGTGTCAGCTTAATTATTTTAAAGGAGTCTTGTGTTGAAATGTTATTTTGGGCCTCTTGCTCTGGTCCCTTGGCCTGGCACATTTTGGGTTTTAGTTGTCTAACTTTAAGGTTTCATGACAGGTGGATTAGTTGAAAGCCTGTCATTGTTTCCTGCTACAATGTCAATGGTTACAAAGACTATCCTTTCATATCTATTGACACAACGGAAACAAGAGGAATAATTCTGTTTGGAAATTCCAGTAATCTTCTTTAGAAGGGAGATTTAAAATGCTAGAGCTGCCTTTGCACATATTTTGAGAGACACAGCTCCAGGTTGCTGAAGCTATATTGACGCAAGTTATGTTAACCGTATTAGTGCTGCATTGCTTTAGATGGCAAGCTGCAGTTGAAGAATGGCAACACAGCACAGTTGGGGTAGGTTACATCTCTTTTCATCTTTTTCTTGGTCTTCTGAACTCTGGAGATTGTAGGATGTATGACTTGGAAACCTCTGGCATGTTTTAGGTAGCAATGAGCATTCAGAATTC
The DNA here is from genome assembly GCF_017639515.1 of Carcharodon carcharias. NCBI lineage: Eukaryota > Metazoa > Chordata > Chondrichthyes > Lamniformes > Lamnidae > Carcharodon > Carcharodon carcharias. The sequence continues at coordinate 24,336,096 of NC_054494.1, read as the reverse complement.
AAGTGGCTTAAATGGAATGCCTTCTGATGCCTTTATTTTCTGTGCTGAAATACATTGAATTTTGGCCACATTTATGCATATCTGCATTCGGTTTCTATAACAATGAGCTCGTAATAAAATAGACTGCATTGGCACATTAGATAGTTCTATCAGTACAATCAAAGGCTATTACAAAAGTAAGATGATGTGGCAGCGAAGACTTGCAGCTGTCAGATGGTAAAGATTAAAATCGATTCAATTTGCAAAATGTATTTTGGCAGATTTAACATTTATATTTAATATCCATTTATAATGTCATTAAGAGGCAAAAATAACTCAGAAGAGAATTAAATTAAGAGCATTAGCCTTACAGAATCATTAAATAAGCAATTGGAACAATATAATCTAAACAAAACTAAAGTGGATTCTAAAGCTGCAGTATTTGCAAGATCTTTATTGGGCTTTAATATTACAGCTTCTGCAACTGTGAGCTTTGTAATTTGCCATCACTCAACCTGTCAAGAATCTCGATAAAATTAACAATCTCAGGTTATATTATCTGAATGTATTTTGATGCTTAAAATAGCAATTTCCTGAGACTGCTGTATATTGGATTGGTGCAAAATCCTCTTGCTTATCTGCTGTCTGAAACTAGGGAGGGCAGGGGGAGTGATTTTAACCCTATACCTGCCCGCCCCCCCCCACCCTCTCCACTGCCCAGCAACAACCAGGTGAGAGGACAGTTAGAATTGCCCAGGTTACTTATCTGCTGGAAAGTTGACAGGAACTCACTGTTCTGAATTTTAACCTCTGCTGAGGACAGGGCCTTCTTTACATTAGTATGTCAAATCCTGATGATGAAAGTAGACCACATGCAGAAATTTATGGGTTTAAAATGGGGACAGACAGCCAATTTTTGGTGACCAATGTTTGCATCCAAAAGATACCTGATAGATCCAGTATTGAGCTACTGGACCATTTTTCAGAAGTGGCTGCGTAAGTAAAGGCATTGAGCTCCTTACAGGCATAAATGAGGGAAGCTAATGCCAGAAATTAGATGTTGCAGAGTGAAGCCGGTGCTGACCTTGCTCCGCTTTAAATTGTTCAGCTACTGCCAATAGAAAATAAGTTATTCCCAAATTTAAAAAGACTTTACAGTGGAACAGGTGTGATTCTCAGCCTCCACACTGTTCTGATTGCCACCCACCATCCTGCTCGCTGCCGTTGCTGCTCACCTTCGGCTGCTGATGGCGAGGCAAGCAGCCTGATACTCATTTTCTTTAAATGAACGAGGTGCCTGTGGCAGCAATGACAGGGTCATCCAGTTAGTGTTAATGAGGTCCAAGTCCAACTTCGAGTCAATCACAGTCCTCCCATGAGGCCACACCATTACACTTGACCCAAAACCAGGCACTAACTAATGTTTACCCCAAGCTGGCTGGGAGTTATCTACTGGATTCACCTGCTGATGCCCTCTCCCTGTGGCATGATGGTCTCACTTATCCGTGGAGGATGCAGGCTTTATTTTCTCCGTTGTCAGTAACCCCCTTGCATGGCCAGAAGTATTTGACTAAATTCATGATGTTCCCATCCACCTTCATCCTTTGCTCATGGTTATGGCCTGAGTTTTCTAGTCCCGTTCCTCAATGAGTTTTAAGTTTCCATTTAGAGAGGGCAGCCAGTGTTCAATCTGGACGAGGTGCAAAAAGCCTCAATTTCCTGCTTAGGTTATGCTGCAGGTTCTGCTCTTTGTTTGTGCACAGTGGAAATTCCAGCAGGATCACATGCACGTTTGTTTGCTTGAGTTTTTTCCTGAAATAAAAGCCTGATGTAGTGTACACACTGTCAGTGACTACTGACACATGAGGGATTTCCTTTTGTCGATGGCGGGTGGGGTGGGGGGGAAGCGGGGGCAGTGATTTCCTCAAAGACATCCAGCATTTCCACTTAAAAATCTAATTAGTTGGTTTGGAACCTCCCAGACAATAATTGCTGCTGTCAAACCTGTCACCAGATGGTAGGAAAGCTTGAAATGTGTATAATGGGGGAAAAAAAGAGTGGCTTGAAACTACAACTTTCAGCTGCTACTTTAGTCAGTCTTGGGAAGATGCTTTACTGTTGCATTTTTGTCAGGATCATTGCGTATATGGTTTCAGGAAATCTAAATTAGTATGTTTAATCCTTCTCAAAGTGACCAGTGTAGATTTTCAGATGGTGTGACTTTATTGCTATGACAACTACTCCAGTGCCGCAGATGTGCGAACCAATTGTGCTGGAAACAATATTATGAGAGAAATAATTGTATTTCTCCCGCTCACCAAAATGGGACTGAATTATTTTACACTTCAGTATTTGGTGAGATGCCAATTGGATACATTTGAACCATGGCCTGATGGAGACAGTTCTTTCATATAAGCAAATCCATAATCAAGATTTACATTGAGCATCTGTGGACATGTTGGACTCAGTGACTGAAGTTGGTGCCTAAATTTGGATGAATCCAGCTTTGAGACCCTACAAGAAAAAAGAAAAACACGGTAATATGGTACCTTTCACAACCTCAGGATATCCGAAAGCGCTTTATAACCAAGTTTCGCTGTTGTAATTTTGGCAACTTGGCAACCAATTTGTACACAGCAAGGTCCCACAAACAGCAATCACAACCAGATAAACTGTTTTTAATGGTGTTAGTTGCCAGGACACCAGGGTAACTCCACTGCTACTCTTCAAAATATTGCCATGAAATCTCATACAGCTATCCGAGAGCGCAGATGGGAACTCAGTTAAACTGTCTCATTTAAGAGACGGCATCTCAGACAGTGTAGCCCATCCATATTATTGCACTGAAGCGCTGCCCTGGATTTTGTGCTCAAGTCTCTGGAGTGGAATGTGATCCAACAATGTTCTGATTCAGAGGTGGAAGAATTGCCACAGATGACAAAGGCAAAATCTCTTTGGGATCAGCTTGCAGTTTCATTTAGGGCAGTGCCAAATACATTGAAGATGGGCACCAACTACTAGTATTGGGGAGATGTTGGCATGGTGGTAATGTCACTGGACTAGTAATCCAGAGGCTCAGCCTATGCTGTGGGGACACAGGTTTAAATCCCACCATAACAGCTGGTGGAATTTAAATTCAATTTAAATATAAAGCTCAGTATTAGTGACCATGACAACTAACATTGTTGCAGAAACCCATCTGGTTAACTAATTTAAAAACCTATCTGGCTCACTAAAGGAAATCTGCCATCCTTACCTGGTCTGACCTACATGTAACTCCAGACCCACGGTAATGTGATTGACTCTTAACTGCCCTCTGAAATGGTTTAGGGATCTGGGCAATTAGGAGTGGGCAACAAATGCTGGCCTTGCCAATGACACCCAAATCCCATGAAAGAATAAATTTTTAAAAAATTGAACTGGTATTATCACAGTGAGTGAGGTCACAGCTTATCTATAAAGCATATTTTTGCAGTTTGCATAATCTATTGAGATAATTATTGAAAGCTGCAAGGCAATTTCCTCACACTCCTCGGCCTGTTTTGCATCAGTAAACTGATGTGCCATTTTATCAGCAGTGATGAAAAACAAACAGAAACATCTTGTGCTCATTTACTGCACAAGCAGCAGCTTCCTGAACATTTGCACATTCATTTATTCAGTGGAGCAAATTAGAAGCCCTGAAAATCGCCTTTAGATTCACCCTGTCCAATTCCTATTGTGACATCAGTTGGGATTATCTGACCTCTGCTTTGGGAGTTACTGCTTATTTTTGTGTGTCCTTTTAAAGTGGGCAGCATAGGTTGATTATATAGTAGGCAGTTATTGTGTGGATTAGCACTGCAGGGTTTTTCCCTGCAGTAGCTCACATTCTTAATCTTGGTTGTCCAGTTCGGTATTGATGCCAGCACAAGCTATTCATTCTCTCCCATGAGGGGAGAGAAAAAGTCAAAGACAGGTTTACCTAGAACTGCTTTTGGTAATTTTGGGGACTACTTTGTTCCAAAAGATTATGGTGGTGGTTTTGATGGGGTCCCAGTTTTGACTGTAACATCAATAACAAGGTAACAGGAATGGCCAAATTGGAAGGCTTTTTAAATAAAAAATCATAGTGGGTTGGGAGGGGAGTGGAATTTTACCCTCGCAGAAAAGGGTGGGCAGACAGTTAAAATTCCTTGGGTTATTTACCCAGCAGCAAGTTAATTTTGAGAAGCTTCTGGATGGGAGGCTATGTTGCTCATCGAATGCTGCGAGGGTCCTAATTCATGTGCTAATTCTGGTCCACTTATGTCATTGGGTCTAGAGAGAAAGTTCCACTTCAGTTCGAGTTTTTCTCTCCAGGTAGAGAAGATCAGAAAGCTGAAAAGGGTCTCCAAATGTTTTTAGCACTCTTTTGTGGACCAGGAAAAGGAGCAGTGGTCCATAAGACCATAAGACATAGGAGCAGAAATTAGGCCATTTGGCCCATCTAGTCTAGTCTGCTCTGCCATTCAATCATGGCTGATAAGTTTCTCAACCCATTCTCCCGCCTTCTTCCCGTAACCTTTGATCCCCTTACCAATCAAGAACCTATCTATCTCGGTCTTAAATACACTCAATGACCTGGCCTCCACAGCCTTCTGTGGCAACGAATTCCATAGATTCACCACTCTGGCTAAAGAAGTTTCTCCTCATCTCTGTTCTAAAAGGTCTTCCCTTTACTCTGAGGCTGAGCCCTCAGGTCCTACTCTCTCCCACTAATGGAAACATCATCCCCACGTCCACTCTATCCAGGCCTTTTAGTATTCTGTAAATTTCAATCAGATCCCCCCTCATCCTTCTAAACTCCATCGAGTATAGACCCAGAGTCCTCAAACGTTCCTCATATGTTAAGCCTTTCATTCCTGGGATCATTCTCATGAACCTCCTCTGGACCCTCTCCAGGGCCAGAACATACAGGGCCCAAATTGCTCACAATATTCTAAATGTGGTCTGACCAGAGCCTTATAAAGCCTCTGCAGCACATCCCTGCTTTTATATTCTAGTCCTCTCGAAATAAATGCCAACATTGCATTTGCCTTCCTAACAACCTGCAAGTTAACCTTAAGAAAATCCTGGACTAGGACTCCCAAGTCCCTTTGCACTCTAGATTTCTGAATTCTCTCCCCATTTAGAAAATAGTCTATGCCTCTATTCTTCCTACCAAAGTGCATGACCTCACACTTCCCCACGTTGTATTCCATCTGCCACTTCTTTGCCCATTCTCCTAACCTGTCCAAATCCTTCTGCAGCCTCCCTGCCTCCTCAATACTACCTGTCCCTCCACCTATCTTTGTATCATCTGCAAATTTAGCCAGGATGCCCTCAGTTCCTTAATCTAGATTATTAATGTATAAAGTGAAAAGTTGTGGTCACAAGATTTAACTTTTTTAAGTTGCTGTTCAGCACTGAATGAAACATTCTCATGTATCTTCTGTTTTTTCTGCTGATGTGGATCAGGAACATGGAAATGTTTGTGCTGTAGTTACTCTATAAACAGCTTGGCAACTCATTTTTTCATCTTGCATTACAACCCTTCCCAATTTCACCTTACTGTTTATCAAAGCTACTTACAAAAGACAAAATGTTCCACATCATCTTTTAATGGTCCCATGTTATCTAGTTGCGGTGACGTTTAATTAAAAACATCTGAAATTGAAAGCTGGTGGTGTAGTGATTTTGTCACTGGACTGATAATCCAGAGACCCAAATTAAGGTTTGGGGGACTCGGCTTCGAATTCCACTATGGCAGAAGGTGAAATTTGAATTCAATAAAAATCTGGAATTAAAAGTCTAATAGTGACCATGAAACCATTGTTAATTGTTGTAAAAACCCATCTGGTTCACTAGTGCCCTTCAGGGTAGGAAATCTGCTGTCCTTACCTGGTCTGGCCTATATATGACTCCAGGTCCACATGTGGTTGACTCTTAACTGCCTTCTGAACAAAGGCAATTAAGGATGGGCAATAAGTGCTGGTTTAGCTAGTGATACCCACATCCTGTGAATGAAAGAAAAAACATCCAGGACAAAACATCCAGCTTGATGGCACCCCATCCACAAACATTCACTCCCTCCACCATTGACACATAGACAAGATGCACTGCAGGAGCTCAACAAGACTCCTTAGACAGCACCTTCCAAACACACAACCACTACCATCTCGAAGGACAAAGGCAGTAGGCACACGGGAACACACCACCTGAAAGTTCCCCTCCAAGCCATTCCCCATCCTGACTTGGAACTATATCACTGTTCCTTCACTGTCACTGAGTCAAGTTCCTGGAGCTCCCTTGCTAACAGTATGTATACCACATGGACTGCAGCGGTTCAAGAAGGCAGCTCACTACCGGACTTGCAGCATATCATGGGAGAAGGTGTGCTGGCTCGAGTTGACATTCCTTTCAGCCAATATTACTACTTAAGTTCACTTGCTGGTGCAGAACTTGGGTATTGCTGAAAAAAGAGACATTTTTTATTGAAGCTTTCCATCTTGCACTGATCAGGATAATTAGCAAGAAAATGCCAGTGCTGATTGCTTGGCAAGTGGACCCTGATTCCAACCAATCAACACTCTCTTCTCATACAGTATAAATTTGTTCTTGCCCTTGACATTAGCATTTTCTTGCAAGTTGTACTGATGAATGCGAGACGAAAAGCTTTGAAAAAAAATGTCTCTTTTTTTCAGCAACACTTACGTTCATCTATTGCAGGGCAGGGGAAGCAGTTTGCTTGGAAAGATTTTGCATCTCCAATCAAATTAAATCAGAACTCAAATAATTATGGTGCTGCTGTGCATGTTTCATAAATTGGCAAAATATTTAGCAAGAAACAACATTCACCCTGTGCTGGAAACCAATTCGGGAGGAAATGGTCTTTGTTCTGATGATGCTGCCTGTGGCCTTATCTGTCTGACGTGTGCTGAAACTGGCAGTCATATTTCCCTTTGATTTCATTTGATTCTGATTGATTTACCTTTGCCTGATAACTCTGGCAGAATTAAAGCAAATTAGCACCTGAGTACATTGAAATTTTCTTACATACATTCCCAATACCTAGTACCACTCCTCAAAGTAATGTATTAAAATGTAGAAAATGGACATATCTACATACAAATATAAAACTTCAGTTTCCGATGGTTTTACCCTTTAATATTTCACTTTAAAGCATAGAACAGAACGTCAGGCAAAGGAGCTGCAGGAGATGAGAGCACGAATTCAGACAGTCTAATCCTCAAAACCTAGTTCTGCAACCCATACATTTCTCCCACCTTGTGAGGCTCCACATGAGCACCAGAGCTTTGCAAAATGGCCAATATTATTTTAGCTTTGTGAAGTGTGCCAGCAAACTATTTTTTAAGCTATAGAGTTGAAATCTGATGTGTTGCATCATCAAAGAGTAGAGACAAGGCAAGAGAGAAAGGTGCTAATATGGGGAATGATAAACAGGCCATGACAGAAAGGGACAGAGAGTATAAGTCTAATTGCAAATCAACAGATAAGGCTAGAGGTTACAAAACTAATAAAAGGACAAAACTAAATGCTCTGTATCTGAATGCACATAGCATTTGAAGCGAAACAGATGAGCTGATAGCTCAAATAGAAATAAATAAGTACGATCTGATTGCCATTACAGAGACATGGCTGCAAGATGCCAGGTTCAGATGCCTGAATATTGAAGTGTACATGACATATAGGAAGGACAGGAAGCTAGGAAAAGGTGGAGGGGTGGTTCTGTTCATTAACAATAGTATTTGTACAATAGAGAGGGATGACCTGAGTTCAGGAAACCAGGATGTTGAAATGGTTTTGGGTGAGATGAGACATGATAAAGGCAAGAAATCACTTGTGGTAGTGGTGTACAGGCCCCATAATAGTGTCCACACACATGGTAGGATGGAGTATAAAAGAAGAAATAATGGGAGCTTGTCAAAAAAGTACAGCAAAAATCATGGGGCTTTTAATCTACATAGATGTATGTAGATCTATGTAGCCTAGCTGAGGAATTTGTAGAACATTTTGAGGATAGTTTCTTAGAATAGCACATTCTAGAGCAGCCAGAAAGCAGGCTATAATAGACCTGGTATTATGCATCGAGAAAGGATTAATTAATGACCTTATTGTGAAGATACCCCTTGGTAGCTGTGATCATAATATGATTGAATTTTACATTCAGTTTGAGGGAGAGGAGAGTGACTCCACTAAACGTAAATAAGGGCAGTTATGAGGGTTGAAAGCAGAGCTAGCTTAAGTGAACTGGCAAGTTAGGTTAAAGGATAGGTCAATAGTGATGCAGTAGCAGACATTTAAAAGGATATTTCAGAATACACAGATTAGATACATTCCAACGAGTAAGAAAAATTCCATGGGAGGACCCACCGTCCATGGTTAACTGAAACCATTAAAGATGCCTTCAAACTTAAAGAAAAAGTATATAATTGCACACCCTTGACAGTTCAGAAGATTGGACAGAATATAAAAAAACAGCAAAGAATGACTAAAAGATTAATACAGAAGGCAAAATTAGATTATGAGAGAAAGCTAGCCAGAAATATCCAAACGGATAGTAAGAGTTTCCATAGATATTTAAAAAAGAAAAGAGTTAACAAAGTGATCGCTGGCCCTATAGAAAGTGAGTCTGGGGAATTAATAATTGAAAATGAAGAGATGGCAGATGAATTGAACACGGATTTTGCATTGGTCTTCACCATAGAGGATACAAGTAACATTCCAGAAATAGTGTAAATCAGGAAATAGAAGGGACGGAAGAACTCAGGAAAATTACAGTTACCAAGGAAGTGGTATTGAGCAAATTGTTGGAGCTCTGGGCTGAAAAGTTTCTGGGTCCTGATGGACTTCATCCTAGGGTCTTAAAAGAAGTGACTAGTAAGATAGTTGATGCATTGGTTTTAATTTTCCAAAATTCCCCCATCTTTGGGGAAGGGACTATTAGCTTGGAAAATAGAGAATTCTTATTCGATAAGGGAGGGAAATAGAAAGCTGGAAACTAAAGGTGGGTGAGCTTAACATCTGTCATAGGGAAAATATTGGAAGCTATTATTAAAGACCTTATAGCAGAGCACTTAGATAAATTCAAGGTAATCAGGCAGAGTCAACATGGTTTTGTGAGAGAGAAATCATGTTTAACCAATTTGTTGGAGTTATTTAAAGAAGTTACATTTGCTGTGGATAAAGGGAACCGGTGGATGCATTGTACTTAGATTTCCAGAAGGCATTTGCTAAGATGCCAGAACAACAATTATTGTAGAAAATAAAAGCTCACACTGTATGGGTTAACAGATTGGTATGCATAAAAGATTGGCTAACTAACATGAAACAGAGAGTAGGCATAAATGGGTCATTTTCTGGTTGGCAAGATATAATGAGTGGTGTGGCATGGGGATCAGTACTAGGGCCTCAACTTTTTGCAATCTATATAAAAGACTTAAATTAAGGGTCCAATGATATGGTAGCTAAATTTGCTGATGACACAAAGATAGGTAGGAAAGTAAGTTGTGAAGAGGAAATATAGAGGCCACAAATGGTTATAGATGTGTTAAGTGAGTGGGCAAATATCTGGCAAATGGAGTGTAATGTGGAAAAATGTAAAATTGTTCATTCTGGCAAGATGAATGAAAAAGAAGCATGTTATCTAAATGGTGAGAGATTGCAAAGCCCTGAGATGCAGAGGGATCTGGGTGTCCTCGTGCTTGAATCGCAAAAGGTTAGTATGCAGGTACAGCAAGTAATTAGGAAAGCTAATAGAATGTTATCATTTATTGTGAGGAGAATTGAATACAAAAGTAGAGAGGTTATGCTTCAGTTATAAAGGGTATTGGTGAGACCACACCTGCAGTACTGTGCACAATATTGGTCTCCTTATTTAAGGAAGGATGTAAATGCATTGGAAGCAATTCAGAGAAGGTTTACTAGACTAACCCCTGCAATGAGAGCATTGTCTTACAAGGAGAGGTTGGACAGGCTAGGCTGGTATCGGCTGGAGTTTAGAAGAGTAAGAGGCGACTTGATTGAAACATATAAGATCCTGAGCGGTCTTGACAGGGTGGGTGTGGAAAGGATGTTTCCTCTTGTGGGCGAATCTAGAATTAGAGGTCACGGTTTAAAAATGAGGGGTTGCCCATTTAGGACAAAGATGAGAAGAATTTTTTTCTGAGGGTTGTGAGTCTTTGGAAGTATCTTCCACAAAAGGTGATGGAAGCAGAGGTTTTGAATATTTTTAAGGCAGAGCTAGATAGATTCTTGGTAACCAAGGGTCGGGGGGTGAAAGGTTATTAGGGTTAGATGTAAATATGAAGCTGAGATTACATTCAGATCAGCCACGATCTTATTGAATGGCGGAGCAGACTCAAGGGGCCGAGTGACCTACAACTGCTCCTAATCCGTATGTTCGTATAACCTAGGAGTCCAAGCAATATAAATGATAATATGCTTTTCATTGGCTTTGATTGTGATGTGCTTTGGGACAGGTTAAGAAGAACTTCTGAAATGTTGTTACTCCTCTATTAACTTAATCGTAAACTGGTTCATTACAGAAGCTCCACTGTTAATATTTTAGTACATATAGAACATTCCTTTTTGTTTATTTTTCTAAAAGCTACTGGCAAGGAAAGTTGGATGTCAGATGTTCTCATTTTGTAAAAGTAACACCGTAACTTAGGGTGAACATCTTAAATTGTTATTCATTAATTACCTGGTTATTCTTGTGTACTAACTAGTGGATTTACCATAATTGATTACTTGGACATCCTCTGTTAGGCTAGTAGAAAGCATTTGACAACACCACATGGAGCTCGAATGGGATATTGTGTATTGCAAAAGATAAGAGCAACCTTTCTGATGGTTCCAATTGAATGCACTGAGCTACTTAGACCAAGAGCATCTGAGCTTCAATCCCTTGTTTGTGCTGTTAGCTGATATCAGTTGAAAATGGTGTTAGAGGTTGTCACTGTCCTTGGGTTAGGGAAGGGAAAATATTCACCTTGGATAGCATTCCCGATTCCTGTTGGTAAGTGTATCTGCATGTTTATTGGGGAGGAGGGAGGTGGTGAAGGAAGCACAGGGTTTGGCTATGATTGATGTACGTAATATACATTCACACAGCACATGTGTGGTTCAAAGCAGAGTCCAAATATTCATACTCTAGGTTCACGAGGGCAAGTGAGTCAGCACCTGGAAAGTAGGGAATCTCAGAGAATTAACAGTGTTGAAGGAGGTCTTTCAGCACATCATTCCTGTGCCAGCACTTTGCTAGTATCTGGAACTAATCTAACCACCTTCTGTCTCTTCTTCTTGCACTGTACCTTTTGGATTCAGGTCCTTCTTGAAAACTCAGTTAGAAAGAAGGACCTGCACTTTTAACACAAACTAACAGCTCTTTCTCCCCACAGATGCTGACTGAGAGGCTGGGTGAAATCTTATGCCCTCTCCATTTAATGGGGACAAGTGGGAGGGTGGCAGGTAGGGACCCCGCCACCTTCCTGTCTCCACCTCAATTAAGTCCATGGTGGGAATGCATGTAGATAGCCTTCCCACCTCACCACCAATTGAGACCTTTATGTGGACAATTAATACCCGCTTACGGACCTCATCCTGACATTGCTGGTATGAACCAGCAGTGAGTGAGGGACTTGCTTTGCAGGGAGCATGACAAGCAGACCCTGGAGTGATTGCTTGCCATTCAGTGCCTGATTGAGGGACCCAGCTCAGTAAGGGCAGGAGGGGAGGGGTGGAGTGTTGAAAGCCACGCCCTTGCCTTTGTTGCTGATCCCCTTTCTGTTACTACTCGCCTGTGCCTCTCCTCAATCTGAAGCCCCGGGTGGATGTAGGACAGGTAGCAATTGCTGCCTTCCCACTGGCACTGCTGAATATAGAAGAGCTGCCCGTCTCTGACAGGCTGGCAACTCTTGGCAAGTGGGTCTTTTGCCCCTGGGGTCCTTGATCCCAGGGGAAGGCCCACCACTGGCCTGTCAAGAGCCTGAGTGGCACAAGATGCAGCGGGCTTTCTTGGAAAGGGACTATGCAGGGGTCTCACTGGCTCTCCAGCTGGTGGCTGAGACCCCTGTCACCTCCACAAGCTTCCAGGTTTTAGATTTCCGGCATCTGCAGTATTTTACTTTCAATTGACCCTATATCTTCCTCTGCTTCTAGAACTATTTCCCCTTTCCTTAATAGATACAAGAGATTCTGGCTCACAGCAGCCTGCAGCAAAGCATTTTCCATTACAACAAAACAAAACAAGAGTGAAAAAGGCTTGAATAAATGCTCAGGACAATTTTAATAGAAAAATATTTTTATTATTCAAGACGCTGAGAAGGACCTGGAGTTTTATTGCCATACACTTGAACTCTGTGGTCATCTAGTTATGGTTAAATTTCCATCGGCAGTTTTATGTGATTTTGCTGAAGGGGAATCATCACAATTGAATCCAAGAGACACAGGGAGAATAACAGAACAGGAGTAGATTATTCAGCGCCTCAAGCCCATTCTGCATACAATGGCTGTTCTGTATCTTAGCTCCATTCATTTTTTTTTGGTTCTGTACTCTTTAATACACTTGCGTAATAAAACAAACATATGGCAAAATTTCCAGGAACTGCTCTCATTAGATGAGGATTAAGCTTGAGCCATGAGATGCTTCTAAAGTAAACCAAAAAAACAAACTCATTATTCACGATATTTGTAGTCAGCCCATTTTGTCTGTTAGTCAGTAACTGCAGTTAAATTAATACAACAAACAGCACCTTACCATTGAGAGAAAGGAATCAATGGCAGTTGGGTGGTGCCAGTGATTGGTTTACAAATTCCAGCCAATCACCAGGAGGCAAGGGAGAGGAAATGTGAGAATGAACCATCTCGTGCAGTTGGCTACAAAACATTCTGGAAAACAGTCTAGGACTGAATCACCTATCGGAAGGTGAAGTGGCAATTTTCCTTAAAAAAAAATTGGAAGTGGTAAGGTGGTGCTGTCTCACCTCAGAATATTTTCCTCATTTACGTATTGGAATGTGCCAGTGCTTCCAACTTCAGTGCATAAACTTCAAGTGATCCAAACTTACCTGCGTACATCCTAGAATATATCAAACCCCACTCACCCATTCTTGTCACTCACTGTCATACATTGGCACACAGCGATCCAACGTATTAAATTCAATATGCTTATGCTTAAATTCTTTATTTCAACTCTACAATTTGCATTCCTCATCCCCATCCCCATCCCCGCCTCTGACCTTGTTTTCTGCAGACCCTGACCTGTGTGCACTCACCCTCTTTTCTTCCCAACCAACAGCTGTGCCTTTGACCTTTTCGGCCTTAAGCCCTGGAATTCCCTTCCTAAACCTCGCTGCCTTTTTTGCCTTTCAAGATCCTCCATAAAACCCAAAATGCTGACCAAGCTTTCAATCATCTTTACTAACTGCTCCTTCTTTTGTTTGGCACTTACTTTTACCTCATTATGCTTCTGTAAAGAGCTTCGTGTTTTTTTTTTCTCTGTTTCAGGTATTATATAAGTGCAAGTTGTTGTTGATAATCCTCAGTAATATATTTTTACTGGAGAGGAAGAGAACACTATATAAGCCAGCCTGTCCCAGGAACAGTATTATTAAAACTGTCAACCTCAGTGCTCCTGTGGAGATTGCACAGCTGCACTCTGGGCCACAGCTGGTGCCTGGTGCAGACACAAAGTGGAAAGGAAAAAAATAACTTAGGAGAGATTTTTATCATCTTGCACAAAAGGAAAATCCTTACTCCCTGTGGAAACGCACTGGGACTTGGCACATCCTGCTGGAGATCAGAAAGCCACCATTAATACATGCTGTGTTTTACTGTCTTAGATTTGCACCCCGCTCACTTGGAGTGTGTTAAATGTTAACATTTTGAATGAGCACCGCAAGCCCCTTATGCATAAATAGAACTTTTCATTATCTTCCCATTTACTGGGAGAAAGTGAAATTTATTTGCCTTCAGTTCTGGCCTCTTGTACATCCCTGTTTTTAATTGCTGTACCATTGACAGCTGTGCCTTCAGCCGCAAAGGCTGTAAGCTCTAGAATTTCCTCCCTAACTCTGCCTGTGCCTCAGCCTCTTTACATCTCTCTCCTATTTTTAGATACTCCTTAAAGCCTATCTTTTGGACCAAGATCTTGACCACCTGTCCCAGTAACATGGGGCTCAGTGTCAAATTTTGTATGAAAAGTACTCCAGTGAAGCACCTTGGCATAGTTTACTATGTTAAAGGTTCAATATAAGCTCAAGATGTTCATTTGCTCTCTTGGGCAATCCCAATTTTAAGCCATTGGTGGCTGCACCTTCAGTTGCCTAGGCCCCAAACGCTGGAATACACTTTGTACATCTCTCTGCCTCTCTATCTCGATTTTCTCTTTTAAGACACTCCTTTAAACCTATCACTTTGATCATTTTTGATCAACTGACCTAATATCTCCTTGTGTGGCTGTGTTTTATAGTGCTCCCTTGAAGCGCCTTGTGATGATTTATTACGTTAAAAGGTCCCTTATAAGTTGTTGTTGTTATGCTGACAATACATTCCTTGATATGGACATTTTTTTATTTGAATACTAAGACAGGAAGGTGTAAATGGACTGCATAATCTCCAAAGTTGGACAAGGTGGATGAGGCAGGATATTGTGCAATTGTATTCTTATCTGATGCTTTATTTGAACCATAAGGACTATGAGCACATCTGGGGCAGCTGGCTGTGATTGTCAGTGGCCCTTCGTGTTACTCTCGACCTTAACATTGGTTTGGTTACAGCATTCCATCAGTAAAGAACTCCTCAAGTTGCTTCCTTTCCGTTGGCCCATGAGGTTTTGTTGCATCTTTGGACAGAACCTCTTGGAATAAACAGCAATTGACGTTACTCCCAATAATTCACAGGTAAAACAGCTCTTAATATCTTGATTGTGGATGCCCAGTGAGAAACCCTGCAGCTGATCAATGTTTTTAAAGAATGATTCATATCATCAGATCAGGCATGACTTGCTCAAGAGAGTGGAGTACTCAGAATGGAAAAACAATTCACCATTTAAGAGGTAAACATTACACACAATAAACCTCCCAGACCTTTTTTGGAAGATATAAATATGAATATTGAGCGGAATATGCAAGTGTTGAATAAATACACTGGTTAACTATGCACTTAGTGCAAGTTGAACCTTGCCTATGCTGAATAATCACAGAACTTTAACAGCATAGAAGGAGGCTATTCGGCACATCATGTTTGCACTGGCTTTCCAAATGAGCATTATGATCTAGTGCAGTTACCCTGCCTTTTCCCCATACCCCTGCACATTGTTTCCATTCAAATAATCACCTAATGCCCTCTTGAATGCCTCAGTTGAACCTGCTTCCAACACTAAAGCATGCGCAGTGTAAAACAATAGGTGTGGGCTGAGAGGAGGAGAATGAAAAGAAAACGCTTTGAAATGGTTTATGTTCGTAACCTGAGTTAGAGAGGTCACAGGATAGCTGGTGTGAGAAGTGGAAAATATGCCTGTGGTTGAGCCTGATTGTTGAGGCGAATAGGTAGGGCAATCTTTTACATCATCTTCAGGTAGGGCCTTGGTTTAACGTCGCACCTGAAAGACTTGCAGCACTCCCTCAATACTGCATATGAATGCCAAACTAGATCTTGTGATCAAGTCTCTGGAGTGGAAGTTTAACCTATAAAGGTCTGGCTCAGAGACAAGTGTTATTTTTTTCTAAAAATATACCTTATAAAATTAATAAAAGTACATTACATGACTGTTCAAAGTTGACATTACATAAGGTACAAACCAAAACAGATTCTTCCAAATACTGTACATTACTCCATTTACAATTACAGTTAATATTTACAATATTCATGAAATGTCAAATATGCAGCCCAAGGAGTTTAACTCCGTTTCCAGCCCCTCGGTGTAACCAGAGGCAAGAGTATTATCACTGAGCCATAGCCGACACTGCCAGAGAGAGGACGTTTGTGACTATGTGACACTTTGCTGGACTGCAATGGATATCACTTAACCTGGTGCTAGCACTATGACCCCACCCCGCTCCCCACAAATCTCGCCCATCTCCTGCAGTGAGCCCCTGTAGAGCCACTCAGCTGGACCATAAGACGAAGGAGCAGAAGTAGGCCATTTGGCCTGTCGAGTCTGCTCTGCCATTCAATGAGATCATGGCTGATCTGATAATCCTTAACTCCACTTTCTTGCCTTTTCCCCATAACCCTTGATTCCCTTACTGATTAAAATCTGTCTATCTCAGCCTTGAATATACTTAATGACTCAGCCCCCCAGCCCTCTGCGGTAAAGAATTCCACAGATTCACTACCCTTTGAGAGAAAAAAATTCTTCCTGATCTCTGCCTTAAATGGGCCGCCCTTTACAATGAGATTATGCCCTCCGATTCTTGACTCTCCGACAAGGGAAAACAACCTTTCAGCATCTACCCTGTCAAGCCCCCAAAGAATCTTACATGTTTCAATAAGGTTGCCTCTCATTCTTCTAAACTCCAGTGAGTACAGACCCAACCGACTCAACCTCTCTTCATAAGAAAATCCCTCCATACCCGCAATCAACCTAGTGAACCTTCTCTGGATTGCCTCCAGTGCCAGTATATCTTTAAGGGGACCAAAGCTGGTCACGGTATTCTAAGTGTTGTCTAACTAGTGCCTTGTTTAGTTTCAGCAAGACTTCCCTATTTTATACTCCATTCCTTTTGAAATAAAGACCAACATTCCATTTGCCTTCCCTATTACCTGCTAGGCATGATTAAACACATTTTTTTCTCAACACAACAGCATTGGGCATTGAAATTAAATGCTGCTTTACATCACAATGTTAGCATCCGATGTCAAGGACCTTCTCTATATGTTGAGCTGGCAGTATTCGCAATATTTTCAAGTGCAGGTGGTGATGGCAGAATGTACACTTGCCATTAGCTGCACTTCTTCACCGTAAAAGCAACACAGGTTGACACCTGTTGCAGGCCTTTAGGCTTATAAGTGAGCAAACCTTTTAACTGCCTCTTTGTAATTAGAATATCTATACCCTCGAGGGTTTATTCAGCATTCGCAGTAGGAAGTGCAGGCCAGAGAGCTGCTGCAATAGTGTGCCTAACTTGGATGCAGGCTGCCACTGAAATGTGGCGTCACTGAATTTTACCCAATGACGTCTAACTGGCATTCCCCACCTCTGATTCCTGCTTGCTTTGAGATATGATAGCGTCGAATTTACCCTCTGACCTCCAACTGTTCTTCCCTCTCCTCTTGATTTGGGCCAATCTTTTATGCCCTTGTCAAGTTCTTTGGGGGCGTTTTATTATGTCACAGACTCTATATAAATGCAGTTTTTTTCCACCATAATATAAGTTCTCAAGAGAAAGGTCGCAGGCCAATATTTTATCTTTTCCTGTTAGATGATCCTTAACCATTTTAGGATCACAGGAACAAGCTTAGGCCACTCGACCATTCCAGCCTGATCTGGCATTTGGTTATATCGTGGCTGATCCGTACCTCAACTCCACTTATCCATCTTTGTTCCATATCTCTTAATTCCCTTACCTAACAAAGCTCTGTCGATTTCAGTCTTGAAAATTTCACTTTTTTTAATTCATTCACATGATGTGGGTGTCGCTGGCTGGGCCAGCATTTATTGTCCATCCCTAGTTATCCTTGAGAAGGTGGTGGTGAGCTGCCCCCTTGAACTGCTGCAGTCCATGTGGTGTAGGTACACCCATAGTGCTGTTAGGGAGGGTGTTCCAGGATTTTGACCCAGTGACAGTGAAGGAATGGTGATATATCTCCGAGTCAGGATGGCGAGTGACTTGGAGGGGAACTTCCAGGCGGTGGTGTTCCCGTCTACCTGCTGCCCTTGTCCTTCTGGTTGGTAGTGGTTATGGGTTTGGAAGGTGCTGTCTAAGGAGCCTTGTTGAATTCCTACAGTGCATCTTGTAGATGGTACACACTGCTGCTACTGTGCCTCGGTGGTGGAGGGAGTGAATGTTTGTGGATGTGGTGACAATCAAGCGGGCTGGTTTGTCCTGGACAGTGTCAAGCTTCCTGAGTGTTGTGGGAGCTGCAGTCATCCAGGCAAGTGGGGAGTATTCCATCACATTCCTGACTTGTACCTTGTAGATGGTGGACAAGCTTTGGGGAGTCAGGAGCTGAGTTACTTATCACGGGATTCCTAACTTTGACCTGCTCTTGTAGCCACAGTATTTTAATGGCTAGCCCAGTTCAGTTTCTGGTCAATGGTAACCCCCAGGATGTTGATAATGGGGGATTCAGTGATGGTAATGTCACTGAATGTCAAGGAGCGATGGTTAGATTCTCTCTTGTTGGAGATGGCCTTTGCCTGGCACTTGTGGGGTGCGAATGTTATTTGCCACTTGTCAGCCCAAGCCTGGATATTGTCCAGGTCGTGCTGCATTTGAACATGGACCACTTCAGTATCTGAGGAGCCTCAAATAGTGCTGAACATTGTGCAATCATCGGCGAACATCTCCACTTCTGACCTTAGGATGGAAGCAAGGTCATTGATGAAGATGGTTGGGCCGAGGACACTACCCTGAGGAACTCCTGCAGTGATGTTCTGGAGCTGAGATGAATGACCTTCAACAATCACAACCAGCTTCCTTTGTACTAGGTGTGACTCCAACCAGTGGAGAATTTTCCCTGTGATTCCCATTAACTCCAGTTTTGCTAGGGCTCTTTGATGCCACACTGGGTCAAATGTTGCCTTGATGACAAGGGCTCACCTCAGCTCTGGAGTTCAGCTCTTCTGTCCATGTTTGAACCAAGGCTCTAATGAAGCCAGGAGCTGAGTAGCCCTGGCGGAACCCAAACTGGGTGTCATTGAGCAGGTTATTGCTAAGGAAGTTGATCACCCCTTCCATTACTTGACTGATGAGGTGGTAATTGGCCTGGTTGGCTTTGTGCTGCTTTTTGTGTGGAGGACATGCTTGGGCAATTTTCCACATAGACGGATTGATGCCAGTGTTGTAGCTATATTGGAACAGCTTGGCTAGGGGGTGCCATGTTCTGGAACCCAAGTCTTCAGTACTATTATCGGAATATTGTCAAGGCCCAAAGCCTTTGCAGTAACCAATGCCTTCAGCCGTTTTTTTAATATCATGTGGAGTGAATCGAATTGGCTAGAGACTAGCATCGGTGGGGACCTCCGGAGGAGGCCAAGATGGATCATCCACTTGGCACTTCTGGCTGAAGATTGTTGCAAATGCTTTGGCCTTATCCTTTGCACTGACATGCTGGGCTCCCCCATCATTGAGGATCGGAATATTTGTGGAGCCTCCTCCTTCAGTGAGTTGTTTAATTATCCATCACCATTCACAACTGGATGTGGCAGGACTGCAGAGCTTAGACCTGATCTGTTGGCTGTGGGATTGCTTAGCTCTGCCTATCGCTTGCTGCTTATGCTGTTTGGCACGCAAATAGTCCTTTATGATATCTTCACCAGGTTGACACCTCATTTTTAAGTATGCCTTTTGCTGTTCCTGGCATGCCCTCCTGCACTCTTCATTGAACCAGGGTTGATCCCCTAACTTGATAGTAATGGTAGAGTGGGGGATATGCCAGGCCATGAGGTTACAGATTGTGGTTGGGTACAATTCTGCTGCTGCTGATAGCCAACAGTGCTTCATGGATTCCCAGTTTTGAGTTGCTAGAGCTGTGTGAATTCTATCCCATTTAGCACGGTGGTAGTGCTACACAACACAATGGAGGGCATCCTCAATGTGAAGGTAGGACTTTGTCTCCACAACGACTGTGCAGTGGATATTCCTACCAATAATGTCATGGACAGATGCATCCGTGGCAGGCAGTTTGGTGAGGATGAGGTCAGGTATGTTTTTCTCTCATTGGTTCCCACACCACCTGCCGCAGACCCAGTCTAGCAGCTATGTCCTTTAAGAATCGGCCAGCTTGGTCAGTAGTAGTGGTGCTGCTGAGTCACATTTGGTGAAGTCCTCCACCCAAAGTACATTCTACATCTTTGTCACTCTTAGTGCCTCCTCCAAGTGGCGTTCGACATGGAGGAGCACTGATTCATCAACTGAGGGAGGGTGGTATGTGGTAATCAGCAGTAGGTTTCCCTGACCATGTTTGACCTGATGCCATGAGACTTCATGGGGTCAGGAGTCAATGTTGAGGGCAACTCCCTCCCAACCGTATACCGCTGTGCTGCCACCTCTGCTGGGTCTGTCCTGCCAGTGGGACAGCACATACCCAGGGATGTTGATGGTGGTGTCTGGGACATTTTCTGTAAGATGTGATTCCGTGAGGATGACTATGTCAGGCTGTTGCTTGACTAGTCTGAGACAGCTCTCCCAATTTTGGCATTAGCCCCCAGATGTTAGTAAGGAGGACTTTGCAGGGTCGACAGGGCTGAGTTTGCTGTTGTCGCTTGCGGTGCCTAGGTCAATGCTGGGTGCTCTGTCCGGTTTCAGACTCCACAGCTTTTTGGGAAGTGAGTTCCAGATTTCGCTTCTCTTCATTAAAAATTGCATCATTTCTATAAATTCAAGCATTAAATTGTAAGAGTTGAGGGAATGGGTCTGAGGAATTGGGATTTTGTTTGTTTTTCACTTCATCTTCCTCCATTTTCTCAATTTTTATGCAGAGATGAAAAGGAAACCAAGAAGGAGAAGAACATTAATTTCTACACATTGTGATGTATGTTTCAGAAAAAAATACAGTTAAAGTTCTTGGCTGTCAGCCTATGTTAGAAGTATTACTGTTCTAAATAAAACATTTGACAAATGTGAAGAACTATTGCAAGTGAATCTATGCAATTATTCAAGGAAGCAGGATGCAGTTAGTCAGAGCTGCCCTTTCTTTACTCAACCACCATTAATTAGCAAACAATTGTATTCCATTGTGATTTGCAGCGCTTTCCGCTTCTTGTAGCTTTAATTGACACTGACACTGAACTAAGACAAGAAAACATTTGCAGACTAGTTACATGGAGCGGTTTTGCTACTATCAACTTAACCTCTCAAACCCATACTTCTGGCTTTGACCTAAAGTAACCTCGGCCTAACGTCATGATCTTGACCATTTCTAACATGAACTATACCACACCTTAACCAATTTATGCATTTTAGGTGATGGGGAACAGAACATTTCACAGTACTGTGGGGCAAAATAAAAAGTCACAGCTGTTTGCTTCACCTATTCTTGGGCCACAGAAAGGTCTTTCTATTTGAAAGAACTATGGGCTGAAACACATGAACAGATGGTTTATGGAGTTAAAGGTCTGAAAATCACTCTGTGCAATGTAAAATGGATTTGAGTAATCCATCATAAAACTGAGGATTAGTCCTTACACATGAATGCCTGAGACATTTACATTTTCACAGTAACTTTTCTATTAAGGATTCTTATTGTTGGAGGGAACCAAGAAGGTTCATTGATGACATTCTGCAGCAAACAACCATTCCCATCAACTGTTACACACATGCAGACATTCTATAAATATCACTTACTCTTGTAATGTGTTCCCTCTCGCACACAGTTGATTTTGCAGGATGGAATCTGACATACTCAGTCACTATAAACCACTGGGCTTTATAATGTATTGTGTGCTACATGGCATAACAACCCCATTGTTAGAACATTTGACCTGTCGTGGGCAATGTCACATGCGCTAGTCTGTATGAATGTGCATGTATGTGTGTGTGTTGATGTGAGTTGATATGAGAGAGAGTGAAAATGCCTTTCTTGATTTGCTTTCCTCCCTCCCAAAACATTTGAAGATCACTTGAGGGATGAAATTCCTTTGCATTCTTAGAAACTCGAGTATGGGATATTTCCAACAAGAAAATCGGCCCACGCTTGCTTCTGTTTTACAGATAGAATGTGGACTGGCCAATACAGCCTGTATTATGGGGTAAACGCCATGTTGGTTCCACGTGTGTTACTCTCTATATGTCACACAAGACTTAGTTAAATCTAATGAAAGAGAATGGCTGCAGATTTGCTGTTGATGCAAATGATGACATAAGGAGTGTTAGCCCCTTCTCTTTGGTACCTGTCCAAAACTAAATGTTACTTTCAGCCCTTGTAAGCAGGTGTTGGCTTCATATGTTTGAAACTTAATATTGCAGTGCATCAGATGCTCAATTACCCGTGTTGCAGCTTTGGTTGGGACCTAGACTGAATTTCAGTGCAAATAAGGAAAGCCTGTTCATTGGTTACTTTAAAGTGGATAATTTTTCTAGAGATTACATTTTGATAAGATCAAACCTAATGATGAATTTGTGTGACTTGAAATTCACCCATGGCCTTTTTTTGTACTATTTTGTAATAAATGTGACAGACATATTTACTACGGTTTCATTTCCATTTCAAAAGGGGAGAAGTGGAATAAATTCTGTGCAGGATTGCCCGATCCTGACCTGTGTAATGACTAAATTCCCATGTGGAAATTCAATCTTCGATAGTTTTCAGCACTATGTCCTTGCTAAAAGGATGGAAAATTAAACAAAGGATATTGTTTTGACAGATTCATAATTGAATATGAAGACATTTTAATTATCTAGCCAGCAGGACTGGAAATTGAGATGTTTTTGCAGCTGATCAATCTGCTGAAAGTGATTCCATTTCAGCATTCTCTGCATGACTCAATTCCCAAAAAATTTGTTTGGCCAGTCAAGTTCATTTACCGTGAGTGGAGATGGCAAAAGCCTGCTTTCAGCACAGTTTCAAAAGGACAGTCTATAAAAACAGATGGTGTGTAGCTGGGTGAAAATAATGGCATGAAGTCTCAACTTCAATAGACTGCTCATCAGCAAGTGCCTCTCTCGGATGCTGGTGTGTGCAGACTTTGCATGAAAACTGCACTGTTGTATTGAAGTGATCTATCAGCACCCTCTAGTGTTTCTTGTGTGGAAGCAGAAACAGTACAGTACAGTAAACTGTGAGACAGCTTCAAATAAACACAATTCAGTCATTCTAATTTCACAAACAATTCAAAGTCAAAAATGCCTCTTTGAAGCGTCTCGCGCAATGTGATAACTAATGTTTCTTGGGTATCAGTTTAACCTGTTGTGTTCTTCAGCATTTTCTGTTTTTTTTTTAACTGCAAGAGTGGGCTTTCTTTTGAGTTATAATCTTGGGAATCCCAAACTGACCAAAGAAGGCTGATTTTAACTCTTGAAGGGAAGCTAGTGGGAATTGACAGCAACCCTGTGCAATTGTCTGCCAGAGACTTGACAGATTTTAATTCTCATCCTCATTTGAATGCCACAAGTCAGCTGCTTGGCCATTTTGTTTTCAATGTTCTTCTGCTCTTAAAAACTTAAATACTCAGGATTCAGAATAAAGTTTCCAATATAAAAATAGAAAAATGTACATATTTCACAATAACATGATTAAACTTGCCTAGAAAGTCATCCTATGTCTTTCGCTATCTTGTTTCATAAGACTAGTAATTCCTCATAAGCCTGGTTCTTTAATTAAGTTTTCATGTTGTAATACATGTTTTTCCTGGCCCTTGTCACTTTTCCTTTGTAATTTGTGTTCCATGGCCAGTGGGGATGCAATCCCAGAATATGGAAACCATCTTTTGTTTTTCTCCTCATGGCTTTACTTTTAGCTTTTGTCACTTTTCAAATTGGAAACCTTTGCCTTTTCTTTTTTTCCAGAAAGTGCCGATTCTGGCTGTAGACTTTACCATCTCACCCTGCCATATTTTCTTCTGACTCCCCCTTTTAATTAAACTTTCTTTTCACTCTTTTTGTTTCAATCTTCCTTTACTGTAACCTCAATTTTCTTCCCAGTCTCCAACATCAGTTGTTACTGTCACATCAGTCGTTTTTTTCTTGGCAGATTCTGAACCATGACCAGAGCTTTACTTTTGGCGAACGGGGACGGGCCCAAAATGCCAGAATGTAAAATGACGCGCGATGACGTTGGGCGTGCATCCCGACGTCAACATCCTGTCTTCCGATATCTTGTTTGGCGGGCGCATGCCGGAGTCAGCTGCGTACCCGCCGATAATTGAAAGGCCTATTAAGGCCATGAACGAAGTAATTAATTTCAAGTTTACACTTATGGTTGGCGGGCAGGCGAAAAGGCCAAGCGGCCTTTATGTTTTATAGGAAACCTCATCCACGAGCGGGATGAGGCTTCCTTAAACTAATACTAATTAAATAAAACCTTTACTTTCAAAGTAAAAACATGTCCCATCTCATGTGATGCAGTCACATGAGAAGGGACATGTTTCATTAAATTTTTCATGTCTTCATTTATTTTGTTATTTGGCGCTTCAATCTCCCTGAGGCAGCTCCGTGCGGAATGAGATTTCCCAAAGCTTTTACAACTTAAATAAAAAGTTTCTATGAAAAATAAAAAACATGTCCCATCTCATCTGACACAGTCACATGAGGGGACATGTTTCATTAACTTTTTAATGTTTTCACATGTTTTTTAACAGCTCCATGCCTCAGGGAGATTGAAGCACTCTTTCATGTGTGTGCACACGAAAGAGCGCTAGACCCAACTCTCCCTCCTCCCCCCGCCTGCACAGGCAGCGCTCAGCACTACCGGTCACGTTCCACACTGGGTGGGCCTTAATTGGCTCCGCGACTGCTCCCACTGAGCCCAACCAACCAATGAAAAATCCTAGTCAATGGCTTCATGAACTCATTTTGAAAGCTAATGATACATAGCTCCTAAAATTCCTTTACCCTGCTAATGGAAAATTGACTTAATAGCTCACTGTCATCATACATAAATGATCCAACTTATTTTAAAATATGCCAAATAGTTGCCAAAGTGGTGGCAACAAATTTGTCACCACACAACTTCATATATTATAGACAAGGTGTTGTGGCGCTGCCAGTGGTAAATGCTGAGTTGTTCAAATCCCAAAGGGAAACTTGAAACAAGTGCTACAACTTGTTTTGCAATTTGTATAAATTTCAAGATGCGTGCCTTGAATTCAGTAGTAATAAGACCACCAAGTCTAATAGGTTTTTACAAAGCTAGATTAAATATTTATTAAGAGAAATGATTTTAAAGCACATACATATGTCTACAAATTACTACTATTGTAATTTCTAAACCCTGTAATTGTCTGACTCTCAGTTACACTTTTGTGAAAGTAACAGTAAGATGCATAGATTTTAAAAGACCCAGGCAAAGAAACATGATACCCTGACGATCCAATTCAAAGTGAGTCTTCTTAACTTCAGTACTTTGTAGACAGCAGCTTGAGGCATAGATGCTGAAGGCTTTTCACACTTGTTAAAATCCTAAAATACCTACCCTTACACATAGCCTTCGTTACTTTATACATATTTTCCCCTTTGAATGCAAATTTCCATTGTTTCACTGTCTTTCTGATAATAAAAATCTCTCAGAGCACTAAGATTCACCAGTAATCTTTGGGAAAAATAAACACACTGTTTCTAAACTTCACCTGGTTAGGTGACACATTTCACTTCCCCTTTTGAAAACACGCAGTCTGGTTTATTTAAAAATACCCTTGACACCTATGTTTACCTGCTTAACATTTCAAACCTAGCTCTCATACACACACACACACAACTATTTTACAATAAATTCCAATAACATTATGAGAATTATTATATCTTCCTGACACAGGGCAACTGAAGTCAAGGTCATTGATGTCGGTGACTGCAGCACATCATTTGCTCTAACGGTCAGTGCTATCTGTATCAATTCATATTAATTGGAATCCAGGTGAAAAATCAAAAAGCAGTGTTTTATAATTTAAAAATTGAATTCAACAATCTTGGTTGTTTCACTTACTAGCTGATCGTCCATGGCATATTTCACAGGCAAGATTTTGAATGCATATCTGGTTTCTTTGATCAAGTCACTGTCTGTCTACTTGTCACCCCATCTCTAATTCTTACTTTTTCCTCTCTTTGCTTTTAATCTGCCTCTCTATTGCTCTCGCAAGCTTTCATTGAAGTCATTATAGCCCTTAGCATCTAACTCTCATTCTTTTTGTCTCAGTTTCAGCAAGTCTCTCCTCTTTCATCTCCGTCCATTTCTATACCTACTTATATTTAATTATGGTTCTTATTATTCAGCAGTCTTACAGTACAAATTATATTTCTAACTCCATTTGTTGAAACTAATAGAAAATTCATTACTTATTTACAGTTTTGGGCTCTTTATTTGAAAAATGATATTATTGTGCTAGAGCCAGCTCAGAGAAGGTTCACTTGACTCATTCCTGGGATGAAGAGCTTATCTTATGAAGAAAGGTTGAACAGGTTGGGCCTGGAATTTAGAAGAATAATAGGTGAAACATATAAGCTCCTGAGAGGACTTGATAAGGGGATACTGGGAGAATGTTTCCTTTTGTGGGGGAGACTGGAACTAGGGGACACAATTTAAGAATAAGAAGCCTCCCTTTTAATACTGAAATGAGGAGAAATATTTTCACTGAGGGTTGTTAGTCTGTGGAATTCTCTTCCCCAGAAAGCAGTGGAGGCTGAGTCATTGAATTTATTCAAGGCTGAGTTAAACGGATTTTTGATAGACAAGGGAGTCAAGGGTTATGGGGGCAGACAGGAAAGTGGAGTTGAGACCACAACCAGATCAGCCATGATGTCATTGAACAACAGAGCAGGCTCGAAGGGCTGAATGGCCTACTCCTGCTCCTAAGCCCGGGAACTGGCATACCCACTGTAATGCTCAGGGCACCTAAATTCTGGAGCAAAGTAAAAAAATAAGTTTGGAGTTGGTGTCCAGTTTCTGTGTGTTGGACAGGGAAGGTTGGAAGTTTTGGCTGGATGTAGGGGATTGGGCAGCAAAGCCATGGCACAAGATGGTTAGCAGAAAAGAATCAGGAAAGCATACCTGCAGTTAATCCCCATTTGGTCTTATTTTTGTGATATAGTTGTCACAGGCCAGCCAGGTCTCTCAAAACGCATGTGTATAGTTTTTTAATATAATATTTACGGAGACTAGGAATACTCCTCCCATCTCATTTAAATGTGTCTGCTTTGGCTTAGTGAGCTCTTGCCTTTGTGTCAGAAGGTTGTGGGTTCAAGCCCCACTCCTAAAAATTGAGCTCAAAATCTAGGCTGACACTTCAATGCAATGCTGAGGGAGTGCTGCACTGTTGAAGGTGTCATCTTTTGCATGAGATGCTAAACTGAGGCCCTGCCCACCCTCTCAGGTGGACATAAAAGATCCCATGGCACTATTTCGAAGAAGAGAAGAGGAGGTAGCTTCGGTGTCCTGGCCATTATTTATCCCTCAACTAACATCACTAAACAGATTATCTAGCCATTATCTCATTGCTGTTTCTGAGGGGTTACTGAGTACAAATTGGCTGACATGTTTCCTACATTACAATAGCAACTACAATTCAGCCAAGCCCTTCATTAGCTGTAAAACACTTTGGGATGTTCTTAGGTTGTGAAAGGTGCTATATAAATGAAAGTCCTTCTTTCTTTAAATGGTACAGTCAGGTCTGTGCCTAAAGCAGGCCAAGGCTAAGCCTCACTCTCATTTTGCTGCCCTTAAGCCCAAGGAACTGATGTTTATCAGGTACATGGGGCAGGAAAATCAGCTCTCTAGCATTTAATTTCATTAGTCCAGCTATACAGAGGTAATCTCATTTTAAAATCAGTGCTTTGTTTTTGGTTATTCATCTTGTATGATTGTGTTATATTGAAAAACAATGCTTAAACATTTATTTCCAAGATCTGATATCTTGACAAATCTGTGGTCCTTTTTAGTTCGATGTACATCAATTGCCAGTCAGGAAGAGTGCAGATTGCTTCAGTCAAAGGCTTTGTGGATTTGCTGCTGTTTATTTTGATGCCGTTTTTCTAATTGTAGATTGATACATTGGGCTAAGATCGAAAGCATTGGGCTAAGATCGAAAGCATATGTATTGAAAATAACTACTTTCATTGGCTGGTTCTGAGACTAGGGTTTGTTCCTGCTGATCTCTAGTGCCTGACAACATTAGCTTACAGACGAAGGAACTATTTTCCCAGATAAACCTCGAGCATTTCTTTTACTTCAGGCTGCTCAGTTATTTAAAGATTTGCCCCAATTTGTTTTTGTGGTGAACTTGATTCTCCCTTGTCCCCTATTCTTCCCTGATCGCAACCTCCCTGTGCATTGCTCCAGAGCGAGCTGTTCAGAGTTCTCTCTGAATTCAGCCTTGCTGCTTTAGAGAAGCAAATGGCACTTCCAGCAAGGGAGGGGATATCTGACGGGTCTGTCAGGCCCAAGCTGAGACCTGACAGGAGGCTAGTTGTCTAACCACCTTGGCTGCAGGTCACAATTTAGGAGAATTGCTGGGATTTGGAAGAAAATTAAAACAAATTAACAGCCTACATCAACTTGTCACCTCCTTGCATAAGCCCTTACAATCCTGACCTCTATCATTACCTGGTGCCTAAAAAAAAAAGCCTGTCACTCATCTTTACTTCCAGCAGCACTCAATGCCAGAATGTCAAGGGCAATTGTGATTAAGCCTTAAAGTGCCACTCCATGATAAAAGATGAATGCCAATTTTTAGTTATTTGGTAAGGAAAGGAGCAATGAATCTGGATATAATTTTTGTCACAGTGTTCATACCGGCAACTGACATGATACATCAGGCTTAATTTACAAGATAGTATATTCAGAAAAAAATTGGGGAAAGAAGATTTCCAAACGTTTATTCATTAAGATAGTGCCCCTTTAAGGTACATGGTAAACAATTATGTGGACAGAAATGTGTTTCCAATCAAGTTGAACTCTAATATGAATGGAATTATTTATTACCTGGTTTCTTCCTGCTGATCCCTCCTGTCTGACAACATCAGTTCACTGATGAGGAATTGATTTTCTAGGTAACCCTTGAGCATTTTTTCAAACTCAGGCTGTTTAATTGTTTAAAGATTATTGTGAGGGGGAATACCAAAACACAGAGGTTATGCCTATTGGGAAAGACTGAATAGTCAAGGGCTTTTTTTCCTAGAAAAGAGAAGGCTGAGGGAAGACCTGATAGAGGTCTTTTAAGACTATGAAAGGGTTTGATAGGGTGGATAGGGTAAACACAGTTGTGGGGGAGTCCAGAACTAGGGGTCATAAATATAAGATAGTCACTAATAAATCCAATAAGGAACTCAGGTGAAATTTCTTCATCCAGAGATTGGGTACAATGTGGAGCTTGCTACCACAAGAAGTAGTTGATACAAAAAGCATAGATGCATTTAAACAGAAGTTGGATAAACAAATGGAGAGATGAATAGGATATGTTGATGAGGTTAGATAAAGAAGAGAGGGAAGAGACTTGTGTGGAGCATGAACACAATCATTGACTAGTTGGACCAAATGTGCTGTACATTCTGTGTATTTTATGTGTATAGCTTCAGCTCTGAGATTGTCCCACTAACTTCAGCTTCAAACTGGCAGAATTTCATTCATGTACCGAATTCAGGGCTCAATTATCCGTTCAGCTGTTCCAACTATTAGAATCCTCTTGCCTAAGGATTCTGCTTGAGAGGCCAAAGCTGAAAGCTCCACAATTCAATGTTGTTAAAGCACATAGTGGACCTCAAAGTTGCTCAGTGATCATGTATGGCATTGTGCTCGGAATCTGATTTTTTAGCTATTAACAGAAAAGTTAGTATGGTTCCACACAGAGAGACAGTCACTGATGATGCCCAACATAGTTCTTACAATAAATTCATGTAAACCGCACGAGTTGTTGACTAGGAGACTGATGCTTTTGGTGGTATCTCCATGCTAGTGCATCACAAAATAATTTTTCTGTTTGTCATTTGTTAGAATCATAAACCATTGTTCTATTGGCCAGATTTATTGTATAAACAATAATGCACAGCTAACAGACAGGCGATCATAGCGGGGAGACCCATTGAGATTTCCATGAAATCTCTTATTAGATATCTGGATCCTCAAGCAGTTGAGAGTTTTTCTGGAATTAGACAGTGCATTTATATTGCAGGTACTGGCCTGAGATTGACCCAGTCAGTTATATTGATTGACTTTGAATGAAATTGTCAGGTGCAAGACAGAATTGTGTGCTAAAGGCTTATACAGTGCTCCCCTTTCTGCTCTTATATTCTTAAGCGTGGAACAGGAGGGTATATTCTCTCATCGTTTAGATCAATGCTAAGTTTAAAAATGTGCTTAGGAAATCCAACAGGCACAGCAGTGGAGTTATAACATATTGCATGGTGTTAAGCCCAAACAGTGTGAGACTGATTCCTTCAGGGGGTGTCACAGTACTTTGCTTAAGTGTCAGGTCAGGCTGGAACTCCAACATTATACTGCAATTTGAACATGGCTATCAGATAGAGTTCCTTAACATAGCAGTATCAACAAAACCTTTAGTGCAGTCATATACACCTAACATTCTTCTGTACCATATGTCAGCATAAAGTTAATACATGGAACTGGATATTGAAACCATATCTCTTAATGAGATAGTAACTTACACAGATTGAACTGTTCAATTTTTTCAGTAGCAGGAAAAGTTAAAGCAAGAAAGAATTGCATTTCTATAGTGCTATTCATAACCTCAGGATGCCCTAGCACTGGCAGCCAGTGAAGTAAATTTGAAGAATAGTCACTGTTGTAATGTAGGAAATGTGGCAGTGAATTTGCGCACAGCAAACTCCCATAAACAGCAATGTGACAATAACCAGACAATCTGTTTTTGTGGTACTGGTTGAAGAATGAATGCCGGCCATGGTACTGGGAAAAACTCCCCTGCTCTT
The DNA here is from genome assembly GCF_017639515.1 of Carcharodon carcharias. Classification (NCBI taxonomy): domain Eukaryota; kingdom Metazoa; phylum Chordata; class Chondrichthyes; order Lamniformes; family Lamnidae; genus Carcharodon; species Carcharodon carcharias. Next base: position 24,305,341 of record NC_054494.1, on the reverse strand, counting down.
CTTCAGAAAGGTCCTATGGCATCTTTTATGCCCATTTTAGAGAGCAGACAGGACCTCAGTTTAATGTCTTATCTGAAAGACAGCACCTCTGACACTCCCTCAGTAATGCTCTGGAGTGTCAACTCAGATTTTTGTGCTCATGAACCCATAACCTTCTGACTCAGTGGTGAGAGTGCTACCGATTGAACCATAGCTGACACATAGTTGGACAATAGACTTCACTTAGGAATACATACTTTACTGAACTGTCTTGTGAAATTGTGTCTAAAATCGTTTGAACAATGGTTTTGGAATTAAGACAGATTTTTTTCTCCCCAGAACATGAAACTGTTAAAAAGTTAAATTATCCTTGCTCAAAAAAAGTCTCCGTGAGAAATGGGTCAGCATATTCAGTCATTCATGGGATGTAGGTGTCTCTGGCAAGGCCAGCATTTATTGGCCATCCCTAATTGCCCTTGTTCAGAGGGCATTTAAGAGTCTTAAATGTAAAATAACAACAATAAAAATTTATATACTGCTTTTAACATAACAAAACATACCAAAGTGAACAAAAACAGAAAATGCTGGAAAGGCTCAGCATGTCTGGCAGCATCTGTGGAAAGAGAAACTGTTTCAGTGGCTCAAAAGCCAGTCAGTGCTAAAAATAATTGCAGGTTGACCAAGATGAGCAATAGATTTGCTTCTGCCAACATCATACACATCCACAGGGCCAAAAAAAATTTAAATAATACCTAGTTCAATTGTGACTCATATGTTTGATGGAGTAAAATTTAACATATCAGAATATACAGCATTCTAAAAATATTTAACCTGCTGCCTTATGGAATGTTACTCCGGCGGCATTTTACTATCTCGCTGAAGTCACTGGACTTTGGACTGTCTCACCGCATTTTATGGCTTCGCCCCTGCCATGATTATAATTGATTGCATTTGCATTTTTAATTCCATTTTGTGCTTCATTGAGTCAATTTTGGATTATGGGAGTCATAATTGTGCAAAGTGTTCCAGAAACTGGATAGTGCTTTACTACCTTTGGTTTCCTTGTAGGAACCCAATAGATGAGTCCATGTCAGATTTTTTTTTTAAAAACATGAATTTTATCGCTCTTCCCTCTGGTTGAAATTCCAGGCGAAATGTCTTCACTCAGCTGCCCCCCTACCTCACCACCTCCCCCCCCAAACCTCCCCACAATCCCCCAATTATTTATATGTTGTTGTATCTTTTCCAGGGACCCAAAATATCAAGCCATAGTTTGGAAGATTTTTTTAATTCTAGGAAATTAATTGGGATTGCAGAATGCTCAATAATGCTTAGCATTCTAGAAGTGAATGAGCGATTGGTAATCTCTTTCTGTTTATTATTTATTTTGAAGCAGTAAGATTAGTGCAGTCTCCAGAGTGCTAAAATGATTAGATGTGTTGTCCTTTTTAGAGGTTGTCTGAGATGATAATCAATTAGTGTCTCTTTCACATTCATTATGTGATTGGAATACTGACTGATTTTCTGACTGAAAATTAAAGCCTAATTCTCCAGTGCAACATTCTATGAATGAATTGAAAAGAACAAAGATACAAGCTAAAACTGAGTTTATCCTTGAGTGCTCACTATTTAAATTAAAAGCTTCTCTATCGCATGACATATTTTTGATCAAAAGTTATTTATCAACGGTTGTCATCCCGTTTCCATGCCAAGTCTGTCCCTGGGCAGTGAAGCATATACCTAACCTTAGAACCTACCCTCTCATTCACTGAAATCAAAGGAGATCTGTCATTGAGTGATTCAGACACACACAACATCCCCACTAATTGCCAATCTTACATAGAGGAGCCGCAAGGATGGCTACTGTGAAGAACAGAAAGGGAAATGTTGCTCTGCACCAACAGATGCTTTTCAGAGGTTTTGGTTAAAGGTGCACATTTGGAATAGGAACATAAAATTTAGGAGAAGGAGTAGGCCATTCAGCCCTTTGTGCCTGCCCTGCAATTCAGTAAGATCATGGCTGCTTTGCTGTCTGCCCCCATAACCCTTGACTCCCTTGTCTATGAAGAATCTGTCTGGCTCAGTCTTGAATAAATCCAATGACCCAGCCTCCACTGCTAAGGGTGGAGAAGAGGGAGCTGGACCTAATCCCCAGAACTAGAACTGACCAAGTGATGGCTGAAAACACCGAAAAGTATTCCTTTCCCTACTGTAAATCTGTCAGCCATCACTTTGACAAACACAAAATTCCAGGAGTAAAACTATTTTTGCTGAACTGTTAAGACCTGGCAGCATTCACAACTCACTGGACCCCAACCCCCACCCCACCACCACCACCCCCACCCCCACCCACCCCCCGCAACAAAGTTGTGAAGTCTTGCATTGCACACAGCAGGAGCTCATGGCCTTCAATGTTGGGCTGGATCAATGAAATCAGTGTGTGAAAATCACAGTGTCTGCTTCAGTCTTTTACGTGCCCACTCAAACCTGTCCCTATTTGTCCAGTTTCCATTAGAAAAATATCTGTACCATCCAATTCAAAACCAGCCAGATTAGGGCAGGCAGAGAAAATGCTCCTGGGCCACTATCGTTGATGCTATACAACCAGATGCTGAGGCCATCTTGGATCTCAAGGCCCATCTCCCCTTTATTAAGCCATATGCTATGCCTCTATTTTGCATGGCAATGGGTGGCTAACACATTTTTTTAAAATGTGTTTGTTCTCGGGATGTGGGCATTGTTGGTTCGGCCAGCGTTTATTGCCCAACCCAAATTGCCCTCGAGAAGCTGGTGGTGAGCCGTCTTCTTGACCACTACAGTCCATGTGGTGTAGATACACCCACAGTGCTTTTAGGGAAGGAGTTACAGGGTCCTGACCCAGTGAAAGTGAAGGAACAGATTTATAGTTCCAAGTCAGGATGGTGTGTGGCTTAGAGAGGAATTTTCAGGTGGTGGTGTTCCTGTGTATCTGCTGCCCTTGTCTTTCGAGGTAGCAGATGTTGTGGGTTTGGAAGGTGCAGTCTAAGCAGCCTTGGTGAGTTGCCACAGTGCATCTTGTAGATGGTATACACTACTGCCACAGTGCATCCGTGATGGAGTGAATGTTTCAGGTGGTGGGTGGGATGCCAATCAAGTGGACTGCTTTGTTCTGGATGGTGTTGAGATTCTTGAGGGTTGTTGGAGCTGCACTTTTGCAGGCAATTGGAGAGTATTCCATCACACTCCTGGCTTGTGCTTTGTAGATGGTGGACAGGCTGTGGGGAGTTGGGAGGTGAGTTACTCATTGCAGAATTTCCAGCCTCTGACCTGCTCTTGTAGCCACAGTATTCATATGGCTGGTCTAGTTCAGTTTCTGGTCAATGGTAACCCCCTCTGGATGTTGATAGTGGGGAATTCAGCAATAGTAATGCCATTGAATGTAAAGGGGAGATGGTTAGATTCTCACTTGTTGGAGATGGTCATCGCCTGGCACTTGTGTGGGTGAATTTACTTGCCACTTATCAGCCCAAACCTGAATGTTGTCCAGGTCTTGTTGCATATGGACACGGACTGCTTCAGTAACTAAAGAGTCACGAATGGCACTGAACATTGAGTATTCATCAGCGAATATCCTCACTTCTGACCTTATGGAGGGAAGATCATTAATGAAGCAACTGAAGATGGTTGGACCTAGGATGCCACCCTCAAGAACTCCTGAAGCGATGTCCTGGGACTGAGATGATTGACCTCCAACAACCACAACCATCTTCCTTTGTGCTAGGCATGACTCCAACCAGTGGAGAGTTTTCCCCTGATTCTCATTGACTTCAATTTTGCTAGGGCTCCTTGATGGCACAGTCAAATGCTGCTTTGATGTCAAGGGCACCTCACCTCACATCTTGTGTTCAGCTCTTTAGTCCATGTTTGGACCAAGGCTGTAATAGTAATGAACTGAGTGGCCCTGGTGGAACCCAAACTGAGCATTGGTGAGCAGGTTATTGCTGATTAAGTGCCACCTGATAGCATTATTGACAGCCCCTTATACCACTTTGCTGATGATCAGGTGTAGACTGGGGCTGTTATTGGCTAGATAGGATTTGTGCTACTTTTTGTGGACAGGACATGCCTGGGCAGAGCTCCACGTTGCCAGGTAGATGCCAGTGTAGTAGCTGGACTGGAACAGCTTGTCTTGGGGATTATTCAGGACTATTGCTGGAAGGTTATCAGGGACCATAGCCTTTGCAGTATCCAGTGCCTTCAGATGTTTCTTGATATCACATGGAGTGAATCAAATTGGCGGAAAACTGGCATTTGTGATGCTGGAGGCCTCAGGAGGAGGCCAAAATGAATCATTCATTTGATACTTATGGCTAAATGGTTGCAAATACTTCAGCCTTGTCTTTTGCTCTGTTGTGCTGGGCTCCCCCATCATTGAGGATGGGGATATTTCTGGAGCCACTTCCTCTGGTTAGGTGTTCAATTGTGCACCATAATTCACGATTGGATGTGGCAGGACTTCAGAGCTTAGATCTGATCTGTTGGTTGTGGGATCGCTTAGCTCTGTCTAGTATATGCTGCTTATGCTGTTTGGCACGCAAGTAGTCCTGTGCTGTAGCTTCACTAAGTTAACACCTCATTTTTAGCTCTTCCTGTTGCTGCTCCTGGCATGCCCTCCTACACACTCCATTGAACCAGGGTTGATTCCCCAGGCTTGCTGATGATGGTAGAATGGGGGCACGCTGGGCCATGAGGTTACAGATTGTGGTTGAATGCAATTCTGTTGCTGCTGATGGCCCACAGCACCTCGTGGATGTCCAGTTTTAAGTTGCTAGATCTCATTGAAATCTATCCCATTTAGTACGGTGGTTGTGCCATACAACACGATGGAGGGTATCCTTAGTATGTAGGTGGGACTTCGTCTCCAGAGAAAATGCTGTAGGTGGCCCTTGCCACCCTCAGTTCTTCTTCCAATTGGTGTTCAATATGGAGGAGTATTGATTTCATCAGCTGAGGTGGGTGAGAGAGTGATAAGTGGTAACCAGCAAGTTTCCTTGCGCATGTTTGACTTGATGCCATGAGACTTCATAGGGTCCAGAGTCGATGTTGAGGGCTCCAAAGACAACTCCTTCCTGACTGTATACCACTGTGCTGCCACCTCTGCTGGATACATCCTGGTATGGCACATCACATACTCAGGGATGTTTATAGTGGCGTCTGGGATATCGTAATGTATAATTCGGTGAGCATGACTATGTCAGGCTGTTGCTTTAGCCTGTGAGACAGCTCTCCCAATTTTAGCACGTCCCCATATGTTAATAAGGAGGACTTTGGCAAATCCAGCCCTGTCGACCCTGCAATGTTGTTTCCAGTGGCTCGGTGGATGCCAGACGGTCCATTGGGTTTCATTTCTTTTAGACTTTGTAGCGGTTTGATACAACTGAGTGGCTTGCTGGGCCATTTTAGAGGGCATTTAAGGGGCAACCACATTGCTGTATTTGTGCTTGTTTAAATTAATGAAAGGTGCAGTGAAATTCTGTAGTTCCATATCTAACCTTCACCAATGTCAGTGATGCTGAATAGCACAATGTGCTCATGACTTGCAATGAGAAAAATTGAGCTTGCCATAGTACCCAGAGGAACTTTCACATTATAAATATAAACAGAAAAAGCTGCAAATATGTAGCAGGTCAGGCATCATCTGTGGTGGAAGAAACCTGTGACCTTTTATCAGAACTGGGGAAATTTAGTGATGTAACAGGTTTTGAGCAAGAGCTGGGTGAGACAAGGACAATAGGAAGGTCTGTGATAGGGTGAAAGTCAGGAGAGATTTAATGGCAAGAGAGTTCATCTTCCAGGGCCAAAAGGAATGATGAAGGTGCAAGAAAAGAAACCAAGTAACAAAAGATGTGCATGGAGCAGTTTTGTTTTTACTCTGCAATGCGGCGCGCTGTCTCTGAACCATGGCAAGCAAGATCGGTGTGAAAGGCCCCAGGGTAAGCATTATTTACCATTTTCTTCGATCACTAGCAGGGTCCAGCTCCAGGCTTCACTCCCACCCGCTGGCCATGAAGTTACATGCACCAGTCTATGGTAGGAGAGAAACTGGACTATTCAAATGAGGTTTAGAAGTTGAAATAACCCAGCCCTCAAGTTAAGGAATTCACGGCAGTGAGCATTAGTGATGGTTTAATGGCAATCCGGTGGTTTACTTCAGTAATTTCAGCCTTCTGCTGCTCCAAAAACCCTTTCCACACCTTATCGCCTTGAGTTACAAATCAAGTATTTCAGAAATACTTTGTATTTGATTCTGACTTGGAGCTGCTTTTAAATGCTTGGATTGTGAACCATTTTCACAGCACAACCATGTGGGTTGTTAACGTTCGGAACATCAAAACTGTCTGAACATTAGCTGCAGATCTGATTTGCATCACATTATCTAGTCCAGTTTTACATAACTTCAAATTTGGGATTGCAGAGCTGCAGATTTTAAATCCATTTTTGTAAGGCAAACATTTACTTAGGCTGGAAATCCATTGAAGATTGCTCCCAATAAGGAAATCAATTCCAAATATTATGCAGAAGAAAGCAATTTGTAGATTTTAATCAGATTCAAGTGTCACTAGATACACTCTTTTCACCAAAGTCTCAAGATTGGAACCCTTATGCCTTGGTGTTTGGTGTGTGAAGCCCAGGTGACGTGTGGAGTCCCGCAGGTTTCCAACGTTTCATAAGCATTGAAGGAATTTTAAGAAGAATCATGTTCATTTAAGTGACAGCCATTTCCTCTTCATGCAACGGTAAGAACTAGATTGTATAAACTTGATTAAAAATCTCTCCATGTCACATCACAGTGTCTCATAAGTTTGACCAGACATGAAGAATAGCACCTCCCGAGATCCTCAGCATTTCTTCTTAATCCTCCTCTCATCTGGTATCTGTTTTCAGTAAGCTTCGCTGGACAGCAATCAAAAATGCTGAAGCTATTTCTGACATCTCTTCCTGCAGCCTTCATTGAAATCTATGACTCCCTCACAGGCTACAAACCTGATATTTCTGAGAGCAGGGGTGCTGTTTTGCATTCGGGAAGCCAAAAACATGGGTTCTGTCGAAGGGTCATGAGGACTCGAAACGTCAACTCTTTTCTTCTCCACCGATGCTGCCAGACCTGCTGAGTTTTTCCAGGTAATTCTGTTTTTGTTTCTTTTTGATCCTGCTGGATTTAACGGCTGATTAGCAGCTCCATTTCCTGGCTGCTACTAGTCAGATTGGGAGACTGGAAGGGCCAGGGCAAAGATTGGAGGCCGCAGCCGGGGAATGCAGAGAAGAGAGTGGCTAGAAAGATCTGTAGTGGTAGGGGGTAGATCGGAAAGGCTGGAAAGGCAGGTGGTTGTGGCTTGTGGTTGGTAGAGGCACTCCTGAGAGGGATGCAGGGAACTAATATCTGTGGAATGGCTTGCAAGTAAGTTTGTTGGGCCGGGGGCCGCTCCTAGCCCAAAAGCAGTGAAGAAAACCTGTTACCTGTTGGAGCCCAGGAGTCCTCCCCTCCCTTCAGCCCACGGTTTTCTGAGGCCCCAGAAACCAGGACGACCAGGGTTAAATTGAAAGTGGGAAAAACATGTAAGGTATGAGCCACCTGCCTCCTAGGAGTGGGTTGGGTTGCCTGCCCTTTTGTCCCATCTCAATTAAAATCAGAAATGGCATGTTTGAGGCAGATTGTGTTTGACATTTTAACATACCACCTCACCCAAACCATTTCCCTCCAATGGCTCAAACTTGGGAATTTCCTGGCTTCTGTCTATCTCTCTCTTTCTCTCTCTATCCCATGACCTTCCCCACATGTGACACTGGGAAACCCTACCTTCACTGCCTCAGAAGTAAATTTTAAGGTGCATTTGTGCAACAAAAAGGCACTGACACGCCAATTGATTTTCAATAGTAAATGCCACGCTAAAAATCTTCTGAATAGCAACTTTAAATGAAAAAGCGTTATCCCAACAAAAGGATAGACTGATGACTTGCTTTGTGACATACACCCCAGTCATGCTTCCTCCACTGCACCTCCTCCCAACTATGTCACATATGTAATCTCAGGTTTTACTCTGCTTGGATGCATTCCTGGAACTTTCATCACATGACCCCATCTACCACCAACTGCTCTATCTGATTACACAGCCTTTTTTTCCTGCCTTCAATACTTTTATAATGAATAATAAGAGCAAAATTTAAAAATATGTCCTTTTATGTCCTTTTGATTTTTGGCCTGGGTTGCTCAGAGCAGTGTCATAATCTTTAATCCTCAAGGACTCCAAGACAAGCCTGGAGGTTTGGCAACCCAAAGATCTGAAGCCCTTTCATTCACCCAAGGTGCTAAATTACAAAGTTCAACATGATCAATTTGTGATTAGACTTGTAAATTGTGCTTTCAGTACTTTGATTTCAAACTTTTTGGATATCTTTCAGAGTGTCTGTACCCATAGAAGAATTCAAGCTATAGCCAGGATTGGCTGATTGAAGCACTTTCACTCCAATTGATGAATTAGCCACATGCAGAATTTTCCTTGGGGGAGGTTCAAAAAGCAATTTTCCAAAATGTAAATGTTTCTGCAAGTGGACAATACTCTGTCCCCTTTTACTAACACCATTGATCCAAAATAAATGCAAACAAGTCATATTCGATAAGTAACCAATGTCTTTTCATTCACAATTTGTGTCAGCTTCCCCCTCTGATAACAGCATTTGATGCTGTCCAGTCCAAGTGTTGTTTGTAGAGCCTTGTCAGCTTATCTTCATTGCTCACCCCTCCATTGTTCATTGAGAGAATTTCACTTGTACCCAAGTTGACTATTTTATGGAGAAACTGTTGGCACTAAAATTGTGCAAAGCCATGTTTGAAAAATCCAGATTTTGTAGACTAAGATCACTGCTAGTCGCTTTACAGATGCACTGATAGAAAGCATTAAAGTCTATATTGGGTTCATTAATTTTTAAAATGGTAACTGATTTGTAATTGCACAAGAAATGTGTCACTCTGTGAATTAAACCTGACAGCTGTTTGCAAGAGACTACTGAAAATAGTCTTTCATTATCTGCATTCTGCTAAGGTGCCTTTACGGCAGGTGTCCAAGTAACCAGAGCACAGCATCAGGTCTGTGGAGTTGTGATTAAGTTAGGATTATTTTTTTCATTTAGACTGTTCTAAATCCCTGAAGGGTTGGATGATTGCAAGAGCTCTCCCTTCTTTACACAGTTCAGTGTAAATAAGGACTGGTAGCGCTCATGTCGCCACAGGTAAACAATGAAAAATAGGCCATGAAGCACCTGCTGAAGATTTTGTGTAAATAGTGTAGAGTAACAAGGTGCAAATTCTGTATGAGGCTCCAGCTGTAGATGGGAATAGAATGTCGCAGAAGCAGCAGGTCTGTTCTTTACAGTCAAGGGGTGATTCTCCTGGGTGAATCGAAAAGGAGCTTATGTTGTAATATCCTGATGGAAAATGGCTTTTAAAGCTTTGCTCTATCAAGGATCATAGCTGCAGCTGTGGGAGGTCCCTGCATTTCATTGTCCTGTGTTTATTCTATCTGTTTCTGGCTAAGCATCGCTGGCTGTCTCTGAAATGTGCTGTGGGTGAACAAGTGTGTTATCTGGATTCTCAATTCTGTAGGCGCAGCGTGCCAAAATTAGGTTTTCTATAACCTAGCGATGAAAAGGATTGCAAGTCCCAGGAGGGATGGAATCATGTTTCCTATGTTACAAGAGTGACTACACTTCGAAATTACTTTGTTGGTTGATAAAGCACTTTGGGTTGTGAACGGTGCTTTATAATTCATCTTTAGGAAGACTTTTGTTTATCAGGTTCAATGGAAGTGGATGCATTTTAGTAATGAGTAGTGGAAGAAATATTTGAAAGCACAAAGGAAGTGAATTAGCACCAGTAAACTTCAGAAACCGTGTGCTCACTTGAAATGTTGAGGAATCTACAAGAGGAGCAGGGACAAGACACACTGCATTTCTTTGGGATCAACTGGCAAAACATTGAGAATCATGATTCCAAGTAAGATTCTTGTCTATCGTGCCCCAAATGGATCCACACGGACAGAGACCTTGCGAAGCACCAGGAGACGCAAGAAATCACTGGGTGACCTCTTCCAGAATGGGTACCGTGTCAGAGCTGGTCACAGCCATAACTCGGACAAAGAGGAACAAGACAACTTCCAACACCCTCTGGCCTCTTGCTACCGCGTTGTGTATTACTGGGGTAAGATCCCTCTGTGCCAAGGGTATTGGGGCCATTCCTCCAAAAGGGTATCCCACATCTAACTCTGCCTTAACTTTCAATTCAGTTTTTTAAACTGCCAATAGTGCAGTTACATTATTTCTGATTTTATTTGATTGCTAAGGTCCTGTGTTTGCCCATGCCCAAAAGTAGACAATAGACACAATTTCATCAGAGCTGTTAACTCCGGGTATTGACTGTGAATTTTAACTGCTGAATTTTAGTCAAGGCCCACAGTAAAGCAAACCAATTTGCCCGGTTTGATTTCTTAAACCTCGTTAATGCAATAAAATCTTTGCATTTCCTTTCTGTTGTATTTCTGACAGTTTTCAGTTGATGTATGCCATTAGTTTGATTAAAGGTTGAAAATACAGGAGTTGATGACCAAATCCAATTAATTTTGAGAGGATTTGTTTCTGGGTTTAAGCAACCTGGCAGACATAGGACTTAAGGTTTCTGATTATTTTAATTTTGTTTTAATCAGTTTATTCCCTCCTGACTGATTTTGTTTAATAATGCTGTTGCTGTGGCTCTTTATTTCACCTTATGAATACACGGCATAGGATCTCTGTATCATGCATAAATTAATTGCTTCCTGTACGAAACGCTGCTTTTGAGCACAGTTGGAGAGATGAGCACATGCACAGAATATCATGTAATATGTAGGTTACATTTACTCTGAGGGACCTGTATTGGACCAGAAAATCTATTGCTGTTCCAAGGCTAACATCCTTCATGTTGTCACACAGCTGGTTGTCCAATTGCATTGGCTATTTATACAGCTCTGTCTCCTTTCGCCAGCCCACTGCCCTGTAGGTTTGCAAGCCTAAAATTATTTCCAAAATACTTAGGCCACTGCTTTTCTTAAAGCCAATTTATCAAACAGTGAATTTAAACTGTGAATTATCGGTTCATCATAGGTTCTGGCTATCGTCACTGCTTAAGTAAAACCTATCCTTCATCTCAATTATTGTTTAGTTTGATTTTGGTCCTTCACACTATGACGGTTCACTCCCAGCTGCCTTGAAAGTCCTGTACCTTAAAGTTCAACAGAACAACTGCAGTTTGAATCATGATGGACATCTGTATTTATGATTCATTGCACTGGACATCTCATTCTGTAAAAACTTTGCAGTTACAGATACTGAACTTTGTATAGGGCTTTTACCAGACATGGCCACCGTGTTTCTGTTTGGAACTCACCAAATGTGGTAAAATAGTCAAAACCCTCCAGCTTTGAAAGACAGCATTGTTCCGTAATAATACTGATACAGAATGTATTATTTCCCTCATTCCTAATGAACCAGAAGAAATTTTCGCCGCATCTCTGGCCTGTGCTCAAAATTATGTGAGGTTTCGATAAGAGTGTGTAGGGAGAATTTGCTTCCACGGGCAGGGGTTCAGTAACCAGAGGACAAAGATTTAATGTAATTTTCAAAAGATGGAGAGGGGAGGAGAATTCTTTTAATGTAGCAAGTTGTTATGCTATGAAATGCACTGCCTGAAAGGGTGGTGGAAGCTGATTCAACGTATTAAAAGGGAATTGGATGAATACTTGAAAAGGCCAAAATTTACAGGGTTACAGGAGAAAGAGCAGGGGAGTGGAACTAATTGGGTAACTCTAACAAAGAAGTGGCACAAGCATGATGAACTGAATAGCCTCCTTGTGTACTGTGTAACTCTGTGTTCCTAGGCAATTTCAGTCAACGTTACTGCAACAAAAACTGAATAAGGAGCTAGCTAAATGGATAAATGAACAACTCTTACTGGTTAATTGGGAATAAAGCTTCATAACTACCTGAGCTTTATCAATAATGACTACACATGTTTATTGCATTTACCAGTTTTTAAGTTCTGAAGAACATTTGAAGAACATTTGCAATGTGTTCATTTTAAGGCACGTGAGATTTTGATGAATTGGGTTACTTGGTCTTCATCTTATTTATTTTGCGTTTGTGCTCTACAATCGATAACACATTTCTCTTCAGCTGGTTGAGTTGGATAATATAGGCCACAAACCTCTGCTATCTGTGTTATTGCCTGATTACCTGACTTAACAAGCAGTTTGAACACTAAGAGTCGATCCTCTAATTATTCTGTCCCTCCCCACCCATTGCCCAGTTTCACTATTAAATCAAGGGAACTCACCTCTAAAAGATGGCTTACCCTTTGAAACCCAAAACTAACCACAATTGAATTGGACAGGGTCAACTGCCAGCCAATCTATAACTCATACTCATCATCTGGTTTTATCCCTCAGCCATTGAAATGCAAAATGTGCTTGATGTGATCAATAAATCCGCTGGCTGGCAGTCAAATGCTGCATTTATGTGAGGTGGGAAAACACCCAGAGTGATTCGAACGTGGAACTCGCTACCAGTAGTTGAGGTGACGAGTATAGATATAATTAAGGGGAAGCTAGATAAACAGATGAGTGAGAAAAGATTTGAAGGATATGTTAATGGAGTTAGATAAAGAAGGGTGGAAGGAGGCTTGTGTGGAGCATTAACACAAGCATTGAGCTGTTGGGCTGAATGGCCTGCTTCTGTGCTGTAAATACTATGTAACACCTGTCTGTTCCAGTTTAAAATAGTTACCCTTTTAAAAGTGCTATTGGAGCAATCTCATTACATTACAGTGTAGAAAATGAGCAGGATAAACGTATTTGTATCTATGCTGGGACAGGCCGAAGCACTTTGGTTGCTTACAATGAATGGACACTCATTTCTGGGAGTGAAAACAGGGTAGAAAATGACAAAGTTTGTAGAGGAAGGAAAGGATGGATTTCAGGTTATAATGGTAATCAAAGTACCTGATGCAATTTGCCGCCTTCTTGCAGTGAAAATAGTGGTTTACCCAGTGGAAAATATAAGCTTGCAGTAAACATGGTAAGGAAAGTCAATTCACCCACCAGCATGTCACAGAATGCCTGATAAATAGTGCACATCATTTTTGTGTAAGTTTAGTGTGAAGATGCTGCCCTTTTCCTTTGATTTATTGGCATCTGTTGACTAAAGCCAAGGCCTGAATTTTACGCTCTCCTACTGGCAGATTTTTAGGCGGTGGGTGGGGGTGGGGAATGTGAAATTGAAGGATGGGATTCCCTCTGGGTTCCCGTCTGCCCCAACCTAGGATTTTACCCTGGGCGGGCAAGGTCTCAGGTGGGAAGCCCGCCCTTGCCCCAGTTGAGGTACTTAAGTGGCCAGTTATTGGGTCCATAAGGGCCTTTTCCCACCCAACCTCAATTTTTAGGCTGGCGGGTGGATCGACCTTGCGTGGGGGAAGCCCACAAATCAATGGACTTAGAATCTTGGGTGGGAAGGAGAAGGGGTTGGGGGGGGGTGTGGTCACCTCCATCAGAAATCCCATTCTGAAGTTGGGCACTGCACACACCACCCCCTCCAACATTTTAATGTCTGATGGCCTCTAGCCTCTTTCCCAAGAACCCGATCACCCACTTCATGCCCCCCACTGGCCTTCCCTATCCTCCCCACCCAGGGACCCTTTAAACTTACCCAGATGTACTCTCAGGCACCTCATGCAATTCCTCTTCGGTCCACTGCAGCTCTTGTCGCTGCAGGAACTGGATTAGCCTACAGCTCTTTAAGGTGGAACGTCCACTCAAGTGAGGGGTGGAAGTCCCACCTGCAGCCACTTATCGTTCATTCAAGCGTGAAATGGCTGTAGGGTACTCCAAGTCAGTGGGGAACCTTTTGGATGGGGGACAGCAAGAGCCTGCCACCCGAAGAATTCAGGCCCATTATTTGACATCTACGTAGCCTACTTAGGGGAAAGTTTCAATATTGTAAAGTGATAGGAAAGGGGCAAAAAAATGTCCATTGAGAAACAACTAATCATGGGGTAAGCCAGACATGATTTAGGATACGTTTAGGCTGACTTTGAAACCTACCCAGTTTTCCCATTCCTTACCACACTGAATAAACATTTGGTCGATAACTAGCCATGGGGAAGCTCATCTTTCTTCTACACTTCTGAACTGGAAGCAAAGAAAATCATGCTTCTTGCCGGAGAGTATTGCATAGAATTATGTCAAATCTATGATAGGCAGTCCTCCGTTTCACATTAACTAAACTCCAACCCCTTCTTATCAACTTTTGGTAAATTTGTGAATCCCAAGAGGATCTGGTGACTAATTATTCTCATCGTTTTATTCACAAATGTCATTTACTTTCCCCTTTCTTTCCAAGAAAGGGAACTTTTGATATAATTCAACTAAAAATGAATCAATGGGCCATAATTGTCTCCCATGTCTTTGAGGGACCTAAACAACTGTAGCCAGGCCTTTTTTCTTGTGCCTAAGGTTGGTATGTTTACTTATCATCTTTGAATTGAGCTAAACCTGATAATGGGAAAGGCCAGATCTCTATCAGAACTTATCTCTTGCCACCATTGGAATTTTATATGATATAGGCTTGTATCCCCTTGAGTATAGAAGATTAAAGAGTGATCTAACTGAAGTGTTCAAGGTAGCAAAAAGGAATTGATAGCATAGGTATTCCTTTGATGGAATAGTAAAGAACAGGACATAACCCTTAATATTAGAGTCAAGGCATTCAGGGATGAAATTGGGAGGCACTTCTTCACATAAGGTGTAGTGGAAATCTGGATTTCTCTTCCACAAAGCTGTTGAGGCTGGGTGTCATTTGAAAATTTCAAAATTGGGATTGGTAGATATTTGTTAGGCGAGGGTATTAAGGGTTACAGAATCAAGGCCGTAGATAGAGTTAAATACAGAACAATCTAATTGAATGGTGGAACAAGCTTGAGGGGCTGAATGGCCTACTTCTGTTCCTAATTTCATATGCTCCCACTACCAAGATACAACTTGCTCATTTTATAAGGATGAACAAAATCTGTCCAGTTTTTAGCGTGTTCTCTAATTTCCCTCATTGTTAAAAATATTTCCTATAAATCAATTTCAACTTAACATTGAGTTGCAAGCTATTGATTTGCAATTGGACTGGCAACAAACTGCATATATGCTGTACTGCTGGAATCTTCCATCCTGATCCAACAAATCTAAAATATTCTAGGGTTGATTCAAATCATGGTAAAGGTTCATTGTCCTTTTCACTAATTTAATTCTTCTATTTGATGAACTCTTGCTAAGTTTTTACATAGCCTTTGGGCACACCAACTTGATGGTAGGCATGATTGCAGCTGCTTCACTTGTACAGACTCTATTACTATACTCCCTTCTTATTTTGCTATTATTGTCTGTAATGAACCCTATCTATGTCCCTATTACTATTTGTGAAGATTTTGTTGTTATGACTAAGATGGGAGGAGTGCACAGTTTCTCTAGCCCCACTACTCCACAGGTCACACCATAAGTGTAAATGCTTAAAACACTCATCAAAATGACCAATTATTTACCTTCAATATTGCTAGACCCAGAATAAAAAAGAACTTTAACCAGGCTCCTTTCAATAAACACAGAATAACTAATTTATCATGAAACAAAACTTATTTCTTAAAACAAGTTGCAAAACTGGTTAACATAGAATGTGTAACCCGGAAGTATAATGACTTATGGCTTTTAACATCCCAACACACACACACCAAAGATCAAGACAAATAAGGTCCCTGCAGAGGTTGGCTTAAGAGTACACTTTGAGAAATGGTAGAGTTCAAAAAGGTCTTGACGCTGTTGAGTTGGTTTTCCTGTATGTGAAGCCAGAGCGCTGGTCACAGTAGTTATCTGGAAATCCTTTCCAAAGGATCTTCTGTCAAACACTGTTTTTGCTTACTCTCGCTTGTTGCAATCTCATAGGCTTTCAAATATAGACAAGTTATATTCGGATTTTCTGGCTGACAGCGAACACCCACTCTGGACTACAAGCAATACAGGTAAAGAGAGAGAGAAGCAATCTTCTTTTACAGTTTCCTCCCAAGACACACATTTAGTTCAACAAACATGTTCAGATAGAACTTCTCCCAGACCAGGTGTTTTTCAGCCAATCAGCAGGACCCCACAGCCTGGCAACTGCAGATTTTTAAAATATTTAAACTCAAGTAAACTAAATAACTCTTATCTCCCCAGATGTCTTGCTGGCCACTTAGCTGAAGCCACATGATTTCTTGGAAAAAGCAGCTTGCACACAGATCAAAGTAAACTTGTAACCTTTTAGAGAAAAAAACTCAGGAGAGTGTTCAAATAATTCAATGTCCTTCCATTTTTTTTAAAAAAAGCACATAGTTCCTGGAGATATAGATTCCTAACAATATATAGAGAACTCTGTTTTATTGCAAGTCGTTACTTAGAAATTATGGATGAAATCTTGTTGAGGCATCAGGGTTCTCACCTGCTGGCTGGATAGTTGGCGAGAGATCCGCGGTGCCAATCAGACAATGGCGAGGCCATCTGCAGGCCTTCCCCTTGAATCAAGACCTGGGGGCGGAAGCTGCCAACCAATCAGAGGCTGGCAGTTCTTGTGCTCAGCAGTGCACTGAGGTGGCTGTGGCTGCTGCAAGAAGGACACCCTCCAGAGTCCCACGATCACAGAGGACTCAGGCTACAGGTAAGTAATGGTGGGGTGGAGTGGGCGGTATGTGGGATGGGGGCCGTGGAGAAAGGGATGCAGGGGATTTAAAGCAAAGGCAGGGGGATGGCCTTCCGAATGCCCAGTCTCTCAATCAAGCAGCGATTGTCTTTGATTGAGGAACCCACCCACCGTCCCCCTACCCCCCCAACCCTGGGGTGACAAGAGGCGCACACAGGTCCACCCGTCATGCATGCCACACGGCAACAAGTCTACTTGCCCTGGGTTAATCCCAGCAGCAGCAGAATGGATGCCCTTAAGTGGTCACTAATTGGCCATTTAAGGGCCTCAATTGGCAGCGGGGCAGGAAGGTTGACCATGGGCTTTCATGCCCAGTACCTAATTATGTGTAGGCAGCAGCGTTCAGGAATGCCACCACCTTACCTAAGTAAATGCCCTTCCTGCCCCCAAGCTCGCCATCAGCGAGAGCAGAAAATTCTGCCCAACGCCTCCTGTTCCCCTCTAAAGTCAATGTTAAGTCAGGGATGACCAAGTTGTTTCTTCAATGTGGAATTGGCCATTTCCAGATTATGTGATCATTCTTGTACTCCAAGCAAAGCAATGAAAGAACTAACTTTTTCTTGCAAAACATGAATTAAAGGCTTACCAGATCAGAAGAATTTAAGGCTTTCCCACCTGCTTAGTTATACTCTGCTGTTCCTTGAGGCACGTACAGTAGAACAAAATTGATTATATTGCCAATATCTGTGAATGTAATGTGGTGTAGGTATTTAATCTTTTCTATGGCCATAGAAACAGCAGATGCACAAATTTGGCCTCCTCAACCTGCATCTCTGTCTTAACATAATCAATAAAAACTCTTTAAATTGACTCTGTATGAACTCCCTAAGTGAACTTGCCCTTAACCTGTTTATTTAGATAATAGCTTTTCTAATTGGATTGCAGAATTCAGGTTACTGCAAGTTGCTAACAATCCCAGTATCCCTCTGATTTGATACAACTCGTTAATCCAAGATGTCCTACATTAACCATTTCCTTAGAGCATCTATTTCACTTTTAAAGATAGTCCTTTTTCTGGCTTGATGTAATTTAACACATATATCTCACGGAAGAATCTTCATTTGAAGGCATTTAGTAGTCATTAGGCTTTAAGCAGCTTCTGAAGACTCAGTTGTAAATCAACACATGAAATACGAAAGCATTATGAAAAGTTTATTTCCCCAGCTGTGCATTGTCTAGCCCTAGTAAGCCACAAGCAATTTAAAGCTTATTTTTGTTTGAGTAAGTTTGCATTCATCTCATATTGTTCTAATTCTTTCTTGATTAGTTCCCTATTTTAACCTGTCACTATATAATCCAACATCTTTTGCAGTTCCTTGGTTTCATTTTAAAGGAAATTTTCAATTTTTTGTGCAGTATTGTCATTTAAAATCATTTCTTAAGATGATTACAAAATTGAAATGATTTCTATTATTGGCATGCCCTACTTCATCAGTTTAAACTGATTAGTATTTTTATTTTCCTCCTTCCTCTGTCAATGGGCAAGAGGCTTTCCAGCCATGTCATGAACTACATCAACCTAAACAGAAAGTACTCGGGATATTCCAAAAGATGCTTGAATGTGATCGGTCTGAATAATCTTTTGGATTATAATCTTGTATATGTTAATTTGTCTCAAATTTCCTGTTACCTTATAGGGTAAGTTTTGTGAGGAAGCACTGTCAGAAATGTAGGGTATGGTAAACTGGCACAACCAATATGTAGACCTTCTGATATCTGGGTTATAATTTATGGTCATCAGAAATTGTGGCCGTGTAGATGGTGCAGGAATGGTGGACGAGGGCGGGGAAGAACATGAAGTTGAGTAGTGTTCTCAAAGCCTGATTGCCAGTTCCCTCCCCTCCCTGCTCCCATCAGCAAGGGAGGATCCGTGGCAGGATGTTAGCTCTTATTATTTATCTCATCATATTTTTGAAGGCAAGAAAGTGTGATTTATCTGCTGAATGTCTCAGCCAATTCTAACATCATTTGTCCAGTATTCTGAGAGGTTGCATTTTTATTGCTGAAATTATCAAACTTGATTTGCTCATTTCCTTTTGAAGCATCTTCTCAAATAACCTTTCACTGAAATGATAAATTATTTTCTCTTTTGATATCACAATATATTTCTGGAAACAAGATAACTCAGATTATTGAATGAAGGTGCTAAATATAAAGTTATGTCTTGACAGCTAATATATTGAACATGGGATGGGCCTGTTTTCTGTGCCACATAAAATCTTTACCTTCTATAATACTCAGCCCGTGACAACCAGCTGACCAGGTGAAAACTGGAGCCCTGTATTCCTTATTTCTGCTTGATTTGTATATCATCTCAGTCAGCTCTATTGCTGAACTATATTATTGTTTGCCTTAATCCACTGTAATTTCAGGCTGCTGCTTTTCCATGGTTTCCCTCTCCATTTCTTGCTCTTTTCACACTTAAACTCCAAAAATATTCTTGATATTTAGTCGAGCAGTAACTGAATATCAAGTGTTGTTTGGAGGAATTCTAATGGTTGAACTTGTTTGGTACTTGCTGCACTGTGACACTCTAGACTGTGCACTGGGCCGTTGTAGGCTTGTCATGTCATGGCATGCAAGTGATGAATAATTCCTGGTACTTTCATACAATGTCAAGTTTCATTTTGCTCATATAGCACACTATTGCACTGCAATAGCAGAGAAGCAAACAACATTTCATTTCAACAATATACTGTAATCAACCAGAGCGCAGGGTTTCCAAAGACTCCTTGTTTTGCATAATTCTGTTATGTGTTTTCTGTCTCGAAGCTGATGCTCACAAGGCCAGGTGGTTTTTAAAAATGTGTGGCAAGTCATGTCCTTGTTTTAATTATGACTTAAGGTGAAGATTTTTGACAGAAGTACTGTGTATTTATTGAGTTGCAAGACATCTCTCATTTACATACACAGCAAATTGTAAATTCTAATCTGCAATTCCAGAAGATGAGACTCCTCTAGCAGAAAGTCATGCCTTTATCCTCTATTTAAGCTAATTCCAATTCTAAAGTCAGAGTTGATGGTTGCACTAGTTCTGAATGTTACTGGCTGTTAAGTGCCCTTGAAAGAGTCAGTTGGCTGTTAATGTATTGTTTTCTTTTTTACAGGCTTACGATTTTTGAGAGCCCTCAGGTTGATACAGTTCTCAGAAATTTTACAATTTCTGAATATCCTAAAAACAAGGTAAGCAACACAAATCATGGATCAGACATTTAGCAGTCCATAGGACTATCTTAGTCATGCTATTATTTGTGAGACTGAAGCTGGTGGAGGTAAATTTTTTTGCCCCTATTTGTTAGCCTGCTTGTGTGTAAACAATATATCTCAAAAACTAATGGGCAGATTTCAACAAAACTTGGTACTCAGATAGGATATGGCCCAAGGAAGAACTGATTAGTTTTTAACCGAAGATATGGATCCAGATCCTGGAATTTTTAAAAGGAACCATTTACATTTGGGAGATAGGGTGAATTTACTTTTATTTTAGAATGTTGTGGATTGTCTTTGCAACTGTGGTAGAATTTATCACAGCTGTCAAAATATCAGCAGAATTTTCAGAGCAGGTTGTTGGATGTGGATTGGCCTGAAGCTGCCTCAAAGAGATGGAAGTTCTTAATAAAAATAATTATTTTTTCAGCTTTGTAATTATAGAGCATCAAGTAGGTGGGGAAAAGCTCAATGAGACAGCCATGTAATTGCAATAATGTTGAGTTGACACAGTGTGATGGAGGTATGCTCTCTACTTAGTGCCCTCTTCGTTTGTTTTCAAATGATTTTATGCCAATTTGTATAATTCTTCACAGGGCTAAAATGTGGTTGAGCTTTATATAGTTAAATTAAGAAGTATAGGTATATGTTATGGGTGTTTTAAGCAAGCTCAGATCTCAGTACCGCCAGGAGGTGCAGAAGTTAAAAACATTGCAGCTGAGGGATATACTCCAATGCAAACTATTACAACAGGGATTTTACTTTGAAAAAGAGCTTGCACCTTATTATGCCCTCTAATGCATTTTACAACCAATGAATTACTTATTAAGTGGAGTTATTCTTGTTATATAAGCAAATCTGTTGCCAGTTGGTGCACAACAAGGCCCACAAACAGCAAATGAATGCATGGCCAGACAGAGTTGTTTTATGGTGGTGTTTGTTGCAGGTGAAGTATTGGCCAGGACTCTGACGCTGCTCTCCTTCATTTGGATCATGAGGTCACTGAACAGACAATTGGAGCCCTCTGAGAATGCTGGATACCCTCAGTGCTGCACTGAATTGTTAGGCTGGATTATCTACTCAAGTTGTGCAGTGGGAGTTGATCCAACAATTTTATGACAATAGGGCAATGCCAACTGAGTTGATTTGAAATTTTGTAAATTTCAGTGTAACAATTTTCAGCTAGACAAAATTCCTGTTGTGTGACATTATTGCCTTACTCACTGGATCATTGTGCATTTCTGTTTAAAGTGTGACTGAGTCTACCAAGATGAAAGTATTTCTTTAACCATTATAAGTTTGGTCTTGAAATAGACTCAGCTGGATGCAGCTTTCAATGAATACCGTCTGTACAGGTTTTGATGATATTGATGCACTTAAAAACAATTTATTTTGCTTGTTCCTTTAGCCTTCCATTTTCTCTTCTCTGCTCCACTTGCCGACTTATGCTAGGTGAAAGGGATCACCACCAAGTCTAATTCCGTTATTACCAGCTGTCCTCACATTCCAGAGTCACCCTGCTTGATTTCTTATCCTGCTTAGTCCAGGGTCATTGAAGTAAATTGTAGCACCTCAATGATGCTCTGATTAACATCATCATAATATGGGTATTGAATGTGGGATCTTCCTGTTCTGTGTAGTTCAGTACCATACTACACAGTGCCTTTACCAACTGAGTCATTGGTGAAGGGGAAGGATTGTTTTCTTTTCTACTCAGAGGGTTTTTTGAAAAAGGATTAATTTAAATGACAAGTAGTTTGGGTGAAAGGTTATTGCTTTTAGTGAGGGCTGAGCTGAATTGCAGTAATCCAGTTAAATGGTTTAGGGAAGAACTTGAAGATGCTATGTATAGATTGAAGAAGGACTGGATTAAAATGTAAGTACAATTTTCATTGATGTTTACAGGTTTGTCAGGAGAAAGGAAAAGGTAATTCCTGCTGCTAGCAAAGCAATATAAGAGTTGGAGAGGGAGAGCAGTGAATTTACATTCCAACATTACTAGCAGTGAACAAAGCTAAAGAACCCTGCAAACAACACAGTGAAACCCTGTTGGATTGTTCTGCATCTTTAAGCTAAGAATTAAAGGCATTAAGAAGTTGAAAATACATTAGGGCCACAGGACTGATTTGTACAGCTTAGCCCAATCCTGTTATTATTATTTGCTGTCCACACATTTCCCAACATCAGTCCATAGAATCATAGCATGATCCAGCACAGGAGAAAGCTGTTTAGCCCATGGAGCTTGTGCTGGCTCTTTGGTAGAGCTATCCAATTAATCCCACTCCCATGCTCCATCCCCAGAGCCCTGTTTTTTTCCCTTCCTCTATTTATCTAATTCTCTTCTAAAGATTACTGTTGAATCTACTTCCATCATCCTTTCAGACAGTGCATTTCAGATCACAATTCACAGAATCACAGAATTTTAATGGCACAGGAGGAGGCCATTCGGCCCATCGTGTCTGCACCAGCTCTCCAAATGAGCATTAGGACCTTGGGCCATTGCCCTGCCTTTTCCCCGTACCCCTGCACATTCCTTCTATTCAAATAATCGTCTACTGCCCCCTTGAATGCCTCGATTGAACTGGCACCACCACACTTCCAGGCATTGCATTCCAAACCCAAACCACTCATTGTGTGAAAAAGTTATTTTCTCAAGTCACATTGGCTTCTTTTGCAAGTCACTTTAAAATCTGTGCCCACTCATTCTTGATCCTTTTATGAGTGGGTACACCTTCTCCCTATCCACCCTGTCCAGCCCCCTCATGATTTTGAACATCTCTTTCAAATCGCCTCTTAGCCTTCTTCTCTCCAAGGAGAACAGTCCCAATCTAACTTCATGACTAAAGTTTCTCATCCCTGGAACCATTCTTGTAAACCTCTTCTGCACTCTCTCCAATGCTTTCACATCCTTCCTATAATATGGCACCCAGAACTGTACACAACACTCAAGCTGAGGTCTAACGATTGTCTTAAAAAAATTCAGCATAACCTCCTTGCTCTTTTACTCTATGCTCCTATTAATAAAGCCCGGGATATTATATGCTTTATTAACTGCTCTCTCCATCTGTCCTACCACCTTCAATGATCTATGCACACATACACCCAGATCTTTCTGCTCCTGCACCCCTTTCAAAATTTCACCCCTTATTTTATTTTGTCTGTCCATGTTCTTCCTACCAAAATGCATCACCTCACACTTTTCCACATTGAACTTCATCTGCCACCTATCTGCCCACACCACTAACTTGGCTACCTCATTTTGAAGTCCTACACTGTCCTCCTAACAGTTTACAACACTTCCAAGCTTTGTACCATCCACAAACTTTGAAATTGTCCCCTGCACACCAAGATCTAGATCATTAATATATATCAGGAAAAGCAAGGGTCCTAGTACCGACCCCAGGGCAACTCCACTATAAATGTTCATCCAACCTGAAAAACATCCCTTGACCATTACTCTCTGCCTCCTATTTTTCAGCCAATTTTGTACCCACGTTGCTACTGTCCCTTTTATTCCATGAGCAATAACTTCTCTCACAAGTCGGTTGTGTGGCAGTGTATCAAATGCCTTTTGAAAATCCATGTACACCACATCAACAGCGTTACCTTCATTGACTTTTCTGTTACCTCTTCAAATAACTGCAGCAAGTTAGTTAAACTCGATTTCCCCTTTAGAAATCCATGCTGGCTCTTCCTTATCAATCCATATTTTTCCATATGACAACTAATTCGATCCCGAATAATTGTTTCTAGAATTTTGTCCACCACTGAAATTAAACTGACTGGTCTGTAATTGCTGGGTTTATCCTTACAACCTTTTTGAACAAGGGTATAACGTTTGCAATTCTCCAGTCCTCTAACACCTCCCCCGAGTGTAGGGAATACTGAAAAATTATGGCCAATGCCCTTGCAGTTTCTACTTTCATTTCTTTCAGTATCCTTGGATGCATCTCATCCAGTCCTGGTGCCCTGTCAACTTTAAATACCAATTCAACTCTTCCTCCTTATCAATTTTGAACCCTTCTAGTGACAGAGTTTCCTAGTCTGGCACCATGGCCTGGGTAGCACCCACCTCCTTGGTAAAGACGGATGAAAAGTATTCGTGTAATACCTCAACCATGGCCCCTTCGTCCATGTGTAAATTCCCTTTTAGGTCCCTAATCGATCCTACTCCTCCTTTTACTATTTAAATGCCTATAGAATACTTTGTGATTCCCCTTTATGTTGGCTGCCAGTCTTTTCTCATAATCCCTCTTTGCTTCTTTAATATGCTTTTTTATTTCCCTCTGACCTTTCTGTATTCCTCTTGGTTCTCAATTGTATTTTCTACCTGACACCTGTCATAAGCACACTTTTTCTTCTTTATCTTAATTTCTAACTCCTTTTCATCCCCATTTATGCTGTAAATATTTGCTGTAAAAAAAAAAAAATGTTTCTAATGTCGTCTCTGGTTCTTCTGTCTATCGCTTCAATTCCATGTACCAACCGGTTGCCACTGAAAACAGCCTCTCTTTATTTACTCTATGCAACTTATTCATGATTTTGAACAACTGTCAAATTTCTTCTTAACCTTCTCTGCTCTAAGGAGAACAGCCCCAGTGTCTCCACGTAAGTGAAGACCCTCATCCCTGATACCATTCAGTAAATTTCTTTGTCGCCTTCTCCAAGATCTTGACATCCTTCCTAATGTGTGGTGCCCAGAATTAATCCAACTGAAGCCTTGCTGTTTTTTTTTGAAAAGGTTTAGGGTGGAATCGTCCCAGGTCTGCACAAAGTGCGGTAGTGAGTGGGAAAAAAGTCGTTTGACCACTGGCCGCAATGGCTGGTTGTCGCACTGTATTGCCCCATTCCCACCTAATTAA
Organism: Carcharodon carcharias; assembly: GCF_017639515.1. Classification (NCBI taxonomy): domain Eukaryota; kingdom Metazoa; phylum Chordata; class Chondrichthyes; order Lamniformes; family Lamnidae; genus Carcharodon; species Carcharodon carcharias. The sequence continues at coordinate 24,280,457 of NC_054494.1, read as the reverse complement.
GTATGCAGCCACAGGAAGCACGCTGTCTCGCTGGTGGGCATTTCCACGCTGTTACCTTGCTGCTTCCTCAGGCAGGGCACCAGATTTAAACTGCAGCCACACACACTTCTCGATGCTTGCAGCCCAGGACTGCTCCGGTCAACATATGGCTTCAAAAGCCAAGAAGAGCGCAGCACACACACACACACAGCCGCCACCCCCCCCCCACACACCCCACACCAAACCACCACCACCACCCACCCCCGATTCATTGACGCATCCCTGGGACGCCTTCTGGACGCCGTGGAGATCCGCTGCGATGTCTGCTACCCCTGCTCGTGCCACAGGAGGCCCATCAGTCTCACCACTCCTTGGGAGGTGGTGGCAGAAGTGGTCATTGCCAATGCTGCACAAAATAAGTTGGCCATCCGGTGCAGACAATGGATGAAGGATCTCATCCGTGCTGCCAGGGTAAGGCAACCATCTTATCACTCAAAACTTAGATGCTCACAAGGCCATCACACATTCATTGGCAACTCACCCACTACCAGTTCAAGGAACGTCACCACTCACTCTCTCACACACATCCTCACATGTCCATCTGGCCTCATCTCCTCTGGAGACTACTTCCTCAGCCCTCACCATCTTGAGGCCATTTCCACAGATCAACACATGCCCCGCACACGTCCTGTGATACCCTGCTTACCCAGTACAGCCTTCGCCCTGCAGGCTGTTCCTTGCCTGAGGCCACTTTGCCTCTTTCCCCAAGCAAGCCCTAGACCTGCAACCATTGAAAAACTGCCCCTGCCTTATGGCTGGTCTGGAAGGTAGAGACCGGCCTGAGAACCCCCCAAAAAGTGATGTGATACTGTCTGCGAAGCCTGGCGCTGATGACCAACACTGACACAAAGACACATTACATTCAGCAAATATTTTAGTGTGAATCCATCTTTGCATAAAGTCAAATGGAAAACTTTGATGCCTGTACTCTGTCTCAGCCTTGTAGATTTATCCCCATTGCACTAATTTTGCCTTTTCCCATTTCCTGCAGTGAGTTCTGGTGGCAAAAAAAATAAATGTGCTGACTCATTGCAGTGTCAAATTCTAATTTATGGAATTAAAATACTGAACTGTCATTGCCAGACAAGGTTCCAACTGAAGGCAATTACTGTTATTCATTTGAAGCATATTTACATCAAATTTCAGAAAAGTGCTTTTAAATTATCATACACGGGGATAACTTTAGTGCCAAGAGCAGGCTGGTTTGGGTCGGATGTGGAGTTTAAATGTTAAAAATGTTGAAACCGGAACATAACCTGCCTCAAACTTGCCAATTTATATGGACGTGGCATTAGGGATAGCCAACCAATGCACTCTGAAGAGGTGGGTCAGTCATCAAAGTCTTTTAAGGAGGTTGCATGCCTTCATTTTAATAGGGTTTCTATTTTTAACCCATGTTGAACTGGCCTCCTGACCCTCTGGAAACCTGGCAGGTAAAAGGAGGTGAGAAAGGCTGGATCCATAAAGTAAGTGCATTTATAGCACTGCTTGTGGGTTAGGACAATCAGGGACGTTCCCTGCAGGCCCAACCCACCATACCCCAGCATTCTCTACCCCAACAGCCATTGAACTTTTGAGCTTCGCCACTTCTGGAGAAATATCCCCCCCCAACCCCCAACATCACCACCTACCCCCAACACCACCCCCCTCCCCCACCAAACCTCCTTACCCTGCAAACAAATGAGCATGTCAGTGAGGCTGAGTTTCATGCATGGTATCGTTTAAAAGTATTGCACTCTATGGACCATAATTCCTCCTGTTTTCTGTTCTGAAACCCTGCCTCAGTAACTATCAGAGCCATATGTTAAAAGAATCAGTGATCTACTGTTTGGATGATGCAAGGAGGTTTTCAGCCTGAAACGTGTTGCCCTTTGTAACATGGTGTTAGTCTTCTGGGCAGCCATGTGCCCAAAGCAACAACTCATACACGCATCTACACAAATATCAAAGGAGACTTTAATAATGAAGGTAGGCTAGATAAAATACTTCAGAGAACCAACCCATCTTCTGTATGTGCTACTTGTCTTTTTTGTTCATAGTGCACATGTTGGTTTGAGCATTTCAAGTGGCTAATAAAATCCCACTGCACCATTCAAAGAAAGGCACGGCGTTTTCCCCTAGTCTTGTTCAATATTCTTTCCTTAAGCACACCACCAGAGACTGATTAATTAGTGCAAAAGCAATGTACGGATGCTGGAAATCTGAAATAAAAACAGAAAATGCTGAAAACACTTGGCAGGTCTAGTGACATCTGTGGAGAGAGAAACAGAGTAAATGTTTCAAGTCTGAGCAACTGAAAGGGAAGAGGCTGAAGAAGAAAAAAATAAAAGGGAAGGTCTTTGATAGGGTGGAGGGCAAGAGAGATTAAATGACTAGTGGAGTAGTGCTGGGACAAGTGAAGAAACAAAAGATGTGTCTAGAGTTGGTATGAATGGCAGGATCATGAATAACTTCCAAATGAAAACAAAGAAAAAAATAGAAACGAGAGAGAAAAAACAAATGAGCAAAGGAAAAGGACTTTTCTGACCCAGCAAGCTTCTAATAAAGCTCAGTGGAATCTCAGCAACAACACTTCATCTTTTGACTGGGCACTTTACAGTCTTCTGGACTCAACATAGAATTCAACAATTTTAGATTGTAACCTCTGCCTCCCATTTTGTCCTTTTGCTCACGTTTCTTTTTTCTTTCCCTTTGCTTTTAGATAGCAATTGTTCATGATCTTTCCATCCACACCTTTTTTGTTTCTTTACTTGGCGCATTACCACTTCCGTTGGCATTGCACCATGAAATCTCTTCTCATTTAATCTCTCTTGCCTTCCATCCTATCACAGACCTTCCCTATTTGCTCTTTTTCTCACCCTTCCCCCATTTACTAGCTCAAAACCTTTACATTTCAAACATTTCCCAGTTCTGATGATGGGTCACAGACCTGAAGGGTTAACTCTGTTTCTCCCTCCACAGATGCTGCCAGACTTGTTCAGCACTTCCAGCATACTGATTAATTGGTCATTCATCCCTTTAGTTGTGTTTGATCTTTGTGGCTGAGCAATTTTCCTGCTGCTTTTGCCCACATAACAACAGTGGAATACCTTCAAAAACAATTTATTGGTTGTGGAGTACTTTTGGATATCTAAAGGACATAATGGGGCACTATTGGGGTTGTCATATGAAGTCACATTTCCAGCATTGAGCAGCACTCAGCAGATGTGCACATTGGGAATATGGACGCACACCGACAATATCAATATGTGTGCTCCTGATCAACACACAGGCCGCAATTTTCTGCCCCTGTTGGCGTCGGGATTCATGGCGGGTGTGTGTGCGGACAATATGGTAGAAGGCCAAAAATTGGTTTTACACCGCCGTGAAACCAGTTTGCGATCGTCCACTCCACCCGTCAATGATGGGCCACCTTTCTCGTCTTCCAGTGTCGGGAACCTAATTTCAATGTATTTGCATCTTATCATTTTGCCTGCCTGCTGGAACCGGCCCCCCCATGTGGATCATCTGGGCACACCAACATGTTTCACGACAGCATTTAGAAGGCATGCACCTGACAAACTGAACTTCAAGGTGAACTTGGAGGTTGGTGCGGACTAGCGTTGCGCAGCACTCGCGAGCATCACCCATTCAACTTCAAGGACGAGGCACCGTGCATTCAGGCGAGGGCATAGGCAAGCCATTTTTTCCTGGCCGACTTACAGTGCAGTGTCAGGCCAAGGGCTGCACTGTGGTTGGGTGAAGGGTGTGGAGTATCAGCAAAGCAGCACTGTAGGAGGGAAGCAGCCATGCATAAGGGAAACCTTGTATTAAGTGAGCGTTCTTCCGCAGCTGAGACAGTTCAGAAGCTGCTATGTTGACATGCTTGGAGTTGGGCCTCTAGCTTATCTGTCCACTCAAGCAACACAAAGGCATGAAAGTGCCGCCAAATGCTCCAGAACTTCTCATCCCTCGGGTGCAGACTGCAAATTAATTTGCGTTTTAGGGGGCTGCAAAACAATTGGATGACTGGGCTAATTGTACAATCTCCTTGCTATAGCTGGCCATGGAGCAGTTACTGGTGGAGGCGCTCACATCCCCTTGCAATGTCTTCATTCAGGTTTGAACCAGTCATCCCCATAGTTCAAGTTAACAGCACAGCCTTGCAGTGCGGTTTAGGAAGATGCCTGAGCTGACAGCACAGCATGCAGTCCAGTGGGTGAAGCTGCTGCCAGTCAGTCGGGTGGAGTGGGACGGAGGTGGATGAGGTTCTGGGCAGCCATGCAGTGCACTAAACTCTGGCCATGCAAGTGGTGGTCAGCACTCTGTGGCATGCAATAAGGGGCCTTCAGACTTAACCAAGAGAGGTTCTTTGTACATTCATGCTAATGCCTCTCTCTTTCATCCTACACGAGGAGTACATCAGGAGCATGGAGCCTGGTGACCTAGCTGTATGCCTCATAGCTTACAGGGGGTAGCCAAAGGAGAAGAGAGTGATGGAGGTGCCAGGCTGGGCAGAGGGAGGAACAGCACCCTCAAGAAGAAGGGGCGGCTGAAGACCCACAGCGAACTGTCGTGGGTCAGTACCTGGCTAGACCCAGGGTCTACAGATGGTGCTTGTCATTCCTGCAGTTGACTGAGAACCAGTGTCACTGAAGACGGCGCATGTCCAGGGAACTGTTTGGTCACATATGCCATGTGCTGCAGGATTTGACACCACAGGGACTTGGAGGGCATCCACTGCTAGTGGCTGTGAAAGTGACCAAGGCACTCAATTTCTACGCCAATGGCTCCTTCCAGGGCTCCACAGGTGACCTCTGTGGGATCTCGCAAGCCTCCACACACAAGTGAATTCATGATTCCATGGACGCCATCTTTGCGAACGTACACAACTTTGTGCATTTCGCCTGGGATCAGGCAAACCAAGAAGCAAGAGTGCTGGGATCTGCATAGATCTCTGGTTTTCCACAGGTGCGGGGTGCCATCTACTGCACTCATGTGGCACTTAGATCTCTGTGACAACAAGCAGTCAACTACGTCAGCTGCAAGGGCTTCCACTTGCTGAATGTTCAACTGGTCTGTGACCACCACAAGCGCATCCTGCAGGTTTGCGCACCATTCCCTGGGAGTGTTCACGACTCCTAAATTCTCAATAGGTCTTAGATCCCTGACATCTTCCAGGGTCCAAAGAGGCTGCAGGGTTGGCTCTTTGGGGTCAAGAGCAACCTGCAGAGGACGTGGCTGATGATGCCTGTGCGGTAGCCTCAGAGTGCAGCAGAGAGAAGGTACAATGTGGTTGATGCTGCAACTCGCGCTTTGGTGGAGCAAACCATTGGGATGTTGAAGACGAAGTTCCAATGCATGGACTGATCTGGTGGAGCCATGCAATACAGTTCACAGAGGGTGTCACGCATCATCATTGTCTGCTGCGCCTTCACATTCCGTCGCTGTAACAGGAGGAGGAGCTGCCTGAGGAGGAGATGAAGGAGCTGCACTTCTCCTCCAAAGAGGAGTATGTCGACGGGGGTGAGGGTGAGGAGGTCCTCGAAGGCGAGGATGATTGCGATGAGGCCAGTGCATTGTCCAGACGAGGCAGGAGCACTTGGGAGGCTCTCATAGCCACTGGATTCGTAGAGAATGATGACAACATGCAATGAGGACACTCCATAGATCCTCTTGTTGCATCTGTGAACGTTTGACTCCTGTCTGGCTGATGGCAGCTTGCTTGCATTCTGTGAACAGGATCATATCATGGCGATGCAGCGGGGAAACTTTAACTTGCCCCGATCCTATGGCATCCTTAGCGAACTGAACCCTTCATGATCATACTGTCACGGGACACAGATGTGGGTGAGATGAGGCCCAGCTGCACCTCAAAGGTGCTGAGAGCACACGGAGAAATTGAGGGAATAAGCCCCATCGAGGTGCAGGCAAGACTGATGTGCCCATGACTGTGAAGGCGTACCATCTGTGTGCTAGAAAGGTTGCACAAAGCACAGGGGGTGAGGCCGTGGACTGAGACGCCTGCCTTTCTCTTGTGCAGGGACCAAGGTTTCACTTCAGACTGACATGAGGTTGGAGCTTGAGCACCGCCGACCGCACCGCCAGCACAGGAACGAGCCCGATCGTCGACGGCCAGCTGGATGACCCTATTTTCAAAGTTTGTGAGGACATTGAAGCCAGGCATTCCTCCACCAGTCTGCGACCTCTCCCTTTTGTTGTGTGCCAGCTTGTCCTGTATGAATACAGATGGATGGAATGTAAGCAGGACGCCTGCCAAGCCAGATGAGAAGGCTGCCTGACAAGTGTGGGTGGTGAGTGGTGCCATGGACGGGATGAGGACACAATTCGCAGGGCAGAGGAATGCTTGTGTGAGTGAGTGAATGGTGATGTCCCTGGAACTGGCAGTGAGTAAGATCCCTGTGGCTTGAGTATGTGAGTTGAGAGTGAAGAGAAGAGTGACTTACCCTGGAGGAGATCATTCATCCACTTCTGGTACTGGGTGGCTGTCCTCTTTTGCGGGGCTTTGGCACTGCCCAGCGCTGCCACTGCTTCTCATGCTGGATTGGCGACCTTGCTTGTTGGTCTTTGCCCAGAGCGGAGGCAGAAGATTTCGTGGCCAGCCTCCACTGCATCCAGTAGGCGCTCAAGGGAGGCGTTGCTAAATTTGGGACAGCAAATTTCCCCACTTTGGCAGCAATCAATTCCCATCCATTGAAGAGTGCTAGCTCTGTGCTAGAGCGCCCTTTAAATATAGTGACCGGTTTACTGAAGGCCTGAGGTGATGGCTGGGTGGGCGAGCCAGGGGCTGCCCTGGTGTGCTTCCTGGGAATATTAGTGAGGTGGGCGCACTGGGACGGGGACGATATAGCGCAAAAAGCTGCCATTGTGGCCAGCAGGTTTAATGCCCTTTTCCTGCCCGCACTTAGTGGATGATTCCACCTATGGGAGAGCTTGAATTTATAATACTACACTTATATGCAAGTTTTTAAAATATCGATTCGTCATTAAAGTAAAATGATCACATTATAACTGCAATAAGTTCAAATGGTGTTTGAGTGAGCGAGCCAACCATTTGTCATTAATCATGTGTGCTGTTTATGTTGACTGATATTTCTTTGACAGCTTTGTTTAGGAGGCCGTTGGACACCATTTATTTGAATGCCTGTGGAGATTCAGAACTAGAAGAACTTTTAACATGTGCAGTGCTCCTTACAACTCCAGTCCCAATTTGGAGTCTGGTATAGTCATTTATTCAGGGAAAGCAAATGCTCCCTCTGTTCCCTTTCTAGTTGCTCTAAATGTTCAGGCCCAAGTTTCTCTGATTGCTGACCTCTTGTGCTGATGTTCTACTCCAAGGACGGCACTCATAGTTTTAAATATGATCACTGTGTATCCAACACATTGATGTACACATAATTGTGTTAAAGTTTTCTTCAACTTACTCTATGGAGGATTGAGGAGTTCATGAGCTATGATTCAGTTAAGTACGTTGGTAAAGATTCTCTCAGTGTCCTCATTCAGATTTAATCACCCCTCGGAAGGGGCTCCTTGAGTTACTGGCAGTAATAAGCTGAACAAACTCATTCAGAGAGTTGACCAAATCATCAGAGAAATTTGCTTGGTTAACTTAGCCATTTTCCCCGAAGTCAATGAGCAGGTTTTTAGCATGTCAATATGATGCAGTAGACTTAGTATGAGGGAATAAATCATGGGACGATAGCATCACATTCATGTCACATACATTGTTTAAAGTGAGGGAGATTGCACAACAGTCATCGAGTTCTTCTCATGATGGATTACCGTATTTATTCACAATAAACTTAAAATGTCACCAACGTGAATAATCTTCAGCCTGGTGGCAGCTGTGTTAATGGCATGTGGTACAACATTACAAGCGTTGCTGATAATTGGATGCATTCTGTTTCCTGAATAGGACTGGTGCAATGTGTTTTAAGATTTGCAAGCCTTGCACATAATATGGTGAAATTTTATATATGTAATGGAAATATCTTAATGGAAACACTGCCAGTGCCAAGAAAGTGATCCCTTCAACCATTCAAGTAGGTCTGCAGACTATGTTAGGAGGAATTAATGCCTGTAACTGGCATGTACTTCATTGGGTTGGAGTAAGAGTTTACATTGCAGCTAACGAGGAAAATTGTAACATCCTGCAAAGTGTTTTAAAATGGTCTATTTTTCTTCTGACAATATTTTGGTGTAGTGCAGTTTGGGGGATTTTTTATGCCAGTTTGAGACCTTGTTTGAATCCTAGTTGTGCACAGATGTTGCTTGCTTCTGATTAATCCTGGGGACATATTTAGTTGCTCTGATTGAAAGTGGAAAAGACTTAATCCATTTCAACACATTTTCCCATCAACAAGAATTGATATGAAGAATCATTGTACACCTAGTGTGCGATGAAAGTAAAAATTTGTTTCTAATCTAGTTTGATTTTTATTTAACCAGTAAAAAAGTTTTGACATACATAACCCTGTAGTGCATTTAATATTTGGAATTGTAATGTATTAACAATAGTTTGTTTGGATATTTTATATATATTTCCAACTTTCACAGTGTAATTGGATTGTGATCTTACAACATCTACAAATATTTTCTTCCATTGGCTGTTGAAGAGCAATGTTTCTGAATTTGTAGGATTGTAAATTTTGATAATTTGAGCGGTTAAAAGCTTTTGTAATCCTGGCAGGGATTTAAATGGTGAAGGTGATCTATGATGGCTCTATTCCAACTCCCTTTTAAAAGGACTTCAAAATGATGGTAGCACTGGCCTTTCTAAATACACACTCAGCAGTTATGATAATCTCCTTTCTGCTGACTTTGAGCTGTTTTTTAAAAAGAAATCTGGAGCAAATCATTATTCATAATGGAGATAAATAATAAATATATTTCTGGTAAATTCTTAGCATTATCTTAAGTAAATTACAATTTGATAGCTGTTGCTGAGACAGATAAACAACATCTGTTTGAGTTCATGTCTGGTGGAGCACATGGGGAGATTAAACCTACTGTAGTCATCAAATGGAGTAAGGTTAGAGGGCAGGGTAATTGGATCAGAACATAATTCAATCCCCCCATTAAAGTTATAAATTTTGTCTTGACTCATAAAACGTTAGAATTCTTATGTCTGTGTTCTCTCCTGTCTGCAAATTTTTACTTCCTGTTGGCCTGTTTTTGGTTTTGTAGACAGGAGGTGCGAGCAGATGGATTATTTCTATATTATATATAGATAATATATATATCCCGCTGCTTGTAGCTACTCCTACCAGGAGATTTGCTGTCATGGTATGAAACACTCGTCTGTCTTGCGCCGTCCTCACACATCCACTATGGCTTGTCTCTACCATTCTGTGATGTCCGTCATCCAACTATGCCTTTGTCGACAATATATATATCCCGCTGCTTGTAGCTACTCCTACCAGGAGATTTGCTGTCATGGTATGAAACACTCGTCTGTCTTGCGCTGTCCTCACACATCCACTGTGGCTTGTCTCTACTATTCTGTGATGTCCGTCATCCAACTATGCCTTTGTCGACCCCTTTGTTTGCTTACTTAGCCATTTCCTCTGAAGCCAGTGAGCAGGTTTTTAGTATGTCAATACACATATACACACACACATACATGGATACACATAAATATGTGTGTCTGTGTGTGTGTGTGTGTGTGTGTGAGCGCTTATGCATTGCATAATATGTGCAGCACAGAAAGAGGCTATTTGACCTAACAGGTCCATGCCAGTAATAAGACCATAAGACATAGGAGCAGAAATTAGGCCATTCAGCCCATCGAGTCTGCTCCGCCATTCAGTCATGGCTGATAAGTTTCTCAACCCCATTCTCCCGCCTTCTCCCCATAACCTTTGATCCCCTTACCAATCAAGAACCTATCTATCTCGGTCTTAAATATACTCAATGACCTGGCCTCCACAGCATTCTGTGGCAATGAATTCCACAGATTCACCACTCGCTGGCTAAAGAAGTTTCTCCTCATCTCTGTTCTAAAAGGTCTTCCCTTTACTCTCAGGCTGTGCCCTCGGGTCCTAGTCTCTCCTACTAATGGAAACATCTTCCCCACGTCCACTCTATCCGGGCCTTTCAGTATTCTGTAAGTTTCAATCAGATCCCCCCTCATCCTTCTAAACTCCATGAAGTATAGACCCAGAGTCCTCAAACGTTCCTCTTATGTTAAGCCTTTCATTCCTGGGATTGTTCTCGTGAACCTCCTCTGGACCCTCTCCAAGGCCAGCACATCCTTCCTGAGATACGGGGCCCAAAATTGCTCACAATATTCTAAATGTGGTCTGACCAGAGCCTTATAAAGCCTCAGCAACACATCCCTGCTTTTATACTCTAGTCCTCTCGAAATAAATGCCAACATTGCATTTGCCTTCCTAACTACCGACTCAACCTGCAAGTTAACCTTAAGAGAATCCTGGACTAGGATTCCCAAGTCCCTTTGCACTCCAGATTTCTGAATTCTCTCCCCATTTAGAAAATAGTCTGCCTCTATTCTTCCTACCAAAGTGCATGACCTCACACTCCCCCATGTTGTATTCCAGCTGCCACTTCTTTGCCCATTCTCCTAACCTGTCTAAATCCTTCTGCAGCCTCCCTGCCTCCTCAATACTACCTGTCCCTCCACCTATCTTTGTATTATCTGCAAACTTAGCCAGGATGCCCTCAGTTCCTTCATCTAGATCATTAATGTATAAAGTGAAAAGTTGTGGTCCCAACACTGACCCCTGCGGAACTCCACTAGTCACCAGCCACCATCCTGAGAAGGACCCCCTTATCCCCACTCTCTGTCTCCTGCCAGACAGCCAATCTTCTATCCATGCCAGTACCTTGCCTCTAACACCATGGATTCTTATCTTACTGAGCAGCCTCCTGTGCGGCACCTTGTCAAAGGCCTTCTGGAAGTCCAAGTAGGTAACATCTATTGGCTCTCCTTTGTCTAACCTACTCGTTACCTCCTCAGAGGATTCTAACAGATTTGTCAGGCATGACCTCCCCTTGATGAAACCATGCTGACTTTGCCCTATTTTACCACGCACTTCCAAGTATTCTGAAATCTCATCCTTAATAATGGACTCTAAAATCAAACCAGTGACCGTCAGGCTAATCGGCCTGTAATTCCCCGTCTTTTGCCTCACTCCCTTCTTAAACAGGTGGTTTAGGTATGTTTTTGTGTATGTGGTGTTATAGATTCAGTTCATCAGATGAGAAGGAGCATACTATGAATCAAAAAATACTTTGGAATCTATTTTTGATCTCCTTGCTAACATAAGCTACCATCTCTATCAATGACATTAAAAAGTGTCAGCATGTTACTAACATGTAATTGTAAGGAAAATTGTGCAAATCTACTCCGACTTCTTTTCAAAGTAAAATAAAAGTTTGATTCATGAAGACAATGTACCCTTAATGACCTGGTGGTATGTGTGGAGATTTTCTCTTCATGTAATTTTCTATTTCTCACCTCCATGAAGCAGCTATTACCCATTTGGGAGGGATTTAGACTACTTAGTCTCAGACCTTTACAGATACAGCTGTGTTATGGCCACGTGAGGAGGGGTAAAAATGAATCCCCAATTATGCCACTCCAAGTCTGAATGTATCAGGGTTCCCTGTGAATTTAGTAAGGATTTGCTTTGCTAATACTGCAGGTATCCCGCTATGTATGCTTTCAAATTATAAAGAATTAATCAGACAGGTTTTCTGAGTTTAAACAAAGCGCAAGATAAGTTTATTGGCCGTATGTCCCGAATTTTTTTAAAAACTAGGCAAATTGCAACCACTATTCATACATCACACACATTCCCTGGGCCCACGCATACACACTGGTACAGATGGTAGGATAAGAGGATAACTTAAGGTTTTTTTATAGTTTGTGAAGAAGATAAAACAAAGAAATATATGGTTAAATGTCCTTTGACTGGTCTTGATAGAGTAATTCCACATTGCAGCCATTTGGTTCAGTTGTCTTCCTGGGTGTAATTTAATGGAACAGATTTCCAAATTTTGTTCCCAAAAGATCTCAGTTTGCAGTAGACTTCTCTTCTCAGGATAGTTGCTATGCAAATTCAAGCACAATACTTGAGAGAGAGATATAGCTTCCTTGAAGCTTTTCGGAACATCATTCTGATCTCTCCTTGTGATCTCTCTGGCTTGGTAAACAGTTCTTAAAAGTCCTGCTGGCTGCATATTCCAAAGGAATTCAATTACCATGTCTGCTGTTGTAGAACAGGTAATTGCATTTGATATTTCATCTCAGAAACTTTTGACGAGTTTCAAGGTAGTGTGAAAGCTGACAGGCGATGGCGTCTTTCACACTCCTCAGAATGTTTTGGGTGTCTGTTTCCTTTTCATCCCACTTGGATGGATTGCAAGTTGTATATTCTGGCTGGTTGGCAGTCCTCCATCGCCTTAATAGGATTACACTTAATTGTTTTTTTTAACTCCAGGCAGAAAAAGGAGAATTAAAAATTGTATTTTTTTTAAAAGGGAAGCACATGTTCACAACTTTTGTAAAATCCCCTGCGAATGGGAATAAGTACCCCAACATACTAATTAACCCTGAAAACCCTGCAAGAGTGCAGAGGTCTGTCCATGTCCGAAAGTAAAAATATACATTAATGTTTTGGATTGTGAGTCTTCATCAGGACTTGGCATGGGCCGACAGGAAAGCCCCTAAATAAGACTGAGCAAAGCAACAGGACAAGTACAGATATGTTAATTACTATTACATCGAATTGATTTAGTCAGTTGTAAACATATTCTAAAATGTTAGAGAAAGGTGTACAGTTGACTGACCTGCTTTGCATTTCCTCTACTTTGTTTTTGTTTTATGTTTTTAAATTTCCAATGATCCACAACTTTCCCCCTGAAATTATACCTTTCAGATTTTCCAGTGACAACCTGTGTGACCAGTCACTATGGAAATGCGCACGCACTCATCTTGATATTCTTTGTCAAACAGTATTGTTCAGTATTTATTTTTCTCTTTTGGACAGCAATTCCATCAAGTTGGTGAATCTACTGTCTATATTTATAAGCACATGGCTAACGGGAGCTGGTTTCATACATTTGGTAAGTATTGATGCATTTCACTCAAACATCATTTGTATCAACAGCTTCTCCAAGATGGGAATTTTCAGTAAATGTTAATAAAGCTAATATCTTTATACCCTTTATGCTTGAATTTTTATGTATCATAAAATTGTGTTCTGTCTGAAGTCCAGTATTACAATATGTACCAAGTAAGTAACTCTCAATGTGGATTGTGTTGGCCAGGTTGTTGCTTGGGACCTGGTACGTTTCTCAGTGTTTAACATTAACATATATTGATCAAAATGGATAGTCCAGAGCTATGGTCAAATAATATAAATCAACTGCAAAATTATTGCTCAATAAATCTCACTAATGAGATTTTATTGGTGATCATGGTTAGCTGCAACTGTTTATAAAGCAGCAGTTTTATTGTCGGGCTCTAGTAATATCATAAAGAGTTCATCCAACCAACATCTGAACACGAGGTGAGATAATAGTTTTGAAATTGGTGTCTATATGCTCTTTTGTTAATTTTGTGGGGCTATGATAAATTTATTGAATATTGGGAGCACTAGTTTTGCTGGTGTTAGGGCAGTTATAACTGATGCACAGTGACATCTATGTTGAATCATTAATGGCAATGATGTTATCACCATTTGTCTATAACCCATTGCTAAATATTAATAAATCCAAGTATCATTCGGAACACAAGACCAGTAAGAGGCCATTCAGCCCTGGGAACTAGCTCCACTACTTTTGTTAATCATGGCAACCCTATCATTTTAATCTAATTTTCCCCAATAACCTTAATTCCATATATGCATCTATCTCCCTTCAAAACGCCTCAGTTGAATTTGCATTCGTGGCTCTCTGAGACGGTGTCCCAAATCGCAAAGCTCTTTATGTTGAGCTTTTCCTGGGTTTCCCCTTAACTCAGCTTCCTTGACTCCAGGGAATAGCGACTAAATTTACCCAGTGTCTCAGAATAACTATCCTACACCCCAAATAGCATCCTGGTGATTTATTGCTGGGCTGTTCCCAAGGCAAGCAAATGCTTCCTAAAACTGAGCACAATATTCCAAACAAGGCTTGTTCACTGCTATGTATAATGTAGCATTCTTTCGTTACTTTTATCCGACATGCCTTGAGTCTTTTTTCATCACTTGTTGCACCTGTAAGCCAGGTACAGATAATCAACCTATGTATCTGGGTCCCGAAATGTCTCATTCATTGACTCTCCCCCAAGCACTCGTGTTTAAGTTATACTCTCACCTGGCATTCTTTTGTCCCTTCTAAGATATTGCAGCAAAATGTATCCATCATTGTTTTTTTTTACAGTCTACATCTTAATACATTAATACAATTATTCATTTAAAGGGACACTACAAATGAAATAAAGTTGAAACACTCATTTCAGAATGCAAACAAATCCATTACAGGTGATATCATCATAACCTCAGCCAATTTAATAAGAAAATAAATAAAAGAAATTCTATCTTGACATCGGAATATCTTGCATCATAAATACTAACATTGGAGATTGGCAAGTATTCATATCAGTCCTCAGTACTTCATACAGTTGGCAATTCATAATCTGTTAGCAGGCTGTTCAGTTGAAGAGATTGCTACAGCTACAATGAGCAAGATAGGCCTGAGCTGTGATGCCAATATTCACTGTTTAGACTTACACGTGTAAAATGACTCACTGGGAGATATACCAAAGCAGGTTGTGGAAGCACCCCTTAGAGTGGAGTCAATGACTTCAGATGGCCTGATTCGTGGGGAAGAGCTTAAGTAGAGGCCATCAAGATAAGATAGTCACCAAGAAATCAAATAGGGAATTCAGAAGAAACTTTACCCAAGAGTGGTGAGAATGTGGAACTCGCTACCATAGGGAATGGTTGAAGTGAATCATATCGATGCATTTAAGAGGAAGCTAAACAAACATACGAGGGGAAAGGACAAAGAGGGTTATGGTGATTGAGATGAAGGAAGGTGGGAGGAAGCGTGAATGGAACATAAATGTGGCATGGACTGGTTGGACTGAGTGGCCTATTTCTGTGCTATATCCTACATATTCTATGTCAAAGCAATGTGGAGAGAATTGGTGAAAGAATACTTGCAAGTTTATCAGCCCTTCTTCCCTTGGTCCCCTGCAGCACATGTGTCTGTAGCAGATCTTAAACACAAGCTTGAAAGTGCAATTTGAACAGAGCATACTTTTTCAAAATATGGTTCTGGAGCTCGGAGTATTCCATGAACAAGAATAAACAAAAGAGAAGATATTTGGTGTGTCTGCATAGTTTCAAATCAAGTAAATCACATTCCTAACAATTAAATGCGATGTAAATGTGCTAGTATTGACACTAGGTGGTGCTGTAGCTATATCACTGCTCAGTATCTGTCAAGCTTCTTCCAACGTCAAGATTTTTAACTACTATCTTTTCCTTTTACTGCTCATAGGTGGAGAACTCAGGGGATCCTTGGGAAAACTTCCAAAATTCCCAGCCACTGACCTACTGGGAATGTGTCTACTTACTTATGGTCACAATGTCCACAGTTGGTTATGGAGATGTTTATGCAAGGACAACCCTTGGACGGCTTTTTATGGTCTTCTTCATCCTCGGGGGCTTGGTAAAATATCATCTCTATTTATTGTGATTAATCACCGCAGCCTGGGATCTCGAAAACCTGTTTCAAATGGTAAAATAAAGGCCGAGAGTGCATTCCAAATTTCGATTTTGGTCTCACCTCTTATTGTTAAAAGTACAAATGCTGAAAAATGCTGCATTTCCCACCTCCATGTTAAAATAATTTGGAGAAATTATGAACTCCTGTCACTCTCATTTGTTTAAGAAGCTTTATCTTTTAGCCCTGTTGTGCATTAACATCTTTGCCCCAGAATCACAAAAGATAATATCTAAAATCTCTCATTGGGTGTATTACATCCCAGAAGATGTGCTCAGTGCAGCAGCTTCTATAAGGTCACCTCCACTATTTACAGATCGACAGACATGTTGACAGGTGTCTGGGCCTGATGGAAGGGTCATTTAATTACAGGTCAGTCCAGTCATTGTTTATTGAGAAGCCTAGTGATCCATTACATAGTGATCCAGCTCCTCGGTCTCAGCCATGCAAATAAATATCGAGTGTGCTTTTCACGTACTTGCCCATTGTGTGGCAAGCCATGGGGTATTTGATACGATATCCTTATAAGGTTCTGCTTCAAACCAATGTTTAATGTTCAGTAAAGCTGCTTTATCCTGCCTATAGAAAGCGGATGTTCACAAACAAATGAAATTCTTATTATTTACTTTTTTTTTTGGAAAAAGTTACGATACAACAACAAACATATTTTAGAGGAACTGCGAAGGCGCAATGGAGCTCAGTTTAGAAAGATTTGGTAACATTGCTTATCAAAAAGAAATATCATTACTAGCCCCGAAAACCTAAGATGACATTGATTGTGCATCAGGCCACTGGTGACTTCAGGGTTGAGGTGGGCCCATATGCCTGATCTGAGTTACTTATCTGGAAGTATCTCCAAATGTAGGAGTGGCTGGACACTATTATCTATTTGAGAGCAGATGATCAGCTCTTTTCCACCTTTTGCAGTTGAGGGGCGTTGGTGATAATCTACGGAGGCGTTGGTGATAATAGTTTGTAAGGGGATAAAAACTGAGAATTGTCCAAGTACATTGGGAAAATGTTTATTTATTAAAAAAGACAGCAAGTTATTTTCAAATTAGCCCTCCAATACAATGTTCCCCTTTTAATTTATAACATTTTAGCTGTAAAACCCCAGTGAAATTATGGGCTTACTTTACAATATTGCATTGGGCTACTCAGGACTAGGCTGAATACATTTGAAAATATAGTTTTCATTCAAAATGCTTGCTAAGAAGAAACCACAGGATGTGTAGATAGAAAACCACACTAGGCTTGTTGAATTTTCAGAAGGCATTTGACAATGTACCACTTAAGAGACTTATCAGGGAAATTATGCCATTCGATAATATGTGTTCAGCTCATGCTTTGGCGTGACTCTATTAAGTTTTAAAGGAAATGTAGCCACATGGAGAGACTGAGGGGGACAAAAAGCACAAACTAGAGCTAAATATAAATGTTTTGGATTGAAACAATATGGATAATGGAATGCCTTAATGACCTTTTTTTCCACTTAACAAAATGATTTTGGCCAGAGGTAGGAGAGGGCTGAGATTTGCTGATGATATCAAATTGGTGTCATGGTAAACTGAGAGGAACACAATAGATTACAGGATGGTAAAAGTATAATACTGCAGATGCTACAAATCTGAAATAAACACAAAGTGCTGAAAATACTCAGCAGGTCTGGCAGCATCTATGGAGAGAGAAACAGAGTCGACATTTCAAGTTGAATATGACTTCTTCAGAATATTACAGGATTACAGGACCTAGCAGATTGGGTAGATTGATAGCTGAAGCAATTCAGTGCATAGAGAAATGGAATGCTTTTTGGAGGAAAAAACTGTGAAAGGAAGCACACCCTAATTGCAAGATTTTAAACTGGATGGAAGCTCAGCAAAATTTACAAGAAAAATCATAGATCTTTAAAGACAATACAATGAGTTTAAAAAAAATGCCTGGGATTGTTGGGTTTTAGAGAATTTACTCCAAGTTTTGGGCAGGGTTCTGCTTTAGGCCAATGCCTCTTTGGAATTGGATTGAGTCAAGTTCATGTAACAATTGTTAATATTTATAATTGGGCAGCTCAGTTGTGTGAAACTTTAAACAATAGCATTCTGAAGCAATGGCATGGATTACAATGAGAAGCCACTTACAGACTTTGGTTTCTTCAATCTAAATTTCTTGGATTATGCTTTTTTGGAATAAGATGTTGACCATTTTATTCTGAATGAATGCAATAGAAAGAACAGGATGTGGCATGATGACAGCAGTGCATCCATCTGATTCCCATTGTGTGGATAGAAAAAATAGAATTCACCCTGCAAATGTAAATAGCCTAGAAGACTGAACCTATTTAACACCTGAATATTCATCCAGAAAGAGCCAGTAATATCACCAATATCCCTTTCACTGAGTACGTTATCAGGCATTAGGTTTAATTTTTCTGGATTCACCATTGAGATCCTAGTGTCTGGTGCATTTCCTATTAGCAGCACCAGTACACTGTGGAATTGATATTGGGATTGCAGTACTGTGATGGTGGCTAGGATCTCTATGCACTAGATGCTTCACAGGTCTACTGTGTTCTTAGCTGACCTTGCATCGGAATGTGAGGTTGACAAATTTCCACCATCTCGCAGTGTTCCCAATTCACAGCACATGAACTGTGAACTGGAAACATTGTGAGATGGTGGAAGTGGAAGTGCATTAGGGTCAAAGGACAAATTATCGAGTGGAACTCTTAAATGACTGCTATCCTCCCAGAATTGCTGGCTTACTAGAAGGAGAAATGGTTGGGGCAAGTCAATAAATAAGAGTGAAGCTTTTATGGTGTGTCAGGGAAAGCTGATTAATTTTGGAGTAGAGAGAGACGTCCATCAGTGGAAAAGCAGTGCCAGAACCAACCCAGATGAAATTTGGTGAAAGAGTCAATGCTGTCTTGACTCTAGCCAGATGCTGGGACCCATGTGAGAAAGAAGTTTGAGAGTAGATGTCTTTACATTTAATTGAATTTTCTAAACTTGTCCCACATTGCGTCTTAACAGCACTTCACTGGAAGTTTTGTGGAATATCAGAGAGGGAGAATGAAGCACCTTCTGGTACTGCTCAGTTACATTCCAAATGCACTGGCATGCCCAAGTTTTGGCAGGGCATTCAGGTTTGCTGTCACACCTGCTTTTGCCCTGCATTCCACTAAACTTGACAGCTATATAGATCACGCATGTTGCCAAGTCCAGGTATGTGTGGTAAATGTTCAAGGATTAACATGAGGTGGCTGCTGAGCTGACCACTTGGGTGACACGTACCTCTTTGATTCCTCACTCCAACATATCTCTTTTCTGTTTACTTGCACATAAAAACAGCACAGATCCATCCACTCTAAGTTGTTCATTTAGTGAGTTACAGAAGGGGAAACTTCATAAATAACTAGGCACAAGTGAGGAGAAACACGTGCAAGTGGTAATGAAGGAGGTGCAAGAGCGGACCAGACAGAGAGCTGGAAGTCAGGAATGCAGTTTTGGCTCACTATCGCTTTTCATGCAGCTATTTGAGTGCACTGTCTTCTAGGTTTAGGGACACCTGTGAAAATGTCCATAACACATCTCTGTGCAATGTGATATGATTGCCTGGCCCAGTGGCAGAAACCTGTGGAGATCTTTGCTAATCCATGGCTTTCTTTCACATAGTCCTAAACTCAGATACAGGGAAGAATTTTCTGCCCCCCCCCCGCCCCAACAAGGTCAGGAATGGTGTCAGTTGAAACCCGAAAATACTGGCGCTGGCCAGTGTGCCGTTTTCCCAAGGACGTTTCCAGCCCAGCCATTTAGGGGAGGCAAGGTTCAGGGCCCACAAGTTTAGGCTTGTGAAGGGCAGTTAAATGAGGTGGACCGAGATTTCCCTGCCGGCTCTCAGTATTACAATGTTCTGGGGTCTGTTTAACTGCCTGGAGGCAAGTATCCAGTTTCCAGCTGTGGTTCCAGCACTCCAGTCAAGTCTACAGGCCCTCCCCTCTTGCCTGCAGGGTGCAGGTGCAGCCAAATACTGCCCTGTGGAGGAATCTTCTCCCCACCGCCCCACCCACCATCTCCCTCCCTCCAAGCCTCTCAGAGTGACTGCTGCACACCCCACCCGGAGGCAGGTGCAAAAACCCAGACACAGTTCCACCTCTGGCTTCCCACCCCTGAAGTGAAAATTCAGCTCACCATTTCTAGGAAGCTCTGTGGAGTTAAATACTCCAAACTCCTGCATCTTATTCATTATGAATATAATTTTTGTTAACTAGTGTTCTAATGTATTATGAGACCTCATTTGAGATGGGATAGATTAAAAGTAATTGTGGAGAAATACAGTTGTATCATGGATCTTGAAGCAAGGTTCAGGGCAAAGGTGAGGAAGCCTGATTTTTGCCTGGGTATTGCAACATGTACAGAGGCTGTTGCATAGTGGATGGCACAGGCACTTAACTAGAAATGCAGTAACCTCTTTGACTGTTAAGACTCTTGCTGAATATTTGCAGAAAGAAACACCTCCTCGATGCCAGCTGGGGCATCCTTCTGCCACTGGTTGGTGCTAGTTTCTTCCTTAATTTGTTCCATGGCAGTGCTGCTATGTAGAAGAGAGTTGTGTAAGGGGCAGCAGAGTGCAGAAATGATGGATAGCTTTCAGGCTTTTCTAAAAAGATTCCTTATCACCACCTCACCTCCCCCCACTGATCAATTTTAACATCCTGACAATCTGCTCCACCAAAGTCTCGATACCTGTGAGAGCCATCCCTTGCCACACCATGTCTAGGGGTACTCAATGGGATCATGGCCATTGCTGCTATGGTTAGCCAGAGCTTCCCTGTAGTTATCCATTCATTGTTGCAGGCCCTTGAAATAATGGTGGTAATGTGGATTGCTGTAAAATAAATAAGTCATAGAAGATACCAGATGCATTCCCCTATTCCCATAATCACAAACTAGCTACATGGACATGGAAAAGAGGTCCTTTCTGTTCAAAATGACATTGGAGGCAAAGGACCATGTGGTCATGCAAGTGCCACCAATAATATTTGGCACTATGGGGAATCGAGCCAGATGGTAAACGTGCTCTTTTACGTTGGCTGGGTTCCATGGAAAAATTACTGAAATCTGTGGCCTGAGCAAACAATGTACCTATTACCTGCGGGATGCATTTATACACTGCTGGTCATGAGATTGAACAAGTAGCTCCTGCTGTTGATTGGAAAGATCAGGGATGTAGACATTGAAGGCAGTAGGTAACTTGACAGCCGTTGTTAACTTGCTCCTTTCCTCAAAGTGGATTCAATGCCTGGCTGAAGGAGATGACTCAGTTCTGTCACTACCTCACTAGTGTTTCTTCATCTTCTCATGTATTCAAGCCTTGTATATTGCCTTGACTGTAATACCCAGGTGGCAGTATAATAACAGGCCCGTCTTCTGCATCTAAAGTGTAAAGACAACTGCCCTTTATGCTTCTTCCACATCTCTATAACCTTGCAGACGAATAAAGGTGTCCAGTGGGATACATTCTGGCAAAAGCAAAATACTGAGATCTGAAATTAAAATAGAACATGCTGGCAGCGCTCAGCAAGCTGGGCAGCATCTCTGGAGAGGGAAACAGGTTTATCGTTTCTAGCTGATGACCTTTCATTTGAACATTTAGATCCTATTTAGGTTCTGGCCAATTCTCTTAGAAACATCCTCAAAAGGGAGAGGGAGTGCAGCTTTAAGAAGGTTTGAATAACTGCAGCAGCTAAAGCAAAAAGAACAGCAAAGTGGAGAAATCATTGGATCTGTTTAACATGCGGCCCAAAATAGCTGAAGGGCCCACCAACCAACAGCCATTTAATAATTTAATAGCAATGCTGTTAAAGCCTTGAGAGGGACAGTATTGGACAATTGGCTAATTTATATGAAATTTGAGGTTTCCTTAGCTTGGTAATGCCAGACACACAGTCCCCCAGAGCCACAAGCACTTTCTGACCAGGTGTGGCAAGTTTCAATCCCAATAATGCAGATCACCCATGCCCAAATGCAGCTGCACCACCAGCACCAGCCATCGCTTGATCGACCCCATAAGGATCACTACTGGTACAAGTGTTCCTGGTGCTGATTACACTTCCACTGTTTTGACCAAAGAAGAGGCCTTTATTTTTACCTATTCATTGGCAGGTTTGCAAACAGTTTCTGGGCAACATAGAGGCAAAACCGTGGGGGTTCATTGAATTATGTTTTGTGACTGAGGAAGATTAGGACCATTAATGTTTGCACCCCACTGTCCTTGCCATATGTTGACTCTGCAAAGGCAGCCAGAGCTATTCATCCCCAGGGTGTTTTTAGTGTTTAAACTATATGTTATCAGACATTTTCTTCTATGTGTTTCCCTTGCAATGGAATTCTGTGATAGTCTTTTTAAGCTTGAAGGCAACTAGGGTCTCAAAACTAGAAAATTAACTAATCTGCTGTGTTCAATAATTATTAATAAATAGCAATTTAATTTTAAAACTGGAACAAAAAATGCTTTACCTTATAAACTGTAGTATTATTTGAGTTTGTACTACTGTTTGTGAATTGGAAAATGGCAGGCTACAGACATTGGCTTTGTTAATATAATGATAGACCCACTGAAGCATGGTGAAGCATCTAAATATAAAATAAAGCATCACAGTAATTCCAAACAATAGGTTTAAATATCGTGGTCTCACAGAAAACAACTTAATTGTGAAGTGGAGGGGGAAATAATATGTTGACTCATTAGTAAGTTAGTTCAAAGGCGACTCTACCCTCTTGGAGACTTTTAGAAAAATGTTTTTTTTTTAATATAATTTACTGCAAAACAACAAGCCCCTCAGCCTATTCTGTGCAGCTGCACTGTAAAGCAGTCCAATATGTTGAAAGACTGTATTTTATTCAGCAGCAGGGGATGCCATTAATTCTTTCTCATGCAGTTTTGCTGAGTGGATGTATTAAAGTTTAAGCATGTAAGCTTCCCACTGTTGAGATCAGTCGGCACAGCAGAGAAACAGGCTTCCTAACTGGCAGACAGGCTACTCCTGTTGTTTGTTTTATATTTTATTTCTTAATATTATTCTGTAGTTTAAAATATAGATATTATATGTATACTTCTGGAAAAATATCTGTAGCCCCAAAGAGCATGCTGTCATTTATTTCTGGATCCACCAAGAGCAGTTGGCTTCCAATTAGCTTCAGGGTGACTGTATGCCAGTCAGACTGTGCAGCCTTAAAAAGATAGACTGATTACACAGTGCTCCAGCTTAGCAGCAGAATAATACAGTGTGTCATGCTTCTGCCATTATAAAAATAACATACAAGATTGACTGGCAGGGAAAGACCAGCTTGCCCCTTTAGCCCTCCCAGCACCATGACCATTGGAACATCATGAATAAACACCTCTTCTCTCCCACCCACCCTCCAGGCCACATAATCACTTGAGAGGGGGGAAAAAATACAGAAAAAGCCCAGGGCTCGAAAGGGAAAAAGTGCCTCTCTGACCCCCTCTGGCTGTTGAAGCCCACCCAGGTTTAAACTCTGACAACTGTGAACAACACCATAGGAGATCCACTGGTATATTTTAAATTTTAAAAATATCAGCCTCAGGAACTACTGTACTCCTGCCCACAAACTGTAATATCGGTATTAAATTCTTATGAAACAACAGTAATGAATCTGCTCCCATAAGTAAAACTCTCTCTGCCTCTGGAAATCTTCATTATACCTCATTATTACCTAACTTATTCTCTCTCAGGCAGACTGTACAAATAGTCAGTTTGCAGCCCCTCTTTTAAGCTTGCCATAATTTGTACAGTCACCATGGATGGAAAGGACACAAGTCTTGGGGGGCTGATGGGAGTGGGGAGGTGTTGGTGGACAGACTACCCAGAAGATCCCAGAAGAAACCCAATTCTATTCATTTTTTATGCAAATCTTTATCAATGGGTCCTACTGCTCCCTGAACTTGGATTGGTTAAACAATTACAAATGTATTACCCAGTGGCCTGCCCAGCCTTTCTCACAATTCGTCACATTTTCTGCCCTGTAAGATTTGGGAATGCTATTGCCTGCAACAGTAAGCTGGGTGTCTACACAGCCCATCAGTAAGAGGCTTAGAGATGGCTGAGAATTTTATTGGAGAGCCAATTATGAACATTTACTACTTTAGGTGTAAAAGAAAATGGTGAATTTTAATGTTCATTAAAATGGGTGAATATCAGCGCTGGCAATGGAACATTTTCCACTTTAAGCACCCTGGGTTGTCATTAAGCATTCCAAGCTTGGCGATAGTATAGCCAGGTGTAACGTAAATCAAAGATATGTGTTGAGCTGTGAAATACGATTTATTTCCTATTGCAGAATGGCCTGACAACTCACAGCTAACAATTACAAGTGAGTTATGGTTACCAGCTGAGTGGGATATAGATCATATCCCACAGCTCATCATCTGCTGTGCTGCTCATTTTAAGTAATTAAAAATCATAAAAAGTTAGGTATAAATGTAAATTTGACTTCCACTAAATTGATGCACACACTGTGGAAAGCATCCAAAACCATCTCTAATTTTCATCTCATGTTGCTGTCTGTTTTGGATTGTGACTATATTTTCATGAAATATGGAAATGACATTATTGAGATGACCATATATTTGACAATGCTGTAGCTTGAATTTTAGAAAAAGGCTGCAGGGAATGCCTTTTTTTTTCCACACAACTGATATCTTTGTGATCTAAGTGAGGCTGCTGGCTTTGATGCCTTTTTGACTTGATTTATGGGCAGCTTTGTTCAGCATGCCAGTATCCACAGATAGTGTAAAGTTGGCAAATTCATTTGGATAGAGGGTCAAGAGTCTCCAGCCACCAATTTTGGGCTGGATTCAGAACTAATTTCCATATTGAAACATGCAGTTCCTCACACATTTGCTTTGTTTTTCTAACTAGGGTAGAGTTGCCTTTCAACTCCATGAGCAACAATGCGATTGTTCAGGAATGCAAATAGAAATGTTTTTTTTGTAACTGGGATTATACATGATCAAAATGTGTTTTTAATCTTTTGTGTTTTTAAAATGAGCTGGTGAAAATTAGTGGAATTTTAGCTGTTACTCATTTTAAAACCAGTTCTATGAAAAAGTTTCAGTGACGTAGATAATGTAGAAAATAACATTTGTCTTGCTTTATGTGATAGTTCCAGGTTGGTGTTTTGAGCTGTTGTGTTTTGTGTAATAATTTTCTACATATGCCAGTGACCATAATCCCTTCTATGTGATTTGTTCCTTTTAATAAAGTGATGATTTAGATTTTTTTAGTGCGGTTTCAGGAGCCCTACCCTCTGTGTCCCTCTCCAACTGCTAACAAACACGTGGTTATAGGATGCACTGCAAAGCCTGTACCCCTGGATGAGAGCAAATCAAATTTATTAGTAACCATCGTTGATGTGAACTCAGAAATTGTTAGAAGTGAAATAAATGGGTGAACACTTTCACCTCTGACATTCTGTTTGTCAGAGACAATTTTGACACCACCTTTAATATAGTAGAGAGGAAAGTCAGCATTCACTCAGTGGGATATGCAACAGTCATTGTCCAGGTTATGGAATCCAAAACCTTTAAGGACCAACTAAGAGGCTTATTCATTTAACTTTAATGTATTTTAACTGCATGACTGAGGCATTCAAATCCAGTTGGATGATGATGATGCAGGTCTTCTTAACATACTAGTTTAATCGTATTTCTTAACAAACATACACCCTCTGTAACATATTCAATTCAGTCACTGCTTACGTGAAATAATTCATGTATATTCACCAATTGCACCCATTTTTAAATGGATGTTTCAATAAAAAATAATCTTCCTAACCAGTTCCTTGGGATGGAGGATGACTTGCTTCTACTCTGATTCGATGGGGTTCTGAGATGGGTGGTCCAATGTGCGATCTGCAGGCTATGCCACAGGTGGGGCAGGTGGTGCTTGGATGGTCAGGTAGATCAGTTGTTGGGAGGTTAGTGCATCCTCTCCGATGCTTCAACTTCGTCTCTGCTTGTTCCCGTCAAAGCTTCTCAATGTGTTCCGTGCCTTCGTGAATGAACCTTCACCTCTTTGGTTGGTCACAAGTCAGGGATTCCCATGGATTGGTGGGGATATTTGAATTCTCTCTTCAAGGGTGCTTTAAGTAGATCACTGAAGCGTTTCTGTTGTCCTCCTGGGAGTCTCCTGCCATGATCGAACTCCAAGTTGAGAAGTTGTTTTGGGAGCCTGGTGTCGGGCATATAGACGACATGTTCTACCCACCAGAGCTGGTTTGAATGATTAGCTCCTCAGTGCTGGGCTTGTTTGAGAGAGGACATTGCTGTTGGACCGCCTTTATTGCCACCAGATTTGGAGGATCTTGCAAAGGAACCACTGGTGATACTTCTCCAAGCTTTGAAGTGTCTCTGAAGCATAGAGATCACTGCTGCGCAGTTAACCATGGCCTTAGTCTCGGGTTTGAAAATACAGATACAGTGTCCAGAGAAGAGGCCTTCTCATTGGCTCGGTCCTGGCCATTGTTAACTTTTCTGTCAAAGTGGGTGTTTGAGGCAGTGAGAGGAAACTAACGCCCATAATTATGCACTATCACACAGACAGTCGTGATAACTGTTAAGATATCAGTGTTTCACCTAGGTTTCCCTTCCTGCTCCGATGGCTCAATTAGTAAAATTACCTTACAGGTGGAATGTACAGGCAAAGGAGATCATGGGTTTGACCTGTGCTGACCGAGAACTGTAATAATGGTGCTTCACTTAGTCTCAATTCCTCTGTGAGAGGGAGGGGAAAAAACAGCTAGAATTTCCACCTGTGATCAGTATACAGTGACCCCAATTGAAAGGAAAAATGTCAGCTGAGAACAGAATCAGGCTTGACCGATTGTGGGACAGATTGCTGATACCCAGTGTAAAGGCTCATGTATGGGGACCCCTTTAGGGATCTTTTACTACTTGAACCATCAGGAGAGGGAACCTAAGTGAAACTCTGCTATTTTAAGCAGTTATCAGCACTGGCTGTATGATAAAGCATAAATATGGACGTAGTTTGGCTTCAAAACTCCAAAGCAATTGTGATTTTAGGCCCATTTTGACAGAGAAGTTAGCAACAACCAGAAGCTGGATGAGTGAAGGATATGGGATGGGTGGTAACAACCATACTCAACCCACAAGCAACCAGTTGCTTCTAAAGAAAAGTGATTTCAGTTTAATTTGTGCTGGGAATACATTTCAAAATATAATTTCTAACTAAATCTATTTATGAGATGAAACAAATGCACCATTTTTAGGACTCAATGTATGTTGAGAAGATCTCGCTGCCTCTTTTACATACAGCTTAGCTCCCTTGCCGATATGAATGTTGGATGTCCAAAACAAAAGCTTGAATTTTAAGTTTACAAGTGAGAGTAGCTTATCATAGACCAACCATAGTAACAGTGAGGTGGCTTTAGGTGGATCCCAACATAAATCATTCAGAAACTCATCCAGACACAGCTCTCAGATGTAACCTTCCACAAGCAAAGTGTTTGTTGCACGAAACATGGCAGATAGAAATTTTCTCTTGACTACTTTTGCATTTTTTTCCTTTTAATGTTGAATCTTTTGGGCAGACTTTTTAGACTTGTTTGGCTGTTACATGATCAGCTCTGACCATTTTTTTTTACATTTTTATTTTTCTTCAAAAACATGATTTTGGTCCAATTATTTTCATTGAAAAATTTCCTAAAACTCACAAACTAAACTGGTGCAAACTCTTCTGAGCCCTTGGCCTCATTTGTTCTTTTAGAAAATATAGTTTATTTGTTGCCTTTACTGTACTGTTAGAGAAACATCTCTTGTAGATGAAATATTTTCAAAACATAATTCCAAAAACTCCAATTTCTTTAGATTCTTGAAAAAGAACCCTTTCTTTTTAAAAGTTAAGCCTTTTTGCTTTGTGAGTTTTAGTTTAAGCAGAGCTGAGATTTTCTTCACAGATCTGATTAATTCTTTTACAGTTTCAGATCTTAAGAACATCTTCTGAACCTTAGAGCACAGCATCCCACCCCCTCTTTGGCCTCTCTTTTTAGTCTATTCTTCTGTCTCCTATCTTCTTCTTAGGCCATGTTTGCGAGCTACGTCCCTGAAATCATAGAATTAATAGGAAACCGCAAGAAATATGGTGGTACCTATAGTGCGGTTAATGGAAGAAAGTAAGTATCCCATGGGCCTCTGCTGCCTCTGTTGCAGTAGAACACTCTCTGCATGCCATTTTCTTTTTCTGTTTCATGCATGTAGGCAATGTTTGCTCGCTACGTACCAGAAATTGCTGCTCTCATCCTTAATCGGAAGAAATACGGAGGGACTTTTAATGCGACCCGAGGCAGAAAGTAAGTCAAACTGGACAAGGTGTGCTTGTGTGACCTCTGACCCACAGAGATTTATTATTTCGTTTGCGCTGTGATGTCAGATGTTACTGCTAGGATTATCACACTGTCATTGGAGACCTGGGCTGTGATAAGGCACATGTCACATTTGTTAACTGTTTTTTTTGTTAGTGCCTCAAACAAGAATCCCTGTTGTTTTATTAGTCTACGGCACATGGAAAAGGTTGAAGAAAAGCATGGCAGCCAGATTATTCCAGCTACCTTGGTTTTGGCTTTCACCAAAAAAAAAGCACAACATCATTATCTTAATTTTCATATTTACATTATTCAACTCAAAATGATTTATTTCAAAGCTTCCATTTTTGAAAAATAGTCTGGCCTCATAGTCAGTTCTTCCATTGTTCTGATATTTTCATCTTCTTTATTTCCTGCGTGCAGCTTTTGTACTTTCCATTTTTCATTAAAATCCATGTGACTCTTCCATGGAAACCATTTCATGAGAGCTTGCCAGAGGCTCGTCTGTCACCAGTGTTCAGTTCTGTGATACTGTGTGGTCTGAAACCTTGGCCCTGATCTTCAGTCAAATCCCCATATCCCTCCCTTCCCTTCCCCCTCCCCCAAACTCTGAAGGCCTCAACTCCCAGCCCTTCAGATCCTAAATGCTTTTGGCTTGCTTTACAATCTCTGTCAGCAGCCTGCTTGACTGAGCGGGCATTTTGCTTTTAGATAGACATTGTTTGTTGCTTCTGCTAATTTTTGTCTTTGTGAATTCCCTCAGATTTTCGATCCCACCTTAATTATCCCACCCTAATTGAAACTCAGCTCTTTCATCAGCACCCAAACTGCCTGGTGGAGATAAAAATTCTGTGAAACAGTTTTTAATTTATGTTTGGTGTAAAGCTTTTAAAACCTTTAGTCACTTGGACTTTGCATCAGTGCTTATATAGCTGGGAAACACTGTGTGAAAGTCAGCATCCTTTGTTTTTTGTCTCATTTCCCCATTAGCAGAAGAAGATTGACGATATGTTATGTTTGGCCAACATTTTGGTTTTCATTTGGAGCCTAATGTTCAGAGAACAAATTGTCAGAACGTTCAGACTCCCTGCCCAGGAGATAAGACCATGTGGTAGTAATTTCCAGCCTTGCAATTTCTTAAACCACAGCTGGCAAGTGTGGCTTCTGGCCTCAGCCATGATAGCTGGCCGCAGCTCTTGTCTTTCATATAATTGCAACTTTTTTTTAATAAAGAGAAAGTTGATGCAAAGTGACATTTTATAAACAACTTATTTTCCAACTTTCTAATTTTACCGTAACAACATAGCACTCAACATAAACATTCATTTTGCACAGCACAGAATGTCCAAACACCAATTAGGATAGCTCGCAGTTTGTTAGCTGTCATTATTCATAAGCATTCAGTGATGAGGGTTAGAAAAAATAAAGCCTGCCATCAGATTATGAAATTGCATCGCCTTGAATCCAGTGCAGCCTTGCAGACAGCCACTGGAGCAGATTGACACAAGTAGCAAAGTATACTCAGGTTTCCTCTTCGAACATCTGAGATTTCTAAAACTGTTGCACTCTTTAAAGAGACTTTATCACAGGACAGCCAGCAGAACTTTCTATGAGGGGAGTTATGCTTTTAATGCACTAGCGCAATGAGACAAGGATTAGAGCAGTAGACGGAGGTGTGGCTGAGTCCGGTGCTGATGCTGGAGCTGCTCTTTACCTGTCCGCCCCTTGGGTTCTCTGCTGCATGGCTGCATTTGCACGTTAGTTCACTGTAACCATGGCTTATTCCATTTGTGTTACGTCTTTGGGCTTTCTGTTATGTTGTTTATTTCTTTCCTTTTTGATGTAAATGCTAATTGTGTTTGACTGCTGCCTGTTTCCAATAATATTTTTGCACAGTCGGGTTGTCCACTGAGGGTTTTAACCTGATTTTGCCCCTTGAGATGTAAACATTGAAGTATTTGTCAAATTGAAGCACTATGATAACTCAGGTTAGTGTAGTTACATAGATGCTTTCCAAACCCTGCCCCCATTCAAACAATAATAAATAAATGGACTGCCAGATATCAGCCACATATATCACCAGGGCATATGCATACCCCCACCCTATGTTTGTCAGTCATTGGTTATGTCTCTGTTTCTCTCCCACTTATAGATATCTGGAAACATTGATCTACTGGAAAATTAATACAGATCTAAATCCAGGAGGTTTCCCTCTCTTTCCTATCACTCAAATTTTCAGTATTACCATTCGAGAACAGATGTCCTAGATTGAATTTAAGGAATTCAGATTATGTTCTCCACCACCACCGTCCTATCTCCTGCTTGCTAAATTTATTTACAAGGCCGACTCTTGGCACTGTTAATCCAACTGCTGTCAGCCTTTGAGCTGTCAGGATGTGACACACATGATTGTCAATAGTGAGTAAAGATCATTGCTGGGTCTCTATCCGGCAGCCCAAGCAGACGGGGTTAAGTTCACTGACATCAGAAATACAATTGGGCCCAATGGCTCATTTTTTCTCCTTCCCTTTTAGCTTATCTTTCAGATTTGGGATGTGTTGAATCATTATTCTATGCTTGCAGCAATCCACAAGCTGAAGCTGGTGCCATTAAGAAGCTCACCATCAGTGGACCTAGTAACCTACTTGGATTCCATGAATGGTGTGCTGTTGCAGTGTAGTGACGTTTTTAACCTGTGCAGGATTTAAGGTACTTTGTAGCTCATCAGAAGACAGGAATGGTAGCAACATGCAATGAACAGCTGAGCTCCCTGTGAGTTGGGATTATCAAGGGCACGGCGGCATGTCTCAGTAATGCTGTGCTAGCTGTACCCTTGTCTCTATTAATGTAGAATGATGAAATCCTGCAGCAGTTTTAATGGAAGAGAATAAAAATACCAGTGTATTTTGCACTATTAAGTGGTCTTAGAACCTAACATTGTAAAAGGAATTGTTTCATGATATTAAATGTCTGGTTAGCCATCCACATACAATATGCTATTGAGCACAAAGAACTGGTGTAAATAAGGATTCTAATATCAAAATTCACATCAACAAAATTATTTTGAGATGTTTTAGCTAATTTTAAGTTAATTTGCTGTGCTCAAATATTAATATGGAACCTGTTCCAAATTAGCCTCTTCATATAATTCAATGAAAAATTAAAATTCAAATGGTGCTGCGCCTTTACAAAAGAGAGGAAGGAAGGTTAGATGGTATCCATTTGACATTAATGCTCACCTGTGGCAGTCAGTATTGCACCGAATGCTTTTCTTCATCATGTTAAGGTAAGGGTATTTTATTGCTTAATTTGAATCTCAATCATGGATTTTTGTGACTGAGGGTCTGTTTCCCCTCTTATCCCTGTGGTGGTGGATTTGTATTTGAAATGTTGACTGGGGAAAGGGAGGTCCCAGATAATAACCCGAACTGTTTTGGACAATGTATTTGTGTGTAAAAATCTTGTATGTGCTTTTGCAATCAATGTCGGACAATTTAAAGGCGTGTGCTGAACTCTGACGGTCCAGTTATGTATTTCAATATTGCCAGGCTTTTCTGGGTATGCATTAGCTAGCTGTCTGGTGGTGGATACATGTCTGAATCTTGCAGGGAATTTGTAGGTATCCATCAGATGTCTGGCAGTCTGGTGGTGGGAATATATCTGAATCTTGCCATGCTATTTGTGAGTATGCATCAGATGTCTGGCAGTCTGGTGGTGGGTATATGTCTAAATCCCTGGTAGTACAGAAGAGGCTCACTGGCCTAAATCTTCATTTATCTACACAGCTCTGCCTGTCTTCTGCAAGTATGGAATCAATACTTCTGTAGAGCTTTCCAAACCATTGGGACCCTGAAGTTAATGGATAAGGCTGTTGGTGCAACTTTGTTGTACAGCTAACAGCTTTCAGCCTCTCCCTTGGGGAACTAGTTCCTGCAGGTGAATACAGGGTCCTAGATCTACTGGCCTTCAGCTTCCTATCTTTCTTCCATTTAGTTATGAAGATCAGTGATTGATGTACTAGCATGATTGACCACGGAATTGCCAGGCTCAAAATCCCCTTGTGACAAGCTCCCACTCAGGCAGCTTTTAAAAGAGCAGTAGATGGGAGGGAGATGCAGAATGAGCATTAATATTTATTTTCACAAATTAGTTCCTCTCATTCGACTCCTACCAGATTCCACAGAGGCCTGGATGAAGGTTCTTGGCTACTCTGGAAATGGTACTTCACACTTGGGGTATCAAAGACATTCAAAATTATGAAAATAATAACATCCAAAAGTAGCAGCTAGCCTTTAGTATTCATTCCATTGTACTCATCACTTGAGCTTTTTCTTCGCTACCAGGGGAAGCAGTGTATACAGGAGCTTAAAGCCTGAAAACCCAGATGTTATTTATACACTCAACAGGAACAAATGTTTGAGGGGATGGTTATGGAAAATGTTGTTTCCCTAAAAGACGTTTCCATGTGATTTTGTAAGATTATATTTTCACACCCTTAACAAAGGTGGTGACTTATGTTGAATATTTTCCAAATTATTAATTACATTTACTGGCAACTCATCTAATGACCAGATTACTTCAGATGTGCTTTCATCTTCTGATCAAAGATACACAGCTTCACACAACTTAATGTTGCTTAATTTTCTGTTAAATTGTAAAAAAAAAAGTTATTGGATTCTATGCATATCTAATTACTCCTCTTTTAAAGCTGCAGAGAATTGAATTAATAAAAGGATGAAATGTTTTGCTTGAAATTTAATTGACTGCTGGTGCTGCTATCCCTCTCCTCAGTAATTCATTTGTACCACCTTGAAAACTCATTTTCAGGCTTCAACACAAATATTAAGTTTTACTGACCATTTCCTTTTTTGTTGTATTAAATTTGTCTCCTGCCTTCCAATCCCAACAATGCCCCTGCCACTGTCCAACCCTTATATATATTTAAACTCAATCCTGGTCATTGAGCATTTGGTTCTTTTTGGGATATGATTGGAATTCTGTGTCCACATATTTGTAAATACAAATTTGTTATTTCAGTAGCTTAAATTCAACATTGTTTGTTCTTTACAGTCTCCTTAGTAAAACACTAGTTCATCCCCAGCTGGAGTATTGTGTCCATTTCTTGGCACCAAACTCTAGGAAGAATGTGAAGGCTGTGGAGAGGGTGCAGAAGAGATTTACTGACATGGTTCCAGGAATGAGATTTTACAGTTGCGTGTATAGGTCGGAGAAAGGTTGTTTTCCTTAGGGCAGAGTAGGCTAAGAGGGAATTTAATAGAGGTGTTTAAAACCGTGAAAGGGTTTAGATAGAATAAATAAAAGGAAATTGTTTCCAATGTTTCCAAAGGATTGAGAACCAAAGGGCATAGATTTAAGGTGATTGGCAGAAGAACAAAAAGTGACCTGAGAGAAAACTTTTTTATGCCCCAAGTGGTTAAGGTTTGAAATGCATTGCCTAATAGGGTGGTGAAAGCAGGTTCAATAGGAGCCTTCAAAGGAAATTGGGAGAAGGAGAAAATTTGCCATGCTATGGGGAAAGTGCCAGGGAGTGGGACCAACTTAATTGCTTTTCAAAAGAGCTGACACAGACTTGTTGGGCTAGATGACCTCCTTCTGTACTGTACTAAACTATGATTTTTGATGACGTAGCTGATCTCGTGGCCAGAGTGCTATAACTGCTCCCAGGTAGAAAGGAGAATGTCAGCCAAAGTTCTTGCTTCTGTTTGCTACCTAATCTTTCCTGATAGAAAAGTGCCTGGTGGATGTTGCTGTTGGATTAAGCCCAGTTGTGATGTCCGCTTGGCAAAATAACACACTGGCTATTTACATGAGATATCCCTGGACATGATGCTAGTTGAACAATATCTCAGCAAGATTTTGACATTGTCAGAAGTTGGGAACTGAAAAGTGGCCACAATTAGATGGACTCTTAATATTGTAACAGCCCAGAATTTCCTATCTGGCTTGGAATCCCTGTTCACTACCCAGATCAGGCAAAAAATTACCTACTTACCTTCGTACAATTTTTCGGGCCTGTCTTCTGATGGCGGGTCCTTCCAAACTCTTAAGCGTAGCAATCCTACCCGACAACTCAAGCTGCTGTAATCCAGTAAGTAGAGTGTTTAAAGGTCCCAAAGCCACTTTGAGAAACAATGCAGAGAAGGTAAGTGGGTGAGGGGGTAGGGTGGGTAAATGAGGGTGTAGGGAGGCTGGTAAGTGCGTGAGAGTGTAGGGAGGCCGGTAAGTGGGTGAGGGGGTAGGGGGGGTCAGGGAAGCGGGATGAGGGGTCGGAGGTTAGTGAGTCAGATCAAGGGGATGGTTTGGTCAGGAAGTCAGGGGGTTAGTCAGGTTGGGGGGTAGTTGGGGGTGATAATTGTGGGGTCAGGGTTGAGTCAGAGGGTTGATGGGGGGGGTAATGGTGGGTGGGGGGGTAGTCCAGGTTCTAGTGGGGAGTTGGGGGAGGTCAGTTATACAGTTACCCAGGAGTTAGAACAGGTTTTAATCCTTCTAACTTTTCCTGGGTAACTATTCAGGTGAGGAAGTTGGAACCATCCAAAGTCTCCGACTCTAACTCAAGAGTTGGAGACTATTTCAGAGGGTTCCAGAAGTCCTCACTTCCTGGGCAATTTCTGAGTAGTCAGTGCTAAATGACTTCCAAGGGATCCTGTACTGCATCTTGAGGGGTACATCCTGGGTATGACCATCCAGAGATTGGAAGTTCTGGGTCTTTAAAACAGATTGAAAAAATATATTCTCACCAATTTCATCCTCTTCTGAGAACATCAACTGTTAATGGAGTCCTACAGGCTCAAGAGTCCTCCATTACCTTGCTCAAGTAACCAGCATTCTCCATGGGTGGGCCTATATAGTGAGTGCCAGCAGTTGATTTGATGTAGGGGGATATCACTGCCAAGCCAGACCCTGTCTCCACTAGATTGTGATCAGGGACCTAAACCATGCCTGATTTTCACTTCCCCAACCCTGGACCTTTGGGACCAATTTATTGTCCCAAATTCAACACTGGTGATGACAAAAACTTGATAGATATTTGTAACTGTTTCACTTTTAAAGTGATTCTGATGTTCTGTTATTGGCCATTGTTTCTGTTCCTCCTTGTTCTGCTGTAAATAGCTCACTCAGCACTGAGTAGAATTGAACCTAGGATCTTCTGGTCTTTATGGGTTAGCTAACTGAGCTGTTTTAATAAATATTTTTATTTAATCAGCGAGTGCTGTCGACACCATCTGAGTTACTCTATCCAATCCTGAGGAAGATATAATAACTGTAAAGCCACATCAGCTAACATATTGCCTTATGTCTTAGATCAGTTTCCTCGCACAATCAGGCCCAGTAACTTCTCCCAACGAGTACCCAGAAGTATGGGCAACACTCACAATTTAAATTAAAATAATTAAGGCACACAAGAAAAATACTGCCAGCTTCTCTTCCACGCCACAGTATGGTTCACATTGTTGGCAAAACTCCATTCATGCACATTGCCTAGTTAAAAGTGCTCTGATGCTACATTTACTTCACAACACTGTCAGGGTGTGAGGTAAATCAGTCAATGCTGCTGCCCCTATAAGAGCCACATGAAGATGTGATTGATCCCCCCATATTCAGATGCTGCTGTACCAAAGTAGAACTGGAAATAGCTGCTCTATCGGTCGCCATTATGCTGGGATGTGGTTTCCAGGTTTCAGGGCTTTACTGGAAAACGAAAGTCAGAAAGGCAAGTTGCAAATTGCAATCTGCAAACAAATGTGGACATGCAAACCACAGCTGTATGTCTTTTGTTGCTGGTGCTTTGGAATCTGCTGTACAAAACAAATGGGCAGATTGCCACAGCCAAGTCTATTATGGAACTCCTACTTGAAGTAGCTCTGTGATATAAATGAGACAAATTAAACGTAACAAACACACAAATGTATACACACACAGATACATGAAATACACACATGCACTCATGCGCACACATGCTTTCTTTTTATATAATTACAAAGGACTCTTTGGAGAACTGAGCTCTTTTGCTTCACTTCTTTGTTTTACCTCCTCCAAGAACATCTGCATCTCTTCACATTGTCCTTTCCAGTTCGCTTTCAAGCTAAGAATCTTATTTTAAATTGAAATGTTCCCATGAGATCCTAATCACATAATGTTCTTCAAATTTGCCAAGAGCAGTCTGGAAGAAGCATCTGTCCTTCACTGGTGGGTTTAACCAATGTTTTAGAAAGAGCAAAATGGCTGCTTTCATAGATAATTATACTCCACATATCAGTTTCCTCAACATCTGTAAAATTTAGCACTAAAAGCCAAAACTAAATATATTCTAACAGACAGCATAAAAAAGAAAGACTGCATTTATACAGTGCCTTTCACAACCTTGGGACTTTCAAAGCACTTTACAACCAATGAAGTAATTTTTGAAGTGCAGTTACTGCTGTAATGTACAAACAATGGTGAATGTACTTTTGGAAAGTATATTAGAAGGTTAGATGAGGAAAAGACCGGCACATGGTGGAGATCTGAAATAAAAACAATAAATATTGGTCATTTAGCATCTGAAAGAGGAAAGGAGCTTGGAACTTGGGAGAATCTATACCATTAGCTTGCCTTTCCCTTTCAGATGCTGACTTATGTGCTGCATATTTTGAACATCTTCTGCATGGAGTGCTCTTCATACATTATGTCATGGAACTGAGGCCTCACGATCTTTGGGGTCATAAGTGCACTCAGTGACCCAACCTGCGCCAAGTAAACCTCAGAATGCACCACCTTCCACCGAGCCACAGCACAACAAATTAATTGATCGAGTTATCACGTTAAAATTGCAAACCAGTCACTTAACACATTTTTTCTAACTTATAGTCCATAGCATCTTTGTTTTAAAATCCCACAATAATTACTTAGTTATTTACTTAGCAAGTTAGAAAAGCCCCTGAAGAGCAGCACACCTACCAATGGCAATCACTGCAGTTAAAGCTTTTGCCAATGTTTTTCTAAGTTTTGCTTAGTTTATTAGTATTATTTTAGTGTAGAATTGCATTATGTAGCCCATAACTGAAAACAATGCCCCTGTCCCCACAAAAGGATTAACGTGCACACAGTGGAATTCAGGATTCCCGGATGACTATGCGCTGTTTATGTATCCCTTAGACAACTTAAAATTTACAGCAGTTACCCAATTTTATATTCAATGGACATTATCAACACTTATCAATTTTTCTAGATGAGAATAAATCAGATTTTTATTTGACCCAATTTTATTTTCTTCCTCAGCTGAGGGTAGATGCACAGACACCAACAGTCTGCCAGTACCTCATCTAACCATGTGAATCTGGATATTTACAATTTCTTTGAGAAGGTTTTTGTGGGTTGGTGGATGAGATTTGTGAAGGGGTTTACTGGGGTTGGTTTGTAGGCTATGTGAAGGGGTTTATTGAGGTTGGTATTTTGAAGGGGCATATTGGTTTGTTATTATGGTTTGGGAAGGTGTTTATCGGGGTTGGTCTGTGGGCTGTGTGAAGGGGTTTATTAGTTTGTGTGCTGCTTATGAAGGAGTTTATTGAGGTTGGTCTTTGGAGTCTGCAAAAAGACTTATTGGTTTGTGTCCATGTTTTGTGAAGGTGTTTATTGGAGCTATTGTATTGGGTATATTAAGGGGTTCATCAAACCTGATTTTAGTTCCCTTAGTCTGTCAACTTAAATGGTTATCAGCCCTGGTACAACATGTCTTGCTAGATAAGTCATTTCCTCAACTCTGTTTTGAAATTGTGTGTGCTGGGAGCTGTCTAATTGCCTCACATCCATCTATACCTCTGCCTGTCTGGCACTAAATCTACCATGTCACCTCAATAACTCTTCAATATCCTGTTAGACTTTTATCAGACTTGACAATTGATTTCCCTTCATCAGTCTCAACAGATGATAGAAAACCTTGCACTACACCCATAATACACTAAGATTAATCTGATTACTGTGCTATTCACAGATCTATGTATTCCATTCTTATCACATTTCAAATACTTTCTCGTCATTTCCAATGTGATTCTTTAAGGCAGTATAGCGAAAGAAGCTATAAATTCACCAGGGGTTTGAGCACTTTTGGATCCATGTTTGATACACAGTGAAACTAGATATTAAAGGGATGCCCTGCAGCTTTGGATTTTGGGTAAGCTCTTCGTTCCTTGCTGCGGATTATGTGTGGCTGTTGCTAGTTGCTTCTTACAGTTGATTTTGAACCGTACTCCAGGCATTGTGTTTATTTAGGTAGCAACAAGCCAGGTTTTCAGGCCTTTCCCTGTGGCACATGATTGTTTGAGAGACAGCAAAACTGAGCACCGAATAGTCACTGATGTGTTTAAAAGCCCAGCTGTAAGTGTCTCTCCTTCATTCTTCCTGTTTGTTATACCCTCTTTTTCATTTGCGGCTCTAAACACCAATTGGTGTTCTAAGGTAGAATGTTTCAAAATCTCTAGACTTTCAAATAGGGTTCAAACCTAGAGTGATTGGCTGGCTCTGGTGAAAGTGGCAGAGGAAAGGCTTTTGTTGTTGAAGTCAGTGAGAGGGAACAAAACAGGATTCCACAGCATTGCTTTTGCCAATCTTAGAATTGCCAGTAGTCCAGAATGAGATTTGACGAATTGCGCAATTGACGAATTGGATGTTTCTTTATATCTTGCCCCCAGTACCTCGTGGGTTTGATCAAGAGTAAAGTAAAAACTAGTGTTGTACTACAGGAGCACATCAGGTAGAGGGAAGATGCCTTTCAGGCCTCTTGTTGGGTTTAAATTATGGAATGAATTTCTATTCCCCTCTCCTTCTGTATGATGGACACAGGATTCTAAAAGATCATGAGCATTTCCTGCTTCACAGATAGAAATCCATCACCTTCTGGCACAGCACCACCATTTTGTGTCTCTGGTGAAATAATAAGATTACATTAATGTAGGAATCTTTTGACCTAAGCTCTTGCCCTGATTATTGACCTGGTCTACTTTCACTTCAACAGGCATATAGTGGTGTGTGGACACATCACACTAGAGAGTGTCTCCAATTTTCTAAAGGACTTCTTGCACAAGGACAGGGATGATGTGAATGTAGAAATAGTCTTTCTGCACAAGTAAGTAACAGCTTTGATTTACATTGGAACAGTAATGTGTAGAGACACAGTGATTGATTGAAATGTTCCATGGTTGCACCCTGATTTTTCTGCAATCTAAAGCCATATACTGAAAAAGATAAAACCTGTACATTTGTGAACCTGTTTCATTAGTCACGTGTGAAATGGGGGAGAGAGAGGGATACAGACACAAGCGTGGAATGAGGCCTTATTTCGTATTCACACGTCTTTACATCCTTCTTAGAAAGCCTATTGCCTGGAACTTTTTGTGCCCAGCAATGAATAGAAGGCCAATTTGAACTGGACTGGTGGTTTCATAAGTATAGACAGTGCATAAGGAAGGTTCCAGTTGCAGCAGCTGACCCTGGCTGTGGTAATGGTCAGAGCACCACCCCTGGGCTGGCGTAGAAACAAGTCAGCTTGATTTTTATCCCGTGACCCCACTTGTAAAGTGTAATTCTGGGAGAGCAGGAATGGGCTGAAAGACACTCCATGCCCTTACTGTCCTGGCTCACACTTGGGCCACTTAAATAAGGTACCCCCTTGTCACTGCTTCCACCCAGTGTATGTCCTTGAGAAAATCAGAAAGACAAAGAAAATACCAATGTAGCTATGATTTTCCACCACTATTCTATTGGCTTGTAAAGATTGTGGTCTAAAAATCTACAAGATTTTGAGAACCAGTCATCCACTGAAATTTCATTCATCTATTTCCCAATGTAGTGTCCTCAGTACATGTCATGAAACAACCTAGGGGATAAAACAAAAAATGCTGGCAACATACAACAGCCAAAATGGGAAAGGAGATTCAATCAGTGTTTAAGATAGAGTTCCTACCAGAACACTGGACAGTGCTCAGTCTAAAGTTCTGCTCCTAGATCCAGGTGATGTGGTCATTTGTAACACTGCTGCTGTCTCAGTGGAGATCAGCTGACTTAGCACAGACTAGTCATCAAACTGGCGACACTCATGACGTAAATGGATCAGACACTGGGACCTTATCCCTGAGCCATTGTTAATATGATACCCTTCTAAGCAATGAAGTAAAGGGCTCCTATATGCGTGACCATAAATGTGACACCATAAATACCAAAACTCCCAGCAGGTTTGTTCCCTATCTCTGTAGCCTCCTCCAGCCCCACCAATATTTTGAGACCTCTGCACTTCTCCAGTTCTGCCTCTCACGCATCCCCAATTTTTTTCTGTCTGCCATTGGCACCTATGTCTTCAGTTGCCTGGGTCCTAAGATCTGGAATTCACTTCCCAGACCTCTCCACCTCTCCTCCCTTAGGACCTCTAAGGTTTAGCATCTCTAAACTTACCTCTTTGACCAAGCTTTTGGCCATCTGTCCTAATATTCTCTTAAATGGCTCAGTGTCAAAATGTGTTTGATAATTGCTCACATGAAATACCTTGGGATCTTTCAATATGTTAAAGGTGTAAGTTGTTATTGTTGAAAAGGACACAGGAAATGTTAAAGCTGTGTATTTGTGCTGGAATAAAACATCTTTTTAAATGACATCGCTGCTTCATCTCATTTTAGAAATGATGCTAAATAGATTAGCATGACTGAGCTTTGGCTGGACCACTGTGAGCTATATTATTGATAGCAGTGATGATTTGATTCATTGCCTGTGGTTCCAGTCTTCTGTTCTCTGGATTAACACATCGGCAGGGGAGCTGAGCAATTCACTCACTTCATCTGAGCAGCATCTGTAGCTGCTGATTTTCCTAAACTGTGGATGTGGATCGTAATAATATAAAATGATCCCAGGAGCTCCATCAAAGGCTGCGCAAGACTAGGCAGTGAGTAAGTGAGCCACGCAAACCAGAAAATGTCCCAGGCCAACTCCCCTCCCAGCCACCCCCCACCTCCCCACCTCCCCACCCCCAGTGCATTCTGCTGAGGGCCGACCACCCCTGGGGCCAGTGCTCAAGACCCCACACCTGGCCTCAGTCCAACTTGGATTAGGTAGGAGGCAGTTCAGCTCAGGCACTGTTGGAAAGTTTGTACCTGTGAACATTGCGCAGGGACTGAACCTGACTCAGCTGTGATGTACCTAAATTTCTGTCTGGGCTAGCATGTTAATAATAACTATTTGGAATTGCAATACCTCTGGGTGTGTGGCACCAATGGAGCCATATGTCAGCCAGAAGTCAATGCCTTTCTGCGAGGAGTAGGGGGTGGGGGGAATAACAAACCCATGAATAAATCTGGTTATTCAGGTTTCCCACAGGAAGATGATGCTGAATCCTAACAAGTTCTAGTAAATCTTGACTTCTGGCACAATACAAACCCGTTCACCTCAAGCCCATAAAAAGAGAAAATATTAAAAAGAGTTCATTTCATAGAAAGGACTTGTCTAGTCAGTAAACCTTTCAGAGCCTAACTGAGGATTAAGTACAATTCTTTTCAACATTATTTAATAACTCGTATCTCTGCATTTTGTCATGGAACCAGTAGGTGACACTAACCTTTGGACCTGAATTTGAAAATGGTCAGAGTAATTAGAAATTGCAATATTCCTCTTTTTCTTATTCAGGACAAATTATTCAAAAAAAATCCTCCCCCTCCAGTTTCCCTCTCTTTAGTTATTTGTGCCATTCCCCAGCTGAAGACTCAGGGACCCATTTCTTTGTCTCCCTGCAACTGGCAGGATGCGATGAAGAAGCAGCCCAGGGTAACTCGACTGACCTCTGGGCCATGGGGAGAGGATTGACTCCAGCCCACAATGGCACCAGGAGGCCAACCTGTGATCAGGAGCCGTGAACAAGGGAACTCTGACATGCAAACCTTTATCCTACATCTTGGTGACATCTCATTCATCCATTCCTAACACGTGTGCCTCGTGCTGACTTAGACTGTAGGCTTTAGAAAGATGCTGCTTGCCTTCATCGGAATGTGTAATCTCTCAGCAATTGGTCTTAGTTGGCAATCAGAGCCCTTCATGAATGCTTTAAGGAGCTGAGGGAATGTGTCAAGTGGACTGTGTGAGATGTTACTTTTGATAATTGTTGAGCGCAATGTGTACAGACCAAAACTCCAGAGCAAGGGAAAATTAAATCAATCCACCTTAAATAAACACGTTCTAGAAAAGCAGATTTTTGTTTAAGTCATATTTTTTGCAGTGAAAAATCCCATCAGGTTCTATAGAGAATTCATCCTCCCCAGAAGGGTGGTTTGGAGAATCAGGGCTGGAGTGTTGTAACCCATTCTCCGACCTGGACTCCCTGAACTCAGGTTTTCCACATTGAAAGCACAGGAGCACAGAATCGTTCCTCATAAGCTAGTAAAATCTGTATTTATGAATAACACTTGAAGTATTCTCGAAAACTGGAAGTGGGTTGGCTGAACCTGATCCAATATGATTGAGAGGTTTTGTTGAAAGTACAAAGGAAAATAATGGGCGGAATTTTCTGTGCCCGCTGGTGTTGGGTGTGTTTGACAACGTGAACAGACAATGTGGCAAGAAGGGCAAAAATTGGTTTCATGACTTTGTGAAACCAGTTTGCAATCATCTGCTCTGCCTGTCAATGGTTGGCCACGTTCCCCGCTGTCTGATGTCGGGAACCTCATTGCAATACATCTGCTTATCATTATAAGCCCATCCCCCCCCACCACTGGATCATCTGCCCACGTCGGCGGGAAAACATGCCGGTGCAGAACACGTCCTGACAAGTGTGACATGCAGAAGTCAGGACTTTACTGTCAGGGCCTTGCTCAGTATCGCAGACATCCAAGGAGCAGAGGATGCTGGAGCAATGGGACCCTGGGGGAACGTCCATCGCATGCTGGGTGGATTGTCATGGGCATGGCTCTGACACAAAGTAGCTCACGGAAGTTGGAAAGTCACTGTTGAGGGTCTGCTCACAATGGATGATCATCGAGGGTGTGGAGAGGAAGGTCCAGCTGTGTTTGGGAGAGGAAGATGTACGGGGCGGGGGGAAGGGTGTC
The DNA here is from genome assembly GCF_017639515.1 of Carcharodon carcharias. Taxonomy (NCBI): domain Eukaryota; kingdom Metazoa; phylum Chordata; class Chondrichthyes; order Lamniformes; family Lamnidae; genus Carcharodon; species Carcharodon carcharias. The sequence goes on along the minus strand of NC_054494.1, from coordinate 24,237,205 downwards.
CGGGGTGGGGGGAGGTTTGGGGGGGGGGAAATGAATGTGTCAGGGTGATTTTGGGAAGGAGGGGGGAATGAAAGTGTTGGGGGACGAGATTGGGAGGGGGGAACAAAGGTGTCAGGGGTGGGTGAGATTGGAGGAGGGAAGGAAGGCATTGGGGGAGGTGAGGTTGGGAGGGGGGGAATGAAGGTGTCGGTATAAGGTGGGGTTAGGTGGGGGGATGAAGGTGTCGGTATAAGGTGGGGTTAGGTGGGGGGAATGAAGGTGTTGTTGGGGTGGGGTTGGGAGGGGGGGAATGAAGGTGTCGGTATAAGGTGGGGTTAGGTGGGGGGATGAAGGTGTCGGTATAAGGTGGGGTTAGGTGGGGGGAATGAAGGTGTTGTTGGGGTGGGGTTAGGTGGGGGGAATGAAGGTGTTGTAGGGGTAGGGTTGGGAGGGGGGAACAAGTAACATGGGAGAAGACAGCACCTGGGGAGGTAGGTGTAAAAGGGGAGGAAGATGTAAGGGATGGAGTCTGGTGAGGGCGGGGAGAAGGAGTCTGGAGAGGGGAAGGAATGAGTCCAGGGGGAGGAAGGATTCTGGGGGGGAGGGGGAGAAAGGAGCCTGCGGTGGGGGATGAGGAAGAGTCTAGGGGCTGGGGGGGAAGGAGTTCCAAGGGGGAAGGAGTCCGGAGTTGGGGGAAATGTCCAGGTGATCCTGCAAGGGAGGTGGGGGGGAGAGGGGGGTGGTGGGGTGGGGTGGTGGGGGGGGGGGGTGGGGGTGTGCTATGTTGAATCCATGACTGCCTCCTGGGAGTGAACTCAGGGTGGGCATGGTCGGAGGGAATGGTGAGAATGGCCGAGGGCAGAGTAAGGGTGGGAGGATGCTAAGGTATCAGTAGAAGCTACAGCAAGGGTGGTTGGTGGGGACTCGGATCCAGGCACTGAACCTAGGGGTGGTAAGGATGAAGTCGGGGAGGTTAATGGGGATGGGGGTGGGATTTTTGGGAAGGAAGGGAATGTGCACGTTCACCTGGACATCCCCAAAAGAAAAGGATTCTGGCTGGTAGCTGATGGTGGGGAGGTGGAAGGTGATGCCAGGGGAAAGGACAGGGGAGTGCAAGAAAAACTAGCACTACGATGCTTGCTAAACTGAAAGTGAAATGAGAGTTGTGGAGGGCTGAGAACAGGTGCTGCATGGGAAGGTGATCAATGGGTGTGTGGAGATGCAGGCTAGCTTAAAATGCTCAGGGCGTTGAGATGAGTGTGATGGAGGAAGGGCCCGTGTGCGTGGGTGAGTGCTTGCACAAGACTGCAAAAGACCCTGCCCCACACACACTTCTCCCTCCAGAATCACTCATGGGCTGGCTGTGTGCAACTGAACTGCTGGGGCGGGGGGGGTGGGAGCGGTGGCTGAGGCTGGGGGGAGGATGCAGTGGGAGGATTCGTGAAGCTTGTCAGTGATGCTGAAAGACACCATTACACATTATTCAGTGAAAGTGAAAATATTCCAGATTGTAAAGTGACAAAATGTGTTCACCTATGCAACCACTTGTGATCAGAATTTCTTAACTTTTGAATGCCTTGGACTTGTAGGTGCTGCCCTGACATCCACTGCAGGGTGGAGACAGCCTGTGCAATGGTTGGCCCTGTTGCCTCTGATGACTTTGGCTTGGTTCCTCTGGAAAGCCAAGGCCTTGGGGGCCCTGGCTTACTTTGGCTGTCCTCCTGTGGGCCAGCTGCTCCCTCCGCGGCGACAGAGGATGAGGTTGAGGGAGTCACAGACAAAGGAGACTCTGAGGGAGAGGACAGCCTCTGAGATTCCTGAGTGGATGACCCAGGGATGTCTAGATGCCGTTCCTTCTCCCTTTGGGTGCCCGAGGGCCCCGGCCTGACTCCTTGAGGGGAAGGAGCACCCGGATCGAGGTACCCCTTTTCCCCCTTGTGCTGCCACTGCAGTAAGTCACCCATGGCTACTGTGATGGAGTGCAGGTCTGTGTGCAAGTCAGCGTGCATCTCTGCGTTCTGCTGGATTCCATGGCATCCACCATCCTCCCCGTGGAGACCTCCGTATGTGCACATGTGGGCACTACTTCATCAGAGAGCAGGCAGGCACATTCCTCCGACCCATGTGCTACTTTGTTGAGGGCTCCCGACAGCTCTGCGTGATGTCCCTCTGCCTTCTGCTGACTTTCCACGATGATTTGGAAGGCCAAATCCAGAGGTTCGTCATCTGACTCGGACCTTACAAATGTTTCTTCCCCCAGCAGTCCTCCGAGTGCCAGGGAACTCAGTTGAACCTGCCTCCTCCCGCTGCGGATACGTGTTCATGTGGTGACCACCAGATTGTGACCCAAGCCTGCCCTAGTTCTAGGTCCCACCAAGGTGTGTGTCACTGAGGGACTGGCCGGCTGATGGTGTCGTTCACTTGGCAGAGCTCCCTGTGAACCAAAGTAGAGATAATGAGTGCATGGCAGCAGAGTCAAAAGCAGGAGAGGGAGCACTCACATTTGCATTGAAAGAGGGATTATGTGGTGCAGGATCCTCAGGTGGGTGTTCGCTGCCATTCTCTCTATCACCGCAGGCATGATCCATATCCTCACTGTTCAGTGCAATGGCATACTCCTCAAAGTGAGTGAGAGCCTAATGTAGGCCACTCTACCCCTGGTCTGGGACTCTCCCTGCAGTTGTGAGCCTGCTTCTCCTGCATGAAAACAGATGGAGAGCGTGTGAGCAGGACACATGGCACTTTGTGGAACGTTTGTGTGGTGAGCAGAGCCATGGACAGGGTGAGGATGCGAGCTTCAGTGGATTTGAGCCTGATGGAGATGTGAGGGTGTGTGTGAGAGTTATTGGTGTTGTCCCTTGAGGTGTGAGATCCCTGTGGATAAAAGAGAGGTTTGTGAGTGTGTGAGTTGAAGGTGATGAGAAGAGTGACTTACCCTGGCAGAATGGATGAGACCAATCTTCCTGTTGCAGCACTGGGTGGCTGTCCACTTTTGTAGCGCAATGGCGCTGACCACCGCTACCACCACCTCCCAGGCTGGATTAGTGATGTTACTGCTCATCCTGTGGCCAGAGTGGGGGTAGAGGACATCATAGCGGGCCTCCAATGCTTCCAAAAGGTACTTAAGGGATGCATCATTTAACTGGGGGTCTGCAGTCTTTTTGCCTTTCAGGGCCATGTCTTCCATGCAGCAGTACTGGGCTGGAAGCTGTGTGTATGTGGCTGCACTTTAAATATAGCGCGGTGGGTGAATGTGAGCCTGTCATGGAAAGTTTCCCAGGAATGTATAATTAACGAGACGGGATTGGATAACACGGCGTGAAAAGCTGCCAATGTCCTTTTTCCCTCCCGCTACCGCACTTGGTGCAAATCTGGGATGATTCCGCCCAATGTTTCCAATGTCTGGGGTGTCAGTGACTAGGGGATTTAGATTTCAGATAAGTGCCATAAAAATAAGCCAGGGGAAAAGTGAAATAGTTTTATTATGCAGCAAGTTGTTATGATTGTTTATGCGCTGCCTGAGAGGGTGGTGAAAGCAGACACCATCGTACCTTTCAAAAGGGAGTTGGATACATACTTAAAAAGGTAAACATTACGGGGTTATGGGGAAAGAACAAGAAATTAGGATTACTTTGTAGTTCATTCAGAACAGTGGCACAGGCACAAAGGGCTGTGAGCTCCTTCTGTTATTTGAGTGTATGCTCCCATCAGAGCCCATTCAGGTATGATCCTATGTTCTATAAAATCTCCAGCTTCATGGCTTACATTAAAGATTCATTAAACTATCACCTGTGCTGTGCAAGGTGGAGCCAGTAGATGTAGTTGCTTAGTGACAAAACCATTCTGCTTTTCACCCAGATAAAGTTTGATGTTTGAATATAGAGACAAGTGGCCTCACTCCTAAAACTAAAATACCCCAACATTATATTTCACTGCTTAGCAACTTTCAAAATCTTGCCCTGCACTGGGTCTAAGAAACTTGCATTTTTATAGCACCTTTACCCTAGTAAAATGTCCCAAGACACTGAGCCACGTAATGAGATAAAAGGATAGGTAGATAAAAGCTTGGTTAAAGAGGCAGATTTTAAGAAATGTCTTAAAAACATGAGTCTCACTCCTAGAAGTAGGGTGGGAGTTGGACCTCTCAATCCCAGTATGCTGGGGCTTAGATCAGCAGGGTGACCTTGGTCACATTGCTACTCAGTATTGGCATTCATCCAAAATTGCTTTATATTAGAATATTATTACAATAGCATAGGGTCTATTGTCACTGCTTGTATTTCTCTTGTTTAAACTGCTGCATGTATTTTTTGACTAACTGTCTCATTTTATTTTTATCTCCCCAGTATTTCCCCTAACCTTGAGCTCGAAGCCCTTTTTAAAAGACATTTCACTCAGGTGGAATTCTTCCAAGGTTCTGTCTTGAACCCTCACGATCTAGCAAGAGTCAAGGTAATCCTGTATCCTTTTTTTGACTCTACTGCCTTTTGTGCTATGATATGATTTTTTTATATTCTAGCCAGGGCAGTAAAGTTTGCTTACATTCTGAATAGGTGCTCCAGCTTCTGATTCATCAGCTACACCTTTTCAAAACTGCTGTTGATAGATGTGCTCTCGCTTCTTTTTGGTTTCTTTAGGAAGCTGCATCTCAATTAGTGTAAGAAAATCTACCCAGTGTGTAAAATGCACTGAAACAGAACCCAGGATCACATGCAACTGCAAACATGAGGATCAATAGCACAGCCATTGTCCGTTGATGTCTGCTATCTGGAGTGGAAAGTCTTGAAGATGACTAGCCATCATTGTTTATCATATCTGGGTGTAATTATAAATAGGTTACACAAGGCTGCCTTATGTTTCAGGCATGTATCTTAACCCTCAGAGTCACACAGATATATGTTGTGGCGATAATGACAGACAGGGTTTGTAGGAGTGTGGCATATCATGGCATACCTGCTTAGATTTACTTCTCTCACCCTTCAGCTTCAAATTAGGTGTGAGAAAAGAAATTTTAAAAAATTTTCAAAGCCTCTTAACAACAATTTACTACCTGCAGGAATGAGATTCCACAGTTCCAATTGCAGCCGTTCTGGGCTGGAGGAGTTGAGCAGCATTGCAGAAACATAAATCATGTCCTTAAAAAAGCCCTTACATTGCCTTGTATCAGCCCTAACTTCCTGCAGGATATTTAATTCCTGTCTGCTGGGCAAATGCTGCAATTTCTTGAAACTCCAGGGAAGGTTGTTTTTTGAAAAACTGATCCGTTCAAATTGTCCAGCAATTTGTGGTGATTCACAACTCAGAGCATACCTGTTTCCCTGCCACAAAGTGCTGAGTTATTTACTCACTAATAATGGTTTTTCATTAAACTCTCTGTTATTTTCACAGCCAATTCTGGGCCAATATAAACTCTGGGAAGTTGGATGTTGTGGCAGGCATCAACTGGCAATGATAATTTTGTGCCACTTGATTTCTGCTGCAGTGAGACTGTGTTCTATTCCATTGCATGTTATCTACCCTATATCTAGGGTCTGGGAGTTGTGTTAGAATTCAGTTCAGGCTAGTGAAATCAAATCTTGTCTGCTGAGAGGTGTAAGGATCCTGAAATGAGTTTCAGATTATCTTGAGTCCACTGCTAATGGACATGGATCCAAAATACAAAGCTGCTCAGAATTTGGGAGAAATTACTACTAAACTGATGAACTCATTCAGAGCTGTCACACTGGTGGCTGAGTGAGCTTGTCCTGCTAGTGCAGCAGAGAATGCTTTTCCCCTTAAGGTATGTTGTTGATGTAGAGTAAAAGAAGCATACTCTTGTGATATCTTTGTAGAACAAAAGCACTTGTGTATACATCATGTAGTCTTATACAAAGATGAAACGAGTTTAATCCAGTTTGGTTTATATACACAAATGGTACACAAGATGGTGCGCAATACTCCTTCCTCCTTAATGAAAAAGTTACACAATGTTTGAGCTCCACACAACTTTTATATGTTTCTGATTTTTCATTTATGTACATATCAAACTTAACCACTGGTTTCCTAAGAGGATACTCCTTTCCTGACCCAAACTTTCAGAACCTGGGGAAGAACCTTGACCCTTGGCCTGAGTCTGAGGAGAAGATTTCTCCAACAAAGATTGATTTTGACCTTGGCCTTCAATTGAATTTTCCAATTCATCAAACTTGTCTGTCCGTCTCTGACTTGGATTTGTACTGATTTCAGGCATGATTTGTGTTGGAATAACTGTTCGTGTTCTACCTGTATCCCAACTATCTGACTCATCAGCTTATCTGATTCTCCCCAACTTCCTTCTCCTTCATGAGCCTCTGAAGGTTACATGGTTATATGTAAAATCTAACCTTTTCACTACCAAACATCTTGACCAAATATGTGCAGGGACCACATTTTTCATGACTTTTCCTGATAGCCACTTCAACCACTTATGGCAGTGATCTTTCACTTTAACCTTCTGGTTCAATCTCAGACTTACTTTCTCTTACCATACTCCTATCATGACTCTTTCCGTATTGATTCTTTCTCTTCTACTGACTGCTAAATGTGGCTTCAGCAATGTAAACTTCATTCTGGACTGTCTTCTAAGAAACAATTCAGCCGGAGTTCTGCTAGTAGCAGTGTAACTGGGTTGCGATAAATAAACAGAAAATTTGCCAACCTGTGATCCAGTGAAAACTGATGTTTCTTCAGATTTGTACCTAGCATCTACTTAAGAAGAGCACACTTAACAATTTGTACTGTGAACTCAGCTGCTCCTTTGGAAGCAGGATGATTTAGTGGAACTTTAGTGTGTTTTAACCTGTTCATTCTCATGAATTGTGCAAACTCTTCTGAACAAAACTGAGATCCATTGTCATACACAATTTCTTCTGGGAACCCATAAGCAGCAAACAAACTATGCAAATTAGCTGGAGGTTAACTAATTGTTGTTCAATTCATTGTCAACCCCTCAGCCCATTTTGAATTGCTATCTCAATGAACAGCTGTTGTCCTTCAAATTCTGTAAAATCTGTGTAACCTCTGTCACTCTCTATCTGTTCATTTCCATGGTTTCAAAGGTACTGATGGCAGTTGCATCTCTAATGTCTAACATACTCAATATTGTTTCACTGTGTCTTCTATGTCCTTATCTAACCCTGGCCACCAAAGATGGACTGTTTGTCAAACTCACCCCTAAAGTGTTGATCATGTAGATTACATAGCAACTGCAATCTGTACTCTTCAGTAATTACAACTCTGGCTTCCCACATGACACAATCTGTATCAACTGACAACTCATTCTTATGCACAAAAAATGGCCAGATTTCTACATTTACTATCTGTGTTGGCCACCCATTTATGTTATAGCTGTAAACTCTTGCCAATTTGGGGTCCCTATGAGTTGTTTTACCAATGTCATCTGCTGTGACTGGCAACTCATCTATGTGCGAAAAGAAAAATACATCTTTCCTGTTGGACTCTACCACTGGTGATGGTTATCTAGACATTACATCAGCATTCTAATGATCTTCTGATTGTCTGTACTTAATGCTATACCTATATGCAGAAATCATAGTCCACCTCTGCATTCGGGCTGCAGCTAAGGTGGATATTGGAGACTTTGGATTCAAAGATTCTTTTTCAAGGCCAAAATAAACTCTCCAATGTCCTCACCGGGCAGCCGATTTCTTGTCCCAACCCAAACTGATAGCTTTCTGCAATCCTTAACGGGTTGGGGTTGAAAACGTCCAACAGCGGCGTCTTTTGGCTTTGCTGGCTTTTGAACATTTCATACATTTTTGGGCCTACTTCAGTCAAAAATCTTGCCTATTTTCCTTTCCCCCACTACCTGCTTGACAGCTGGATTATCAGGATCTTCGAGGATATTGTTAGTTGTGAAAAACATCTCTAACTGCTCCACATATGTACCAAAGACTTTCAGTCATGGCTATACTTCCTGAGTCACCTAATAATACCATCTTTGAAAGTCAGTCCACCTATGCGTCCAACACATTTCTATCTAGACCAGATTTTTAAGTCTTTCTCTCACAGAAAGAATACTTACAAGTTCCTCTGTTGGTTTGTTGGAAGCTTCTCCAACCCAAATTTGTTCAGTTAGGGAATCTGCAATCCCACCCTCATTGCTAGACGGTGATATCTCTACAGAACAAAAGCACTCTTGTGTACAGCATGGCATAGTGCAAAAGTGAAACTGGTTTAATCCAGTTTGGTTTATATACAGCCATACACACAGGAATGGCCACAAGAGGGTGCTATTGCAACTCTGTGTTTAGATATACTTTGCCTGGGAATACTGAACACCAGCGCTGACTGAAAATGTAAAAGTAAATGCACACCCAGCATCTCTGACCAGTGAATTGATGAGCTTATGTTGAAAGTTTAATGAATGAGTGTTCAGTTGGGCCAAACTACACTGAGTGTTTTGGGTAGTCGGAATTTCATCCTGCCTTTTAATTACTCCATTTATGTAACATGCAAACATGATTATCCACAGCTGCCAGCTCATTTTTACAACCACCAGGGATTGGTAGGTGTCCATGGTGAGACAGTACTAACAGCCTCTACTAGCACCATTGTAGGTATTCTTTTCCAGTTACAGTGAAGCTAAACCCCAGCTTTCAATCTGCCGTTTAGGTCAACCAACCGCTGGCCCCCATTAGCCAAATTATCAACGAAGGTCAGTAGAGGTCGAGATTTGGTATCCTGGTCAGTGCTGCAGTCTAATAATGAGCAGCAGCAGCAAGATACTGATGCATGCCAAACTGGACAAGTGTTTTCTCTTTTCTAAAATAAAGAGCGGGATTTCTCTGGATATGAATGATCCTCTGTGAAACACCTGAGATATGGCATTTGTGAATGACATTTCATTTTAAAATTTCACTAGAATGATTTAATCAGGATAATTTTATTTTATTTTCACTTTCTAAGACAGAATTTGACAAATAAGGGAGTGATAGTGATTAAACTTGATCTTGGGTTAATATTTACTCAGATGTCTAAAATCTAGTTAATCTTTTGAACATCAGTTTTTTAAATTGTGTTTTAATTTGATGTTGGGTTTTGCCTCTGATCCACACCTTTCATTGGCTTTTCATATTTTCCTGTGTCTCAGATAGAGTCATCAGATGCTTGTCTAATTCTAGCAAACAAGTACTGTCCTGATCCTGATGCTGAAGATGCCTCCAATATCATGAGGTAAGAGTGGAGGATGGAACATTGCTACTGAAAGCAACCTCATATTCCTACAAAGAGATAAGGTCCAGATTATGTTCAGAGATGATGAGCAGGTCGTCCCATTGTGTGCGCTGTGCTAATGGTAGTGAGTAACTGGTTTGATTGTAAAAATGCAGGATGTTTTAGAAACATCAAAATGGCATTCAGCTCAACAGCCCCATTCCCTTTTCGATAGATAAACAGCCTCTACCTATCCATGTCATATCTGTCAATTTTGTAGCTCATTGCCACTAAAACCCATCGTTCCTCAACAGTGGTTTTCTCAGGTAACCTATTCCAATATTCATATAGGCCTTTGAATGAAAAATTGCATCTGATTTTCCTACTCCTTCCTAACTTCCCAATGTTTAAGTTGCATCCTTATATTTGACCTTTTCACAGAGACAGTTTGCTTAGATCAGTTTTGCCAGCCCCTTTATTGTCTTGAAATTTATAGTTGGGCCACACCAAAGCCCCCTTTTCCAAAGAAAATTCCAATTTCTTGAATCCATTCTGTGTGTGTGTGTGTGTGTGTGTGTGTCCATTCTGTGTGTGTGTGTGTGTTATAATGTTTCCCCATTCTGAAACTGTAGCCTGGTAATATTGGGATTGCAGAGTTTTCCTAATCAGAAATGATTGCCTTTGCCTTATTGTTAGAAACTTGTTACTACCCAATAATCCTGTTTGTCCTGTATAGTCAATAAATCAACCAACACAAAAGCTTTTTAGCCCCAGAGACCATTGGGCACTGGAGTGCCAGAGATTGTAAGCAACCGATACAATCAGCTGCACAGGACAAGAAGGAAGTTCCACCAGTGAGCCCATTCCAACTGTTGTAAATCCATAGGAAATTTAGGAGAAACGTCTTCACCCACAAGAGTGGTTAGAATGTGAAATTTGCTACCATAAGAGCAGTTGAGGCAAATTACATTGGTGCATTTAAGGAGAAGCTAGATCAGCATATGAAGGAGAAAATAATAGAAAGATCTGTTGATGGGGTGATGAATAAAGTGCAAGGAGGCTCACGTGGAGGATAAACATTGACATAGAGCCTGGCTGAATGGCCGGTTGTACACTCGATGCAATTTTATGAAAAAATGAATGGACTGAGCTCATTAGGCAGCTGGCGAGAGACTCAACATGTGGGAGGAGACATTCCAACAATTGGGTGGAAAGAGGAAGTAGATTGTCAGTAAGCAGAGAGGATGTGAAGGAAACAGAGGTGGAGTGCATTAGTTTTGTTCCTGAAAGCTTCCCCCAAAACAGTGCTTACCATTGAGCATAATTGCACCTTCATGAGCAGAAAGAGTTAAAAAAAAATCTAAAAATGTTTATAAAGAGCCATCTATCTGATATCACCTGTTTTTTTACCATAAAATTAAATTATCCTAGTTATGTTTCTATCTCAAATGAACTACACATTCTTTTACATTCTTTTCAAGTCTAATGCTATCACAAACAGAGGTCTTATAAGGAGGGGTTGGTTTGATAAAAAATATATTTTTTAACTGCTTTCATCTGTTGCATTTTAAAATGTCATTTATATTGTGGTGGGCTTATTTGAGGAGTATAATGACAAACTGTTCTCGAGTTTGGTTCGAAGTGTGTTGTGGTGCACAAAGCACTCATCATAAATAAATCATCCCAGAAAGGATTTCTGTTTCTGTCCTGAAAACTGCACTGGATATTTGTTCATCTCGGTTGTGTGACACCAGCAGAAAACAGTGACGGGCATGACACCAACAGACAGAGGTGATGGGCGTGTGACACCAGCAGACAGCAGTGACGGTTGTGTGATATCAGTGCAGAGTCGTCTTGACTAAGGCATCACTAGGGACCAATACCATCAGTTCCCAGTTAAAAAGCAGTGTGGAAAAGATTGACTTTATAGTTTTTAATTCTTGCACCTGAACAAAAATCTTTTGCAGACTATTTTTCAGCTCGGGGTTCTGAAAAATTACTATCTTGCTACAGGATCTATCAAGCTAGATGTAACAGATAGGCACAACTTTGGAAAATAAATATAATGTCAAGCATCCTAGTGAAAAGAGTTGGGTGACATTAGGTATGATGTGGTATCTGCAGTATATCTCAAAATGAAAGCAAGCACTGTACTACCCGTCGGTAGAGAGATGTGGCCTGCAGAATATCAGAGGCCCGGGCAATCCTAGATGTCCTCTTGTACCTAGTCGTGAATGGTTACAGGGCAGCAATAGCTGACTGAAAGGGAGGAGATTACCAGCCTGGTCAGTTCAAAAATAATGCCATAGCTCTGAGGGAGGGCTACCAGCACAAATAAAACTGAATAAATTCAACTCCTATTGATGAAGGGGACAGCAGGAAAGCTTTTAGTGGTGAATTTCCTTGGAGTTCCTTCCACTCTACCTCTGTAACTTTGGCAGATGTGTTCATGTGTAAATGGAGTTTGTGCCAAAGTTACAGCAGTGCAGTGGGAAAAGACTCAAGGAAATTCACCCCATTCTTTTGTGCCAAGGTTTGCTTTGTTGAGTGGTGTGTTTTTAAATTATGCTGTGTAATCCCATATACAACCAGCAGAGTGTGTATAGTCACAGAGGTAATGATAGGTTCCCATTGAGATGTCGAGGAACAGCCAGCTATGATGTTGTTGAATGGTCGAACAGGCTCAAGAGGTCCTATGACCTATTCCTGTTCCTATTTCTTATTTTCTTATTACTAAATCATTGCTGAAGAAACAAAAATGGGCACAATCATTTTTAAAATGAATGATTCCTTTCACTTTTATTCAAATCCAATTCTACAAACGCAAAACTGAATAATACTACCTTGTAAACTTTTTCACAACTTTGTAGGTGTCTTGTAACTGTTCAGGGGATTGTGTTCTATTTGTCTATGACATGATTATTCAAAGGTTTAGCCTATGAATGTAACAAAGAAGGCACTGTCTAATGAACATTTTCCTTTTTCTTTTCAGGGTAATATCCATCAAAAATTACAATCCAAAGATAAGAATTATAACACAGATGTTACAGTATCATAACAAGGTCAGAATCCTTTTTTTTGTATTGATTCACAATGATGCTTTTATTACTCTGCTGACCAGACTAATTGTTTACAAACTTTGCTGTTGGAGAGCGGGCTCTATTGACAGTCTATGTTGACAGACTCCAGTGAGTCCAAACCTGTGTTTGAATTTGCAAAGGGCAGTGCCACCTATACCGGTCCTCCCAGTAGCATTCAGCAAATGAAATAACATGCTGTTGAGTCACTATAGAATCGTAGAACATTACAGCACAGAGAGGCCATCAGCCCATCATGTCCATGTCAGCACCCTAAAAGAGCCATCCAATTAGTTCCATGCCCCTGCCCCCTTCCCACAAGGTCTGACAAATGTTTCACCTCAAATGCCCATCTAATTCCCTCCCAAAAGCCAGTGAACCTGCTTCCGCTGCCCTCCCAGATATTGTTGGGGGTGGGTCTAAATCTTGGCAGGGCAGGTGGGGATGTAGGCAATGACCCTGGGCCGGTGGGTTGGCTATCTTGGAGAGGGGACTCTATAATATTCTTGATCCCATCGTGCTAACACAGAACATTTCGAGCTTGCAAAGGTAAGGATAACGTTAACTTTATTAATAAATGTATTATTACTGTGGCTTCCATGTCATGAGGTCTACCGGAGAGAGCATGAGACATTGCACCACTTCCTGTGATAATGTATGCTGTGTTCCATTAGCATACCACACAATTAGAATTAACTCCTTATACTACATCTCCCCTAAGCCTCTGATCCTTCCCCATTATACAGATGTGGGGCAGCTGGTGCACATCTGTTCCATCTCACTACCAATTTTGGTTTGAAAGAGGTAGGACTGTGAAAATGGTGTCTTTTCAACCACTTGTCCATAATGAGCTTGGCCTTGGATCCAAACTGGCTCTCCTGGTTTGAAGTCTGGTAGGTTTCTTGCTTTGTGACGTCTGCCATAGTTCCACATCTGCCTGGAACAATATTCATCCTCTTTCTCCCTCACCTTGTCCAAGTAATCAGCTTGTATTTGCAGCATGTGCATGTGTGGGACAGTAGGAAGATGGGCCCTCAGCCGCCTTCCCATGAGGAGTTTATATGGTGCTAAATCATTTTGAAGTGGAATTGAATGATAACTTAGTGCAAGTTGGATGCCATAATTTTTCTTTAGCAATGTCTTCACAGTAAGCACTCCTCATTCAGCTTCACTGTTAGCTTGAGGGAATCTTGGTGAACTGGTAGTATGGGCAAATCCATATGATGTTGTGAACTCTTTAAAGTATTCATTGGCAAACTGCGGTCCATTGTCTGTGATTACAAGGTCTGGGATTCCATGTGTTGCAAATATCTCCTTCAGCGATGTAATCATTGCTTCATAAGTGTGACCCCACAGTTGCTTGACTTATGTCCACCTGGAGTAGTAATCTTGTCTCCTGATGTTGAATAGCACAAGTAATATGATTTGCTATCATCTCTTCCAGTGATTTAGAGAGAGCTGGCCACCAAACAGAACATCTTGCTCTGGCTCAACATTTTATGATATTCAATGTCCCTGGTGCAATTGTAACAATATATCAAACCATAGAGCTCTCAAAATTACCAATCTCTCATTATAGATGAGTAAACCATCAGCTATATTGGGACGTCTGGTCTTTTCATAGTACTGTCTGAGAACAGGATTGTGTGGCTTGAATGCTGGCTGCCCTTTGACGCAGCACTCTGACCTGAGCGCATTCTGCATCAGATATCTGTGCATCTCTGATTTCATTCAGTTGCTGTGTTGTTGCTTGTAGATTTGTAGTTGGTGGTGATGTGAAGGTTTCTATCTCTTCGACAAAAACTACATCATGTTGTTCTGGCCTTGCTATTGGGTTATGGAACAAAGCATTTTCTGTAGCCTGCTGCTTTCCTGGAACATACTCTGTCTGCATCAAACCTCATCACCCTTGGCCTAAATCATTGCTAACTACTTAGACAGAATTTAATGCTGTCACTAAGGGTTCATGGTCTGTCTCTATCTTGAAGTGGAAACATAATTTGTGAAATTTTCACAAGCCCATGTAGCAGCTAATGCTTCTTTCTCTATCATTGCATATTTCTGTTCAGTCTCTGTCAGTGAATGGGATGTGTAGTAAACTGGTCTGTGTTTTCAGATACAGATAGATAGAAAGAGCACAGCTCCAAATTTTGTAGAAGATGCCTCTGCAGCAATGATAATGGGCAGCTCAGGATCATGGTGAGCTAAAGTATCAGGTGATATCAGCTCTTTGATTTTCTCAAAACCCTCTTGTCCTCCCTCTCATCTGTCTTGTTGTAACAGCTGATGTGGTGATTCATTGAAACAGCCAGGTTGGGCAAGAACTTGCCAACTTCATTTACCAAACCCATGAATCTCTGGTGGCCCGTCACATTGCGAGAAGTTGGGAACTCTTGATTGCTCTTGTCTTGTGTAGGTCAGCTCTGACCCGGATGCATCCAAAACATGCCCAAGGAACTTGACAGTTGGCTGCAAGAATTCGCATTTGTTGTTGAGTGTAAGGGTTGAATTTTCAGGATGGCGAGGGCTGTCTGAGTGGATCCATGGATCAGGACATCACCCATGTGACATATGCCTCCATCCAGTCTTTCTGGGGTACTTGACATTGTCCACTAGAAGATTTCGGGTACTGATGTGATGACGAAGGGTAATATGTTGAAATAAAACTTTCCAAGAAGCTGTAATGAAGGTTGTGAGCAACTTATACTTTTCTTCGAGGGGTAGTTGCCAAAAACAACTATTTGCATCTAGCTTCGTGAAGATTGAACTCTTCCTGACTTTGCTAAACTCTCGTCCACAGATGAAATACACCTTCAACTGTTTTATTCAGTTGTGTAAGATCTACGCAAATTCTGATAGATACAGTGTGCTTTGGCACTGGGACCATCCCTTAACAGCAGCTGGTTAGTTCTGTCACAGGTGAAATAACCCCTTCAATGTAAGTCAATTTCCTTCTTCACCTTTAGCAAGAGTGGATGAGGAACTTTTCTGGGTGTAAATGGACACACTGGCTTTGTTTCAGGATGTAGAGTGGTGTGGTACGCTGGCTTCAGCTTTCCTAGTCCTGTGAATGGCTGTGGAAATTCAGCTCTGATGTTTTTAGACTGATCTTCTCAACTTTCCTGTACTACTACTCTGCAAATCAGATGTAAGTTGGTACAGGCTTTCCCATTTAGGAGTGAATAATTCTGATTCAGGATCACATGTAAAGTTTCAGTGATTCTCCCCCCTCTAAATTGAAAGGATGCGTTCAGTTGTCTTATGACCTTGAGTTCTATACCTCCTGGTCCGTGTAGTTTTATGCATGATTGCTGATGAAAGCTTTTCTCCAACCATAGTTTAGCATCAATAAGAACCAAAACTGCTGCACCTGTGTCTAACTTAAAGCAAGTCTAGTTTCCCTGTACTAGGATAACAGCACTGCAGTAGCTTTCATCTGGTCCCTGGACCTCTCCAAGGAAAGACACCTCAATATAATTGATATCTTCTATTTAATGGATCTTGCCATCCATTGACGGTTTTTCTTTTTGCTATTTCTGTACAAGCTTCTTGCTGCACCACACTGCCTGAAAGTGACCCTTCTTGCTGCAAAAGTGGCATTCAGTCTCGCTTCAGGCTGATATTTGCACCTGTGTTTTTCTCTCCCCCCCTACCCCGTACACCGATTACAGTTAGCTGAGGCAGTTGATGGACACTCTCCCTGCCTCTCCTGCTTTTGCATGGCCACCTCTTTGTTTTCAAATTTAACATACTCCACTGAGTCAGTTGTTTTTGGGATATGATTTTCCCTGTCACCCTGAATCACAGATTGATATTTCTTCCTGACCTCAGCTCACCTGCCCAGTTAAATTGCCTTTGTTAAGGTTAAATCATCTCTCGACTGTGAGTGGTCAGACAATGCTTCATCCAAGATTCTGGCAACAGTTTTGCCCCTAATTAGTTCATCTTTTAATCCGCCATATTCACAGTTTTCTGCAGTCTATACAGATTGTTGATAAATGTTTATCAATACTTTCCCCTTGTTGTTGGGTATGCTTGTTAAATTTAGCTCAGTCAACAGTGGTATTCTTCGCAGTTTGAAGTAGGCATCAGGTGCTATTGTTATGTCATCGTATGTGGCTTTTTTGTGTTTGATCTCTTCCCTGACTAGGATATCATCTGCACGCGCCACCCCTTGTGTATAATAGTGTACTGACCTGCTCGCTGCTCAGCTTCACAGCGAGGCCCAATGCAGTAGGATATCTGGTAAAGCTTCAGCGCCGTTTCAGCCACTCTTCTGTTTGATTAGGGCCTGTGACCTGCTTGAAGCTTTTTGCTATTGGCTGAGACATTTCCATGCTTGTTCTTTCACTCGTAGCCACCATATAATAATCTTGGTCTCGTTGTGCTAACAGAGTTTTTACAGAGTCTGCTGAGGCAAAGAAAACGTTAACTTTATTAAGAAACAACTTACTTTGGCTTCCTTTCCCTGAGGTTTACAAGAGAGAGCAGGATTGTGAGACATTGCATCACTTACTGTGATGATGTATACTGTGTTCATTAGCATACCACACAGAATTATCCCCTTATACTACAGACTCCAGCTCCTCTTGACCCACAAACAGTGCTATAAAAGCACTTACCTCTTCCATGCAGCAACCCTCATCTTCCTTCAGATGCCTTGTTAAACCTGGAGGTCAGATAAAAATGTGAGGCAGCAGTCTCATTACAATATTTAAATAACCAACCGCCTCCTTCCTCAGGATTGAGATTGTCAAAATTTCAGAATAAAACTTGACTGTGATTATGTGCGAAAGCTACTGTTTTGAGGAGTGCAGGGGAAGCATACTGGAGGTTTCCTGTTGCCTGTGTTACTGATTCCCAGGCAGAATTAGAAGAGAAAGGGAGAAAGAGATGAAATAGTCTGATGGAAAATTACTTGTTCTATGTATGTTTAGTATCATTTTCTTCCTCGAGACTGACAGCATGGCATGTGGCAGTGAGACAAGGAGATATTTGATATGAGATGTCTTTGCCAACAATATAGTTTCCTGACCATGACCTGACTTGCATCCAAGCTGCAGACTGTCAGCAGATGTTTCTGCTCCTCTTTTTTTAATTTTATTTTCCCTCTCTTGCTGGCACTGGATTCCCTCAGTCTGATGGAGAAAAAATAAATTAAAGCAAGATATTTTCTCACTGCACTTAAAATGTGACCTGAAGAAGCATGAGGCATTGTGGAATTTAAGGAGAGTTTGATGTTCGGTTTGGTTTCAGTAAGCATTTTAAACTCAACCCTTTCACTTGCCTCTATGTGAATCTCATTGCTCATGAAGTACAAGTTGTAAATAGCCAGGTAGTAGTCGCTCCCCTCTGTGGCCACTACCGGAACTGCAGAGGGTAAACCTTGCTCACTCAGGGTAACTTGCTACTTTTGAAGAAGGAGTACGTGTTACAGCAGTTAATCCATGATGGAGATTTCCTTCTCTCTTTTTAGGTTCACTTCCTCTCTCCAACTTTGAGAGGGCAGCAGACTCTCCTGCTCCTGTCAATATTTTACTGAGGTCTATTGCTCCTCAATTGCTTAAAGGTTTATTATGAAGAACCCAGAAGATTTTTTGCTCTCCTCGTGAGGAGCACATTTAAATCTGCTCCTGTCATCCCCTTGCATCACGGCTGGGATTGGGAGCTCAACTTCTGAGGAAGAGGGAGTCTAGCACATCATAAGCTTAAAATTGTCAGTAAATCATTCTGGGGTGATGTCAAGAAGCATTTCTTCACACAAAGGGCAGTGGGAATCTGGAACTCACCCTCCTCCCAAAAAAAGATGTTGAGGCTGGGGGTTCAATTGAAAATTCCAAAGCTAAGATTGATAAATTTTTTGTTAGGCAAGCATATTAAGGGTTAGAGTCATAGAGTCGGAGTCATTTACGGCACAGAAGGAGGCCATTCAGCCTATCAAGTCCATGCTGGCTCCCCTGCACAGCATTCCAGTCAGTCCCATTCCCCCGCTTGATCCTGCTAGCCCTGGAAATTAATTTCCTTCAAATGCCCGTACTAATACAGCTAAATAGAGTTAAGGTAGTTAAACCATGACCTAACTGGATGGCTTAACAGGTTCAAGGTGCTGAAGGACCCAACCCTGTGCCTCTGCTCTCTGCTCATGGCTTCTCCTCACAGCATGATTGGATTTAAGAGTTCACTGTGTCAGAAATAACAGGCATAACTACTAAATCCCTTTTCTGTTTTGCAATTCAATGCAATTAAACTGTGCTGCACCATCTTTCACTCCTGATTCATCATCCACTGGCGTCGATGGATAACTTTTCTCAATGGGATAATGCTTACTTGGTCAGTCGAGGTGGTTTTTCAGAATCCAACTTTTTAATCCAAGTGGAAGTGGATTAGATACTCTTATTAGTTTTGGGAAGAGCTGGTGTTGTTCATTTTAGAATGATCCAAGATAAGATCCTCTGAAGACAACAGGACACCAGATGTGTCCTTCTTGGGGTTTAAAATGGATAAACCCAGTGTCTTACATCTAGATTCAATTCCCAGTCTGGACTCTTTGATGAGACTTAAGTTAGGCTAAGGAAAATAGTCAGTGCCCCAGTCCTCTGACTCTACAGTAATCTGCTGGAGCGGTGTAAGTGTGGCTGTTATATAATGCACAGATCAGACTTGGTTCTGACATTCTGCACAGTCTAAAAGTCACGCTTTACACATCAGTATCCCACCCGAGTGGTTATGATTTGAGGGCACATAATCTCCATGAAATCCAGACTTGGAAAGAAGTCAGTAGGCTTTGTTAAGAATCCTGACCTACCTTGTCATCGGGCAGAGGTCGGGAACTACGAGTCCCAACAGCCCTCTGCAGTTTCCATGCATGCACAGCTTGGCATTTGTAGTTTGGTCCAAGGACACAGGCCCAGTGTGCCTGTGTAAAACAAAAACAGCGCAAAAGCTAGTTCAGGTGACTGAGGAGTGGAGAGGCAGAGGTCAGGGAGAGATCCCAAAGGAAGGCCCAGACAGGGAGAGGGGACAGGAAGAGGTCCCAGACAAAGAGAGAGAACGTGGGAAGGAGCCACCCGAGGAGGAGACTACTGGGTAGGAACCACTGGGAAGAGGAGCAAGGGAAGAGGCTCCACGTAGCATGAGTGCTGCAGTTGGCAGGCTTTAAGTGGTGAGGGCTTGGGAGAAGCCCTGGAGACTGGAGAAGGCAGCAGAAGGTTGGTGATTCCGTGCTGAAGGCTGTTGGGGCAAATGTATCCTCTTGGAGCAGTAATGTTTTTCTCGGCACAACCAAAGAGCTGAAGTTGTGCTTCTGAGTTGGTGCAGATTTGGGAATCCAGGGGAATGGCGTATTGGGAGACAGGATTGAAACCCTGTGAGGTGAGCCATCTTTTAGGCATTCGGAGCTGGAGCAACTTTTGGAGAGGATTCCAAGGCTGGATCTTCAAAAGGAAAAAGAGTGAAGATTTGCAATTCCTTGTAAGGGAGACAGAGTTTTAATGAGGCACTGTAATTCAGTGAACATTTGGGTGGAGAAACTTGTGGGATCTATCTTAGTTGCAGCTGCCAGTCATTGTTCATTGTGGTGTGTTCGACCACAGTTTGCCTGTTGATTGACAATTACCTCATGTTCATCCTGAATGTTAGAAAATAAGATAGATATTGTAAATTTTTATCCTTCTGACCTTGTATAGTAATATTATCATAACAGCTTAAAAAGGAAAAAATTATTAAAAAGCACCCAGCTGTTCTCAACCATTCAGCATCCATTCAGACATCTCTGTGGATTCCTGACTCATCCAGGCTAGCCACTCTGATTTGATAGGTAGAGTTCTTTAAGTAGTGTAAATATTGCCACGACTCACTGGAGATAGTGCACTGCAATATCAAGCCCCTCTGTTCCCTGAGCCACGACAAATGTCAAAAAGTTTGACCGAACCACCAGATTTCCCCAATTCTACCTAACTGTTTAATTTAGGTTAACAGAATACGAGCACCAGGTTTGTAAACTTAATAAGTAAATAACTGTTTATTGAACAAACAGTTGTTAACCAGTGGCAAAAGAAAGAAATATGAACTGCTAAATTCTAACACTATAACTTAAACTCTACCCCTTCTTAAATCCCTATACACACACATACAAGACACATTAGACGCACAAAAACATGGATTTTAAAGATGGGATAAAACAGTTCAGTAGCACCAATTCCAGAGTACAGGATTCGATGGGTTGATTTTGCTTGATGTCTTCCAACTTCCTTTCAGTTCTTGTTGATGAAACGAGGTGGTCTTCCAGCACTTTCAGTATTTAGTTCACTGGTTGAGCACTTTCAATGTCTCTAACAGTGATTTTCCCCTTTTGCCTCTTGATAGGGGTTTTGAGAGAGAGAGCAGGTTATAGACTTATGAGGAGAAAAAAAAACAGCTAGCTATTATTGTGGAATCATTGGAATCTTCCACACAAAGGAGAAAGAGGTTTTAGGTCTTGTTTCTTTCAGGGTAGAAGCTATTCAGTTGCATTGCCCTCACACAAAACCTGGTCACCTGGTCAGGAACCAATTAAAACGTTGTTGCTGGACAATTCCCTTGGTCCAAGACTCCTTACCACACATCCTGTCTTTCATGGCACACTTTGTTCTAGGACAGCAACATTGTATATATCTCTTATCCTATTCCAGTAGACATGTCTTTCAAACTGCGGCCATTGTAATTTTAGTCCATAGTCCAACAGAAGATAAAAAGATATGTTCCTTACAATATCATAAGTCAGCCATGATTCAATCATTAACACTCTGGCCTATATGTTAGAAGATTGATGGTTAATACCCACTAAAGAAACTTGGACACAAAATCTAGGCTAACACTTGCAGCTCAGGACTGAGGGAGTGCTGCGCTACCACCTTTCAGATGAGATATTAAACTGAGGCTCTGCCTGTTTCTTGAGTGGACATAAAAGATCCCATGATATGGTTTTGAAGAAGAGCAGGGGAGTTTTCTCTGGTATCCTTGCTAATATTTATTTTTCAACCAACACCACTGAAACAAATGACCTGGCCATTATTTCATTACTATTTGTGGGATGTTACCGTGTACAAATTAGCTGATGCATTTCTTGCATTACAATAGTGACTACACTTAAAAAGAAAAGTACTTAATTACCTGTAAAGCATATTGGGACATCCTGAGATCATAAAGGCCCTATATAAATGCACGTTCTTTCTTCACTTTTAACTTATCTTACAAGTGCTGTTCCCTTCACAATACCCATAGATGGCATTTCACACTAATGTAAATGAAGAAGCCTCTTGTTTGCACAACCCAATGTTTTTCAAAATTATTTCTGGTTCTTCAGCTAACAATATTGTGGATTCACTGATTATTGCATTGGGTGATAATAGGTTACAATGAGAAAGCTATTAACATTTGACCAGTGTGATACCATTCCCATAACTAATAGCAATCTGTCCAGCTCCTGGTGCACCACTTCACTGTTGGCTTTTCTCCTGTTTTTATTTTTTCTTCTCCTCTCTTAACTTGCTCAAAGTTGCCTCCTGTAAACAGAAACACTTCTTGAGGGAAGTTAGGGATGGGCAGTAAATGCTGACCTTACTGTGCCTCCCACATCCTGTGAACTATCCAGCCCCACTCCCCACCCGCACCCCCACCACGGCGTGGTCTCCTGCGGCAGGGCTGGCAAACCATTGAAATCTCCGTTCACATCGGTGGGAATGGAAGATCCCACCGGCGTGAGAGGCTGGAAAATTCCGACCTATGAGGTTGAAGGCTGTGGAGGGAAGATCTCCAGAAGAGATGAAATCACTAACAATCTGGGAAAAAGGGTATCTCAACCTGGGATGGGCTTGAGGGACTTGCCCCTAATTTCTTAATTAAAAAAAAAATCAATTAATTAAATACAGAATTTTTTTCTATCAAAGGGTCATTAGTATGTGGAATTCCCTTCCCCAGGAAGCAGTGGAGGCTCAGCTATTGAATTTATTCAAGGCAAAGTTAGACAGATTTTTGATAGACAAGGGAATCAAGGGTTATGGGGGGAGACAGCAAAATGAAGTTAAGACCATAACCAGATAAGCCATGATCTTATTGAATGGCGGAACAACTCAAAGGGCTGAATGGCCTACCCCTGCCCCTAAGTCCTATGTACCGATATTCCTAAATTCTGTGTTGGTGGATCACAGAACGGCATCCAAACTGTTCCCTAGCCCTTGTTATCCTGCGCATCCTGCCTCAAAGGGATTTATGTAGCTAAACACTTTATTAGTAGGTAATCGCACAGGAGGCTCCAAGTTAGTCTTCTCCTGTGCTGGGTCAACTGAACTTAGCTAAAGCAACACTCAGGGAACTGCAATTCCTAAGACAATAAAGGGGAGAAAAATTAGTCAGGCTTCCTACTCCTGATGACCATCCAGTGACCCCCTCCTCCCCATCCACCTCCCCAACCATGTGCCCTCAATAGAAAATGGATGTTGGGTGATGACAGAATTTTGATTGACCAACGTGGTTAAATAACCTACTGATGTTTGCTGTCTGAGTGAAAAAGGGCCAATTCAGTGAGATATTCTATCCTAGTGGTCTCCAGGGGGGCACTCGATGATGAGAATGTAAATCTGTTTTTTGTTAACACATTCATGATTCCCTACTTACAGAGAATCCTTTTTGCCCCCTGAAGAACAGGGAAGGAAGTTGCTTAGAAATCAGGGGTTGAAAAATAAACTAACAGGCTCCCCTACATCTTAAACCCAAAATTAATTGGTGAATTTGATTTTAACTGAAATTTGATTTCAGCAACTCTGTTCTTTGCTTTGGAAGGTTGTTGTAATTTTTTTTTGCATGTTATATATTAAAAATGACCATAAAGTACATCTCTTAAAATCTAGGGTTCACAAACCTGTAAAATGTCAGGCAGCAAGATGCAGCACTGACAGCCCAGGCACAGGGTGAGTAAGGGAGCTGCTTTATATCGAGTGTACCTTCTGAGCATGCCATGGAAGGGCTGCAGCTGCTTGTAGTTTTGTAGTTCATTACAGAACAGAAATGCTACACTGGCACTCCTGTATGAACAATATAAAAATAAAACAAAATGTTTAACCAGTGATATTGGAAAGGTATGAACGCCCCTGGGGAGCTCGCTCTGAATGGGCAACAGATGTGAATGCAGATTGAAGTACAGTGTGTTTGCTGCATGCCGCTCTGGTGCCACTTTATTGTGGGGGGTTCCCAGGGAAAATAAAGGAGACAGTTTGTTGTAACATTTCATGAAGCACTGTGCATTTTTCAAGATGTTTTTTGGGAGCAGAAGGAGTAGAATTGAATTTGTAACTTCTCTTTTATTTCTGCTTTCCTCTGCTATCAGGCCCATCTGCTGAACATACCCAGCTGGAATTGGAGGGAAGGGGATGATGCAATCTGCCTAGCTGAACTGAAGCTGGGTTTTATAGCTCAAAGCTGCTTGGCTCCAGGCCTCTCCACAATGCTGGCCAACCTCTTCTCCATGAGGTCGTTTATCAAGGTATAGTACTGTCTCTTCATATTAAGCCTGACAAAACATTCATCCAACTTGTCATTCTTTTGAATAAAGAATATATCTCGAAGGAAAAAGCAAAAGATGGAAGATGTTACCGTGGTTTTTTTTCTAACAGCAGGTGCCCTTCACATACCACAGCTTTTATATGTGTGCCAGTGCTACAGTAATCCAAATGGAGTGTGAATTTGATGTTGTTTTCTTGGGCTTTAATTTAGTTAAGACGAACAGTTCACGAGTTATATATTTGGTGCAGTGTTTAAAGAAAGTTTGCTGTTAAGCGTATAGAATAATAAGCAGTTAAGGGGCGAAAACCAGATGTGTTTGTAGATCACAAGCTGCACAATAACAAGAGTCAAACTGTCAGGAGACCCTGTGCTCATCTCTGATTGATCCCTCTTTGGTTTCCATTGAAATGTATAGCGCCCAGAAGAGGCTATTTTCTATACTTCTTTCCCTGCAGATCGGCAACACGGCCATCTCGCTGATTTCCCTGCACCAGTTACAAACCTGTGGTGCATACGTGATTGAAGATGCAAGGTGGTATCCACTTTTGCCAAAGACACAAGATAACAGGTTGTATCTGCTGCTGAGTCAGAAGGTTGTGGGTTCAATTCCCACTCCAGAGACTTGAGCACAAAAATCTAATCCAACACTTCAGTGCAGTATTGAGGGAATGCTGCACAGTTGGAGGTGCCATCTGAGACATTAAACTGAGGCTCGATCTGCTCTCTGAGGTGGACATAAATTATTTCAAAGAAGAGCAGGAGAGTTATCACTGAAATCCTAGCCAACATTTATTCTTTAATAAACAGCACTAAAACAGATTATTTGCTCATTATCATATTGCTGATTGTGGGAGCTAGCTATGCACAAATTGGCTGCCGTGGTTCCTACATGACACTGTGACTACTCTTCAACAGTACTTCATTGGCTGTAAAGTGTTTGGGACATCCTGAGTTTGTGAAAGGCACTGTATTAATGCAAGCCTGTCTTTCTATCTGTGAAAACTTTCTCAGCACTTATGATGACAACCTTGAAACAGAGGGTGGAATCATCCAAGATTTGTACTAAGTGCAGGAGTGGGTGAGAAAGAAGACACTTTACCTGCTGGCTGCAATGACGAGTTTTTGTGGCATATCATCCCCTTTCCACCTCATTAATTATGCAGCCACAGAAAACACACTGTCTCGTTGGTGGACGGCCTCCGATTTGTCCACTTCCTCACGCCGGATGCCATGTTTAAACGGTAGTCGCGCACACAGTTCTCATTGCTTGCAGCCCAGGATTGCTTTGGTGAAGACATTGCCCCAAAAACTAAGAAGAGTGCAGACCCCCAATTCAGTGATGCATTCCTGGGATGCCTTCTGGGTGCTGTGGAGACTCGCCATAATGTCCTCTACCCCAACTCCAGCCGCCGGAGGCCTGTCTCGCCACTTCGGCTTGGGAATCAGTGGCAGAGGTGGTCAGGGCCAACACTGCAAGAAAGTAGTCAGCCATCCAGTGCAGAAAACGGATGAATGATCTCACCCATGCCGCCAGGGTAAGTAACCATCTCATCACTCTAAACTCTCACACTCAAAAGCCCATCACACATTCACTGGTATCTCACTCACTGCCAGCTTAAAAGACATCACTACTCGCTCTCTCACACACACCCTCACATCTCCATCTCACCTCATCTCCTCTGGAGACTGTCTCCTCAGTTCTCATCATCTTGTGGCCTCTTGCATAGATCAACATGAACCCCCATACACATCCTGGGATACCCCGCTTCCCCATTACAGCCCCCAACTTGCAGCCTCTTCCCTAGCTTGAGGCCACTTCCCCCACTTCCACAAGCAAGCCCTAGCCCTGCAGCCCTTGAAAAGCCACCCCTGCCTTTCAACTGGTCCGGTAGGTGGAGACCTGCCCATGAGCCCCCCCTAAAAGTGATGTGTTGCCTTCTGCAAAGCCTGGCACTGAAAAGTTGTGACTAGAAACTGATTGTATCATTAACAATGAGCATTTTGCAGCACAAAGGTAAATAACTCTCTATGTACTGTATTGAAGGATTATAAAATTGAAAAGCATAGGGGTAAAATGCAACTTCACTGGGAGCAGAAAATGGATGGTAGCCAACTGTCTTCCAGCAAGCACACAGGCATGCCAGACTGATTCAGTTGAGGCTTTGCAGATTGAAGCACATGCCACCATGTGATCTGTCCTCCAGGATTCCCTTTCGACCATCCCAATGACCATCCTGGATGCCAAGCCTAAAAATAAAACCCTTTTAAGAAAGAACGGACAGGCCTCCATTTATATTGAGGCCATGACCTTGGGAAGTCTGAAAATGCTTCACTGCAAAAGAATTAATTTGAAATGCAGTCTAATTATCTTAAAGCCAGTGGCAATGAAAATACGGTGGGGTGTATAAAGGGTGGACAATTTGCTACTGTCCATTTTGCAGCCCATCAGAGTTGAGCTTGTTCCATAATGCGGTGTGACACATCAGTGCAGCACTGAAGGTGTGTTGCATTGCTGCTGGCATTTGGATGAGATTGTTGAACTGAGGCTCTGTCTGCCTGTTCATGTGGATGTGAAAGATCCTGTAGCACGATTCAAAGAAGAGCAGGGGTGTTCTCCCGGTGTCCTGGCCAATGTTTATTCTTCAACCAATAACCACCAAAATAGTCGGCTGGCTCACAATTTGCGAGGCCTTGCTGTCTGTAAGTCAGCTGCCTGCACTTCAGAATAACTCATTGACGGTGAAGCAGTTTCAGACCTGAGTCGTGAAAGGCTCAATATAAGTATAAGCTTGTCTGGTTTTAAAGGATTTTGATATCATGCTTGACATCGATGTTGGCAGTTGCACAGAAAGGGTATTCTAATGGACAGTATCACATGGTAGCATGTGCTTCAATCTGCAAAGCCTTGTTGGAATCAATCTGGCATGCCTTTGTGCTTGTTCCATGGTGGGAGGAGTCATTAAGAAGTTCAGTCTGGTATGGTCCAGTAATGAGCAAATTTCAACAATGTTTATATTTGTCAGGGACAAAAGATTGAGATGCCTTTAAGGAGATTTATTACTGTATTCTTGTTGAGGGATGCATCTTTATGGTGCATGTGCTTAATAAAATGTAGATTACCAGTACAGCACCCACTCCAGTCCCTTAAACACAATGGCATATTTTCAGTATCCTTGTTGTGCATATACTTCGCTTTGGTGCTTTCTCTCACAATAGTGTGGTCAAACACTAGCTCATTGCAGGAGCATTAGATGTACTTAAAGGGAAAATGGATAAGTACATGAAGGAGATTGGAATAGAAGGATATATTGATTTGAATTAGATGAAATGGGAGGAGGCTCATGTGGTGCATAAATACTGGGACAGACCAGTTAGGCTGAGTGTCCTGTTTCTATGCAGTAAATTTGATGCAATTCTGTGAAATTCATTGAAGATCTGGATTTGGCAATAATGTAACTACATCAGTTAAATCGCACCCAAAACCAAATGAGGGAAGTGAATGTACTATTGCCAAGTTTGCGGATGACACAAAAATAGGTGGGAAGGCAAGTGGTGAGGATGACAAGGAGTCTACAGAGGGTATAAAGAGGCTAAGTGAGTGGGCATAAACTTGGCAGATGGAATATAATGTGGGAAAATGTGAGGTTATGCACTCTGGTAGGAAGAATAGAGTAGCTGAATATTATTTAAATGGAGAAAAACTGCAGAAAGCTGCAGCACAGAGGGATTTGGGAGTCCTTGTGCATGATTCCCAAAAAGCTAACATACAAGTTCAGTAGGTAATAGGGAAAGCAAATGGAATGTTGGCCTTTATTTCAAAGGGAATGGAGTATAAAAATAGGAAAATCTTGCTAAGACTATACTAGGCACTAATTTGACCACACCTAGAGTACTGTGAACAATTTTGGTCCCCTTATCTAAGGAAAGATATACTGGCGTTGGAGGCAGCCCAGAGAAGGTTCACTAGGTTGATCCCAGGTATGGAGGGATTTTCTTACAAGGGGAGATTGAGTAGGTTGGGCCTGTACTCATTGGAGTTTAGAAGATCGAGAGGCGACCTTATTGAAACATATAAGATTCTTAGGGGATTTGACAGGGTCGACACTGAGAGGTTGTTTCCCTTATGGGGGAGTCTATGATCAGAGGGCGTAATCTCAGAGTAAGGGGGCACCCATTTAAAACAGAGATGAGGAGGAATTTCTCCTGTCAGAGGGTAGTGTATCTGTGGAATTCTTTACCGCAGAGGGCTGTAGAGGCTGGGTCATTAAGTATATTCGAGGTTGAAATAGGCAGATTTTTAATCAGTAAGAGAATCGAGGGTTATGGGAACAAGGCAGGAAAGTGGAATTGAGGATTATCAGATCAGCCATGATCTCATTGAATGGCGGAGCAGACTCGATGGGCTGAATAGTCTACTTCTGCTCCTACGTCTTATGGTCAAATGTAACACAATTAGAATACTTTCAAAACTCGATCAGATCCTGCCCAAAGTAATCAGTAGCTTATAAAAATATATGTTTAGAAGGATGATACAGGATGACCACTGATTGTGAACTATTGTTAGGACTTAGTTGATGTTGTTTACATTGCAGGTTCCATTGAAGGACTGTACATTTATCAAACGACTCTTATCTTGTAGCCTTGAAGGAAAGTGTATTCAATATAAATAAATGTGCAGGCATTTTAAAAATCTAAGCTACATATGATACTTAAGTAAACCATAATGCATTTATAATGATTTTTGTACACCTTTGATTCATAAGCTACTCCACTGCATTTATGATCAATAAAGGATGGTTCTTTTGTATGTAGTCTCTAGCAATCAGCAGTATGCTGCTGGGGGCATTTATTATGCAGCTTTCAAGATGTTCAGCTGGCAATTTATAAGGTTTTCAATGTGAAACTCAGGCCACCAGTTTGAAGTACTGTCCTGGGGAAGCAAAGCTGGAGTTTTAGTTTAATACAAGTTGATGCGTCCCTAATAAAATCATTGCATGTGTTATTGCTCTTTAATCCATGTGCATTGCACCGCTGGGTCTCGCACAGTGCCTGCATTCCGAAACATGATATGAAGCAGATAAACTCTTTGTAGTACAGAGTACCAGCACTTCAGGCTGGCAGTGATTTGCCAGGTTTGTCATTCACTGTTCATGATTACTTAACTAATGTTGAAGTTCGCAGGTTTATACCAACCTGTTTGCAGTCATTCTGAGCTTGAAACTCAGACTGTTAAATGTTTCTGCATACCATGTGGAAAATAGCAAGGTGTCAGCCTTAGCTCAGTGGATAGCATTTTCACCTCTGAATCAGAACATTTGTGGGTTCAAGTGTCAAGCCCCGCTCTAGAGACTTGAGCATATAAACCAGGCCAACATTCAAGTGTAATACTGATGGAGCACTGCACGCTCTTGGGTAAGATGTTAAACCAAGGCCAGCTC
This sequence comes from Carcharodon carcharias, assembly GCF_017639515.1. Taxonomy (NCBI): domain Eukaryota; kingdom Metazoa; phylum Chordata; class Chondrichthyes; order Lamniformes; family Lamnidae; genus Carcharodon; species Carcharodon carcharias. The sequence continues at coordinate 24,207,981 of NC_054494.1, read as the reverse complement.
TACCCTCTTATGTGGGCGTAAAAGATCCTATGACAATTTTGAAAGAACTGCAGAGGAGTTTTCCCTGGTGTCCTGACCAATACCTTTCCCTGAACCAACACCACTAAAAAACAGATGATCTGGTCATTATCTCATTGCTGTTTGTGGGACATTATATGCAAATATTGACTGCCACATTTCCTATGTTACAACAGTTTCTACACTTCACAACTATTTAATTACAAGTAAAATGCTTTGGGCCATTCTGAGGTCGTGAAAGGCTATATAAATGCAAGTCTTTCTCTTGACTGAAGTTACTTTGAGCCATGTTAATGTTGTTTCATAAATTTCAGAGTCTGTTGGCAAATCTTTCATAAAGTGGGAGCTGAAAGCACTATTGGAGCCAAATATTTGGAGTAAAGGCATAGATCAATTTAATTTAATTTATGCTTAATATTCTAGCTAGTTGAAAGGCATACTCCATTAGCACTAAACTTTGCACTTAGACCAGGCCATTTCCTCTACATGAATACAAGGTTATCAGTTCCTGCAGGTTAAGACACCACAAGTGATGGAACATGACAGCAATTTGCAATCGTATCTTGGAACAATGAAGATACTAAAGGATTCAGTTCTATACGTGGAAGTGAGACTGGAAAACTGGTACGAAGAAAGAAGAGAGCTGCGACAAATAAGAAAAAGGAATCCCTTTAGGTACAGTATTGCAACTTACGCTTTGTGTCTGTATCTTCAGAATATAGCATTTGTACTTAAATAAGGCAAGTAAAAAGAAGATGAAATGCGAGGTCTTCCATGCAATATTGAATTTCTGGTTGCTATTGGAGTACATGTCAAAATAAATGGTAAAACTGGTTTACTTATATGGTAATCTATGATTTACCTTTATATGTGATGTAAAAAGATCTCTTTGTTTTATTCACAGATCTACAAATTGCTAGTTGTCTGAAGGACCAGACACTTTAACAATCCTTTAAAAGGTGATGCTCTAGATTTGGGGCTACCTTGAACATAGAAGACCTGGATGCTGGTCCCAGAATCCCTGAAGACATCTGAGTCACGTGCAGAAGGGTTGCTGGTTTTATGTAACATTTTAATAAAGCACATGAATAATCTCCTCCGTTAGGCTCTGGGATAATGCCAGAAATGTCAGAGCACCAGCATCTATCCCCGGTGGCAGATATATTTCCTGAACTGTTGTTGCATACCCTTGTGCAGAGTACAACAACTGGTTCCAGGCACTCTGCTTGATATTGTAGCAGCCTGAATTGGGATGTCCTTTTGTGGCAGGCAGCTTGTTGGTTTCAGGTGAATGAGCCAGGTCCTCAAAATCACTCTGGCCTCTTCACCCTCCGGACAATCTGTGCATTCCAAAGGTCAAGGCATTGGCAAACACAAAACGGGGATACTACACCCCTCCCCTTGGTGGAAGGCCATAAATGAATAAGAAATACTTGCAGATTTTTAATATATTTAAGATGTTAAAGGTAAAGCGGGACATTTAATGTCATTTCTGACTTGGAGTTAGTTCAGTAAGTTCTTATTTCCAACACCCTCCCTCCTTACAGTATTTCCTGACAGTTTTAGTGACTTGTTTTTTTGAAACTTTTTGAAAATCTCCCTTGATACACTCCTGTCACCAAGGTACTGACTCATGTTTTGGGTGTGGTGCTACTGCTGCTGATTATCTTCTGGTACCTTGTCTAAATAATCATTCTTCATCCATAAGCATCGTCATTGAAAGCCTGTGAGCTATTCAATTGTGCTGATTGATGAGCCTGACTTTCTCATCACCTGATGTCAGCATGCATATTTCAGAGCAAGCTTCCCCTTTCAGCCACACTGCTGTTCGTGTGATTGGATTAGGTAAGACAGCACAGACCCTTGGACTTACTTGGTTGGTGTGGCTCATTTCTCCTCCATGTAGTGCAGAAATGTGCTGAGCTATTGGACCCGTAAATGGGTCTCAATGTTGCCCGAGCTTGGTTTGACTTCTGCCAATCCTGCATTGTTATTAATAGTTGCAAAGTATTTATTCTGAAAACTGTATCCCACACTAATAATGCAGGGAATTTTCCTCCCTGTGCTATGCATAACAACAACAACAACTTGCATTTATACAGCACTTTTAATGTAGTAAAAACATCCCAAGACGCACCACAGGAGTGCTATCAGACAAAATTTAACACCTAGAAACAAAAAGAGGTATTAGGACAGGTGACCAAAAGCTTTATCAAAGTGGTCAGTTTTAAGGAGCATCTTGAAAGAGAACAGACACGTTTAGGGAGGGAATTCCAGAACTTGAGGATAAGAGAATTGAAGGCACTGCCATCGCTTCATCACTGGCGGCTATCACAGATGAGCAAGAGGCCAAAAGGGGAGGAGCAGGAGCACAGCGATCTTGGAAGCTTGTAGGACTGGAGGAGGTTACAGAGATGGAGAGGGGTGAGATTTGAAAACATGAGGATGAGAATTTTCAACTGAAGACATTCCCGGTTCAGGGGCCAATTGTAAGCACATTGTAACAGTTGAATCTGGAGGTAATAACGGCACGGATAATAAAACCATAAACCTGTTTATAAAGAGAATATTTATTATTTCATTTTGCAGGGCACCCCAAGGAAATCTTTCCCTCATGTTTTGTAGTTCAGGTTTTTTTGTGATCAAATATTATAAAATTCAGCAATTAATCATACTTTCCTCCAGCTGTTCATTATCTGGTGGTACAATGTAGTCGGTGTTATGGAAAGACTGTATAAGCATAAATAGTGCAGCCAATATACTGGGAGATGAATTTTTCCAGCCCATCACCAATGGGAAGGTAATGGGCTGGGAAGCAGGAGGGCTGGCAATATGATGGGAAGGTGTCAGGTGGGGAGCCCAACATCCTTCTGCCACCATGACATATCACCAGCAGCGGGAACATTAATGGTGCAACAATTAAGCCACTTTACTGGCCCAATTAAGGGCCACTTCAGTCCATTTGGGCATTTTTCCCCCGAAGGGGCAGGCCTGTTGCTTCATGGGGAGACTTCTAGGTCTCTTAGTGGGCTCTTGGCAGCTGGTACCCCCTGGATGGTCACTGCCTGGCCAACAGAGGGACATCTCACCCCCTGCACCGCAACCCAGTTCCCCTCCCCTGATTGCCAAGGCCTGCCTGCCTGGCTCTGGCTTGCCCACAAAAACCTCCTTGTTCTTTGACACGTTCACTCAGCAGTGGCCACCACCTCCCACTTTTGGCCCTGGCAGACAGACTTTGAAGGTCCTCTGAAAAATTCCGTCCCAGATTTCGCGCTAACTAAATTTTACATTCCAACCTTGGCGTTACCTTTCCCATAACTGGTTAATGTGCCTGAAGCTTCCATCAGCCAAGGTCTTGGTTTTGCAATTTTAGGAAAATAAAACAGACCTTACCCATTATGTTGGACCTTAAACAGTATGATTCATTTTGACTGCCTGCTGTATTATTCATTTAAAGCAAACACAGAAACCAGAATCATCTGATTTATTTCTCTAGTTTCTACAGTATTCATATGGAACCTTTTATTTTTATTTCACATTTGGCAAGAAATGAAAAAGAATTTGACTTCTAATATATTTGTAAAGTTCAGCATACATTTATAATAAAAAAATCTTTTTACGAAACAATGACTAATAATTTCAGTAGAATTTGTCTGTCAGACTTTTACCCATGAAATACATTATAATTATGCTCTTGTCTGCTTTTCAGGGCCAAAGTATCTTAAAATCAGGAACTGTTGGGTTAAAATGCAGTTCTTCCAAACATTTCAAATAGTGTTTGATGTACCATGTGTTAAGCAAATTGGATTTACAATTAGATGAAATTTGAACACAAATGTCTTCTCCAAAAGGGCATTTGCAGCCCACATATTGCTTGTATGTACTTTATCAACCTAACTTGTTTTTCCATATGATTTTTTTTTAAAAAACGAATGAAAAGGAGGACTAAGGTTTTTGTAGCACTGCCTATTTAACTCAGTTTGTCTAGCCATTGAAAATAATGATACCTTTAGCCCGGAGAAAAAAATGTCAAAGATGACAACTTCTGTCTGATCAAGGATTTGTTAAACATCTCAGTCCTGGAGGGAGACACTTAGCCATTAGGCTTTTAACATTAGGGCTGAGTGAACTGGCTTGCAGATAAGTATGGACCGTCCATTGAACCTAATTCTACATTGCATACATACCCTTCCATATTATCACTTGCTAAAATAACCTAAATCATTAAATCCCTGGTCCATATCCTAATACAGCGCAGCAGAGCAACCGACTTGAATTGTAAACCCTAACAGCTATTCTACTCCAAGCACTAATCTTTAAATCTACCTGCCTTTTACTTAGAGAACATGATACAGTTAAAAACTATGGTCACTATCTGCTACAGTCCCAAAACATGTTATGTTTTTATTGTGGTGACAGTCTTGGGATCTGAGGAAATTGAGAGGCAGAACTGGTCTGGTTAGGTTGCCAGAGAAGGACAGCCCTTAAGGGGGCAACTAATTGAATGGACAGTTTACTGCTGAGTCCATCAAACTTGTTATCCAGAATTAAGAGTCACTAGTGACATTATATTGAGCCACTTGTTTGCATTTGTAACTAGATCATCACCTACCACTTGTAGTTGGGTAGAGTGTGTTCTAGATTTTGAATGAGTCATAAAATCCATGAACTTCATTAAATAGGTCTTGTTGAATATCAAAATGAAAGTAAGTTTTCTCACCTAGATTAAGATGATGGCTGATTTGTCCTCACAGGTAGTGAGTTTTTGAAGGAAACCAAAGTTTGTAGTACTTTTTAAAAATTTATTCTTTCACATCCCTAGTTGCCCTTGAGAAGGTGGTGATGAACACCACAGAGATTTCAACGGTTCAAGAAGGCAGCTCCCTGCCACTTTCTCAAGGGCAGTTAGGGATAGGCAATAAATGCTGGCCTAGCCAGCGACACCCACATCCCGTAAATGAATTTTAACAACTGCGACCTTTGACCACTACAGCCCACCAGCAGTGCTGTTAGGGAGTTCCAGGATTTTGACCCAGCAACAGTGAAGGAACAGCAATATAGTTCCAAGTCAGGATGGTGTGTGGCTTGGAGTGGAATTTTCAGGTGGGTGGCATTCCTATTCCCGGCTGCCCTTGTCCTTCTAAGTGGTAGGGATCGGAGGTTTAGAAGGTGCTGTTGAAGGAGCCTTGGTATGATGCTGCAGTGCAACTTATAAATGGTACACACAGCTGCCACTGTGCGTCGGTGGTGAAGGGAGTGAATGTTGAAGGTAATAGGTGGGGGACCAATTGAGTGGGCTGCTTTGTCCTGGATAGTGTTGAGCTTCTTGTGTGTTGTTGGAGCTGCACCCATACAGGCAAGTGGTGAATATTCCATCATATTCCTGACTTGTGCCTCAAAGATGGTGGACAGGCTTTGGGGAGTCAGGAGGTGAGTTAATCGCCACAGAATTCCCAGCCTCTGACCTACTTTTGTAGCCACAGTATTTATATGGCTGACCAGTTCAGTTTCTGGTCAATGGTAACCTCCAAGATGTTGATAGTGAGGGATTCTGCAATGGTAATGCCATTGAATGTCAAAGGGAGTTGGTTGAATTCTCTCCTTTTGGAGATGATAATTGCCTGCCACTTGTGTGGCACAAATTATACTTGCCACTTAGCCTAAATGTTGTCCAGGTTTTGCTGCATATGGGCATGGACTGCTTATGTATCTGAGGAACACGGATGGTGCTGAACATTGTGCAATCATCAGCCAACATCCCCACATCTGACTTTATGATGGAAGGAAGGTCATTGATGAAGCAGCTGAAAATGATTGGGCCTAGGGCACTACCCTGAGGAACTCCTAAACCGATGTCCTGGGACTGAGATGATTGACCTCCAACAACCACAACAATCTTCCTTCGTGCTAGGTATGATTTCAACCTGGTACTTGCAAAATCATTCAAGTTCAATGATAAGTGTCTGCTAGTTGAACATCAGGGCATCATTTCTATTAATTTACCAGGAGGAGGAGGAGAGGCTGTTGGGACCAGACCTAGGAGGGACCCAGAACAGTTGCGGCCTGCTGCTATTGTTGTTGTTGCTGAGTTTGGAAATGGGTTAAAAAAAAAAGTGGGTGACATCACAGGAAGGCTGTGATTTGATTGGTTGTTGGGTATGTGCTCTTAGAGATTGGGCTAAAAGGTGAGCTTTTTCATATTTTTGTATATATCTCTATAAGAGGTAGTCTGTAAATATCTATTCTTAGGTCCAGTAAAGTATATATTTTAAAATAAATAACCCTTACATAGGCACTTACTTTGACACAGGGAAGAAGCTGATTGGTGAGTAACTGGTAAGTTATTCTACTTACCTTTAACTTTACAAACTATTTATTGTATGGCAGGGTAGCTCAGCCAAGTGGAATCTGCATCCTGTGGGGTATGGGAAGTCGTGTACGCACCATGTGCCCTAGACAAACACATCTGCAGGAAGTGTCACCAGCTGCAGAAGTTTGAGCTGTGAGTATTAGAACTGTAGTAGTGACTGAAGTCACTGTAGTGTATCCATGAGGCTGAGAACTACTTGGATTGCATGTTTAGGGAGGTGGTCACCTTGCAGGTTAGGAGCATGCAAGCAGAGAAGGAATGAGTGACCACCAGGCAGTCTAGAAAACCAGGCAGGTAGTGCAGGAGTCCTCTGAGTTGATCTCACTGGCTAACTGGTTTTCTATTTTGTATACAGGTGACAGCAATGGTTCCTCAAAGGAGTGTAGCAAGAGTCAAGTCCGTGGCACCACAGGTGCTTCAGCTGCACAGGAGGAAAGTAAAAAGAGTGGAAGAGCAATAGTGATAGGGAATTTATTAGTGAAGGGAACAGATGGGAGTGCCTCCGGCTGTTTCTGCAGGATGTTGTGTTGTCTCCCTAGTTACAGGGTCACAAGGAAGTCACCGAGCGGCTGCAGAACATTCTTCTGGGGGACGGCGGACAGCCAGGGGTCGTGGTGCACATGGGTACCAACAACATAGGCAGGAAGAGAGATTAGGCCCTGAAATCAAGGTTTAGGGAGTTAGGAAAGAAATTTAAAAACAGGACATCAAAAGCAGTAATCTCAGGATTACTCCCAGTCCCACATGCTAGTAAGTATAGGAATAGGAGGATTGGGCGAATGAACACATATTTGGAGAAATGCTGTAAGAGGGAGGACATTAGATTTCAGAAGCATTGGGACCAGTTGTGGTGCAGGTAGGAACTATGCAAGATGGACGGGTTGCACCTTGGCAGGACTGGGACTAGCATCCTTGAAGGGAGATTTGCTAGTGCTGTTGGGAAGGGTTTAAACTATATTGGCAGGGGGATGGGAACCTGAGAGGGAGCTCAGATTGAAGAGAAGCAAAACTGGCAACAGGAAGTAGAGAAGTAGTAAGTGAAATTGGAAGGCAAATGAAGCAAAGGCAAGTGTCAAAATTGGATCAAAAAACGGAATGATAAAAAGACAAAGTTAAGGGCACTCTATCTAAATGCACACAGCATTTGCAACAAGGTAGATGATTTGAAGGCACAAATAGAAGTAAACGGGTATGATTTAATTGGCATGATGGAGATATTGGTACAGGGTGACCAAGGCTGGGAACTCAATATTCAAGGATATTCAACATTTAAGAAGGATAGGCAAAAAGGACAAGGAGGTGGTGTTGCACTGTAAGTAAGGGATAAAATCAGTACATTAGCGAGAGAGGATTTTAGATCGAAAGATGAAGATGTAGAATCCATTTGTGTGGAGCTAAAAAGCAGTAAGGGGCAGCAAACATTGGTGGAAGTTGTTTATAGGCCACCCAACAGCAATGGTAATGTAGGGTGTAAATCAAGAAATTAGAGATGCATATAATGTGGGTAATACAGTTATCATGGGTGACTCCAATCTACATATAGGGGTAAACCTAATCAGCACTAATGCTGTGGAGACTGAATTCCTGGAGTGTGTATGAGATGGGTTCCTGGAGCAGCATGTTGAAGAACTAACTAGGGATTGGGCTATTTTAGATTTAGTTTTGTGTAATGAGAAAGGGCCAATTAATAACCCTATAAGGAGCCTTTAGGAAAAAGTGAGCATAATATGATAGAATTTTACATTAAGTTTGAAAGCGATATGTTTCATTCTGAAACCACTTTACCACTCACATTCCCACCTAGTTTTGTTTTGGCAACAAACATGGAAATATTACATTTGGTTCCCTCATCCAAATCATTGATATATATTGTGAATAGCTGAGGCTGAAGCACTGGTCCCTGCGGTACCCTACAAGTCACTGCCTGCCATTCTGAAAAAGATCCATTTATTCATATTCTGTTTCCTGCCTGTTAAGCAATTCTCAATCCATGCCAATATATTACCCCCAATCCCATGTGCTTTATTTCCGCACACTAACTTCTTAAGTGAGACTTTATCAAAAGCTTTCTGAAAATCCAAATACACTACATCCACTGGTTCTCCCTTATCTATTCTGCCAGTTACACCCTCAAAAAAAACTCCAGGACATTTGTCAAACATGATTTCCCTTTCATAAACCCATGCTGACTTAGAAAATGTCAACGGGATTAGTCAAAGTCAACATGGGTTTATGAAAAGGAAATCACGTTTGACAAACCTGTTGGAGTTTTTTGAGGATGTTATTTGTAGCACAGATAGAGGGGAACCAGTGGGTGTGGTGTATGTTGATTTCAGACGGCTTATGATAAGGTCTCACACAGAAGGTTGGTAAACAAATTTAGGGTTGGGGGCAATACACTAGTATGGATTGAGAATTAGGTTAACAGCGAGAAGGAATAAATGGTTATTGCCAAGGTGACTGACTATGACTATTGGGGTACTGACTATTGGGTACTGCAAGGATCAGTGCAGGCCACAGCTGTTCACAGTCTATATAAATTATTTGGATATGGGGACCAAATGTAACATTTCCAAATTTGCTGACACAAAACTAGGTGGGCATGTAATTTGTGAGGAGGATGCAAGTAGGGGATTTGGACAGACTAAGTTAATGGGTAAGATGGAACATGGCAGATGGAATATAATGTAGCTAAGTATGTGAAGTTACCCACTTTGGTAGAAAAAACAGAAATACAGAGTATTTCTTAAATGGTGAGAGGTTGGAAAGTGCTGATGTACAGAGGGACCTGGATGTCCTTGTTCATGAGTCACTAAAAGTTAGCAGGCAGGTGCAGCAAACAATTAGGAACATGAATATTATGTTGGCCTTCATCACAAGGGGATTTGAGTATGTGAGTAAAGGTGTCATGCTGCAATTGTATAGAGCCTTGGTTAGACCGCATCTGGAATATTGTGTACAGTTTTGCTCCCCTTATCTAAGGAAGGATGTACTTGTAATATGGGAAGTGCAATGAAAGTTCTTCAGGCTAATCTCTGGGATGGCAGGATTGTCCTATGAGGAGAGATTAAGGAGACTGGACCTGTATTCTCCAGAGCTACAAAAAATGAGATTTGATCCAATTGAAACTTACAAAATTCTTATAGGGTTTGACAGAGTAGATGTAGATAGCATGTTTCCCTTGGCTGGTGAGTCTAGAACCAGGGGACACTGGTTCAGAATAAAGGACAGGCCATTTATGACTGAGATGAGGAGGAATTTCTTCATTCAGAGGGTGGTGAATCTTTGGTATTCTCTACCCCAGAGGACTGTGGGAGCTCATTCATTGAGCATGTTCAAGACAGAAATCAATAGATTTCTGAATATTAATGACATCAAGGGATATGGGGATAGTAAGTAAAATTGGCGAGGAGGTGGATGATCAACCATGATCAGCTGAATGGTGGAGCAGGCTCGATGGGCCTAATGGCCTACTCCTGCTCCTATTTCCCATGTTCCTATTTAGAGCACCCCAAAATGTATTCTTAAGAACTTCCTGATACTTTGCAGATCAAGGACTTTGAAATACTTTGTACTATGACTGGTGGACAAATCATCAGTAATTTATTTAATGGGATAGTAAGAGGCATTCTCATCTCCTTTCCTAACCTGAATGAGGACCTCTAAGAAGATGAGAATTAACCTTATTATTTCAGCTAGACCTTAAGAGGGGTTCCATGAACCATCTGCAGAAAAGCAGTGTTTGCACACACTGAAAATCTAGTTTTCTCCAGCTATTGGGACATGGGGCAACATCCCTCCCACCCCCCCCATCTTGGGGGTGGAGGGAGAGGAAGTGTGGGAGCAGGCACGAGCGGTCGGGCTTCTGATTGGCGCCCCTGGTTGGGGGTGTGCTGCCATTTTATGTGGGCGGGCTAATTAAGGCCCGCCCAGTGTGACGTGCACCAGGATGCGCTATGTGCTCCCTGTGTGGGTGGGAAGGGGGGGATTCCCCCAGCCAGGAATACGCTCTTTCGCAAAAGAGCGCATAGATCTGCCTGAGGCAAGGTGCTGCCTCAGGGAGATTGGCTCCAATTTAAAACTTTGAATAAAAATTAGAAAAAAAAAGTTCCCTGCCATGTCCCCTCATGTGACACGGCTACATGAGTTGGAACATGTTCTTAACTTTTATTGTAAAATATTCTGCATTTTTTAAATCACTCATGAAACCTCATCCTGCCCGTGGATGAGGTTTCATGTTTTTTCAGAAGCCCGCCTGGGCTCCTGGCCTGTCCGCCAACCTTAAGGTTGGATGGGCAGGTCCATTTATGATTTTAATTCGTTTTTTAATGGTCTTAATAGGCCGTTGACAGGTCGGCGGGCACTGTGCACCCGCTGAACTGACAATCTAAATGACGCAGGGTGACGTCGGGACGCATGCTCAACGTCACCCTACGTCATTTTACGCATCGGCGAGTGGGCCCCGCTCCCCCCCTCCCCGCTCACCAATCGGAAGATGCTGGCTGTGGTCACTAAGATTAACCTTCATCTACGTGCACTGGGACACAGTCCTTTATACCGATAGAGAAGTGCATCAACCAAAATAATTGTTTTAATTCTCAAATATGTAGTCACCTGGGAATCAGTGTTCTTCAACTCTGCATGAAGTGGAACATTCATATGTTTTGTCCAATGAGGCAAATTATAAAAAATCAGTTTACTGCAATTGGAGATTTCAGTAGTAACACAAAAAAATTATTTACCCAATTTCTTTATAAAGAATTCTACTGCACAGGAAATGTTATTAAATAGAGGGCAACATGGAGCCTGGAGCATAATACACGACAGCAATAACACATCAAGGGTTTGAGATGACATATAATCATTGAGATATCTTACCATTTTATGACCTAGTGTCAGCTGTAACTCAGTTGGTAACACACCTGCCTCTTAATGATAAGATTCCGGGTTTAAATCTCACTCCAGGGCTTGAGCACAAGAATTAAGGCTGACACTCCAGTGCAGAAACCAAGGGAGCATGGCACTGTCAGAGGTACCATCTTCCGAATGAGATGCTAAACCGAGGCCCCATCCACCTGCTTGGGGATGTAAAAGATCCCATGATGCTATTTTGAAGGAAAGCAGGGGAGTTATCCCTGGTGTCCTGGCCAATATTTATCCCTCAGTTAACATCACAAAAAACAGATTATCTCGGCATTATTGCATTGCTGTTTGTGGGAGCTTGCTGAGTGCATTGTTTCCTGCATTAGAGCAGTGACTACACTTCAAAAGTACTTCTTGGCTGTAAAGTGTTTTGAGATATCCGGTGGTCATGAAAAGGGCTATACAAATACAAGCCTTTCTTTTTTCTTGGACCATACTGATAATTCAAAGTCATGTTTTTTACTATAACAATTCAAAATGTCAAAAAAAATGAAGCAACTTAAGTATCACAGTTAGTTGGAAATATAATGCTGAACAATTGAATTATTGAATCACTTTGAATTCAATGACACGGGCTTCAGAGTAGACTGTTATTGCTGGTTCACCATTTTTTAGGGGGGGGTGGGAAGGGGTACGGTCGAGCTATGTTGTTTGGGGTGGCTTGGTGGATGGTGATGGATCATTAGTTCTCTTTTATGCGTCATGCAATTAGGCCAAAAGTGATAGTAGCATTAATTTTAATGGTCAGTGCAAGGACCTGCCTGCACCTCTCATTCGTAATGATTGTGACTGCCACCTCTAATGTAAAAATTTTACTGACCTATAAAAATTACAAAAAACCTATTATTTATCTGAATAATTCTGATGCCATTTATTGTTTGCAAAAAAAAAGTCCAAACGCCAGTCAACGGGAGAATTAATGATTTCTTTAAACTGCAACAAAACTGCTTTAAGAAATTTGTGTTTCTCATTATTGATATGACTGATGTGTTGCACGCTCAACTGTGTAACATGATTTTTTTTTGGCATGATTTCTTTTTGTAACACCTTATCCTAGTGTAGTGTAGTCATGCTGCATATGTGCCAGATTATAAATTAGAAAAATAATTGATTGAAAAAATACACCGGTAAGTTGTGTCTTGCACTTTCCATGCCCACAGCTTTAAGCCCTGGTGAGATTGTCTCAGTTAAATGTATAACCGATGACTTTGGCTGCTCATAGGGATACCACCAGGTCTAGCTAGAAGAGTATGCAAGCTGCAGTTGGCTCTATCTTTGGAGGTGGTCATATCTGTCATTTGTGGAGAGTAACAGTGTATACGTTCCTGAAAAGAAAAGCAACCACTTAACAATTAAATGGGGATAGACTTTAAAAGAAGTCATTCTTTTTTGTCCATTGTTAACTCTGTACTAAAACCGAATCTAAGACACTAACCTTTTCTTTACTGGTGCTTGTAAAATTATTTACTGGAAATTCTAAAGCTTCTAAATTAGCTAAGGTCCATATATTCAAGGAAACATAAGAGTTTGTTATACAATTCTTTCATTTCAAGTCCTGGGGAGGTGGTTAAAAATGAAAGCCACTTGCTGTTTGGAGGTTCTTATAGGCTACCACCCCAGAGGTTCTGCCTCCCCATTTATGCAATAGAGAATGGTCAAGTGTGCAGATCTGCCCTGCCATGGTGAATGTATCTTCTGCCCCCAGAGGACACTAAAACTCCTAGAACTGCTATACATTATAAAAAGACAAATTCTCAGTGATATTGGATATGGTGCAAAGTGAACTGTGGTGCGGCAGTCAACGTATCCTGAATTGTTTTGAAATCTCAGATTTTGTATGCATGTTTAGCCATAGCAATTAAAACTTGCCATTTGTGTTGTACATATAAGAAATTGCCATATGTTAACTTTTTTTAGTTAGTGGGAAAGCAACTTTTTTCTGATGTTCCATGCCACAGTGCATTGGGCATGAATTAGTTAATTATCAGACTCTGAGGAGTGCTTTGTTAACATGAATGAAGTAATTAGTTTAGGTAAGGTTTCACATCATTTCAAAACATACATACATCATACCTGTCACCAAGTTGAGAATAGACTTTATATTTTTTTCCAAAGTGTATTTGATAATTTACTGTTGTTCCTCTGGCTTTTAATCGGCATAACAGAGTCTCCAGGGCCTTGGCTTTTAACAGGACCAGTTGTGCAGGCCAAAGCTTTTAGGGATTAGGGGAATAATAAAACTTCCTCAATTGGCTGTAGGAACACTGAACCTGTCTGGGAATTAAAAAGTTGGATCCTGTCCATCGCCTTTATTAATCACAGCTGCTGTTTGTTTACTTACGTTCTGCTGAAATAACTAATCACCTGGTGATCCGTTGATGAAAAATGATTTGTTTTAATCAAAATCTCATTCGAGGGTTAAGAAAACCTGAAAATGATCAATCACTTGGTTCTGTGTTGTCACTCAAGAATTTGGTGTGAAGGGAGTTTATGGAGCATTTCGAAATCCAAGTGCTGATTTCATCTTTCAAAATTAAGTCTGAAAATAAATGGTGCATATTAAACGCAGAGTTGATAAAGTGCCAGAAATACATTGACAAATCACTAAATTATGTGTTCATGTTGAAATATTTTCATACATTTCTCAGAGTAATTTTGCATCAAATCCAGGCTTAAAAATAAAGTCAAGTACCAGTCTAAAGGATTGCTTAGCTAGTACTTGTACAAGCTAACTCCAAAAACACATGCAAATTATTAAAAACAGTATTAAGCATATTTGGACGTTGTTCAAGCAATACATTTTCCCCAGCACATTAATCTTCACATAAATCTACCCAAGTCTGAGGAGAATTCTTATGTACCTGAAGCCAGAAGGTGCTTTTCCTTCAGTTCATGGCAGGAATTCTTGTAGTGCACCACTTTTAATTGAAGTACACATTTTTTTTTTTTGCCTTTGCACCTAATACTTCTGACTTTGATTCTGTTCCATGGCTGATTGATTTATTACCTCAGTCACAACTTCAAAAATCAGCATCATAAATTCCAGTTAATTTGGCACCTCTTCCAGAATGGCCACAATTCCCATGGCACCAGTTCTCCCCCATACGTGCTGTTTCTTTTCTTTATCCATGATCGCACAAAGACACGCGGACTTCAAATTTATTAGCTCCCAGTTCGTCTTTATTTCATTCTAATGTAGTAAACTCCTGTCATTTCATTTGAATGAGAACGACAGCCCAATATATGAATCAAAAACTTTACTCAAAGTGGCTATTTTGAAAGCCCAGTGCTGTTTATGTAACTGTCATCTCCTCATCAGTTCCTTCACTTGTTATGCCCATTTAATGGAAGTTCTTCTGTCCCTTCCAATCGCAATTCAAACTTCAATGATGTCATGACCTGAGTTTTGGACTCTTCACATCTTTTTAATGTTTGATTTGTACATTCTCTGTAAAATCTCTGATGTCTTAGCACAGGTGTCACAGCACAAAAATATTCATGGCTTATTGGCAAAAAAAAATACCAATATATATCACGCACCTCAGCTTTTCAATAGTGAGATATTTAACACTCCTGTACTCATAACTCTTCAATGGATTTCCCATTGGGTTTCAGGCCCTTAGATTGTGTTCTTTTGTCCCACTCTTTTCAATATAAAGTAGACATTGCATTAAATAAAGGGGGCAGGGACAGAAACTTTAATCAAAAGTATGTGATGCCGTGACCAACTTCCCAGTACAGTTGCCACCACTTCTGGCAGGTGTGTTGGTGCTTATGCAATTTTCCACTAATCGTAATAAACAATGATGCTAATTACCACTGCTGTGATCTCTGCACCTCAGCTGTTGCTGAAGTATGGATTGGTGTTGGCTGCAGCTTCCAATCAGTTGTGAGTTTCCTGCTTGAAATGGTTGTGTTATTAACCCATTATAAAAGGCACCATTGTACTTAATTTGTATTGGAATAGAAATGGTTAACGCTACTTGTCCAATGTAGGTGACTGCACGTAATAAGGAGGGTGGTATAAGTGTGTAGAACTGTATTTGATTGTCTGAATTTTGTGTACAGTTCTGGCCACCACATTACAGGACGGACATAATTGCTCTGGAGAGAGTACAGAGAAGATTTACAAGAATGTTGCCTGGGCTTGAAAATTGCAACAATGAGGAAAGATTGGATAGGCTGGGGTTGTTTTCCTTGGAACAGAGAAGGATGATGGGTGACCTGATTGAGGTGTACAAGATTATGAATGGGGCTAGAAGGAGTAGACAGGGATGCCCTGTTTCCTCTGGCAGAGGTCAATTGCCAGGCAGCACAAATATAAGCTGATTGGTAGAAGGATTAGAGGGGACATGAGGAAAAACCTCTTCACCCAGAGAGTGGTGGGTGTTTGGAATTCACTGCCTGGTTTGGTGGTGGAGGCAGAAACCCTCAACTCATTTAAAAGGCACCTGGATCTACACCTTAAGTGCTGTAACCTGCAAGGCCTTGGACCAGGTGCTGGAAAGTGGGATTAAAATGGGCAGCCAGTTTTTTAAAAAAAAATTTCTGTTTGGCCAGTGCAGGCATGATGGGCTGAATGGCCTCTTTCTGTGCTGTAATTTTTCTGTCGTTCTATGATAGGCGGGTCTGAGTCATGGTGAAGATAGCTCCCTGAAATGGTTCCAAGCAAGCTCAACTATGGCAAAATTGTCGTTGGATAATTTCAGATATTGGCTTTGCACATTTTGAAATCTCGGCAATGAAAGCATAAAGTTTAAGTTTCATTTGGGAGGGGCAGAGCTTCTAAGTAACCCTTTTCCTCACAACCTTGGAGACATGGGCAGAATCGTACCAGATTTGCACAAAATTTAATTTTACCCGCCAGCCGCAATAGCGGGTTTTCGCACTGTATCATCGCAGTCCTGCCTCATTTATTATGCAGCCATAGGAAACATGCTGTCTCGCTGGCGGGTGACCTCCAATTTGCCCACCATGCTGTTAGCTCACCGTTTTCTTGCTGCCCAGGACTGCTCCGGTGAAGACATGACCCCAAGAATCCAAGGGCAAAGTTTTTACCTCAGTGGGTGGGTGCGAACCCGACCCGCTCGAGCTTAAAATGACACACGTTGGCGTTGGGCGAGTGGCCCGACATCAACGCGCAGTCACGCGATATTTCGGTCAATAGTTGAGCAAGGGAATCGGCAGCATGCCCACTGACAATTAAAAGGCCTGTTAAGGCCATTAAAGTCTCAATCGACTTACATTTTTCGCTGCCCGTCCAACCTTACGGTTGGCAGCCAGGCAAAAAGACCAAGTGGCCTTTGTGCTTTTTAGGAAACCTCATCCACGGGCAGGAAGAGGTTTCCAAAAGCAAATAAAAATAAAATAAAAATGTTAAACATGTCCCTGCTCTTGTGACAGAATCACATGAGGAAACATGTTTTATAACATTTTTCAATTCTTCATTATTTGCGAGCGCGCATGCGCGAAGTTCGCACTCCCCCCCCACCTGCACAGGCAGCAATGAGCGCTGCCGCTCATATTTCAGGCTGGACGGGCCTTAATTGACCCGCCAGTGTGAAATCACCTTCTGGCCCCCGATCGCGGGCAGTGGTTGGCTTCTTCCCGACTGCCCCTGCTGAACCTGCCCAACTAGGTCTAAATTCTGCCCCAAGAAGAGTGCAGCCACCCCCACCCCCCCCCCCCCCATTTAGTGACACACCTCTGGGACGCCTTCTGGACACCATGGAGGCCTGCCGCAATGTCCTCTACTGCCCACTCTGGCCGCAGGAGGCCCATCAGTCTCTCTCATCACTGCGGCTTGGGAGGAAGTGGCAGGGGTGGTCAGTACCAATGGCTGCACACAAGAGGTCAGCTATCCAGTACAGAAAACGGTTAAATGATCTCATCCATGCCACCACGCTGAGGCAATCATCTTATCACTCTAAACTCTCGCAATCATAAGGATATCACGCATTCCCTGGCATCTCAAGGGACATCACCACTCACTCTCACACACAACCTCACATCTTCATCTGGCCTCACCTCCTCTGGAGACTGCCTCCTCAGCCCTCACCATCTTGAGGCCACTTGCACAGGTCAACATGTGCGTCCACACAGACCCTGGGATACCCCTCTTCTCCAGCACAGCCCTCGCCCTGCAGCCTCTTCCCTTGCCTGAGGCCACTTCTCCTCCTTCTCCAAGCAAGCCCTAGCCCTGCACCCATTGAAAAGCCACCCCTGCCTTACAGCTGGTCTGGTAGGTAGAGACCCGCCCTTAAGCCCGACTAAGAGTTATGTGGTGCTGCTTGCAAAGCTTGGTGCTGATGATTGCTAGTGCTGTCCAAAGCAAACAATCTCAAAGTCCTGAGCAAAGTGCAGCTAACCAGTTGCATGTCGCTTATGTACAGTTGTGAAACACAGCAGCATGCAATCACACCAGATGATTCAGCATGAGGGGATGATTGTAGCAAGTAGGGCTTATAATGAGATGCTAAAGTATTGAAATTGGGTTCCCAACATGCAGCGGCAGGAAACATGGCCTGCCATTGATGGGCAGAGTGGATGATCACAAACTGGTTTCACAACAGCATGAAACCGATTTTTGGCCATCTTGCCATATGTCATTTCACCCTCGCCCACCATGACACCCGATGCCAGCGGGGCTGGAAAATTCTGGTCATAGTTCTTCATAGCCTAAGACCTACTGCAACCACAGTACCAGGCATCAAGTGCTAGCCTATTATATTAGATCATGAAAAGGCCCCAAACCACTGTCCAACAAGGGGAAGAACATTCAACATCCAGCTTTATAGCAGCCAGCTATCACACTCGGATAGCTGCCACACATAGAGAAAACTTTTAGGAACACAGAATGTGAATTTGTACAGGCCCAGACCTTCTCCAGCTCCTAATTCGGCTGTCTCCAGTACCTTCCACCTGAATCAGTCCAATTCAGAACAATTATTGCCTGAGTTCCATGTTCATTCATAAATGAAACCCCACTTTCAAGAAGTATTCACTCTCGATTGCTAAAGAGGTTACTAAACCTGTGAGGATTGTTACAGGATATGGCAAAGTGATAGTGCATAGTTTTGTTACATGTGAAAACAAATGAATTATCTTTCTCAGGAGGGAAGAAGCAGCTGTGCTGATATACGATCATTAGTTTTTAAAGGATTGCTGCAGTGCAGATTCAGAAGTGCTGTTGGTGATAATTATCATGTCTCATTGCTGCGGTTGTATCACTAAACACCCATAGAGCAAAACACTTGGATTTTTTTGATTTGCTCCAGAGGTCTGATTATATTTTATAGGTATTTATTTGGCGAGCGTTACAAGTGTTGTAAGGCCCTGGCTGTCTTTTCCTCTGCTTGCTGTTCAATGTTTATCACTGGTGGTTAGTGGGATAACTTAGATTTAGATTGGTGAATCAGATGTCACTAATTGTCAAACGGCTTCATGACAGAGTGCTGACAGATTGCCAGGAGGATTTAAAGTGGAAGTGAGCTTTACTGAATTATAACTTGCCACTTAGTGCTACAGGAAGGATGTAGTGGTCTAACTGTTGATGGCTATCAGTTGTATTTGCTCCAGGCTGTTTCCAGCCAGCAGTTTGAACTGTGGGAGATCTGCCAGTTAGCTCAAGTGACATACAAGCTGTCGCTGGAGCTGAAATAGGCACCACAAGGAATAGACTTCCTTTGCATGGGCACCACCTCACCCTCAAGTGATCCCAAGCTCCCTCTTAGCCAAAGAGATTACTGGGCTGATGCCTGACTGGAGAGATGCCAACCCCATTGACCCCCTCACCATAGAGACCACATGCTATCAAAAGACCCTTGTCTTTTGCTCCTTCCACCTTCCATTGTGACCTGAACGCCTGGACTAGGAATGACCACCATGGCCTGCCAATTCTCAACCCATCCAAGTACCCACCCACAGCTTTGTAGAGCCATCAATTTGTGTACAGCTGCCATGAAGCTTGCAAGGTAATATATATTCTGTACTGTATTATTACGTTAGAACACACTTTTATACCACTCTTTGTTGCCCCCTGCCTCCAATAATGAGTGATTGGGAAAACTTTCCTTTAACAACATTTTGATTTATGTCATTATTTACTAGAATGCATTTGTCCTTTGAAAGTTGTTAATTCCTAGAGACAGAAACAATTGTCATATTTCTGTAATAAGTGCAAAACATGACGCCAGAAAAAAATAATGAAGTGTTAAAGGAAAAAAAGAAGCAACTTGCATTTCAAGACCTCTGGACATCCCAGAGCACTTTACAGTCATTAAATACTTTTGAAGTCTAGTCACTGTTGCAAGGTAGGGAAACAGGGTAGACAATTTGTGCACAGCAAGGTCCCATAAACAGCAATGTGATAATGACCAGATATTTTGTTTCAGTACTATAGTTGAGGGATACATATTGGCCAGGATGCTCAGGAGAACACCCTTGCTATACTTCAGTACAAATGTGAAATTCAGATTCCTAACTAATGCCTATTTCATTATCCTCTAACCAGCTGCCTTCCAAACTCATCGCATCCCTCAGTGGGTAAATCCTAGTCTCTGTTCCAGTGTGGAGCCAGTTAGACACCATGAGCCACTGCACATTCATTCTGCAGGCTGGAGAAAGAATTAATGGTATTTTGAAAGCTGAAAATATACGTCATCACTACAAAGTTTAATTTTTCCAAATTGGAGAACTTAGCTCCTCATAAATAATCATAGCAGCTCGTACAAACTTGATTACTGGGGAAAGATCCCTGTGACCTGCCACATCAACAAGCATTTATTGCTGCTGTGTCCGAGGTAGTGTATGTAACTTGGGGGTGCTTGTCATCATTCATGTACCAAGATTCTTAAACACATCTGGATTAATTTTTTCACTAGCATTACTCTTGCCAGTTATTCATAATGCCTTTTCATTGCTGCCTCATTCTGCAAAATGTTCATTAAAGTGACAACTTTCTTCTGGTTTAATCCATTGATAAGGAATGTTCTAAAAAAAAAATCAAGTCCAAAAAACTCCTTAATTGTTTCCAAATTATGTAATCCAGCCTGTTCAGGAAGATTTTAAGCACTTGTCAATGAAGCACAATACTTCTAGTGTCCTAGCCAACATTTAAAACTCAACCTGAAGCACTAAAACAGATCAATTTGTCTCTTTTCTCATTTGCTTTCCCATGATTTATTGTACACAAATTGCTTGCCTTGTTTACATCCAAAACAATTGTGACTACATTTGAAAAGTATTTAATTGGCTGTGAGAATCTGAGGACAGGAAAGATGTGGTACAAATGTATTCTTTCTTTGGTTGAAAGCATGGGAAATAGTCCCAAAACAATGTTTGCAAAAAACATTCAGAAACTTGATCCTGAATTCCAGTCAAAATGATGAGTCAATTTCTAATTTTAAATTAAGAAACAAAGGGAGAAGGCCAGGCTTCAAAGTGTAGAACATCACCCAAAGTTCAGAAGAGTAAATGAGAAAAAGAGGTAAGTCAGCAATGGATAAGTTGCAACCGAGAGGTTTTAAAATTTTGAAGGGTATTGGAAGGAGGAAGATTGATGAAGGTAGGACACACATAGTTTGAGGTTCTATCAAATAATGAGATGAGTTGGAGTAGGAGACAAGCATTTTACCTGCCAGCTGCAATGGCGGGTTTTCATGCTGTATCGTCCCCTTTCAGCCTCATTAATTATGCAGCCACAGTAAAGACAGCATCTCGCTGGCGGGCGGCCTCTGATTTGTCCGCCATGCTGTTACCTCACCACTTCCTCATGCCAGGCGCCCTATTTAAACTGCAGTCGTGTGCACAATTCTCAATGCTTGTAGCCCAGGACTGCTCCAGTGAAGACATGGCCCCAAAAGCCAAGAACAGTACAGCCCCCAATTCAGTGACCCACCCCTGGGATGCCTTCTGGATGCTGTGGAGGCCCACCACAGTGTCCTGTGCCCCCACTCTGGCTGCAGGAGGCTCATCAGTCTCACCACTCCAGCTTGGGAGGCGGCAGCAGAGGTGGTCAGGGCCTCGCTGCATACAAGAGGTCAGCCATCCAGTGTGGAAAAAGGATGAATGAGCTCAGCTGCCACCAGGTTAAGTAACCATCTAATCACTCTAAACTCTTTTACTCACAAGCTCATCGCACCTTCACTAGCATCTCACTCACTGCCAGCTCAAAGTACATCACCACTCACTCTCTTACACACACCCTCACATCTCCATCTGGCCTCATCTCCTCTGGAGGCTGCCTCCTCAGCCCTCACCACCTTGAGGCCACTTGCACAGATCAACATGTGCCTCTGCACACATCCTGGGATATCCCCTTCCCCAGTACAGCCCTTGCCCCTTGCCCTGCAGCCTCTTCCCTTACCTGAGGCCACTTCTCCCCTTCCCCAAGTAAGCCCTAGCCCTGCAGCAATTGAAAAACCAAACGCACCTTACGGCTGATCTGATCGGTAGAGACCTGTCCGTGAGCCCCCCTAAAAGTGATGTGGTGCTACCTGCGAAGCCTGGAGCTGATGATCGTGAGTGCTGTCAGAAGCAAAGTAGGCAAACAAACCTCGAATTTCCGAGTGAAGGGCAGCTTACCTGGTGCACATCACTTATGTACAGTTGAGAAGTACATCAGCGTGCAATCACACCGATGTGCCCAGATGATCCAGTGTGGGGAGGATGATTCTGACGAGCAGGGCTTATGATGAGATGCTGAAGTATTGAAATGAGGTTCCCAATTTGCGGTGGTGGGAAACGGGATCCGCCATTGATGGGTAGAGCAGGCGTTCGCAAAGTGGTTTCACAATGGTGTAAAACTGATTTTTGGCTAGAAGCCTTATTGTCCGCACACGCCTGCCATGACGCCCACCACCAACGAGACCAGACGATTCTGCCCATAGTTTCAACACAGTGAGGATATGGAAGGGAGGAAAGAGCATGTTGGATGGCATCTTTGGAAATGAGAAGGAACAAGTGAGGAAAGTTCACAGGACCACTAACTATAGTAGTTATCTAAGATGGTGTCGAGTAAGAAAGGTTGCATGAGATTGACTGGAGCCAAGAGAAAATTAATCAGTGAGTTTAAGCAGCTGTGCACATTACACAGCTGCCCATTGGTATATGTTTTGGTGGGTCCTCTGTTGAGCAGTATTATGTTGGTCAGCACTACAGAGACAGAGTCCACTGGGTGTTGGCATTGCTAACTTCTGGGTCTTACTGCACAGTTATGTGCGACAGGTTTAAAATTGTTTATGAAGTATGACAAGGCATGGGATGACATCAAACACAATGAGTGTTATTTATGTCATTTAAAAGCACCAGTTAGAAAAAGTTGACGTGCTATATTTTTTAAAAGTCCTGAAAATTGTACCAAAATTTTGAACCATATTACCATTCTGATCCCACCATGTTTGAACAGTTCAACCACCCATGTCCCAGTCTCACTGTTGTGTTGGTTTATCAGATGTAGTTTTCCAATTGTGTCCTGGGAGACCAATGGACCAGTGATTTTTCTCTTCATGCGTCCAGTTGGTGAGTGTGACTAACTTTGCCCGAAGAGTTTCCCATCTCCCCCACCACCACAACCCCCCCTCCTTCCCATGTTGTACAGAAGCCAGCTTTAATTTGAACTTGCTGGCATTCTATTTCCACTTAGTACAATGAAATATTCTGGAACTTTCCAGATGATTATAATTAACTGAGAGTGGAAGACATATGCTTATTTTTCTTTCCCAGCAATTCTTTTTCTGAGATAAATGGGGTTGGTTGGCAATACATTTTGTTGGCTCACTTGCATGCTACTTCAGACACCTTCCCCATGAGTATCAGATAATCAAGTCTGATTTCAGCCTTGTGGAATGGAGAGGTGTCAGATAGAACAGAGGCACTTTTCTTTGGTATAAGAAACAATGCCACACACTACCCAGTACTCAAGTCGTCAGGTGCTGGCAGAAAGCTGGGAGCAGATCATCTTCCCATCCATTATGAAATGGTGAGTGTCATAGCAGCATCTAAAGACCTTACAAAATAGCTGGCAAAATATATCCATGTTTAGTTTTTTTTTGTTTTCCCAGCAAAGAGATATGGCTTGTGGAGATTATTTAACCCCTGAGATGTGATGCTGCCTCTTTTCTCAGCTGCTTCTTGCTCTATTCAAAAGATAACTAAATTTGGAAGGAAGAGCCTCCAGGAGGCTTAGTGGCAGAGAGCTGCTGTACCAACATCCCGTGCCGCAAATTTGAACTCATGGCTCCTTATAGCAAAGTCTCTGTTGAGCAGGCTTGGAGGGTAACCAAGGTTATAGTCGTTCAGGTTTCATTTTCTAATATTGAATCTCTTTCAAAAATAAAATATGTAATTTCTCTCCCTCATCCATTTCTACTGTCATAAAATAATGAGAAACAATGCATTTTCAATGACCTAATCACAAGCTCGCAATTTAAAATTACTCGTTAGTGAGATTTAGCTGAGAGAGGCCTTGGCAACAGAGTGAAAAATGAGAATGGTTCTAATCTGGAAGGGCATGTTTATAAAGGCTGGATTAAATGCCACCATTTTGGACAAAAAAAAACAGCTGTGGTCACATCTCAGACAAAAATTTAGGGGAAATAGCTTTGTCATCAAGACCAAAACACAACCAGGTCTTTGGCTGAGCTTTCATTAACTTGACAGAATAACCCTGCATTGTCCTATCAGTGACACAAAAGAGAAATAACACGATTTGGAAAGAAAACTGGTGACCGAGCCACAGGAACTTTGGTGTTAATATTTGGAGTAGAATTGGAATGAGTGTTGGTGGATGGCCATCTGATATACAAGTGATAGACCCCCTTGAACCTAGTCAGCTTATGATGTTGCTTATTCTTCTTGAGGTCATTTGTGGAACATTTTGTGCTTGCCAAGGTAAGGATGTTCCCTTCCACATGAACATTAAGATGGATTTGCCCTGGTGTGGTGAAGATGGAAGCTGCATTGTCTATCAATGTGCTTGAACCTTAACCTAAGAAAGAAAAGGGCAGTCTGCATTTTTCTAGTATTATTACAGCACCACAAACGCCTGCCAATATCTCACACCTTGACTTACTGTTCAGCAGGTAGTGATTGTTATGTAGGCAGAATGAATGCCTCCGACAGGACCAGTGTAACATTCCTAATCTAATTTTTGTGGCATCCTGTTACTTTTGTGAAAACCTCGACTGCTTAATCTAATTTCTTTAGTAGAACTTTCATTTTGTCAATCAAAGCAAAATTCAAACCCAGGTGTGACCATTGGAAATACAGCATTGACCTGGACAGAGATGGTTGAGTAAAATCCAAACTTTGATTTTCCTTACATGAGATGTATCAACATTCCATTTCTCTTTCCGTTCTAGATTGAGGAGGATACCTGGCAGAAGTACTACCTAGAAGGAGTAGCAAATGAGATGTACACAGAGTATCTGTCCAGTGCCTTCATAGGCTTGTCATTTCCTGCAGTTTGTGAGTAAGTAAATAAGAGCATTTTTGACGATTATCTCTAACACTTGCTTTAAGCTCATTAGTAAGCCCTGACTAACCCCTCTAAATGCAGTGACTGACAGAACACCCTTATCAACTTTTTCAGTTGTACAAAGTATTTGATCCAAAAATTCCTGTGCACACCTTGGATTTTTTCCCAAGCCTCATTTACATGAGCAGCACTTGTGTCCCTGTGTATACCCTACAGTCTCAACATTGACCACCAGCCGTAACCATTACTTTAGCCTTTTTACTCCTGGCTGTTGGAGCTGGCAGTTTCAGTATCTCTTCTTCCTACCTGCCTTCATACACTTGCTTATGGCTCTCATCTTCAACTCTGGATTTATACCTTCTCCCACTCAACATCTGCTGGCTATGCATCACCCTGGAAAGGGGTTTAAGATGCCTCCTTGCATGTAGAGCACAATAAAAATTTAAGCTGCTGTTGTCTGATTCAAGACAGACCCTTACGTCTGCACAGCTCCACATTTTCCTGTTAATTAAATGTGAAGTGTAGAAATTTTGATCTCCAGATTTGCCCTAACTTGAAGTTTGGATTGGACATGTCAGGACAAATTCAGAAGTAGAGACAGTGCTATAGAATCACTCAGTACTCTAGTGACAAGGTTATGTGCTCATTTAATGTAGAACTGGGTAGATGAGCAAAAATGAACAATATGGAGACCAGATGGTTCAGTAAGTGGAGCATTATCCTTCACCACTAAGACCCAAATTTAAGACTAGCTCAGACAAATGGATTAAAATCTTCTCTGTCTGCTGGCTGGGAGAGGTGAATGTGAATTGAGTTTAGACTATATCAGCCCAGTTTTAACTGTACACAGAACTATGCTCTCCAATATCTATTTTTTTTTTATTCATTCATTCATGGGATGTGGGCTTCGCCGGCTAGGCCAGCATTTATTGCCCATCCCTAGTTGCCATTAGGAAAGTGGTGGTGAGCTGCCTTCTTGAAATTGGCAGTCTTACCCCAAAGTTGTGAGAATGCCTTATGTGTGTAATAAAGATGTCACACTATTCTGAGAATGGGGCTAAGGCATATTGCTGGTGTGATTTAGAGCTCTGAATCTCACCAAGCTCTATTTGACCCAGAATGTCTAAAGTGAGAACATTATTCTTGATTCTTGGATTCATTGTCCTGTTAAGAACAAACAGAATTGATCACAATGATTAGGTTAAAGAGAGACAGAGGGCAATATTTTTATGTCAGGCAGACCTGTTTCCTGGTTGCACTACTAGACAACTTTCAAGTTCCATATCAGACCCTCTTAGCTTCATTTCAATCCTTATCCAAAGACTTTGCCTCCTCCCCCCCCCCCCCCCCCCACCCGCCCCCACCACCACCACCACCACCACCACCACCACCACCAACCCCCACCCACCCACCCACCCAATTCATCATTTCTCAGTGCTGCTTCCATCACTTTCTTCCGCTTGGTGTTGGGTCCTGTCATTCTCTGTTCCTTACCCAGTAAAGCTCCTACTCCTTCTCCTCTTACCACTCTGTGTCACTTCTATGGCCAGGATTTTATGGCCCCACCACACTGTGTCTCCCCCGGCGGATGTGGCAAGCCATTTAAATCTCCATTCCGTTCGGCGGGACTGTAATATCCCGCTGGACAGGAGGGACCGTAAAATCCTGCCCCATGTCTACCTCCTTTTGCTATTATCTCTCTGCTCAATGTCAGTTCCACTGCTCATCAGCCCCCTTCCCTCCCCACCTTTGCTGTTCTCTCTCCTGCCTAGTACTGTTCTGACTACTTTCTCCTCTCTGGCAATTACTGCTCCGTATCCATTAGTACATATAATTAAAAGTCCTGTGAATAACAGTCACACATTAAATGTGACAGCCTATACATTTAATCTGAGAATGAGCTATTTGCAAGATGCAAAAAAATTATCCATCACACTTTCCTGCTTGGTTCCAATAACTACTATCTGTCAAGTTAACTACACTGATTCACTCAAAAATGTTGAAGTAATCCTTCATAAAACAGCAGTGAAAAACCATTTATAAGGAGAACACAGCAGTACTGAGAATTTCTACATATCCCAGTTACTCACAGAAAGGGTAATGTTCTAAAATAGGAGGTAGTTTGTATCCTCCACATTGTGGTTTAGTAGCATGGTATGTTGGTATACTGATATGCTACTCACATTGTTAAGTATAGGTCTCATTATGCTTTGTATGATGTGCCTAATCTGAACTGGGTTGCAAAGCATGTAAGGTTGAGTCAACCTCCTTCGGGCATCTCCTAGTAACTGCCAAATGTTACTGGAAGAAAAATGTACAGCTATCTTCTTGACCTCCTCAAAAATAGCATGGAGCATCAACTTGTCACCTAATATAAGGTATTATTTTTCTATTTGGAAAGGTTAATGAAATTTAATGTTGAAACAGGAATGCAAGAAACCCCATTCAACCTGCTGTGGAGAGTTAAGAAGCACAATTAAAATAAATCTGGGTTCCAAAGCAGACAGCTGTGTATAGTGCCTAGTATAAATAGACAAATTGATGATGATTCTTCCAAATATGTCATCAGAAGTGATGGGTAGGTATTTCAGTGATGTCCAAGGCATGCCTTAGGTCAGGGCAAAGATGACCATGAATGTGAAGAAGGAATCAAATTCAATTGAGCTCAACAAATGGAATTGGATTGGGCTTCCCAATGTAAGTAGAGTCTATGAAAGCAGTTAATGTCTTAGTATGGTAATTACGGTTCAGATTTTGGATTTCCCCTCGGGAGAAGCAGATTACTTTATTACAAGAGTCATGTTCATATACCAAACAACAGTCGCCTTGTCATGGTAATGGCTGCTTGGAAAACTCGCATCATCTGTTCTCATGGGGTTAATGAGATTTAAACAAGGAGGGGTTGTTATTGTCGACTAATGATGCAGTGCCACGAGGAAGTGATGATCAATGAATGCAGATGTTCTAATGAGATTTAGGAATCGCCTAAAAATCTTCACTTGACACATAGGTTTTGCCTAGAGACTCAATTATCCTGTTTTCTAGTTTAAATTAAAGAGACCTCATTATTCACGTTCTCATGTCCTTGCTAGTGTTAGATGGATAATGCTATCCAATTCTCTTTAATTAAGCCCTATGATAATCAATATGTCCCCCTGTATATTGTTGCACAAATTAATCCATGTTAACATTACTGTAAATACAGCTGTTTTACAGAATCACGTTAGGAAAGACCAAGATATCATTAAACAGATGAAAAGTTCTAAAATATAAGTACTGGAGCTGATTATTTTCAAATCATTGGGTGAAGAATCATTGAGAATGTACGATGTGGATTCTGTGCCGGACATTCTGAAATATTTGGTTGGATAACTTGCTTTAAAACTGTAGGACCGCTTGGAGTTATTTCCAGATTCTTTTACTGTAAAACTTAATGGCCTGGATTTTGCAGTTGTAATGAGGGTGAAACTACAGCGTTCACCGTAATTACAACTGTGAAATTGACATCTTGCACCCAAACATGCGTAGTTAAATGCGGAACTCCAGAAGCTGCAGTCAGTGATTCCCTGCTTCTCATCAGGGAGTGCTGTTGCTAAGTTCCAGCATACATACGAACAAACGAATTAGGAGCAGGAGTAGGCCGCCCGGTCCCTTGAGCCTGCTCTGCCATTCAATAAGATCGTGGCTGATCTGATTGTAACCTCAACCCCACATTCCTGCCAACCCCCAATAATCTTTCACCACCTCGTTAACCAAGAATCTATGTAGCTCTGTCTTAAAAATATTCAAAGACTCTGCTTCCACCGTCTTTTGAGGAAGAGAATTCCAAAGACACTCAACCCTCTGAGAGAAACAATTTCTCCTCATCTCTGCCTTAAATCAGCGACTTTTATTTTTAAACAGTGACCCCAAGTTCTAGATTTTCCCACAAGAGGAAACATCCTCTCCACATCCACCCAGTCAAGACCCCTCAGGGCCATAAAGACTTCAGTCAAGTTGCCTCTTACTCTTCTAAACTCCAGGAGATACGAGCCTAACCTGTCCAACCTTTCCTTTCCTCATAAGACAACCCACCCATTCCTGGTATTAGTCTAGTAAACCTCCTCCGAACTGCTTCTAACGTACTTGCATCTTTTCTTAAATAAGGAGACCAGCACTGTACACAATACAGATGTAGTCTCACCAGTGCCCAGTACAACTGAAGCATAACCTCCCTACTCTTGTAATCAATTCCCCTCACAATAATGATAACATTCTATTAGCTTCCTAATTACTTGCTGTACCTGCATTCTAGCCTTTTGTGATTCATACACTAGGACACCCAGATATCCCTCTAAATCTCTGAGCTCTGCAATCTCTCTCCATTTAAATAATAAGCTTCTTTTTTATTCTTCTGCCAAAATGAACAATTTCACATTTGCCCTCATTATACTCTATTTGCCAGATCTTTGCCCACTCACTTAACCAATCTATGTCACTTTGTAACCTGTTTATGTCCTCTTCACAATTTACTTTCCTACCTATCTTTATGTCATCAGCAAATTTAGCAACCATTCCTTCAGCCAAGTCTTTTATATAAATTGTGAAAAGTTGAGGTCCCAGCGCTGATCCCTATGGCATATCACTTGTCATATCCTGCCAACCAGAAAAAGATCCATTTATCCCAACTCCCTGCTTCCTGTTAGCTGGCCAATCTTCTGTCTATGCCAATATGTCATCCCCATACCAGGCAGATGAAAATCCTTTGAAATTCCTTGAATTGATATAAGCTTCCACTTTTACACTTGGTCTCACTGTAAAAATCCTTGATAAGTAATGTCTTGTTCGGTGAGGTGCAGCTAGGTTTTTAACGGTGTACTGAATTCATAATTGCTAATGAACAATCTCACTGACTGAGAAAACTAATTTTATATTTGTGGACTATCAAATGTCTCCATTATGACAAAAATTCCATAGGTTTAGAATAACTTTTAAAGTTTTTTTTATGATATTTAAGTTTCTACTGTAACCCCATTTATATGTCCCAATCTTTATTTTGCTGTCTGTAAGATGATAAAAATGTGAAGGATAAGCAGTGCTTTTAACTTCCTGATTTTGCTGCCTGGGAGAATTCTTCAATGGCTGCTTAACTCACTTGATGACATCACTAAGGCAAAATTTTCCAGCCCCAACTAATGTATATGAAGGCTGAGGGCTGTTGGGAGTTCCGTCTACCCTCCAGATGTACCCTATATTATGGTGTCAGCCAGCCTGCCCATCCTTAGGTTTATTAAGGCCCTTAAGTTGCCAATTAAAGGCCACTTGAGGTCCTGTTTCCGCCTCCACGACCATTATATGGTGGACGGGATAAGCGAAAGATAAGTGGACTGTCCGCTACTTTCCCAACTCGGAGTAAATGGCAAGAAGGAAGAGGGGATTCCTCCTCTGAGGGGGTACTCTGTACCCATTGAGGGAAATCTCCCCAAAACAGTACCTCACCCCTTTGGGCCTCCCCCCACCGATCTCTCGAACCCAACTCCGCCTCGCAAGGGTCCCCGATTCTTGCCTGACCAAAAGGCTATCCATGATCTTCTTCGCAGGATTCCCTTGTAGTTCCTGCAGTGGCCACTCTGGTTGGCTGGCAGCTCTCGAGGGTGGGCCTTCCTGTCTCTGAGGGGGTGGAATCTGGTTAAGACTGCCCCCAGTGTATTATAGCAGCGGGACAGCGCTTTTTAAAGTCATTGAGCTGCCAACTGACTTTTCTACCAGGTGGGCAAGCAATACGCCCTCATGTAAACTACACTCCCATGTAAAATACATCCCTCTGTAAAATTCACCCCACTGTTGCTGGGTGCAAACTGATTTTGGAATATAAGTAACATTGAGAAAGAGGAAATCCGTGCCATAGTAATCACTAGATCTTTGTGGGGAGCTTTCTTCAAGGTCAGCGATGAGCAGTGTGCTTTGCTTCTGACTGCGGATCTGGCTTATTGTGTTTGGTTGTTGCGAGTAGTGAGAATTTTATTCCATATTGTTATCTACTAGCAATAAATTGACATTTAGTATTGCTCAAAAAAGAGACATGTCTAAGTTTTTCATCTTGCACTCATCGGGACACTTGCAAGCATATGAATATAAGGGGAAACAACAATTTATATTTGTATTAAACCCAATGTTTTCCCCTTATATTGGTATTCTTATGAAGTATCCTGATGAGTGCAAAAGTAAAAGCTTGTACATGTCTCCTTTTCAGCAATACTCAAGTTTTATAGTACCAAACGACAAACTGACATTTATTAATATTACCTGATCTAAAAATACTAAGTTATGAGTACAAGTGCATACATTTGATTTATAAGGTTTAGAAGGTTAAGGAGTTATCTAATTGAGGTGTTTAAAATGACAAAAGGAGTCAATGGTGTAGATAGAAGATATTTTTTCGGGTAGGGGATTTCCGTAACACGGAGGCACAATCTTAAAAGCAGAGAGGTCATACAAGGGTGAAATCAGAATGCACTTTTTCACACAAAGAGTAGTGGAAATATGGAAAATTCTCTTACAAAATGTTGTTGATGTTTGGTCAATTGAAATCTTCAATACTGAGATTGACAGATTTTTATTTGGTAAGGGTATGAAAGGATACGTGTCAAAGCAAGGTAAATGGCATTGAGATACTGATCAGCCATGATATAATTAATGCCGGAACAAGCTTGAGGACCTGAATGGCTTGCTCTTGTTCCTATGTACCTTAATACTGTGGCCATGTTTAAAGGCTTTAAGACAGTCAATGACTGTTAAAATTTCAGAATGATTAATAATTATGATCGACTTCCAATTTAAGTTGATGATTAGTTGTCCATTGAGCTTTATTTCAATTTCCATTTAGTCCAGTTTATACCACACAAAATAAATCCTTGTGTGGGTTCAGCTGTAAGCATTATATTAGTGACAAAAGTATTATAAATTTAATTTTACACTGATTTTTCTTCATACTTGGGTTCAATATTTATTGCTTAATTAATAATGATTGTACAACTAATAAAAATTGATTTTCAGACTTTTTTCTAAGTAAATGTACTATAATTAGGAGAGCAAAGTGATGGATGATAGGACCAGAGCTGGAAATATTTTCTTACTTGAGACTTCATGTGTGTTAATTTACAAGTAAGTTGATGTACACAATCAGAAATTATATGGATGATCCTCTTATATTTTGATTCATTCTCTATCAAGAAGATAGTTGCGGTTTACTGGGCATAGAGTTAATACAAATGCACTTACGACAGACTGCTTTGTGAACATGATTTGCAATTGTCTGGATTAAGAAGAAATCAAATTAAACTGTTATTGCAGGGTGTAACATTAAGTATAATTCTGGATTTCTGGTATGCCCTGGTTTGGACATGATAGTCAAATAATGCAGCTTGGCCCTGAGGTAGATTCTCTAGACTCTCCAATCATTGATACTGACAAGATCTACTTTATGTGGCTCTGGGATAAAATCACATTTTAAGCTGGATTGATCTGTACCAAGACCAGTTACAACGGAGAGTTGAATAATGTGGCAGAGCTTCTTTCACTTGACACGTGTGTATTTCCTTCAGGGGCCTGTTTTCAGAAAAGCTTTCCCCACATTACTAAGGAAAATTTGGAGAAAACATTTTGGAGATTTGACAGCAGAAAGGCTTTGTAGTTCCTGAATATGCCACACTCTCCTTCCTGATCCACGTCCCCCTCCCATCCATGACATCAGCCATCCTCTACCAACTCCAGGGAGAGTAGAAGAATAATCTGAGCATCCTCATGTTACAATCCTGTTGTCCAGTGAGTCAGGAAGCTTCTCAAGATTGTTCTTTTTTGATCATACTCTTCCAACTATTTTTACAACTCCATGCGAAATTTGTCTAAGCTCAGAATGATTCCCTCATGTCGAGAATATGATCTACTGACAGAGAATATACTTTATTTGTGAAATGGTTTACCTGCTAGAGATGTAACCATGTGAGGTGACTGGTTCTTTGCCTTCCATATGCAGGCTGTGTTTTGTAAAGCTGAAGCTGTTACTGTTAGCCATAGAATACAAATCGGATACAAGGGAAAGCAGGTGAGTACCACAGCCTTTCTTGTGAATTGTGAGTATTAATTGCATCACAAGTCTTCCTAATCGACCAAACTGTCAAGAGAATACTAAATGTTGACAAAGACATTCAGTTGTTCCTACAAACTCAGCATCTTCCAACTCCATTTCACATTGGCAGTTTAAATCTGATTAAAAGCCAGTTAATATCTTTTATTCCTTTGCCATGTTGGTTGCAGAGTCAACGGTGGAGTTGAAGAAAGACTAAAAAGAAGCTGTACAATTGAAATAATTACTGTGATCTATAGCTCTGCTGGTGTGTCTCCTTAACTCACTGAGGGATTGGTTCTTCCCACTTGTGCTCATGGGCACTGCAAGGAACGTTAACTAAAAGGACATCAAATATCTAAATATTTCTTCAAAAGTCAGTGAATGTCAAATTTGTTGGCTGTATCAATATCGTCCGACATGGTTCACTTGTTACCCCATCTGATTTAGTGCAACACATGTATGAACTGATACATAACAGGCAGATATTAAATCATATCATTATTTTTACAAAAGTATATCACAACTAGTCTTTTTCCACCTTTTGAAAGCCTGACAAATGTGCCTTAAAAACCTGAAGTAGATAAAGAAGTCACACCAACTGTGTCACTGGCTCGCCAATGACGGATTCTGCTTATTTTATATTATTGAAAGAAATAAACCGTTGCAGGAACTAATAACTTACAAAGAACTGAGAATGGGTCAGAGCTCCAGTGGTGATTAGGAACTGCCTACCACTGATTTGCATTAGGGGAACAAGGAATATTAAAAGGCTGACGGTAGTATCCTTTTAGATTTGCAACCAATATAAAATGTAGTTCCATGGCGGTGCTGATCCCAGTTATTTCCAGTGAGAATATCATGACCTTTCTGACAGTACACTGTTAGTAAAACATGTCTTTCAATAAAATTATCATAACAGAGCTGAGAAAGGTTAATTCTTTAAAGTTAATTGTTAACATTCTTCAAATTTACCACAATTTTTATCAGAAGTGCCCCTACATTTCAAAGTTACTTCCTACAGATACTTATTTAGTCCCTGCTGGCACTTTGATTGATGGTAAAGTGCTGTCCAGGCATTATTGATATCTTTGAAGGTTATGTGATGCACGATCAGAAAGTTCTTGCTCTTTAGTCAGTATTGGAATGGGCTAATTGCCATTGACCATAGGCAGCAGTTAAGTGCTTTGTGAGCATAACCCAGCCCATCCAGTGCCAGTTTACACCATTCAAAGTCAGTTCAGGCATATTTCCACGTAACATTAGATTTGAAATGGAAACAAGGTGAATGCATTTCAGATATAGTTGTCGTTAAATGTGAAAGGGATAAATGATGCTGATTTAAACTCATTAACACAGTAGAAGCCACTTAATGGAAGCCTCATGTTAAGCAAACTGTTCTTTAATCCACTTATTTGCATTAAGCAAACATTATTGATTCAATGCTAATCCCAATTAGCAGTAATATACACTGTAAATTCTCTAGAACTAAGATTACATATCCATTCACAGCTGCGGATATGAATTAGGTACTAAATTGAAGACAATCATTCCAATAGCTCCTTCAAATTGGATATATTGCCTGCGCAGTAACTGATTATGTAAAACTGATTGAAATAATCAGGCTAGCTGTATGTTACTAGTTTAAAAACTACCTAAAGTGTGCTAAACTATACCAAAGCAAACACATGACTAGATCTGGCCAGTCCATTCAGTATTGTCTTCTCAGCTAAGGACGAACTCCTGCTCCCAAGGCATCAGGTCTTCAGAGGCAGTAGATGAGGTCAAATTAGCGTCTCATGTTCATGTTAGATCCAATTCTCTGCAAACAGGGTCATAATAGGGTCTGTACTGTACAGTTCTTAAACTGTTCATTGAACTGACAGAATATGAATGCACTTAACACTGCCAGTAATGAAAGGTTCACAATGCACAAGTGAACGCAACCTTTATTATTAAAAGATAATCTCAAAGATATCCAATTGAAGAACTTTATAACTTTCTAGGATAGCATTGTTTGGCATTTGTACTGGTAACTGATCTTAATTTCATTTAAATGTGATATTAACCTTCAATATTGCACACATCAGACACCAGTAAGACATAATGAACTACTCACATGAAGAACTATGTATCAACCAATACTAATTAGCAAGTCTAATAAGCCTTTCACTGTCATTATGTGTCCAATGTTATATGCCAGCCTAATGTAAAATACATTTTCTGTCCACTCTCTTCCATTAAAAATATGATTGATTACATTCCATGTTACAGAAACTTTTGTTAAGCCTAAATTTGGAGTAATCGGGTAACAAGTGCATCTTAAGGCACTTTATTTAAGAAAATGTTGGGGAAGCACAGCAGCTCAATCAGCTAAAAGAGGCAAGGTACGTTAATGTTCAGTTGGGATCCTTCATTTCAGCCAAGCAGTTTTAGTGAGAAACATCCCACCAGATGCTGATCAAGCTGCTGTGTGTTTCCAGAATCGTCTGTTTTTAATTCATTAGTTATTTTTCCTGAAAGTTTATGGAGGAAAATAATAGTACTCATTTAATTTGAGAGCACATAGGGAACATTTAAAACACAACAATTATTCATCTTTATGTTGTGTTGAAGTGATGAACAAATGGGAGGAAGGAAGATGGGGAAGCCCAATTAGCTCTTTGAAGGCAAGATTTATTAAAACTCTCAATTATCATGAACACTGATAGGCCAAACACATCTTATGGTGAAATACATAAATGCTGCAAAGTAGCCTAGTGAATGTCCAAGAGTAGTGTCCTAATTCTGTTGGCGTATACAGGTTCATTTTCATAATTGTTTCACACCACAGAGAAAATAGAACAAAGTTCAACTTTGTATTCTTGTTACTAAGATTCCTTTTTGCATTTTCTTGTGTTTTGCCACATTCGTGTTTTTGAAGAAACAAAACTATTTTGTTTGTTTTATGTTTGCCAAGTTGGAATGTTTCCTTTTGTTTTTGTTGCGAGCTGTTTGTTCCTACCATGGCGTTTGATTGAAATGTTTTCTTGTTGTTTACAGAGGTGCCAAGTGGTAAAGCTCTCTTCATTTACTTCCCAGCCAATCTCAACTTTCCCTTCAATTCTTTACATCTTCCAGCTTTGGAACTCATTTCCTCAAGTGCTCATTCTTTTACTCTCACCAAGTCAGCAGGATAATACTAAAAACACATCAAATAGAATAACATTTTAGTCAATATATGACATTTACAGTATTTTTTTTAAAAAAACTTCTTGTCCTTACACTAATTTCTTTGGGAAAAGTGATACTTACATATATTTTTCTAGATGCTCCTTCATTCTTTGCTGTCTCACAGATTGTGTTTCCAACCATTCCATATTAAAACGTTTGCTGGCATAAAGTTTTATTCCTCCCCATCCCCCATGATGATGTAATGTAAATGTCAGTCAGCCAAGGTGCTATTATGCTGTCTGCTTGTCAAAATCTTCAACTGAGTCTTACACATTGTCTGTCTTCAGATTTTTGTACATTTAAACAGTACTTCATGTTGTCTGTGGATTCATTGAAAAGAAAGGGAAAAAATGAATTGTCACAAATTTATTTCATTAGCTAATTAATGAGTTTGATGATTTTTTTTCACAATGATAATTTTAATATGCCCTGATGGTAACTGATCACATTCCATGCTTACACAGTCAATTCACTAAATATGGAAGAAAAACATATTTCAGAAGCAGTTTTTACCATTTCTTTAATTTTTCTTGGTTTAGTGAGGTTGCACATTTTTTCCCAGCCCACTGGGACAACCACTTCTCATCTGCGCCCCCCCACAAACCCTGTTTGTTGCTTGACATTGAGTGAAATATTAATGCATGAAGTAAATTAATGTTTTGGCAGTATCCTTTTAGTCCAAAGATACCAATTTGAATCTTTGAATTTTTTCATGATTTTTGTTTCAATTTTTTCAAGCGTCATTTAATTGTTGACCCAACTAGCTTAGTAGCTACTTGCTTATTCTCTTTTTGTCCCAAGAATTGCCCCATCTTTCCCCCTATCCTGCTTTGTGTCTGTCCCTCAGCTCCTTCCTTTGTCTGACTCCAAGCTTGTGTGCAGTGATATATGTACAACAAAAATAAGAGAGTTTCTAGTGCCGTTCAGCCATCCAACAACAGTTACTGCAATCATACGTGGCTTGCAATGGTTGTACCTCTATTTTTGCAATCGTTTGTTGTATATTGTTACTCTGTGTGGTTTGTGGTGGAAGCATGTCATTGTCACAGTGAACTGAACTCTTTACCAACAGAAATTTGCTTCCTGGGATTACTCCTTGATTTTCTAGTTAAAATTTAATCTGTTAATAAGTCAGTCATGTACTGTATGAGTTTCTGATATATGGAAATCTATACTGAGACTTGGTTTTTATTAATTTATATTCTAATTACATTGCCAATTGAATATTAAATTGAATCTGATGTCAGCAGAACTCAGATTTTTATTCATAAAGAAAGAAAAGCTTATGTGAGTACAGAGGCACATACATCAGTTTACAATGTACACATGCTGTGGTCTAAATGGTAAAGACACATACATTTAACAGCTCTACGCAATCCAACAATGCAGATTAAGCCTGGATTATGGTACCAGGACTTTGTATAAACGATAACACACAGAAAAGTGGTATGTTAGTACCATGGATATTATACATAGCTTGGTATTATTAGTAAACCTCATAATAGTATATACAAGGAGTACAAATCATTTTCCCCTAACTAGCTTTGATGTTTTTATATATACCATGGTTTCTAACATAAAATGCATTGTTTAGATTTTCCTCTTTGAAAAACCTTGTAGTGCATCTTTTAGTGTAATATTCTTAGTGCTATGTCTAACAATAGTGCTGTATGGAAGGCCCGTTTATATTTGATCAATCAAAAACATCAACTGTAAAATAGCTTTCTTTAAAAAAAACTGTTAGAAAGCTCCAACAAAGAACTGGATACCTGCAACCCAACGTATTTGAAATCAAGCTTTAGAATTCATTTCATGAACTAGGCAATTGAAACATGTGTTCATTATTAGCTACTTCGCACCAGTTAGAGGCCGATCTAAATGAAGCCTGTATTTCAGTATTGTTCATTGCATCAAACACTTTGAGACTTTTCACTGACGTGATTAGGTGTTACATAAATGAAAGTTTGCTTTTTATATTAGTTGCTGTGAAATTAGGCTATTTCAAATAAACCATCGGTTTCTTGAAGTAGAATAACACTAGCAGCTTCCCGACAATCCAGGATATGTGCAGCAGGAAACTCTATGTATTTTATGTTGGAAATGAAACAGTAACTTTTAACAAAAGTGGAAAATGTTGGAAATACACGGCATGAGAACTGGCACATAAGCAGCTTACTAAAGTTTAAGGGGGAAGTGGGGTAAAAGACGCTGAATATAGAGCAGAAGCTCCAATTGCAGAGAGGAAGTTAATGGTTAAGTGATTTGAAAACTGCTTAATTGAAAATCAGCAATTGTTAGATGAAATAAAAAAGTAATCTTGTGAGGCAGTAGAAGTACATTCAAAGAACATGGAAATAGCTAAGAAGCAAAAAAGGCACACAAGAAAATGGGGAAAACCGAAAAGTCAAGGTCACTGTGGTAAATCTAAAATAAAAACAAAAAATATCCAGAAAACTCATTAGCTTTGCCGCTCATGGATCTGTTCAGCTTTGTTTCAGATTTTCTTTATATTTCTGCCAAATGAATTTTGACTTAAAAGCAGGATCACCATTCTATTTAGAAATGTTCTTGCAGTAAACAACAATAGATTTATTTCTGAGTATTTTTTTACTATTGAGAAAGCAAAATGAGGGGCCAAGGCCTATTCCACAGGACTCAAGAAATGTTTAAAACAGTAGGAGGCAAGGATGATGTAAATCAAAGGAATAGCAGTTAAGTGATGAATGATTGTAAGAATGAGGCAGAGCGAATAGAAAGAAAGTTTGAAAGAAAAGTCTGGTAATCACCTCAGGATATTGAATAATCCTCGTGGAATTTAGCAGTTTCTAAGGAGAGGTGGTGCTGGCATCATCCCAGCAAACCAAGAGAAGCTGCCCTACTGATAACGCTTGTAAATCAGCAACTGCAAGGAGTTCATCCCTGGAAGCAATTCAGATCTCGCTGTGCTTTATTTGTGAATGTGCCTTGAGTGCACTTTCTCGACTGCTACCTTTCCTTTTCATCTTTTTTATTCTTGTCTACCAGAAATCAAAGCCTTTGGATATGAAAGTAGAACTATATAAAACCAAGTAGTTTGAGAGAGCCCAGAGGAAAGAGCTGGATGTTTATTGGAAAAATCAGGACTAAAGGAAGATTTCAGACAACAGACTATTTAAACAGAGAGATTGGGATTCTTGTCGATAACATGTACCAGCCATCTCTTTCCTTTGGGTCAGCTAATTAATTTAGCATACAGCTGTGCCGTGCAGTAGTTGTACGCTTGACGTGTATTACCTTTAAAGGATTGTGACTGTTACTTTAAACTATTGATAAGTTGCAGTTAATGATGTTACATGGGAGCGCACATTGTTTTCCAATCACAGGGGAACTGTACAAACTACTGAAACTTGTTTGTTTGACACTGCAGCTACTGTCCTGTTAAACCAATTGTGAATAGTAGCTTCATTTTAAGGATATAGGGCTAGATTTTCAATCCATGTATGGTCAATGGGTGAAGAATCTTGTCCATGGTTCCTTCACCAAAATAGTGCTGTGAAAATCTATTTTACCTATGCAAAATTGGTTAATGGTTCAAATAATACTAATTTGTTTGTCAAACCCCATCCAATATCCATCCTGCTTTGTCAGAAGTTATTCGGGTTGCAAATTCCTCATCACAAGCTGTATTGTCAGAGGAAACACTGAATAAAAACTAAAGAAGAATTCACTTCAGAGATGTCCTCTTAACCAGTTCAAGAGTGATGGGGGTGAGGCTTGAGAGCAAGGCACCGCAGGGCTGCCTTAGCTGGGGGAAACACGTCCTAGTACCAGCAAGAGGGAGTGGGACCCTAAACAAAATAGAATGAAGAGAAACAGTAATGTAAATCAGAACAAGTAAGTTTGCACCAAAAAAACACTACCTCCCTGTAGAAGTGAAGCAACTGTAATCCCTCGAAGAAAAATCAGCCTGAAACCTTTAAACTCCACTTTCGTTGTTGGTTCAGATTGTGATTAACAATGAGTTACATCATCCAGATTAAAAGTATAGAGCCTGTTCTTTGCTTTGTTATCAGAAGGCGTTCAAATTAGGTAAAATGAGAATTTATTTAAGGGTATATGTTTTTAAGCAGATGGTGCTTTGCTTGTTATGCATCTTAATATTATGGCTCTAATAAACAAGCTCCTTTCAGTCATTAATTGAGTCATCTGTTGGAATGTATACAGGTTCTGAAATATAAGTGCAGTTCATATGAGAGTAATTTTCTTTGCAGTGGGGATGGGTGCACCATTCCCCTTTAATTCATGTGCCATCGAGACAATGCTTTTCTCCAGCAGCAGCTAACAGAAACTTGGTGTTTTGTGTTTTCACTGAGTAGCATATTAATCAATCCTGGGAACCACATCAAGATCCATGAAGGCACATTGGGATTCTTCATTGCAAGTGATGCCAAAGAAGTGAAAAGGTAGTTGTTTGATTTGATACATGGAAAATGGACGCAATTATAATCTGTTTCTAATTAGTGATGAAATATGCCAAATAATAAACACTCCTATATCTTTCATTTGGAAGAGTGGGAGGGAGGAATTCTACTTTTCCTGTTGAGATATCATCCTATACATTAAAGCATTTTCATAACATATGGTGACAATTTTTTAAGCATGTGTACAGTTTAGTGTTATTTCCAAAACGTTCTTCAGCATTGACACTGTAAAAGGCTGAATGGATGTGTGAGCCCTCTAAACTTATAAACATATCTGGGAGCTTCGTAGCTCTCCCAGCAAGCAAGGGAGCCAATAAGTTCATCTGTTTGCTCTTAATGTTGTTCAGATATGATGAGACTCGCTGCATGCACAGTCTCTCTTTGTCCAGCCATGACTGTCAACTTTGGGAAGAGGGAAATACACTGCTAGATATAATCCTATATGATGAAAAGTGTTCCCAGCCAGCTGATCACAGAGTGCCACTAACTGTGGCTGTGGAGTACAGTGCATGGCCCAAAGACTCCTGCATCCTTGGCTAGTATTGGAAGTGCGGCAATTAGTGCCAGTCAGAATCTGTATAGAGGAAGTATAGTGTGTGTTGATCTTAAAAACCAAACAATTTTCCTTCTGAATGAAGACATATTAATATCAGAAAAGCAATTAAGATAATTGCATAATCAGGAAGGGATACAGTTGCATTCATGCAACAAATAATATCAGAAAGCTTTGAGAGGCTTCTTCAGCGTACCCAGTGGAAGCATTAAGACCCCTTGGTTATTTATAACAGGGTCAAGATACAGACCGAAGCTCACTCTACTCAAGCCCAACAATGTAGATTGTTTTCAATGTCATTGAGCACAGAACTGAACCCTGAAGTTAGTGAAAAACTGGAGTTAAGTGAAACCTCCAGGCTGGCCATTTCATGGTGTTCCCTATCTTCACCCCTCAAAAGAGGGGAATGACATTCAAGATTTTCTTCCAGCACAATGCTAATACTTATTAATGCCTGTTAATGTTGTATTAATATTTTATTAAAAGAATTGGTAAGAATCCACTCACTTACTGAGCTGGACTTAATTCATTGATGCAGCAACTGAACCCTTTCACCATGAATGATACTGTTCAATGTGGATTTTGCTGCAATCTTTAAACTGGCTCAGTGTTGGTGGGAGAAGGCTATTTGGAGTGCAGGTTCTACTAGAGACTGAGCACCAATCCCATGAACTACTACCAAGTCTCAAATTTTCATGGATTGTCCTCACCTGCATTTAAACAGATGAGAATCACTCCATTCATGGGCATTGTGTTTCTCAACAGCATATCTTCCTACACAAAAAAAAGACAAGACTGACACATCTGTTTCTAACAGTAGAAAATATCTCTCATGTTCCTCAGTCCTAATCACAGAAGAGTACCCCCTGTTGCATCAGCTTGAATTTTCACCCTAACAAGCATCTCCCAGATTTACTGAGTTGAATCTAACCATTCATGCCAATTAGCTCTTATATCAAATAATTCTTATTTTCAAATCCCTCAATGGCCTTGCCACCCCTATCTCTGTAATCATCTCTCACCCTATGACTCTATGAGATGGTTGCATTCTTCCACTCCTGCCATTTTGCACATCCTCTGTTTTAATGGCCAGGCTTTCTGCTGCCTATGTCATAAATATTAGAATTCCCTTCTTAAACTTCTCCGTCCTTCCACCTCTCTCTGCTTCTTCAAGTCACTCATTAAGGCCTACCTCTTTGACCAAACCTTGGATTATCTATTCAGATATCTCCTTATACGGCCAGGTGTCAAGTTTTGCTTGATAACTCTCCAAGGAAGTGCCTTGGAATGTTTTATGACATTAAAGGTGCTAGTTAAATGCAGGCTGTTGGTTGAGAAGAGAGAGCTTCATTCTACATGCACAACTGACCTGTTTAATGCTGACATTGGGTGCCAGGTAAAAGCATTCCCAGCATTTAGAAACCCACACACTGATGAGCAGAAAAATTCCACCAACAAAAACATTTTAAAAGAGAAACAAGAATGACTTGAGCATTAGGGCTGCGATTTATGAAAAGAGCCTCTCCAAACTGAATTTGTCATTGGAGAAGTAAGTTCAGGAAAGGATCCAGATCTTTAAAATGCTGATAGCCATGGATAATATGGATGTAAGCAGGTTATTTAACTTGGATGGTGAGTGCAGAACTACAGGAAATGAGAACAGAATTAACAAGCCTGAGGCAGGACTAGAGATTAGAATGTTCTTTCCCCCACAGAGTAGTGTAGATATTGGAACAGACTCTTAGCAAAAGCAGTTCAGGCTGTGCTGATTAACTCCTTTAAGAGGAGCAGCTACATATCTAGTTAAAGGTAGAACTGAAGATTATAATGATATGTGCAGACAGAGATGATCAATGACTTTCGGAAACACAATGGTTCTTGTGACACCGACGCCATGGAAACGTCATTGGTTGGAGGCAGCTGGTCAGGATTGAATAATGTGCCTTGTTAGGATAGATTGATATTCTGGAGTTTCAGTCAATTATCTAAGGGGGACAGGGAGAAATTTCATACAACTTTCCCTTAGGAGATTAAATATGTTGGGTAGAGTCCACAATAGCAGAGAGTGTGCATGGCTGTGAAAGGAGTGGGATTAATGAGGCAACTGGACTTTTATGTTTTTATGTATCCTTGAATATATTTTCACCTCCATTTTCCCACTACCCCCGAACAATCATACCATATCTTACTCAGGAATTTGGAACTTAAAGTCTGGCCATTTTGTCACTCTGAATTTACATGCCTGGTGTAAAGACAGTGCATTGTCTTTCTCCATTGGAATAAACCACGTTTAGTAGAAAATGTGCCGCTGTAGCCTGAGCAAAGGCATCTGTCCATTAAATGGTCATTCTTGCACTTTATTGCTTCAGGGCATTTTTCTACTGCAAAGCTTGTCACGATGACATCACAGATACAAAAAGGATTAAGAAATGTGGCTGTAAACGACGTAAGTAATAATTTCATCATCTTTCCATCAGTACCTTGTTATTAGTGATTATAATTTGCAACAAATGTACACCTTGAATGCATTAAAATATTGAGGTTTTTGCGGCAACGGTGTATTATGGAGGGCTTGCCAGACATCAAAGGTTTTCTGTTATTAGCTTGTCAGTGATGATCAGAGATGGAGTACACTATAGTAGTTAAACTTCTATTTACTCACCCGATGAACATTGTATATAAACAACAATTATAAATGCTTGCTATCCAGTAGCAACACACTCATTTTAAACAGTTTTCAAATATACAGGTGCACATTTTAATGCAGCTCCACCATTAATTGTAGTCCCTATTTGACAGAGTTTGGTTTGACAGCAATAAAGTTGGCTACAGAATATAAATCTTTGACATAGGATATGGACAGAGGTCAGTGTGCTGAAAATTCAACTCTTCATAATTATTCTAAGTCAACCCTTTTTGCTGTAAAAGCACTGTGGTTTTCAGACTCCTGTAAGCAGTCAAATTATCATTTTAAGGAAAAACATAACGAATGCTTTGACTTGTAAACTGCATCAGAATGCACAGAACTTGATTTCCACTTCAATTTTTAAAAGGAGGAACTCTTATTTTAAGGTTTTCCTCCATGCCATTTGCTCACTACAGAGTAGACCAATAACCTGCTCCAATGCAACCCTGAACTTGAAGAGTAGCTGCGGGATAGCTCTCTTTGACTTACCTTCCTACTTACCAAGTGGCATGGTGCCTGGCCTCTGTTGGTCACTTGCCCGTGGCAGTGTGATTGTGCCACCAATGCCCTTCACCAACTCATTAACCTAGTCGAATAACTAAGGCAAGAGAAATTAAATGGAGAGCAATATTTTTCAGACTATATGAAAGGAAGTTTAATTACCTGAAAGGAAGGCAGGTTTAGATTAACATTATGCCATTAATACATAATGGGAAATCTGAGAAAATTAATGAACGCTGCAGATTGGGGAGCGAAAAATAATTAGCATT
The DNA here is from genome assembly GCF_017639515.1 of Carcharodon carcharias. Classification (NCBI taxonomy): domain Eukaryota; kingdom Metazoa; phylum Chordata; class Chondrichthyes; order Lamniformes; family Lamnidae; genus Carcharodon; species Carcharodon carcharias. The sequence continues at coordinate 24,163,407 of NC_054494.1, read as the reverse complement.
AATGTGATTAAGCTGCGCACAAAAAATTAAAAATATACTTGGAGAATAACGGTGTGCCTAAAATGAGGAGTCCAAATTTCAGTCTATTAATGATGTGATGTAGAACAGATGTATAAATAAAATGACATGATTAGTGAGGCTGAAGAAAGAGCTTGTCAGAACTAAACTGCCGCTGTTTGAAAACTCTGGAGGTAATGCTCCAAGTCAGCTGGAAAAACAAAGACAAATCCTTGCCAAATGCATTGTATTTCACAGCCCTTAATGGTGGAGCATGCAATATGCAGTACCTGAGTACAGTACCAGAAATGCCGGGGTTTTTTTTTGATAAGGGCACACATCTTAGTAGTTGCTGTCACATTTAGAATGAAATTCCAGCAGATTTATCATTATATTGGCATTAGTCATGTCACATTGTTAACATATACCTGACCTACTTAGCCACTTGTCCAAACCTTTTAGGCCCATTATTAATAATTTAAACAAAAAAAACTTGGTGCATCCACAGAGGTCAAGAATAATTAAATTGAGTAGCTTTATCTTTTTTTAAAAAGAAAACCTTGGCTGCTTGAAAGCAAAACAAAAATTCAGCTTAAAAGTATCATTATTTTTTCATTGTAACCTAAATTATTCAAAGAATGGTCCAGAATTTGCAAAGAAAATTTCTCCTAGATAGGCGGGGAGGGAGGAAGTGCAAAAGCCATTTCAGTTTTTGATTTTTGAAGAGTTGTATGGGCTGATTTGTTAGAAAAAATGCTAAAGTTTGGTTTATATCTGTATTTCTTTTGTATGTATGAACTTATTACTTAAGCATTCACCCCTTCTAGGTTTGTCTCACTGTTGTAGAAAATGTAATGGGGAAAAGAGAAAGCACAAAACACAGTTACATATAGACCTTTTTCCGTGGAACTCAGGCACATGAGAATCCATGTATGAAATGATTGCAAGTACCTTTTGATGATTGATGTATTTTTAATTTATTTTTCTCCCTGCTGCCCTGGAACATGAAACTCTATAATTTAACTGCACACTGGTAGTGATCTATTGTGAGTAAAAACGGGTTCCCTGTTGCCCAGAGTGCGATCCAACTTGTCTACCTTGAGCAAGAGATTTTTATGTTGCATGTGTAGCAGTTACATCATACGTACACATCATCTTCAGCACTGCCCACAGATCACTTTGAATCTGTAGAAAATACAGCAGCCCAACGGCAAGATACCAGCGTAAATAAAAATGTGATTCAGTTAAAGCAAAGGAAGTGAGTGGAAGTCAGCTTTGGAGCTCAGTGAGCTGGAGTCAAGTGTCCCTGGTAATGGTTGGCTATAACAGAGCGAAGAAAGATAAAGTGAACATTACATTCATTCCAAAACCTTCTTGCAACATTTCCAACTTTTCTTTATACTAGAGGTGCAAAAGAGGATGGCAACCGTGCTGTCATTTTTGTCACCAGGCTGCCCTTGCAGCTCTCTTTAGGTAACATGAGAAGTGAACAGGACAGGTGGCCTCAGATGTAGAGCAAAGGCAACTACCCTCTTCCTCTGAAGATTTCAGTTAGACTGCAAGCCTAAGAATCTAATCATCGGCATTGCCAAGAGTATGGCATTGATGTCAAGGGCGAAAAGATCAGCAGTTTCCATTGCTCGGCACGGGTAAAGACTCTACATTAAGAGGTGCAGGTTCTAGATTTGGTCTTCTCAGTTAGCTGAACTCACCCAAGACAATAGTTAGAATGCTACAGTCAGTTCCGATATCCGCAGGTTAGGGTAAGGGCAGGGGGCAAACAACAGTCAAAAGTTCCTGCTGATAGCTGCAAACCCTTGAGCCCCTGATAGAAAGTGTGCATGTATAACCATCATATGAGACTTGCCCATGTAGTTGAATAGTCTGTCAATACTCATTAGTGAGTTGGTGAGGGCCACGGCACCTTTGAAACTAACCCTTGCACAAAGGAAAGCCTTCCGGAGAGGAAGTAGGAACAATTTTGTAGAAAACTGTCTAAGGTATTTAAAGAAGGTTAAGATCTGCCAGAAGGAATGTTTTGTTTGTGCATTTTTATTTTTCAGTCTTTTTGAGGAGTATTTAAATCGAGGATAGGCAGACAAAGGAGATATGTCTCACTGATTCTACACCAATAATCTAGATCAAGCTGCCCAATCCAATGCCCATTTTACAAGTTAGCAAAAGAAACAAAGCATTTTTTAATCTTTCTGTGACAAAAGTGCAGCCCTGGCCCTGACACCCTCATCCAATCATAGAAAAATAGAGGCGGCAAACCTGTCGTAAGGCTTTTTATCCTAAGACTATGAAGATAATTTGGGTACTCCCACTTTTTTGAGAGTGCTCTCAATCTTCAGTTTAATGTTGCTGCTGTATTTTCACTGAATGGACCATTTTCTGTGGGAAGCCCCACAAATTGAGGAACTATAATCAGTAGAAAAAGTTTATTAAACACCAATCAAAAGAATATTTTTTATTCCACAGCTGCTCATTCCATTTTTTCTTTAATGCAAATAATCATCACTAGATATTGAATTGAAATGAATTTGTCACCATTTCAATTCTTCTTGGTAGTTGGGCCCTTTTTTACTCACTACCCGTGACTGGACCCTGACAGCTTCCACATTTTGCTGAGCATGGTGCTCTGTGATGCCCATCCACTAGATGTCGTCAGAGACCTTCTCATTCTTCCTCCTCTGGTCTCCAACAGCGCGTGGTATTTCGGGTCCTCCTTGACGATGATTATTCAAAAAATATATTTTTTTTAATAAAAATGGCAGTATAAACATGTTTTTGCAAGGAGTCCATATAGCAGTTTGTGTGTCGAGTTAGTGGACACGTCCTTCGTGTGTAGAACTACATGCATCTCATCAACAATTAACATTTCCCAACATGTCATTGTCTGAAAGTGCTATTACTGTTTGCGTTTTATTTCCACAATGAATGCAATGTATTTATTACAGCATGGATTTTTTTGAGATACAAGCTAGACTGTTAATGTTATGGATGCTTCAATCTTAATAACCTTTATTGAATTTTTTGTTACTTTATTCATTATTGCCAAGGTTGAAGCCTGTTATTTTTATCAGCATGCTGTTATTTTGGTAGTTCTGCATGGACTCAGAAATAGTTTCCTCAAGTCTTCCTTTTTTTTTTAAAAAAAACAAAAAAATAGGCACCCACATGTCTTCTACACAATTCCCCCGTTGATTGGGAAGAATAATTTGGCTGAAGTATTTGGTTTCATTTCAAGAAACAAGATCAAAAAACGGTTCATCTCCCTCAAGATTTCATTCCTTTTAAAGACTTGTCAGACTCAATTAATGTCACACTGAAAAGATTGGCATCATTCAAAGGAAGACAAGAGGCCGATGCTGCCCAGCATCACCAGCATTTATGAGGCTTTGATGCTACTTTCTTCATTGAAATACCAGTGCTAACCGAATAGTCTTGTTGCGTGCATTGAACAGGCTTAATGCTGCATGATATGATCATTCTTTTCTCAGCTAGCGGATAACCTAAAAAAAATCTGCTGAAAATTAATGTTTTGAAACTAACCGCTGAAAAGATTGCAGAGAAATGGGGATGCTACTGAAGATGCCTCTCATTCATCACCCTCCAAAGCCTTTTTTTCCTCGATCATAGCGTGACCCTTGCTTGGCCAGTAACTTTGATATAAATGGCCTTAGGTCAGTGCTTGACTCAGTCGAGAGCTTTAAATATGTCCTTCACGTGGCATAATGGCTTGTTCATCCAAGGCTGATTTTGTTTTACTTGATATGAGAAACTTAAATTATTCCTCATTACCAGTACATTAGGTTTATTATCAAATAATATGGTTTTATATTATTTATATTACAAATTTCATTGAACAAGTGAACCAATTAGCACAATAACCATTTCAGCATCATGTGTGCTTGAAAGAATTGAACCTGTATTTTATGTGCTACCTAAATTTTGACATGCTCATTAGCACAGTAGTAATTATGAGGAAAATACTAATTATACCAAATTCTTGCCAGCACCACATGCTTGTGCAAAAACAATGGAGAGCAGCGAAAAGAACAATCACTAAAATACAATTCTGTTTCTGTCAATTGCCTGCTTTGATTAAATTGTTTTAAAAGGGATATGATGAGCAGGTCTACAATTGAAATTTTCAGCAACTTCTTGTGTTTCTGTTGAATAGTGTCCCGTGCAGCATGAACTTGAAAATATTTAAGAACGTGAATTGTATACTCAAAGTTATCTTCTGAACTCTTTCTTTTGAATTTTTAAAGATGATTTTCTTGTCGCTACTTTCATGAAATGGTCTTAGCTCTTCTTCCTTGTCAAGCCTGCTTACATTACTAAGGCCTGTATTAGATCCCTTGTTAATTCCTTCCAACTGCCAGACTGAGTAACCTTGCCATTAACCTGCTCCTCTTCCTCTCCTTCCATCGAAAACATGATTATAGCCAAGATGTCCATCTACAAGAGAATGAAACTCGCATGTTGTTTTGATTGCGGACGCTGTGAGCGTGACTGCACTTGCATGTCAGACAGTATACATAGTAACTTGGACACCCTTGAGAGAACCTTCCCACTTTCTTCTGTCTCTGTTAATGATTGCTCCACCAGTTTACGTGCCTGTAAGTTTAACACCATGCTGTTCCATGTCCGTCCTTTGTGGGGTCGTCCCTTCTGTGTTGTATTCTGTGGTCCAGTAAGTTGTACTTTAGTTGCCACTGCTGCCGTGTTCATTGAGCTTCCTAGTGACAAAGTTGGCTATGTGTGCTTTGCTAGAACATGGGTCTATGGATTAGCATGGGAGACCCACAGTGCCGCTTTGATGTGGATGTTCTTGGTACAGTGTGGTATTGAAATTATTCCATGTCTTTAAATGTCATTCTGGTAAACTATGGAGAAGTGACCTCATTAAAGTTAAAGTACATGACTAGAGTGGGAGAGGGGTGGGGGAAATATTCTCTTGAATTTAGCTGATTTATTTCTAATTATTGCTGTGTTTTGATTTTATAAATGTTCTTTCATTATCTCTTCCTGTCACAAATATACAATATCCCAGTTACATGAGCCCAGAGCAGTGCAATACTTCATGGCATAACAAACTTGAACATCCCATTCAATATGCTTGGTGCTAAAAGCCACATCCTTCAATGTCATCCCAGTTTCCTATTGGTGAAATAACCACAATTGGAACTTAACCTCCAGATTAGTGATGAATTGGTAAATATGGAACTGCTCCCAGTATATAACACCAAATTACCATTACTCTAGAATTAACCCACTAAAGATCAAAAACATTGTAATGACCATTCGGGAATTGGGGAGGAATGTAAAACCCTTTAAAGCCATTGACAAACACCGACACTGTGTCCATAGTTTAGCAATGTGTGGGCCAAATGAATGTAAAGTATCTGTAAAATTGGAATTTGAATGCCATGCCAGATATCCTGAAGTGTTCAGACCACCATTGGATCCCCTACCCTAGAAGTTTAACTATTTTACACTGTACTTTGGCAACTCTGCAGAAATTGGGAATTGAAATATTTGAGCCTGTTCTGTTGCAGAATGGCAGAGCCCCTTTAAGAAGCAGTAATTCTGTCAGCTTATTTCACAACATAATATTCTGTTTACACCAGGAGGTAACATTTAGATTGAATCAGGTTGCTCTGAATTAAGCCAAATCTTTAGGCAATCACACTCGGCTCTGCCTGCAGTTAGTTCACGGTTTGAAATTACTAGCCTGACACCACGGTGTTTTACTCAGGGCAAAAAGTTGCCAGAGATCTTAATCTAGCTGCTCACAAAAGAGAGACTGCAAATGCACTGAGTTGTGACCAACTTTAAACTGTTACTGGAAGACGAGGATGTTTACTTCAGCTTGGAGCTGGAGCAAGCCACCTCTGAAACCTGTAGAGCAGATTCCAAATGTAGTCTGAACAGAACTGAACATTGGTGTTTAATACAACAGTTATACCTGCATGTTTTGCATTAGTGCCAGGAAATAATGCAAAGATGTGCAGTGTAACTCTGTATCAGTTACCAAAATTTAATTTAGGTAAGTGATGTGAAATCAACTTGTATCACATTTTTCCCTTTGACCTTATGTTGGCTGCACCATAATGGAAACTGGTGCCAGTTAATCACGTAATCAGGCCTCCATTGTACTCTTTAAATATAGGTTTTAACATTTTTAATTTTACACTGTTTGTGAATATTAAAATATAGCCAATGTTTGGAAACCGTTGAATACAGCTGTGCACCAATGTCTACAGTGCTCCACTTTCCTTTACTGGAGGATGAGGAGGAGGTTGGCATATAACTTGAATCAGCCAGCTCTGCATCACTATGAGAAGATAGAAATCTCCAACTCCATTCCTCTAAACATCTACTGATTTCAAACCTCACAACTGTACAACAGATTACATTTATATGGCATCTTTAATGTAGAAAATGTCCCAAGATTCACTGCGGCATGAGGAAAATAGAAAAGATGATATCAGGGAGTGTGACCAAAAGCATCATCAAAGAAGTGTTTCTTAGAGGGTTTCAATGTAGGAGAGAGGGACATGGAGAAACAGAGGGGTTCAAAGTGTGAATTCCAGAGATTGGAAGCAAGCTGGCTGAAACAACAGCTGCCAATTTTGGAGCGTAAGGGGAGAGCACAAAGATACACAGGGGAATGGACTGGCAGGAATGCATGGTTTGGAAGGGAATTGAGGAGCAGGAAGAGATTACAGAGTTCAGGACAAGTGAGGATTTCAATACAAGGTTGAGAATTTTAAATTTTAGCACATGGATATTGCAATAGTAAGGAAAGACGGGTGGTGGATGAGCAGGGATTGTTATGGGTGAGGAACTGGGCAGCAGAGTTATTGATAAGCTGAAAGTTTTGTAGGTTGGCAGGCTGGCTGGCAAAGATAACATTAAAGAAATCAAGTCGGGAGGTAACAAAGTCTTGAATGAGCCTTTCAGTGGATGATGGGATGCCAGGTATCAATCCCAAATTGCATTACTCTAATCAAGTACCAGTCTCAAACCACTATGCAAGCACTGGTAGCAAATCAGCACTTTTTAAGCAGTTACCAACCTCAAATTGCACTGCTTTAAGCAGATCCACATCACTTGAAACACGTAACAACCTTAAACCTCAATTCACTAAACAGATACTGTTTTCAAACTGTGGCCTATTCTCCAACCAATGTACTTAGATCTTCATAATCTGTTGAGGGTAAATATCTAGGATGAAAACTCCTATGTCATTTTTAACTAGACATTAGTTGTGAACTTTATTACTTTGCTTTCCATTTTAGTTGGACTGCACAGTGCAACTTGTTTTCGTTTACACCTATTTATTGATGAACCGCAAACATTTCCTGTTTTAGTGGGAATGATTCCAATTGCTTGACTGATAAACAGTTGTTGAATACTGTAAATCCAGTAGGAACAAAACACACGCACGCAATATAAACAGCCTAGTCCAGACCCTGCTTACAAATAGTTCATGAAATCAAGGGGGAAAGAAAGGACAGTGAGTGGTGAGATTCAGATTTTCTTTAAATTAATATGAGCAGATGTGAAATGTTGACTATTTGACAATTAGAAATGGCAGCAGTGGGGGATGGAATCAAAGAGAGGTCAAACGTACAGATCACATTTCCTTTCTTACATTCTTCAGCTGCTCTGACAATCAGCTTGAATTAGTGTCAGTTCAGCTATGATGCTTTTTGCCCTTTGTCTTTCACTGTGGTACTAGATTGCTTCCCTAGATACTCATTAAAGCCCATTATATCATTACTTGGCTTGGTTTCAGTATGGACCCTAGTAACGTTAGCACACTCCATAGTTTTGTCAGATAATTTTCTTTCATTACAACATAATTTTGATATTTCAGTAAGATCACATAGCTGGTTCCACAAATTGGCAAACACAATAATTACTTTGGACGTTTCCTGGCCCATCCTCAATGTACATGCTGCATTTCAAAGGGAAGTCAGAGGATCCACATATTGAAATCTGGGTCCTCGACACTTTGGATTGCGCCTGTACTAGTAAACTTTTTCTGCAAAGGAAGCCAGAATGCCAGGTGAACAAAAAACTACTCCAGGTCCACGCTTGTGTGTTGTAATCTTTCATATTAAGAACATCAAACACATGGGGAAGAGCCGCAATTTAAGCAAACAATTTAGAAAGCTTGAGATATACTTCTGACTTCTTTCATTTCCTTTTCCCTGAACTGTTAGTAGGCGTGTTCTCCAAACAGAGCTGTATTTTAGCTTGTAGAAATTGATATCTGTTTCATGAGGGGCTTCTTCCCTGTATTTACAGCAAATACAACCATACATCTTAGTGACATTTAAAGAAAAGCTTGCATGTTTACACTGCAGTCTTGGTCCAGAGGATCGGGGCGTTTTGCAAATAGGATTGTTGACAATACGGAGAGGCAGCTGGGAGCTGATAGTCACACAACTAGAAAGCAAGCAGAGCAGCAGTTGGCATGGATGAGAGTAAAACATGGAAAAATGAAATACAAAAACAAAAGCTGCACCTAATTTCTCAAACTGTGGTGCACATTTCTCTGCGTAGCTCAACCTAATTAAATAAAGACCAAAGTTCAGTTTGCCAAAATCCTGTTGGGTATAGGATCCACATATTGAAATCCAGGTCCTCGGCACTTCAGATTGCGCCTGCACTAGTAAACTTTTTCTGCAAAGGAAGCCAGAATGCCAGCTGAACAGAAAAACTACTGCGGGTCCACACTTGCTGCTGACGTGAGTGGGGAAAAGTCTGCATGAGTCTGAAGCATCTTTTCCTGTTTCATGCTTGCCCTACTGTTTCTATTGCTCAGATTGCAGATCTTAAACCTATTGTTAGAGTCAGGATTCTGAGCAAAAGTCAAGTGTTTTGAGGCTTAATTCTTCCTTAACGCCTAATTCTTGTTTGTTCTCTCTAACATTCAGAATGCCCTGGTCTACACCTTTGCTGCCACAGAACCCCACACAGTCATCACCATCTCAGATGCCTACACCCATCGCCCAACTCCTTTGCAGGGTCCAATGGTTCTTCACACCACAATTGGATTTTAAAATCCATACCCTTACTTTCAGGTGCCTCTGTAGCCTCACCCTCTACCCTGCCTCTGCCACCTTCCATTTAGGTGATCTGTGATACCAGTTTGTTCCTTGTTTCACGCACTCTCCACTCTACCTTCATACTCTATTTATCCTGCACACACAGGATAGAAGCAGTCTGCAACTCTCTCTTCCCAAAAGCTGTTGAGCATAGGCCGATTTGGAAATTTTAAAACTGAGATTGATACATTTTTGTTAAGCAGGGAGTTTAAGCGATATAGAAGCATGACGGATAGATGGAGTTAAAATGGGGATCAGCCATGATTTAATTGAATGGCAGAATGGGATGGCGAGGCTGAATGGCCTACTGCTGTTACGACATTTCCATATTTCTATCACCAGATGCTCTTTCAATCAATTCCTGCCTTAATGAGAATCTCCACCTAAACCTCCCAGCCTTGCCACTTCTGGAACTTTCTATCAGAACTATTCAAATGCCTCCAAAAAGCCATTCTGTTCCACTGTGCTGAGCTCCCCTCCCCCTGCCCCAACATAAATTTTCAGTCCTTTATTATTATCTTCCCTTCAGCTTTTATTTTTTTTTGCCTAAAATGGACTGGGACAGTGTGAAGTGTACTATAGAAATGCAAGTTGTTGTTGAGGAAAGTACATGTTCAGGATTACTACCTGCCTGTTTTGGATTGGACAGTCAACTGTTTGCATAGCTGTCTGAAAAAGTTTAAGATCAAAAATTGTTGGAAGGTCTTTTTAAAATCAAAATTATATTTTTTCACATGTTCCTGCACACTCTGATGGTTTTTAATAGTTGAGGTTTATGGTTCATTCTTAGCAGCTACGGCAAAGAACTCACTCCCCGGTCCTCCCCTGTACTGCTTACCACCTGAGTTGGGACATGGCAAACTGTGCCTTAGGGCAGTAAGAGCATGGGTGTACCTACTGTACCCCACACAATGAGGTTGTGTTCAAAGCTGAGCTTCCAGAGTGAGGAGAGAGCAAATTACAGACATTGCTGCAGAGAGGGAAGCAACTCAGGGTACCTGTGCTGGTACTTATTAGAGTTGACTCCTCTAATCTTGTTTCTCAGCCTTTTCCTCACATTCTTTAATCTTTTTCTCCTTCACGTGAAGCACAGAATAGAGGCAATGTGCTTCTTTCCTAAATGATCGAGGATTAATGGTCAGCTCTTTTACTCTTGGTTACACAGCACCTAGCAGCAGATTGGCAGCCTGTATCTTCTTTTGTGTTGAGACAGTATGCTAAAAGAGGGTGCAAAATAACTCCAAACCTAGAAATTAAAAAGCAGCAGGCGTAAACATTAGAACATGCCAAATTTAATGCCTAGAGACTAGAGGACAATGATGCCAATAAACAAGAGTGCAGAATGGAGACAAGCAAGGCTGAATTTTTGCCACAGAGATGGGACCCAGAAGGAAACAACAGTTTGGACCAGCATTCCTACTTCCCAGTTTTTACTGTTTTTTTTTCGTTCTGGGAAACAGGAACTAGGTTTTTTGGGTCACAGATCCATCATCTGGGGGAAACACACGGGGAGGATTTTCCCCTTGTTGGGCAGGCGTGTCAGGTGGGCCCGGGAGCGGCCGCAAAATGGTCCACCACCCACTATCAGTCCCTGACTGCAATTTCATGCTGGCTGGCCAATAAATGGCCAGCCGGCGTGAGTCGTGCGCTGTCTGGCTGGGGGCAGGAGGAGCGCGAGCACTGAAGCTTGCGCATGCACGTGGATGCGCTCAGTGAAAGCTCCCTGAAGGCACAGAGCTGCCTTAGGGAGCCAAAGATTTTTAACATTAAAAATAAAGATTTCAAAAATAAGGAAGACATGCCCCCTCATGTGACTCTGTCACATGAGCGGGGACATGTTAAAAATTAGTTTTAAAAAGTTATTTTTTTTTTTTAAATCGCTGTTCAAAACCTCATCCTGCCCGTGGATGAGTTTTCACAAAACATGCAAAGGCTGCTCGGTCTATTTACCTGCCCACCAACTGTAAGGTTGGATGGGCAGGGAAAATTTCACTTTAATTAATTGGTTAATTGGCTTAACAGCCCCCATAATTGTCAGGCGCGCTGCCGACTTCCATGCGCACTGAAATATCGCACAAGTGTGCAATGACATCGGGACGCTTGCCCGACATCATCATGTGCTATTTCACGCTCATGCATGTCAGGCGTGTGTCTACACACCAAGCTGAAAATCCTGCCCATGGGATTTTCAAATGGGTGATCCCTTCATTGATATGGAGACAGGTTTCCTATCCAATTAAGGGTGGGGGAACGGATTTCAAAGCTGGAGAGCCAATTAGCGGCCTTCTGACTTCAGAGAAGCACCCAGCTGTAGTACAAGGTAAATAACCTAGAGGGCGCTTAAACACGAAGGTACACTTTCAGCCACGTGTTGAAAACTTTAATTTAAAAAAACAGGAAAAAAACAGCCAGTTCACAACTGTGGGAAGGGAGGGGTGGGGAGTCTCTCAGGGTGGTCTTTTGCTGTACCCCACCCAGTCAGACAGCATTGCCTCTAACCCTGCCAGGGACACTGGCACTCCAGCATGCCACTGGATGCCTGCCAGGCTGTTGATCTGTCACATCGGGAAATGACTGGAAAATCCCAGTCAGCCTTCTAAACTTACCTTCAACAAGGCTCTTAATGGACCTGATTGCCTACCCGCCTCATTGGGGTGGGCTGCCTTCCCAGGCTCCAAACTCAGATTTTGCGAAATGTCCAGCGCTGGGAAGACGTTTTTCAACTGCCACGCCAGCAGTGCCAGCATTTTCACCCCCTGCCCCCCACTCCACCCCACTCCACACAAATTCATTCCTGCCTTCAGGGGTGGGGGGGACCAATAGATTTTTGTAACATGATGGTATCAAGGGATTTAGAGCAAAGGCAGGAAAATGGAGTCGAGTTACAAATCAACCATGATCTCATTGAATGGCAGAGCAGGCTTGAGGGGCTGAATGGCCTAATTCTGTTCCTTACATTTCTATCTTGTAACCAGTTCACTTGGACACTTCCTGGTGGTTGGTTATGAGCAACTCTGGGAGTGGGCTGGGAGCAAGTTGAGCATACACACTCTCTGCCCTGATGGTTCTTGTTTCAGCGAGAGCAGGACAAGAATGTTTGTTAAATAGTGGGCAATTTTAAGAAGAGTAAAACCATGGCCAATTAAGAAAATCAGTTTCCAAAAACACATTGTGAATAAATAGTTGCTGTCAAGGGCTCTTGAAGCGAAACAACAATATTTAATTCCATCTACATGTTGCCAAAGGGATTGATAAGCTGTAGTCAACTTTCTGATGGGATCATAGAGAGGGAATTTATATCTGATTTATAGTAAAATAAAATTGCTGAAAACTAATCAGAGAAAAGTGGGCTACTAACAGTGAAGACACATTAATGAACTTCCAATAATACACTCCTGTTGTGTACAAACCTTGTTCCAAGTGCAGAACTGGAGTGTATAATTCCTATTACTTATGAATACTGACTGAGGTACAGAGTTGCAATGTACCGTTTCCAGTTACCATTATTGTACACGAGACCCTGCCCAGCTGCAGAGTTACAGTGTACAGTCTGTAACCACAGCTACTGTATGTATGTCCTTACAATATGTCAGTCCCATTCATTGCTGTTGCATAAGAACCTTTACCCTTATGGTTACCATTTCCATTTGTTGATGTTGTTCAGGAATCCTGTTCCAAGTAGATAATTACAGAGTACCATTCCTATCCACTCTTATTAAATGGAAACCCTGATCGAAGCACAGTCTTGAGCCAAGTAGAGCAGTACTTGGCAGATTGGTTATGTCTTTATTGGGATTGGCTGCATGTAGTTGGAGTGAGCTAGTCTTGATGCTAGACCAACAGCCAATGTTTTATTTTAATCTTATTCAATCTGACTTTTATTCCAGTTTTGTTAGCATTTGAAGAACTGAAAAGAACAAACATTACAAAGAGATTAAATAATATGACATTTTCTATAAACTTCTACTTACATGCACCATCATCCGAGCACCACTGTTTAAAATCACACAGGGTAGTTCTCTAGTGGCTCACCAGTTTACCTATTGAATCAATGAGCTATGTGGATCAAGTAGATCTTGCTCCACAGAAGTTTTGTGGTTCATTGGGTAGTGTCCCTACCTCTGGGTTCAAGTCCCACCCCAGGACTTGATGGCCATGAAAGGTGCATTTGTGGTGTGGCCTAGAAGGTTGATTGTCGAAGTGTAACTCCTTCCGACACGTCTATGGCAGGCAGTAAGAATGGGAGAGTTTCCTGGTTAGCCAGAACCATGTGGTAGTTGCAGCAAAACAGCCTCCCCATGTTAAAAGACTCCATACGCAAGCTCATGCCATGGGCTTTGTGGCAAGCATCCTCCTCACTTCAAGGGACTGCTAGGAGAGAGATCTTGCTCTGATCCCTGCTCATTTCTGAGTTTAAAACAGAGTGTGCTGGAGTTGCTTGAGCTCAGCCAGGCCAGTAAATGGGATATTACAATTGCTCTACTAATTCTCAGTTAGGGACAGAATACATCAAGGTCCCAAGCATTGATCAATATTCACCAATCCTCTTTTTTTTTCCCACTGGGATGTGGGTGTCACTGGTAAGGCCTCCATATTTTGCCCATTCCTGCTTGTCCTGAGATAATGGTACTGGGATACCCTCTATCAGTTTGATATAACTGAATTGCTTGCCAGATCATTTCAGAGGGCAGTTCAAGCATGTAAAGTGGGGACCTGGTCCAATGTAGGCCAGACCAAGAAAGGACAACTGATTTCCTTCTCTTGGTTCTGCTAATCAAGGAGCCTATAGCCAATATTAGGATCTCCCTGGCTAATTTGTCCAAAACATCGTGGAATGTGCACTACATTTGGTCTGCCCAGGTTTTCCAGTTGCACCACAGCCTAGCCAGTGGTCCTTAAAGTGATCACTGGGGGCTGTGAATGTAAAAGAAAGTTTATTTTTTTAAGCTTGCCTCAATGTCGAGCCAGGAGGAACAAAAATACTTTTGGCTTCACCCTCCCCACTTCAGAATGTACCCACAGGCCCTTGTTGTCATAATGGGACAATTTTGGGAATTCTCTGACTGATGAGCTGCTTTACAATGCCTGATTTACATCTGCAGTTCACCAGTTTTATGGAGGTGAGGCTCAAAATGTCCAATTTGGTATGAAGCTTGGGGCTCTGTTTTAAGATATCCACTTCACGCTTGTTCATGCCACAAAACCAATTCCTTCCTTACTGCCTTCAGGCTATAAATCACAGGAGATATAATTCATATATCCACCCAGTTCTTGCACAATATTATATTTTGTATAATAAATGTTACCCATACAAGACTTGGTTCTTCCATTACAAATATTTTCACTTTCTGTGTGCAGGGTATAGGACGAATATTGAGTCTTTATGCTCATTGTGATGAAGGATGTCAGTACTGAGCATGCCGAATACAGCTACCTGCATAGTAGCTATCATCACCCACACTTGGTGTGATGGCCAATAGTTGTCCAAATTATTGTCCATTTTCGTAGATGTGGGCTCATGCCCAATAAGAACTTGGTTGAGATTACAAGTACAATGAAGGGAAATTATTTATCCCAGCAGCCTAGGTTGGACTTGATCCTTCGACCCATGGTTGGAAGGGCACTGGGCTATTTAATTGCTCCACCCAGTTCACAACTTTCACAGTTCCACAGTAATTTTTTAATCACACTGTCATTTAGATGACTTGGTTGAATGGTACTGTTGCTGTAGCAGTACAATATTAACAAATCCTGCCCTCAACAGATATGGATTAGTTTAGTAGTAGATTAAAATCATAATTGACTCACGTTTCATTATTTTATACTAGATTGGAAATGAGGGAGGCTATTGGGAAAAGGATGAGCAGGAACATAGTCACACAGCATTGTCTTTCTGTCTTTTACTTACACAGTAATTCCTGTTGGAATGATTGATGCAAATGCTTTAGCATTAGCACAAGCTAAAGGTGTATTCATCAACACAATTATGCCGTTGAACTCTGAATAAGTTAAACTGTAGAAATGTTATTGGTCCATAGAGAGCAACTCATTATTTTGTCAAGCGTGCAAAATATTTGGCAGGTGGCAGAATATATCATATTGCAGAGGTACAAACATACCAACATGCTAGCACATATCAACAGGGTGCAGCAGCAGTAGTGTTAGCTACAGAAACCTCATCTCATCCCCCGATCATCTTATTAAACCTTTTAAAGCAGCATAAAAAAAGTGCTGACTAGTCACAGATGTGGCTACAGCACACTGTTTCACCACATGATTTTAGTAGAAGACACCTTGCACAGACTCACATAATACAGGTGAATCTACTGTGTGTTTACTTAACAAGCATCTCCTGACATTGAGCAATCAAGGAAGTAAAGCAGACACAGTGATAAAAAAGCACACTTTGCGTTTGTCCTACCATTTTAGCAATAAATACATAAAAAGGTTAGAGTTCACATGAATATGCTGTACAAATGTGAATATTAAGTTCATATGTTCACTTACCCCTTACTTATTAAATCTGGGGTACCAATGTGACCTATAAGATACAGGAAATGCTTATAGGATTTGGGATGAATAAATGCTGTAACAGCTCTGCTAGTTACTCTAATTTGTTCCATTCTACAATGATCCCAAGAACTCAACTCCAAACAATTGCTTTTCTTACACAATAAATTCGAGTGGGTTTATCTGCTTATGTTTCCATGTTATACACATGTCAAAGCATCAGGTGCTTTGGTTATGGTTCCAGTTTGTGGGGAACCTGTTTAGGAGAAATGGCAGCAAGTCATTCTTATATGAAATCAGAAAATGCTGGAAATACTCAGCAGACTTGCAGCATCCGTGGAGAGAATAAACAGATTTAACGGCCTGAATTTTTGCTCCTGATTTGGCAGTGCAAAGTTGAGAGAATTCCGGCTGCACAAACTAGATTTGGGAGAAAGTGCCCCCAAAGTTTGGACTTTCATTCCAGGGTGGCCAGGTTATATAGGAGTCGGGCCCACTGTCCTGGGAAACAGTTTAGACACAGCATAGGTGCTGCTGGGTGCCGAGGTGAGCTAGCAAATGGCTGGCCTGAGTGATCCAGCACTTTGCCCTAGCTGCAAAAAAAAAAATAAAACAAAGAACAGCCCTCTAGCCCTCAACCCCCACACATTTCCCATGCCACCTCATGCCCTACCCATGCCCATGGTCACTCATACCCTCAATGCCAAACCATGCATCTCTAACAACTCTCTGTCCTCTCATGCCTTCCATGCCAACCTATGCCCCTCTACCAACTCCCCATGGCCCATTATAGCCCCATGCCAACTTAGTGCCAACCCATGCCTCCCACACACCATCCTTTGCCCTTCTACCTTCCGTGCCAACTCACCCAGTATCTAGCACGGGCAGACCTCAGGACCTATGTTGAGAAAATAAAATAAAGTTCTAAGTATCTATTGATGAATTCACTATTTACAAAAATACTCTCATTGATAAAAAACCATTCACTACATTAAAATCCCTCAGCCATTTAATCCCTTATAACAACAAGCATTTCTTTTCACAGCCCCACATCAGAGACTTTATAACCACATGGAGCTGTCAATCAAACTATGAACTGACAAGTGCCCCACTGTGGTGGTGATAGATTGTGAAATCAGTCATGCAGCACTAATTCTATAATTAATAACGATAACCCTCAGGCCTGTGTTGACAGACAGAGTGAAATAGCATCCAGTGACTTACCTTAAACCTGCTGACTGCTTTTATTTTAATTTCAAGGCTTAGATATTTAAATCTCTTGTCAGCCTGACAGTTCCAATGAGCTTTGACAGTTCCCTTGACAGCTCCCTTTGACAGCTCCAATGTATTTGACAGTTCCAATGAGTTATCCACTTTTTACACACATTCATGTCTACTTTGAACAATCCCAAAGGGCACTTTACCTCTCCCAAAGGGCACTGACCTCTTGCAAAGGTGTCCAGAGACTATATTCAACAGGGTACCCTGCTTCTCCAAATAACTCCTGTAAGTTTAGACCTTATCCTGCCAGTTATAACGTGCACAAGTCCTATTTCCCACTTCCTCCTAGTGAAAATCAGTTCCCCTGTGAACTATGGATGTGCAAAGTTTGACCTGCCCCTATTGCCCCCCTCTGCGAAAATGGTGAGGACCAGGTTCAGGGGCAGGCATTCCAATTTGGGCCTCTGGTTCCATTTTCACAAAGATGTAGAGATTCTCCATCTGCATGAAAATTCAGGTCAACATTTCAGGCCTCTGGTCTTTCATCAGAACTGGGCAAAGTTAGAAATTTAATGGGTTTTGAGCAAGGGCTGGGTTATTCCCTTTGGCCATTCCCTTAGACCCTAAGACAAACTCTTCTATCATTAAACCTCTCCTGTGTGGCACCCTAACACAGACCTTCCTATTGTCTTTGCCCAACCCTTCCCTTGCTCAAACCCTATTGAATTTCTCTGATGGAAGGCCACAGACCTGTATGAAATGTTAACTCTATTTCTCTTCACGTTTGCTGCCTATCCTACTGAGCATCTTCAGCATTTTGCTTTTATTTCAGATTTCCAACATGCACAGTATTCTGTTTTTCATTCTTATACAAAGTTGGAATAGGTTGCAGGGATTATGGCTGAGGACAGACCAGCTTTTTGGCTTCAGTTAAAAACACAGGTAAATACTGCAAAGATGAAATTGCTAACCCCAGGTGCCTTTTTTTTGTATGAGCCTATTTTGTAATGTTTGTTTTCGGGATGTGAGTAACTTTTGCAAGGCTACATTTGTTGCCCATCCTGTAGATACACTAACAAGGCGGCGATGGGGCACCTTGAGTTAGTCTTCACAATGGTGGTGTTTAGTATGGAATTCCATATATAGCCAAGTGAGAATAGAGTATTTCTTGGAGGGAAACTTTGATTGCGTTAGTATGTGCACCCATTCATGTGTAACAATAGATCAAAGTAATTTCAAGCTGTTTGGTACTGTTTGTTATCCAAATAATACATGAAGTATCGGTGCAGTTAAATTATGGGAAATAATGCCCTGTTTCTTTCTATGTGCTGCAAACCTCTTCTTAATGCCATGCAAACATTTTAAAGGGGGCATTACATCAAAATGACATTAAGGAGACAACCTGTGTAAGCCAACTGGAAGAGAGACTGGAGCTTTAAGAAGAGAGGTCAGGAATTTCTATTGCTGAAGGCGGTTGTTAGTGTGGGCTTGTTACTACAGTGTTTCTTACCAGGGTCACTGGAAACTAAACAGCGAGTGGTTTGTTGTGATGTGGACAGGCTGGAAATGATGCTGTCTGCATCTTCTGCTGTGAATTCAGTGGAGGGTTTATATGTGGTGACATGGAAATTATGTTTGCGTTTTCATTTTCTGAGTGCTGCTGGTTGTCATGAAACTCACCCTGACAGTTTCTTACCACCAGGCAGCAGATTCTTCTTGCAACATTTTTTGTGCAAGACAGATGCTCAGCAGTTATTTTTCGGAGCCCTTTCACTCCGGACTATTCCAAGCGACAGATGCCAGGACAAGAACTGTTTCCCAGGAACATTTCTGTCACATTCCTGCCTTCAGTCCAAAGAGTGACCTTTTGTGAATAAAACAAAAGCTTTTATGGAGAAGCACAAACCTTCATCCAGAGCAGGCTCAAAGCAAATTTCAGCTCCTGTTCCTTCCCTCAAGTCAGCCTGCATTAGAAACAGAGTTCCACCCAGGCTATCTAGATGCAGACAGCAATCGCACTTGTCAGCACTGAATTCAATAATTTTAGTGAGGCAGTTCTTCTGCTAACATTAGCTCCAGAGTGGAACACCATACAGAAAAGCAAAAGCTACTTAGATTGCAAAGGAACAATGTGGTGCTGTCTGTCAGATGTATCAGCTCATGTAAGTCATTGGTTTGTAAACAATTAGTTTATCCCTTTACTTGGTCAATATAGCACTGCTGTTCTCTATCGTTAAGTTTCTTCAGCATAATTGGGATTGAACTCATTTTCCATCAGAATTCTTTCAGTTTTGGCCTTTAAGAAAGATGACCTGTTGCTTCGCCATGGAGATTACTCCTTTCATAAAAAAACATATTTTTCTCCTCTTCACAACCCCTTCATTGTTCTATGTTCTACTTTTAAGGAATTTCCCCAGCAATCTCTCTGGTTCAGTTTGTAAATGACAGAAATGCTGTGGTGCAATTGCGTAGTTTGATTTGACTTCAGAAGGTGCTATGCCTGCTGCCCAGCATCATAAGCCCCTTTCCACCTGTTGGTATTAATGGGGCATGGGGCAAGGGATAGGGCATGGAAACACTTACCATACTTTACAACAAGCTTAATAGAGATTGGCGCACCTTGGCATTTCTCCTCAATGGTACCGATCCAGTGAAAGAATGTTTGTATTGGCTCTAGGACCTCTGATGCTCACTATAGGATATGCGACATGTCATTTTCAGCACACCTTTGGTGGTACTGTTGAATATATTGTTGGGAATTTTGCCCATTATACATCAGTGATCACTTGGCTTAAGAACTAATTTGTATATGGAGACAAGCACAAAAAGCAATACAACATATATGGGGAGGCAGTGGGCAGAAAGCATTACCAATCCTGACTTTTTGAAACTTAAAGTTCCCTGTGCTTCTCATTGACCTTTCATGAAACATGATTCTTGTTTTCCGCATCTTTTAACTGTCATTTTTTTGCATTGTCTTTAGCAAAATATGGCTATAACGGATATATCAGCTCAAGTAAGTCATTGGTTTGTCAACAATTAATTTATCCCTGTACCTTTTGCCTCCTGTTTGACTTATTTTTCCCCATGTTCTCCCCTTAACCCAACTACCCTGCCCGTCTATGGTTTGCTTCCATTCCTTTAGATTTATCCTTCTAGTTGGAGTGCAGTGATTACCTATTTTAGTTTTTTTTTGCAACCACTTTGTCAATTAGATTTCAGTGATATCAGGATCAGCCATAATCAAGGTTCGCTCAGAAAAAATGGCTGATATTGATCCTTTGAATCTTAAGCCTGTTCGTTTATGTCACTGGCTTGTGCCTGAGTCGACACAAATAAGGTCAAATATCTGGGCCCTTTAGCTGAAGCTCTGGCCTTTAAATTAGATTTTTTTCTCTCCAATTCTTTAAGATTCTGTCCAAACACGGTATGGTTACACAGGTGCTGGTCACCCTCCAGTGTTTTGTTCGAGTGGTTATTATTTATCTTGACAGGGAGTATGAACAAGCATGTGGGAAACAATTACATAATGTCCCCAGCTCAACATTTAAACACGTGCCCCTATCAATAACGGAAACCCAATTTGTGCCTCTCTAACCCAGAGTGGTTGGGTCGCCCCCATGCCTGAAATAAGTTAACACGACACAGACTTGAGATCAGACACAGGACCTTCCTAGTAGTTATGCTTCAGCTACTCTCTGGAGAATTGTAATGAGGCATTGGGGAGCTCGGCGGAGGGAAGTTGTAAGTGAAACATGCAGAGGAAGAGTATCTATATCAGCAGCTCCTTTCTGCCGAATCTTCAAGTGCAGATGCCAGCAGCGTCAGCAAAGCTCTGGCTCCTTTGAGCTGCCGCTTGTGGCAAGTCTTCAAGTGCTGTTCTGCCCATTGATCAAAAATAATTGCTGGACGTATTTGAAATGCCTGCTGAGCCATCCTCTGTCACTTCCACTACTCCATCCTGATTTCCAGTCTGCTCATTCTCCGAACATATTACACAAGAGTGTAATCTTAAGGGTTCTAAAAATGATCTTTGTATGAAGCTGAAATGGAGTCCAGACAGTTACACGGGTACCTGAGAGAAAGCCACACTCCTGCGGGTAGAGCAAGCGTTTCTAATGGTGCCAGTAAAACCATGAGGAGGGCAGCATTCAGATGTTTTCATGAACATTATCGGGACCAAAGATTGGATTTACTCTCTCCTGTCTATTTGCTTTTTTGATAGCCTGTGCCTCTTTATTGCTACATTGAAAGCTGTGTGTGGTTTCTTACAGTTCTGCATTGTTGTAGTGTGAGAGCAACAATGTGGTGGTTGAGCTAAAAAGTGCAATGACATGGACTATGGTATTGTTTGAGGACTGCTCAGCAACCCCAAATATGGATACTGTTTTTAATATGCATTATCTATCATTTAGAATGCTTCATTTAGATTTCAAAAGGCTATGTTCCAGGGATAGGAGATTAGATATGCACTAAAGAAACAATTCTTGTGAAAATAAATAAAGGGTGGACTTCTACGGCCCCTTTATAGCAGGGGTGAGGCCAGCAAATGCGGCAAGCCATTCAAAAGTCCATTGACTTCGGCGGGACTGGAAAAGCCCGCCTGTGGGAGGTGCCGTAAAATTCCACCCATACTTAAATAGTTGAGTATTTTAGCCATTAGTTGTTCAAGTAATCAGTGCACTGTGCTTTTTAGTTTAGAATTATGCTTTTAAAAAAATTAATTAAATGGAACTGTTTCTCTTAATAGTGTTGTGCACTGCCTCAATGTGTCAAATGTAACCATTGCCGCCATACCTGGTAATTGTTTTTCATTTAAACTTAGGCAATAGATAGATGGTGGAGTGTGGTAGAGTATAAGATGAATGTAATAAACAGCAGGTGGTGCTACTACTTAAGGAATAAAGCATCAGAGAACCCTGTGTTTATATACACACTCACACACACACACACACACACACACAGTCTCTCACACGGGCAAATGCCCTTTGACATTAGAGTAAATAGACTGCTTATTTCCTTACCTCCTATTTATTCTGCACAAGTGACAAGAACATTCTGTAGCATTTGACCCTAAGTACAGTATCAAAGATCTCAATGTACCTTTCTGAAGCCTTTTTATGTTAAAATTATTAACTCTCTAGATTGTACGAAGGAATATAACTGATGGACACCAGATTTGAATGGACATCAGAGTGTGACCAGTTCTTATTTCACATATAGGGAAATGCAACAGTCCATCTACAACACCTATAAAGCACAACATCTAAATGATTGTAGCTGACCATATCCAGAGAGATATTCTCTAGCAATGTTTTACATCATTCCCTTTACCAGTGATGAGACAAAGGCTTTTAAACTCCAAAATTGAACAAGCTGGGAAATATAAATAATGAGGCCGAGGAAGCATGGTTACTGATAAAAATAGGAATATGTTCTCATATGTTATCTTTTCAATTGCTAACCAGTCATTGCATAACTGAGAAAAAATGCACGGCAAGCACATCATTTGCCTTACCGTGCGTAAATAGACAGCAGCCGTCTGGATCATTCTGGATCCTCAGTGAAACTGCCACCCTGCGAATTCTCAAACTAATGCTGTACATGTTTGACAACACGCAGATGAATCCAGGAGTTATCGGTGCGGGGGTTTGAATCTAAGCAGCAGCTGACGTTAGAATCAACCTCTACGGATTGCTCTAAGCTAGTTTGGGGATTTTGCTGCTGTTGTCCAAAGATTTCAGGAAGTGTCCTCATTAATGTGGAAGTGCAATATTTTTCAAAAAAGCCATTGGCTTATATTAAAAGTGAAATGAACTCAATAAGTTATTCTGACATTTTCTGATGCTTGACAATCAGTTCAGTAAGATTTGTAATAATGACCAGATGAAATGAATTAACCCTCTCTAATTACCCAGTAACAGGAGAAATCTAAAACACATTACATTTCCTCAGGTTTGGATGCTTGGTTCAGAACTCCAGTCTGTTGTAAGGATTTAATCTGAGTTTTCAACAACTCTCAATGCTCAACTTCTTATCGAATTTGCAAAGTCATTAGTGGAACATGATAAATACTGCAATAGAATTATTTTTAACAAGTCATTCATGAGGAGATGCTCATAATTAAATATGGCAAAATGTTTTCTATAAATATTTATTTGTATTATTGTCGATCTCTCAAGCACTTTTCCAAATATTAAATTAACCCAAATAATTTGCTATTGTTCACAGGGCACTATTTATTACAATTACTGCACACATTAATGAAGCATGCATGAGTCACACATTATTTCCACTTAGGCCCTGTTATTATCCTGCCAGAGATTGTAGGAAAGGCACCTTAAAATTTGGCATCAATCGAACTGTAATTGACGTCACCATTTATTAATTTCAGCTAAAATTATTTGATGGACGGACACATTTTCTTTTCAGAAGTTACTTTTATTCAGTATTCTCAATACCACTGGCTATTTTTTATCTTGTGTGCTTGATGGGAGATAGGATAGAAAGGGGGTGGAGCCTTCAAGGGAGTCATGTGACTGAAACCTCGGCTCAAGAATTAAGTCTGTGTGCCATGCTGGCCAGTATTAAAGGAGAGCACTAACCCAGTTTAATTTCAATGGGGTTTCTCCCACTAAATCAGTGCACTCCATTGCTGCTGTGCAGAAATTGAGCTTGTAATGATGAGTGTCAGCACAAAGCATAGACTGCAGAGTTTGTGACTCTGTACTGGTTATTATTTTCAAGGTGGGGGCCCATTGTGGAGAGCACGGTATTGCTAAATACAATTCTGACTAGCAAACCAGAGGACAACATTTTGCAGCCTTAGAGAGCTTGTAGCTAGATTCATTTTCAATGGGAAATCTCGCTGCTGCTTAGTTGCCCATTTTGCAGGTAACAATGTTAACCCCTTGGTGTTGAGGATGCAGCATGGGAGCTGAAGTTAGCAAGAGAGAAGGTTGCATTGCTGAGTAAATAAGAAAAAAGGGTCCGGTTTCCTGGTAGCAAATCACTTTAATCTTCTGTCTACTGCACCACAGAACTGAAGGAAATGGGGCTGGACCTTGGCTTTTTGCACACACTGCATTCCCTAGCTTAGCCACGCTGAGATACAGGTGGTGAATAGTGGCCAGGCACTTCCCAAATGGATAGCAAGTTTATAAAAAAAATAGCATGAAAGTCCTGAAACTTCCAGCTAGGTTGTCCCTTAATATATGGATCCAGATCACCTTTTTTAGGACCCTTGAAGAACTCATCCTCTCAATCGGAGCATAGAGTGAGAGACTGAAAAACTTGCAGACAATAGGAGAATATCAAAGTGGTGAGAGGAGTGGGAAAATGCATAGGTTTCTTTTTAAGCATGATTTGATTTCTCGTTAAATGGTCAATTATATTTAAAACAGAATTTGGGAAATCTGCTCTTTGGTTGGTATCTAGTTTGACACCGCTTATGTTCCTGGAATACATCATATTGTTCAGGTTGTTAAAAGATTGCTTAAGGAACAGATGTGTAAGTTGTTACCATCAATTCAATTATAAGCACTAAACCTTGCAACACAGTCATAAGGTTGCGAGTGTGTTTGTTATCTGTACAATTTGTACAAATGCAGATTGCTTCTGAGTGACTTGCCAGCATCCCAGATAATGAACTACAAGCACAGGTGCATAGTACAGCTTTTTTGACTGTTACCTCGTTGGAGATTATTAGTTCTGCATCCCTATTGGCTGGTGACTACTGGTACCACTGTAACATCTGATTATATATTTTAGTCAGTAGACTTGTCAGTAAAATTTGATTCAAGTATTTTTTTAAAATATAACAGGGGAAAGGAAGTTGTAAAATGTTACCAAAAATAATTTCTGACAATGCAGATGCTTAGTTCAAATTTGTTTTTAATGTATCTCCTCTTTCATACTTGTCAGTAAAGGATGAAGCTAAAGCAGGCTCACTAAGTGAGTCATTTAAAGCCCACAATTCCACAGATCACATGGTATTGCCAAAGCCTGCACCTGTTCCAGAAGAGGCAGAATCTATGCTGCTTGTTAACAGGAACAAAGGGGACGTTTACTTGTTCAGAGACACTTCACTCAGTCGCCTAAGTCGGCTGAATGTGAGGGAACAGGGAAGTGTTGTCCAGTGTAAGTTGCATCGGGCACTAAGCTTGCCCAGGAAATACAGGTGCCAGCCCATCCGCTCTGCTTTCAATGACCTCCATAGGTGCTCTTGGCCACATTCTGCAGCCAGTACTGACAGCTGTGCATGACAGTATAGTTTGGGGTGCCTTTTTTTCTCCTTTCAAACATTACTTAAAAAAACTCAGCACGCAGACAGAAAATCTGCCAAGTGGTGACAGGAGTACAGTCCACCCAGAAGTGATCCTTTTATTGTCTGATCTGAACTAAGTCTCCATTTCATTGCAGCATTTAAACAAACTCAAATAAATACAATTAACTTTCAAGCTACAAGGGCATACAGACACACAAAAAGAACTCGTCTTAATAAAAACAGCCATTTGCAGAGTTTGAGAGTTTGAAACTCAGCTTTTGTAGTGTTGATAGGCTATGAGATTTGGATAGAATAAGTACAATTTACTGAATTTATTTAGTTAGAAATGAGCAGAAATGTTCTGACTTTCAGAATAATATGCATAAACACAGCAGACATCTGTTTGGGTACGCTCTTAAATTCTTTAACAGTGATTGTGCCTATTTTTCAGTATATCATGCAGAACTATTAGTAGCTACAGATTATACTGTGCAGCCCCAGTAACTGCTGTATGCACCTACAGGTACACATCCATTATTGTGTGTGTTGCTGTTTATAAGTAACACAAATGGATGAAGCCTATCTACATTTTCGGAACCACCTGCCTGTGCTGATTTAATGTTAAAGAAATGAATGTTCAAATAAGTTATAAAATTACATGCAAATGAGGAATGAAAACACTTTGTGGTTTCACAGTAATATTACAGCTTTAAAGGTAAAGAATGTGCTTTTCCAGGCTTTGTGGATCTCTGTCTGGGGGACTGTGTCATCTTATCAGTTGCCAGTAATAACAGTTTGAAGTTTGACTAAACATGTTCCAGAAAATGTTTGAAAATTTCTGAGCCAAAACCCTGCTCTTTAACATTTCAAATCAGCCAATATCTTAGTCCACCCTGATTTAACAGCCCATGAATTATTTTCTTTCCAACTGACACTGTCGTCACTGCTGCAGCCCTCCAGAACCCTTGGCAAGTGTTTCATTTTAAGAAGCATATTATACTAGAATCTAATCTCTTGCTAATTGTGTTCTAGACAGTGGTGTTCGATGTTGGTTGATGTGTTCGTCATAGTCTGACAGCCACAGTGAAATCGAGCTCTCCTGTAGAATCTGGCAGCCTTTTTCAATTGTGTCAAAAATATTGGAGCAGTTGCAATATCTCAATTTATTCCAATGTGCACTTTAGAGAGAAATATCTTCTTTTGTTGTTGCTGCTGTCATTGGGTTCAGTATTGAAGGCTGGGGGAGTATTCTTATCATGCTCCTGCTGTATAAAATGCAGTAATTCTGCACAAACCAAAAGGGTTAATGGCATACAGCAGATGATAAATGGAAAGGCACATTCAGCAGACCCCAAAACTGTAATGTCCTGCTGCAGTTTTCCAAAGCACCTTATTTCCTGTACTCCATGACTCCAATCATTGGAAACGACCTTACGTTCCTCTATCTTTTCACTCCTCTTCCCATACCTTCGATCCACCCGCCCTTTCTTGACCTGTCATTCTATAAGATTCCTCAATTAGTTGCAGGTTTCCATTGTCTGTCGATAATCCTAGTTATAGTCCTTGCATGAGTCACTGAATTCACACCATAGCCCAACGTGCATATGAAACATTAGTTCTCACCCTAATAAAACTAAAGCTACAAATTGCAAAGACCACAGTAATGTCTTAACTCAGTACCTGTTTTAACAATTCCAATTGAATTCCAGTGATTCAATAAACATGTAAATAAGGTGTCAGATGATGTTAGAGTAACTGAAAATATGTTACTTGCCTAAATGCATTTAAATCCCTTTGAACAGAACAACAAGCAAGATGTACAGGCACAGTGTTGTGTGGGTTTTAACATTTTCAGAGTGATCACATACTGTTTAAGTGGACCAACAAAATTAGTAGCGTTTTCATAATAGATTAAATACTTCAGTTAAACTTTGTCTACCTTTTTTAGCAGCCATTGTTTGAAAGGCAGAGGGACGCACCCTGCAGTATTTTCTCTCACCCTGTATGCTTTGCCTAGTACTGCAAGTTGTGCATATGTAGTTCCATCGGCCACTGCTGATTGAACACAGGAGCCCATTTGTGAAAACTGCAAGCTCAGAATGACACCATCTTTAACTGAGTGGTTTGATTTATTTTTTAATAAATTACTTTAGAACATTACATATATTAAATCTATACTGAGTGTGGTTTACTTGGATTTTTGGAGTGGCAGGTGATGCTTTGTATTCCTAACCACCCAAATTTGGGCTGCTTCCACTCAGAGCTTTCCTTTACTTTTTGTTTGTATGTGTATTGCTTTAAATTTTCCTTTAATTATCTGTTTTACTGTCCTTATAGCACCATAGTCTGAATAATACTGAATAATACATAACCCTAGATGTGATATATAGGGTTTTAAACTCATTTTGATTAATGCTTTTCCCATGTTACTCTCTTATTCTTAAATCTTGTTAGTTGCCTGTAATGGGGACCTTTAACTTTCATAATGAGTCACTTTCTGTTTAATATGCATTTTTTAATATTCCATTTTCATTTCATATCAGACTTAAAATGGCTCCTAATCTCCCATCTTCCATATGTTTGCAGTTCAAGATGAAAACCCATCAGCTCTGTCACCCAAAAAAAAGCAGCGAAATGGAGGTATGCGAAATTCACCCAACAGTTCACCCAAACTGATGAGGTAAGACAGCTTAAAGAACTCTTGTGTCTAAAGAGAGAGAGAGAGAGCGAGTGAGCGAGCAAGAGAGAAATCCTTAAAGGCTGAAGTATTTATTCTGTCAGCCTGTCAGCAGTTAATGATAGAGCTGAAAAATTTCTGTCATGAAAGAGGGTAGGAAAAGCTGTTAGAGAAAACGCAGCCTTTAAAGTCTCAGCTGTCACCTCAGCCTGTCCGCATGTACTTCTTAAACAGCAATGGCACTAATGACAGCAGTAACCAATCAGAAAGACTCATACGGTTACTTTGCCTCAGGCTATTCACCGTTTGCGCGAAGCCCTTCGAGTCCTGTTTTCTGTACTTTAGGCCATATGTGAGATATGGCGGCACAATGAAAAATGAACCCAAATTTTTTTATATCCCTTTTATCTTGTCCATTTATATTAATTTGGCATTAATTGATTTTGACTTAAAGGAAGGAAAGAAAAGCTAATAATTGGTGGGGTAAGGTAGAAGGAGGGTTGTGATAGAAAATGTACCGCTTCTGTGTCAGGGATTAAAGTGCGTACAATGTTAGACAAGTAAACAGCTTCATCCACTTAGCATATGAAACAATATTACATGAAGATTGCTTCAGGTTTACAGAAACTCCAAACATTTCGCAGATGAGCAGTGGGTCCCTGTTTACCATGTAAAATAGGCATCGGCTCTTTTGATCTGCTTGCAGTAATAATTCTAGGGAGCAAGTTCTGCTGTTCTCATACGCTTCAAAGCTGTGCCGAAGTTTTGCTGCTGTAGGGTACTCCTTTATATTAGTGGCCCTTGGGTAGTGAAATGACAGGTCGTCTATGCTTGGTGCAGCTTTTTCAACTCATAGCCCTCAGCAAAACATAGAATTACTGAACGCAGAGTCACCGAACCCTTCAGAAATCCTTTTCCTGCAGAAATATTATACCTTAAATATTACATATTTTGGAATTACAAGGTACGTTTTATGGGCAATATTAAGTGCCGGTTTAAGTCTGCCTAAGGGGTGCTTATTGCACAAGGGTGAATAAACTGGTATGTATTGTATCAAATATGGTTTTTGCAGGCACACATGCCTCAAGGCCTTTGTAAATAAGTAATGATCAACAGTTTGGAAGTGGGTTTTGAAAAGCATGCCTTTGTCAGTTTGCATGATGGGAATGGAAAATTTCAAAGAGCAGCCTGCTTTCATTGCCTGGTGGAGAGGGACTGAGCAAGAATAGTCATCCCCTGCTAGTGCTGTCTAGTCAGCATCACATTGGAATTGCTAAACGCAGCTTGAACACCAAGCACAGAACTGTTTGAGCCTTCAGTATAACAAGTTCTAACGAGTGCCAGTCTGACATTCTTTACATGAAATTAATACCATTCTGTTGGATTTCAGAGGGTCATCGGATACTTGCTTCTAATTGTAGTCGGTGAATGTTGGGTCTATTAATCACAACGCATTTGTTCTAATCCATCAGAACAGAGCATTACGGTGTAACAAATGTCGTAGTTATTCCCTGTGAGTAGCAGCGTTCAACAAGAGTTTGCCAATGACAGGCTGCAATGAGTGACAGTTGGTGAAAGATAGCTATCTTGGCGGAGCTTTATTGCGCCAGTCAAGACAGTCAGCAAAGATTGAAGTGACAGAGGTCCATTGACTAAATCGTGAAACACACAGAGCATCATGAAATATTCAGCCATGGTGTAAAATCACTAAATGGTTTCGCAGTTATTAGCACCTGCACTGACTGCATGCATCTAGGCGACGAACATTTTAATAGACAAATGTTTTGTCATGATGATTGTGAAGGACTGAGAATGTGGAACGCAGAAAACGAGGGGGGGGAAATTAAATAAACGTGCGAGGTTTCGAGCAGGCATGACTGAAATGCCAAGCGAGAAGCAATATTTTGTCGGATCTGCAGAAAATCTATCCCCAGCAACATTACTGGATGGGATTGTGGTTTTGCTTCTGGCTGTTGCTTGTGAAGCAGCTTGGTTAGTGTGCACTCATAGTACATTACCCACAATTTCTACTCGTCGTTGAGCTGCATGGTTGGATGCGATGTTCCAAACAGGCCCTTGCCAGTAGCAGATTTGACAACACATTCTTGGCTTGCTACAGGACACTATTTCCAGTGACATATTTATTAGTAAGGAACTATTTATAATATGGAGCACTAAAAATATACGTTAAAATGTACAAAAGTTAAATATAGCAAGAACAATTTATTTGTAAGTTACGGTTAAAATGCTTTCAAAGAAAGTTAATTTAAATCCTTGCAGAGCAAGTGAAATTTACCTCTTAGCTACATTTTTTAACCCATTGAAGCCCTGACGGACAGTATCGACCCTGTACTTCTGCAAAGGTGCTTTCACCCACCGTCTAATTAATTCCATGTAGTAAATGTTCTCGAATGTCTGCAGTGCTCACCTCAGACTACATGAAGCATTGCATTACACTGGGGAGCTATCAGCACTGAACAAAGCATTACACAAGAGAGGCCTGCGGTACAAACAGTACATTACACACAACAATTCCCGGGTCAAGAAAGGACTCACAGTGTGAGCATCTCCAGGTGGAAGGGTTAAGCATTCAATTCTTTTTGTATTTACTGAATCCTTTTTTTTTAGGGGCAGAATTGTTAATGTCTACTTGCACACATAAATAAATATTCTATCATGTGCACAATGTTTCATTCACTAATAAATAAAGTACTGGAATTTTTAAATTTACAGCTTTAGGATTGAAAATAATCTAGTTTCCTTAAAAATTTGTGATTTATTTCTCAGAAATAATTTAGAGTTTCAAGTGTCTGAGCAGGATTGCTATGTACATTGAAAATTTTCTAAGCATTTCTTAAGTGAAACTTATGTAGGTTGAAAAAAAAAAGGTATGCTGCAGGTGTAATTACCCCGTAAGTGATGGAATTTGAAGTAATGGGGATTCTGGTAGAGTTTCAGCTAGGTCAAGATGAAAAGGGGTTTTTAAAGCTCTATTGCTGACTATTCAAGACAGAGACTTGGGATGACAGCTGCTGGCGAATGATGGATGTGCAGAATGCAGTGAAATGTTAGAAGTGCAGGCGTTGATGGCCAGGTGGCAGCTGCTGAGGACCACTTTTATACTCAGTGTTCTTCTGGAGAAAAATCATCTGCTCGCAATGTAGATGTAAATTAATCAATCTGCTCCGAGCTGACATCCTCTGAAACTTTAATGGCTTCCAGTTTTCAAAAAAGCAAAATATGATGGGGGTAAAATTGCTAAAATATATCAAGTGTACCCTGTTAAAGCTTTTATTGCACAGAGAACAGCATCGGAAGTTGTATGCAGTAAAAGCCTGTAATTGGCTTTTCATCTTCATGCCACTCAGCCAGCATGAAGCTCTGTCTCTATCTATTTCACCTCATTGCAGCAGTTAATGTCTGCCTTTTGATCATGTTTTTTGCAGGGGGCAGGGTGGGTGTGGATGGGGTGGTGGTTGGAGTAAGTACTGCAGTAATGCGATTGCTTGTAAATTAAACAACTTGTGTTCACTAAGTGTGTTCCTGGCCAGCAGTAACTTGTCAACTGGTCAAAGCAGATTGAGTGAGGTGTCAGGCTGATAGGCAACTCCTTGTCTTGATTCTCTTGTCTCTGCAGGCATGACCCCTTGTCAATTCCAGGAAATGATCAGATAGAGGAAATGGACGCTAGTGTGAAGAAATATGATTCCACTGGGATGTTTCACTGGTGCCCAGCCAAAGAAATGGAGAAGGTCATTCTGGTGGGTATCACAAATTGGCAGTAACCTTGGATGGCGCAAGGTGACATGGCTCTTCAATTACTTGTAACCGACATTTTCGTTCAGTGGGATCTGACAACCATATATGCTGCGCTTTTCAATGTCCTGTAAGAGCAAAAGTGACATGTTTTACAAACTGCCACCAACAGCCCTGACCCTCATTAAGATCCACTGTCTCCTGATCAAACCCATTGTTTGCTGATTTTAACTGACTTATCAGTGTGATGAATCAGATTCTGCTTCATTAGGAACAAGTCCACGTCTTGCGAACGAAGCTGACCGCGCTCAGTTTGAGACACTGAAACAACATGCATTGGGCATGGGTCATTTATCCTGATATTAATAGGGCTCACCTAGTTATAGACAGCCTCTGAAATATTTCAACCATGCAAATACAATTAGAACTGTAAATTTTCTATTTAATTGCAATCAGACCAACAATCAGAGGTGTGTATTTCTGCATTTAGATGCCTGGTTGCCTATCAGCAGCCGGTCTTCAAAATGATGCTGCATTCATTGATTGCATAAATGCCACTTCTCATTTGTAAAATCACTGTGCTGATTTGCAGTAATGTGGCAGTCCTGCTTTGAATACATGCTAACCTGCGCAGTCTCTGCTGGAGATCTGATTTCTTCACAGAGACCAGCTTCAGAGCCTGTTTGACAGGCAGTCCCGATGCAGAGAAAGAGCAACAGTCACAGGGTAGTAGGTGTACCCAACCCACAAGGATTTGTAGCGGAACAAGCTCCATACTTTCGCCCCCTTGCATATCTGAACGGATATGTGGGATCCAGACCAGCCATGTGATGTGATAAATGTCTCAACGTGTGAATCCACCTCGCAAGCGGTGAAATCACTAGTGAGCTCTGAGCAGCCTCACAAGTGGAGATTTTTATTCTGTCTCACTGTCAGCTGTGACACGCTTTATAACACTGATGTGTTCTCATTTGTGAATAATGAATTCTTGCAGCTATGTTATCATTCTGTTCCAGTACTTCTCTGTTCCAAGTGCCCCTTATGGCTCTATCCTTATTCTGGAATAGTCGAATGATTCTCCACATAGGAGAAAACTGAAAAAAGGCACTATATATCTCCACATTAACAATGTTTTTAGTATTGTTTACTGAAATGAAAACAGTTATTGGAATTTGTTACAAGAAATTTGTAAGAATAAGACTAGCATTGACATATTTGAAATCAGATTGATACAGGAATGCCAGTGAAACAATTTGTTTCATTCTTTTCCCTTCTCTCCCCATGATTCAACACACCAAAGCAACACAAAACTCGTAAAATTTTCACTCTGGACGTCCCTAGTGCATGTTTCAGGAAGTCAATGACTTTCTGTCCATTGTAGACAATTTTCAGATTTGCAGACTTGGTGTGGATTTTCCCCAAATAAATTGTTGGGAAAAATCAGCAGTGTTGAGGACGGTGATCACGGAGCATTCGCATATGCTGCTGGAGGTCGGCACAGTCAGGGGCGCTTGGAGTTGGTGTTGTGGAGATCCCATTTGGTCAGGCACACCTGAGGTGTGTTACAACCCCGCGCCCCGCCCCCCCCCCCCCCCTCCCCCCCTCCCCCCTCCCCCCAAGGCTACATTGTGCCATGATATGTGTTGAGCTATCACTTGTAAAGAAATTTCTTTTCTACCTCTCCGAATGTTCTGACTTGCACTGTGGCACACCTTGATGGCCATGGGGAATTCTTTAGCATCTCATCCAAGTGTTCCCATTCATCAGCAATATAGGCACTATATTCAGACTTAAGGGTGAACCATTCAGTCCTCATCCCACTTAACATCCAGATACACATATTTTCTAGCTGCAGGATGCCACTGGATGAGCTTACTCTTTATCCGAAACGCACACAGGGAATTCTCTCTTTGATCTCAGCCATTGTTGAGGTAGCTAACTCAGCTTGGGCCAGAGATTTGTACATATGACCAACTTGGTGTAAATGGATCAATTCCACAATAGAGAATGGCCTTACCTATTGGTCTTCATCAATGCATAGATAGAGTATTGAAATGTTACGGACACTGTTGGTCATGTTCAGTGATCAGCTTTTCATTGATGCACCAATGTTACATTATCATGAATATGAACAGAAGAACAAATGAATAATAGTTTCAAGAGGACAAATAGTTTCAAATTTTCAAAATGTCAGTATGAAAGTATTAATATCAGGGGAACTTCACCAATGCAGGTGATGTGTGACATCATAGAAGGTAATGTAGCCTAAAAATAGTTTTATGTAAACAGAATGGCATGGATGCCATGAGTTTGAACCATGGTAGTAAACCGTTCACTGCAGTGGTATTGTTGATACCCAACCATTAATCACCTTATTGGATTTCTGCTGTCCCTTTGAGCGCTGATCTTTTATTCATTGTACAACATGTAATCTATCACAAATTGTTTTAAAAATGATTTTCTGATTATACTTTGCCAAATAGGACAAAGTAAGAAGGAAATCATAGCTTTGTAGTGAATAGGTTTGCAATTCTGTTCTTTATTTGTACCAATCTATGGACTTTTGTTATCACAATTACTTGTCATTCAAAATGATTGTGGTTTTCTTTCTTTCCCTTTTTCTCCCTCTCTTCAAAGGCAATGGTTTCTTGCTGGGCTGCAGTCAGTGAATCACACAGCACCTGCAGTAACTGATGTAGACGGTTATGTCACTGAGCTTGGACAATGAATATCAGCAGGCTGTTTGATCATGGGGACTGTTACAACCCTGATCGTGGCCTTGTGTCACCTCCATGCCTGCATTTTTTGATTAAAAACCAGGGCCCACAAATGACTGTCGATATTGCCAATGGAAAAATGGCCAATGCACTCACGTGACAAAATTTTGCCTGCTATTTTAGTGGCGGCATTACCCATTTAAATTGAAATAGGCAGTTATGTTTCCCTCTGACCCAGGATGTAACCAGAAATTTGTATTTACCCTCTGCTCCATGACTGAGCTCACTTAACCCGGGTGAGGGAATGAACTTTGGACTTGCTGGTCTCTGACGGCTGGACACAGAGGATTGGAGGCTTTCGTCCTAGGGATTGATCAATCAATCAAATTAAAAGGACTTAAGGGAATTAGTTGAAGGAGTCAGTGAACTTTTTGCGGCTAACACCAGTGATTTGCTTATCAGCATTATGTTTTAAGTGTTGGGATTCCCATGTGCGAGTT
Organism: Carcharodon carcharias; assembly: GCF_017639515.1. Taxonomy (NCBI): domain Eukaryota; kingdom Metazoa; phylum Chordata; class Chondrichthyes; order Lamniformes; family Lamnidae; genus Carcharodon; species Carcharodon carcharias. The sequence goes on along the minus strand of NC_054494.1, from coordinate 24,128,632 downwards.
GTTGTTAGGTGCAGTGGGGAAAAGAAGAGAATAGTTAGAGCAGGTAATTTTATTCATTGGTTACCAGGCAAAATCCTTAGGAAGCTGCAGAATATAGACAATTTTGCTACATTTTTTATATTTTAACAAATGTGTTGCACATTCACCCAATCTAAGTTAAACTATGTTTAAATTAAAGCACCTTGGTCACTGAGAATTGGAGTGACTACTCCTAGAACATAAGAAATGGGACCAGGAGTAAGCCATATATGGCCCCTTGAGCCTGCTGCACCATTTAATACTATCATGGCTGATTTTCTACCTCAAATCCACTTTCCCTATATCTTTCTATTTCATTACTATCCAAAAATCTATCAATCTCCCTCAGGACATACTTGATGACTGAGTATCCACAGCCCTCTGAGGTAGAGAAGTCCAAAGATTCACAACCCTTTGAGCAAAGAAATTTTTCCTCATCTCAATCCTTAATCACCGACCCCTCGTCCTGAGAATTTGGCCCCTAGTTCGAGTAGAAACAGTTCCCCAGTACCTATCCTGTCAAGCCCTATAAGAATTTTTATCAAAGAGAGCCAAAAACATAATTTTCACCTCCAGTTCTGTTGCTTACCTACCAGTAGGTATTTCTTTAACCAGCCTAGGTTGGAAGGCTCTGGGCCCAAGGCTTTCTGATTCTGTATGATGCTTGCTGTTATTACCATTGTTAGTTGATATTAAATTTTGCTTTTAAAAGCTAGCATCTGGTAGGAGGGAGTCGGGTTCCAGGTTAAAAGTACTTTTCTTTCCAAAGCAATGAGATGGAACAAGAACTGAACAATAAGATAATGGAACCAGAGAATGTACAGGTTGAAGGAGAGGGAACCTTGCCTTTAGTTGACCTCTGCTTGCGCTGTAATCAGTCAGTCTGAAAGTTGGCTCAGGATGCTGGAAGCTGGCATCCCAGGATAAGAAAGCCTCAAATTAAGCACCGTTTTGAAAATCCTTTTCATAAGGCTGAAATCCAGAGGTTGTTTTAGGCCTTAACTTATTTAGATTGTGAGGGACTATTACTATTTAGATCTATGGCTCAGTTTATGCTGAATGATCCCTCGACTCATTCCTGAGATGAAGGGCTTATCTTATGAAGAAAGGTTGAACAGGTTGGGCCGTTACCCATTGGAGTTTAGAAGAATGAGAGGTGATCTTATAAAAATATAAGATCCTGAGAGGACTTGATAGGGTGGAGACCAGGAGGATGTTTCTTCTTGTTGGGGAGACACAGTTTAAGAATACGAGGTCTCCCGTTTAAGTTGGAGATGAGAAGAATTATTTTCTCTCAGAGAGTTGTTGGTATGTGGAATTCTCTTCCCCAGAAAGCAATGGAGGCTGGGTCATTGAATTTATTTAAGACTGAATTAGACAGATTTTTGATAGACAAGGAAGTCAAGGGTTTTTGGTGGCAGACAGGAAAGTCGAGTTCAGATCACAGCCAGATTATCCATGATCTTATCGAATGGCAGAGCAGGTTCGAAGGGCCCAATGGCCTACTCCCACTCCTAAGTCCTATGTTCTTACATAATGAAAAAAATGCCTGTCTTCCTAAATGCAGTAACAACTGAAGTGTGGTCAATAAGGCAATTTTTGGTACATCAGGTTCATGCAACCGGTCATAATTCCCCGGTGATGCTGAACATGGGTGATGGGCTGCAAGAGCTGGAGAAGGAGAATTAGTTTTGTCTGTGCTGCTGCTCACACCCTGTAATGAATTTCTTACCAAACTGGAATGGAAACTTTTATTTAAACTGCTTTTTCAAAACTCCCATTGTTTAAATACCTGAAAGTACTCGAGCTTGAATTCAGCCATTCTTGCTTGTGACTCATTTCCATGACACTGTTCAGATTGGATCAGCTCCTGTCTCAAGCCCACCCTTAGTAGTAGACCTGGACCATTAAACTTCATTTGTCAGAAAGATACAAGTGATAATTAATTTCAGAATCAAGAACTTTCACTATTTTCATTAGACAGCATACTGATATAATGGAGCTGGCTGGATCAGGTTTGTGTGATTTGATTAACCCTGTGGTAGCTCTGTTGGTATTTCTGTCTCAATTTAGAAATTTTCAGTCTGTTCAAAATGCACTGTCAATTAATGGCAATACAGCTCCGTGTGTTTCTCTAGTTTAATAACACTCGTCTCTGGGAAATTAATAGCAAATCAGCTTTGCAGATGCTATATGACAGGAAAAGTCCATAAAGGACACTGAGCAGGGTGAAGAGTAAAATAATAAGGATAACAGCTTGAGGACTGCTAGCAGGTTTATCCCTCTGAAGAAGTGCAAGCCGAGATTTTGCTGCACCCATCATGCCACTGTCCTGTTTTACAGTGGGTTTAACTGACTTTGCAGCTATGAATCCATTCTTCCCTCTTGGCACCTACTCAAATTTCAGTTGCTTAGAATTTTAAAGCACGAAAGGAAGCCATTTGGCCCATCTTGCCTGCACCAGTTCTTGGAAAAGAGCTATCCAATTAGTTCCACTCTACTGCTCTTTCCTCATACCCCTGCTATTTTTCACCTTCAAGTATTCCCTTTTGGAAGTTGGCATTGAATCTGCTTCCACTATTCTTTTAAGCAACATGTTCCAGATCATCAGAATTTAGGAGAAAAATTGTCCTCATCTCACCTCTGGTTCTTTTGCCAATTGCCTTAAATGTGTGTCCTCTGGATAGCAACCCTCCTGCCAATGGAAATGATGTTTCCTTATGTGCTTAATCAAAGATCTTAGTACTTGTGTGGGCAGAATGTGGGGAAATCGGAAGGAAAAATAGGGCAGCTATCCTTGATTATGAGCATCTTTTTTTCAAAAAATATGGGGTACAATAAAGGTAAAACAACCAGCCCCTTACATCTGCATGGAATAAAGCCCAGGTCTGGCACTGATATTATTTAATTCTTCTGTGGTTAATTTTTACACACTTGAATAAACGTGTCTGTTTGTCACTAATAAAGATCTCTATTTCCTAGACCCGGAGTGAAGCTGCCATGACGGTTTTAAGTGGGCATGTGGTCGTGTGTATATTTGGGGATATGAACTCTGCTTTGGTTGGCTTACGCAACTTAGTGATGCCTTTACGAGCCAGCAATTTCCATTATCACGAACTGAAGCACATTGTTTTTGTTGGGACACTGGAATACCTAACAAGAGAATGGGAGACACTTCACAACTTCCCCAAAGTATCGATATTGCCGGTGAGTTCTACCAACTTCCAAACTCTGGGACACCACTGAGTAGCAAAAAAAGGAACAAATACCTTAAAACAGTTTGAGTCACTCTGATTCAGCCTCAAAAGTCACTCCCTAGTACATGTGGTAATGCAAACACTTGAATTTATGTCTTCAAACATGCATTGTATCTTGTTTCTGTTGTGGCTTAATTCAGCAGTGGATTTCACCATCTTGTTGATAATTCGCTGAGTGAAAGCACGAGTGGTTACACTGGGCAAAACAGTTAAAAAAAAAGTCCCTGATTCCTGCATGGGATGAAGGGGTTGTCTTATGAAGAAAGGTTGGGCCTATACTCATTGGAACTCAGAATAATGAGAGATGATCTTATTGAAACATATAAGATTCTGAAGGGTCTTGAGAGGGTAGACGCTCGTTTCCCCTTGTGGGGAAATCTAGAACTAGGGAGCACAGTTTAAAGATAAGGGACTGGATTTAATGTGTCCCCGCTGACCGATGTGATTTCAGCAGTGGGGACACTGAAATCAGTAGCCTGCCAACCATATGTAAATAAATAATAAAATTATGCTTGTTAGCAAGCCAATTGACCTGGATAATATGCTGCCCACGTCATAATGTGGCTGGCATAGGCAAGTGGGCTGAAGTGGGCAGGTTGTTATTTTTGGCCTCCATGAAAAATGGCAGGAAGGAAAGGGAGCACCTCATTCAGGGGATGCCTTGTACTCAATAGGGCACCCCCCACCCAAGATGTCACCCCTGACTTCCGTGCCACCTGCCCTCCAAAATCCAGCCCCTAACCCCCACTGCTTCCCCCCTCCTTAGACTTCAGGATCCCTCCCCACCCTAAAACCCTGGGACTCACCTTTCTGGGGCAGCCATGATCATCTTTGTCCTCCTTCCTGCAGTCCTGAACTTTGGCACTGTCAGGACTGCTGGAGCTGTCGCCCATTCAGATTTGTCAGCAGCTTCCGAGAGTAGGACTTTCACTGAAAGGCAGAAGTCCCACTCTCAGCCAATTTAGCCTGTCGCCCCCGGCTTGTTTTGGCTGCAGGGTGGGCTTGTCGGCTTCTGGCCGACTTGCGTTCCTGGGGGGGTCATGCAGTCTGCCCCAAGTAATATGTGCCCAAGGAGATGAGGAGGAATCTCTCCTCGCAGAAAGTCATTAGTCTTTAGAATTCTCTTCCACAGAGGGCATTTAAGGCTGAGTTAGACAGATTTTTGACCCATTTTGAGGGAGTCAAGGGGAGACAGGCAAGAAAGCAGCCTTAAGGCCGCACTCTGATAAATTATGATCGTATTGAATGGCAGAGGAGGCTCAATTAGCTGAATGGCCTACTCCTCCTATTCCAAATAATCTTATGAGCACTATTACAAGGACCCCACTGTCATTGAGTTCTTGTACTTTTGTAACAGGTTTTGGCGGCTTTCTGTCATGCCTAAAACAAGTTTCCTATTTTCCAATCTCATCATTTGTGCTTTTATCCAGCCAGTTTAGTAAAACATCTACCCAGTTCACAGTTGCCTTCACCTCCTATAACAATCTACACATGATGTTTAGTAGGCCTTTCCAGGATTTTGACCCAGTAATGATGAAGGAACAACAATATCCCATGCTATTTCTGGTCTACTGGTAGAGGGCATGGGTCTGATCGGTGCTGCTAAACTAAGATTGATAAGTTACTGCAGTACATCACCTATATATATACTGGAGTCATTGTGCAGTAGGGCTGATTATTGGTAAAGAACTTATAGCCAGTAGGGCACCCCCTTCTATTAAAATCCTGGTCAGGCCCCTGCATTGTCATTCTGAACAGTAGTCCAGAAGATCATATCAATTGGTCTCAACATTTCAGAAGGCCCAAACCAATAATTGCTGGTCCCATAGAGAGTAAGGGGGCCCCCTAATTGCACATAGATTAGCCACAGCTTTTGCTGTTGGCTGCAAAAAGGTGCATTCCTCTTGTCCTATCCTCCATGCAAAAAAGAGTTCTGACAACCTCTCCATGGCAAATATGTGTCTGAAGCACCTATGGGATAATGAACAACAGATATCAGTTGAAACTAGAGAAACATCAAGTAAAATCTGGTCAGTTCTTTGAGGCCTATTCAGTGCAATGTTCTCGGTGACAAAACACTCAATGAGAAGGGAAAAAACAGACCCTTACCAGAAGAGAAATAAGCATTCATGATTATACATGCTAAGTAGGGCCAGCATATGATTCATTCATAGACCAACAAGGACCCAAGACAACAACCAAAAGGCAGCATGTAGGCAGGTCCCCCATATTCCTTATCCCAATGGGTGCCAGGGTCCAATAACAAAGTACTTCAATCATTAAGCCCATAGTTGTTCCAACACAATCACACTAAGAAGATATTGGTGTTTCTGTACACACCAGGTAATCAAATATACAATAGTCACAAAAGTATGTGTATGAGTGCAGATTCATCAAAATACAATTTAAAACATTTCCCATGATGACAGAAATGTTTTCCTTGAATTGAGGATTTCACTTTTGAAATATCTATAACTCCCAACGGAAGTACAATTCAGATAATATAGCATATCTGTAGCGCAGGTACAACAGCAAGGGCAGGTGTTTGCAAATAACTGCCATCGTTTAGGTTACTTTACTTCCTTCACCCTTAGTTTCTTGGACATCAGAATGCCGCAAGTGGCTATTTGACATTTTGTTGCAGTGATGAGCAGCCTGGTTTTTAGTTCATGCATTCTGAATGCCAGTGTTTGCCAGTTAGAAAAGATTGCTCACAGTTATTGACTTGGCATCAATGACTCAGATGTGGAAAGCTGGCAATGAGCCTGTCTCTTATTTGCTTTTAATGGCTTCACTGAGTATAAACAATGAACCGGAGAGTTGCCATCAGCACCATCTACCCTTTCAGATAAGTGCACATCTCCAATTCCCCAGCACATAGTTACATTGGTTTAATGTTGGAGAATAAAAGACTACTTGTTAAGTATTGTCCCATAGCTGCAGTCTTGATCTTTAATTTGTTTTTCTATTTTTTATTCG